>NC_044278.2:3750000-4375000 GCF_004027225.2 Strigops habroptila
TGAGCCAAGAAAAAGGAGGACACAGGTGAATTTTAGATATCTGAGAGCAAATTATGATCCTGCAAACCCTTGTTCAGTCTCATGCCTGGTGCTGGAGATGCCTAGACCCCTCAGGCCCACCAGATTTGACAGCAAAGCCCCAGAGCTTCAGCAGCTCTGCTCTGCACCTACCTGGGAAAGCCTCCTGCTTGACAAGACTGAGCACAACAGCAGCAGCAGCAGGAGGAGATGGACACAAAATGCCTCTTTGCCTAAAGGAGCGTAGCTCCAGGATGGGCTCTGTGCAAGCCCCCAGAGAGGATGTTGCCTCTTTTTAAGGTGCAGTGTCCAAAGGGGTTAAAGCACCCATGGAGGATTAGGGAAGACCCAGCCCACTGCTGCCTCCTCTGCCGCAGGGCTTTCCTGTCTGCGTCTCTCATGGATGTGCTCCAGCTCCAGAGCTGCCGGCTGTTTTGGAGAGGGAGGGCATGCTCACCTCTTCTGCCAAAGGCATTATGAGTTTCTTAAACGGGTTATGGCTTCCCTGGGCACACACACACTGGAGAGGAAGGATCTGCAGGAATCACCAGCCTGGCTATGTGGGGTTTCAGCGGTGTGCAGGGGGAAGCCCACTCTTCAGTCCACTCTTGCGCGACCACTTCTGACTTTTACCTCACATATCTTTAACATAACATTCACAAATGGCACTGGGCAAAGGTACCCATGTTTTCCTTCGTACATGGACTGTCATGAGATCAATGAGATTATACATGTGCTTACATGCTGTCCTGAACTGGGGCCATGAGGAGACCAATGGGAAAGTAAACAGAAGAGAAACGTTATGGAAATGAAGGAAGAGGGAAAATCCACCTTGCCAGAAGCAGCAACTCTCATCAGTTGCAGAAGATATGGCCTCACCCAGAGGTGATTAGGCATTAGGAAGTCCAGGGGCTGGAAAAGAAGACCAAGTCATCTTCATCAAGGTTCAAAAATGAGCTGAAAGAGTGAGACTTAAGGCAGTGGAGAAAGGCTATCCATTGGGCACAGCCATTCCCAGAGAACGTAAGTTTAGCCCTGGTTGTTTTTTCCCATTAGCAGAATGTGCATACTTGAAATGATCAGGCTTCACCTGTGACAATACAGAGGGGCTTTTGATCTGCCTTAAAAGACACAGCAATCTTGAGCTGGATGTTAGGCTCAGGAGACGTGTCAGAGCCTTGCTGCAGACCCTGCTCACCGGTAGGCATGGCTGCTGCCCCGTGTCCCTTCTGGAGCCTGCAGGAGAGGAAGCTGGATGAGGTGATCACTCTGCACACAATCTGGCCTTGCTTTCAACAGGTTGAGTGTGGTGGCCATCCTCTTCTGAGGACCTGCAGCGCCAGCTTAGGCCAAGGCTTAGGGGGGACCTTATCGCTCTCTACAACTACCTGAAAGGAGCATGGAGAGAGGAGGTGGCTAGGCTCTGCTCACAAGTAACGAGTGATAGGACAAGAGGAAACAGCCTCAAGCTGCGCCAGGGGAGGTTTAAACTGGATATTAGGAAAAATTGCTTCACAGAGAGGGCAGTCAGGCACTGGAACAGGCTGCCCAGGGCAATGGTGGAATCACCGTCCCTGGAAGTGTACAAACCCCATGCAGATGAGGCCCTCAGTGCCATGGGTTAGGGGTGGCCTTGGCAGTGCTGGGGTAATGGTTGGACTTGATGATCTTAAAGGTCTTTCCCACCCTAGTTGATGCGATGATTCTATGATTCTAAGGTGAGAGTCCTGTTGAGGAGAGTGCCTGGGCAGCCTGCTCTGGGGGGCTGACTGACGCCTTTGGCCAGGGCTTTCGCAAAAGCGCGCTCTACCAGCTCCCAAGTGCCTGACCACAAATGCCTTGGTTTGGTTTTCCTGCCTGTCACATTCTAGACTGTATGTTCTCCCACCTTTTTACATTCCCCATGTTGCCTTCAGTCCTTTCACCTAGATCTCTTGGCGCTACCCTACTCTTCCAGCTGGGAAATTTGAAAGAGTGTCTCTGATTTTCCAACCTTCCCTCCTGGGCTCGCTCTTCTCCTTTCTCCCCAGGCATTCTTCGTTGCAGCCTTCCTTCCTCACTTGACCTCTATTTCTCTTTCCTTGGAAGCACCTCATTTGCATCTGTCCTAGTACCTGAGTGCAAACTAGACCTGGTTAAAACTTCTCACAGTGAAACCCTGACTCGTATAGAACTTTGGAGTCTGGGGGGGATTGCAGGAGCTCTGTTTTTGGGAAGTGGCTTCTCTGTTGAGCACTTGAGTTCAAAAATGTGCATTCTCCTTCTGCTACAGCTTCAGAACATCACCTTGGGCAGGTCACTTCATCTGCCCGAATCTGTTTGACCACTTGTTAAGTTTAGATAAAAATACTTGCCTGGGTTAGTAAAACGTCTTTGAGATTGAACAAGAAAAAAAAAGCCCCAGCTATCCAACTGGTGATTATTATGATTATTATAATTACTTTTATTAAATGAAACCAGCTGATGCTTGTGCAACACTCTTCTGGGCTCCGCAGACCTTTTCCGCTGAGACTCACAGAAAAAAGCTTTTGTTGTCCCTGGACAGGGATGTGTTTTTTGAGATTGAATTCTGTGGTTTCGTTATGAAACGTATGACAATTGGCCGTGTGGTTTGCTTTCTGGCCTGACCGAACCCTGCCGAACCCATACGTGAGGCAGCGCGGAGCTTAATGATTCACGCCAGCTATGTTTGGGTTTAGCTTTTGCTGGATGGAGGGTGTACAAACCTGAATGTCCAAGAACCCTCTCAGCTGAAGTCACTGGAAAACTCTGCCCAAATCTCTGTCAACACGGACCCAACGTGGCGCCGCTGTTGGGCGAGACCCTTTTTGGATGTGCAGGGTTGTCAGAGCCACCCATGCCTGGAGACACCCGAACTTCCCCCCTGAAGAACTCGGCTCCCTCACCCCCGCTGCTCGCAGAGCCATGGGCTACAGAGGATTTTGGGAGCGAGCCCACAAGTGCTTGTTTTTGTGACCCCAACCCTTGCCCTCCTCCTGCCGTGCTGCCATGAGGTGGGCTGGCGGCTGCAGCATGGGGCTGACCCCAGGCCCGGCTCTCCACCATTCCTTGTGCGTGGATATTTACACGACCTTGGGGGAACCCGCTTAAGTTCTCCCCCGGCTCCTCCGCTGATCACGACCCCCGAGGAGCCGGCGTGCCAGAACACACAGTGGCGGTGCTTGCGCGGGAGGGATGCGGGGCACCGGCAGCGTTCACTTGGCGGGTTTACCGCCAGCTCTGGGGCCGGAGCGCGGCATGGCGGGCCGAGGGGCTCCGGTAACCTCACCCTGCTGGCGCCCGCCACTTCGCCGGTGAGGCGGCGGCCTCCTCCCTGCCCGGCGAGCGCGGTGCGAGGGGAGGCGGCGGCGAGGCCCGGCCCGCCCGCCTGTCAGCGGAGTTGGAGTTCGCATGGAGGAGGAGGAGGAGGAGGAGGGAGGAGGCAGGAGGAGGAGGGAGGGGGACGTCTTGTTTGTGGCTTGTCAGCAGCCGCTGGAGACAAGCCTCCATGTGTGAAAGCCGCTTGGCATGAATGCCTGGGCCGTACCAAGCGCCGCGGCGCCCGCGGGGGGAGGCCGCCCCGCCGCCCCGCCGCCCCGCGCAGACAATAGGCCCCGCAAGGGTTCCCCCTAAGTTGCCTTGATGCTGCCCTAGCGCCCGGCGAGCGCAGGCCGCGCCGCCGGCTGGGTCCCGCTCCCCGCCGCCGCCGCCGCCCCCCGACATGCCGCCCCGCGCCTTCGCCGCCTGAGGCAGGTAAGCGCCGGCCCCGCCGCCCCGACCCGGCTCGGCCCCGCCGCCGCTGGGCAGCCTGCGCGCCGCGCTGCCGGCGGGGGGCCGATGGCTGGCGCCGCCGCCCCCGGGGCCGCCTCCCCGCCGCCCGGCTCCCTCAGCTCAGCTCGGCTCGGCGCGGCCCGGCTGCCAGCAGCGGGGGGGGCTGTGTGTGTGTGTGTGTGTGTGTGTGCATGCGGGCTGCGAGTGCCGCAGTCAGCCCCGGCCCGCTGCCCGGCTCCCCCGGCCCGGCTCGACCCGGCGGGGGGCGGAAAGTTTCGCCGTCCCCGCGGGCGCCCTGCCTCAGTTTCCCCCCGCCCGCCCGCGGCGCGCAGGGAGGGAGCGCGGTGGCCGGGGTGGGGGGGTCCCGGGTCTAACGCGGGGGGAGAGAGCCGGGGCCGGCCGGAAAGCGCCTTCCACCTGTTGGCTTCTGTCCCGGCGGCTTCGGGGGGCGGCGGAGCGGGGGGAGAGCCGGCGGCGGCCGCCCGCACCCTGCCCGGCGCCGGGGTGAAGCCCCGGGTGCGGAGCCGGGGTCTTTTGTCGCTCCTGCATCCCCCGGAGCCCGGGCAGGGCCGGGAAGTGTGCCGCGGGGATGGGAGATGGTGTTTTTCCCCCCTTTCTGGATGCTGGGAGATTAAATGAGATGTATTTACCATTGCCGTTTATCAGCGAGTAAATATCTAGCTCGGCGTGAGAGCAGCAATGGGAAGCCTGCTTGCTTGCTTTGCCTGCCGGAGGTTTTGTGGCTGTTAACCGACTGTTGGTGAGGTGATAATGTGCAAGAGAGGAATTAAAAAAGAAAGCAAAAAAAGGCAGAGGGGAAGAGAAACCTCGATCATCCTGCCCGGCCTCATTACAGCATCGGCACTGGGTTTGGTTAGAATTTGGAGGGTTATTTTTCCCTTTTGGCGTGAGAAGCAGAAAGTCTCCCACTACGCTCAGTGCATCCTCGCGAGGTCTTTTAAGTTTGGCGTGTGCCATCATTCAGGTTTCATTGATTCTAGTTGTTTTGTTAAAAAATAAGCTACAAGGATCTGAGCTGCACAAATGTTCATCATCCTAATGTCCTGACACAACCTATGCGAGGCAGGAGCCGAAAGAGGGGGAGAGAGTGAGGATATGTGCTTTCCCAGTCGAGGCTGGGAGGAGAGCATCATGTGTTGAAGAATACGAGCAGGAATGGGAGATGGGGGAGGGAGTCTAAATTGTCCTGAGACCCTATTCAATTCAGCAAGGAAGATGGAGGATCTTGCTGCTGCAAAAAAAAAACGTACGGCAGAAATCTCAGCCAGCTTCTCTCTGACTTGTTACCTCCCTTCAGGAAATAAATAAATAAGCAGGGAAGGAATCAAAGCAAACCCCCATGATTTGCTGTAATGTTTTCCATGATACCTTTATCCTGCATGCTTTACAGTCAGGGAGTCCAGTGATGGAGGGATGTGAGAAGCAGGGAGAAAGACTCTGGGGTTTGTCATCACAGGAGGGGGGAGAAGTATCGGATCGTGTTTGAAAGGAGACTTGTCAAGCAGTGAGGTAGGGGGAGAAAATGTCTGTTCCAGGCAGTTGGCCTGGGGAGGAGGAGGAGGATACAGCTCCAGCACCAGTATTGGGTGGAAAACCTGTGGAGGGAGGATGTAGACAGATGGGGGAGCGGGGAGGAAGGATGTCCAAGGAGAACCTTGGACCGTCTCCTTAGAGGGCTTTAAAAGGAAGGGGAATTTTGAACTGGATCAGGACACGAGCAAGGATGGAATGTAGCAAAGCTGAATGTGATGCAGCAGGACTTTGTGGCATGGATGAAAACGGAGGTTGAGTTTTCTGATGTGGTAGAGTTTGGGGCAGTTGGCAGGGGGAGGACATCTCTGTAGCCAGCTCAAAGGGTAGCAGCAACTTGGGCAAGGATTGCAGCTGAGGGGATGGGGAGAGAGCATGCGGCTGGCCATTTCCATAGGTGGTTTCTCTGGTAGGGGGACCTTCTGTTCAAATGTGTTTGTAAATATCTGTTAATTACATTGGAATTCGGCAATGGCAAAGACAAAATGCCCGTCCCTTGTGAAAATAGGTGTAGGGATGAAGTAAAGCTTGGTCATGAATGCTCCCGCACACCCCTCTGTGTGCACAGAAGCAGCAAGTTAGTGCAAACACACCTTGTGCAGCACGTTCTTCCTCCTGAGGGGCAACACGCACACGTTGCAAGCGTGGCTCCTACACAGACACGGCCCAGTTCTTGTGTTTTCCTCAGTTTACATAATAGCTTATTCTATCATCAGTAGTATTTGACAGCCAACTTTGCAACAGCCCCAATTGCGATGTGAGGCGACTAAGACTGAAAACCAGTATGTGCCATGTTTTAGCTTTTCTGTTCACAGCAGCACTCCCGTGATGGAGCAGGCACATACCACAGGCATCACATGCACGAGAAAGCGACGCCATAAAAATGTTGTGCACATACACATGCAGGGAGAGGACTGATCTCGGGTCAGACATACTCGACAGTTGCTCTCTTCGGGAAGGAGCTGAAGCAGTGCCTGCTCGTTGCAGACAGAACACATGCAGATCACAGGCGTGCACGCTCCACCTTTCCTCTCCGGGATCACCTGTTTGAATTCCACTTGGGCTCGCGGCTTGGGGAAGTTTCGCACCCCCCCTGAATGGGGATTTGATGATGCCCTTTCAGTTCCAGCTTGGCGCTGGATGGGCTAGAGCCACAAAAGCTTAACAACAGGGAACGCTAATGAGCCCCTGCTTGGCATGCTGAGAAGAAAGGCCAAGGGCTGAGCGGGCATACAAACAGTGGCGTGGAGCCCCCTGGCCAGAGCCTGGGCCTCGGCGTGGAGGCTGGGGGGGTAGCAGAGCCTCCGGAGTCGGGAACAAGACGGCAGCGCTGCAGCAAAGGCGCGAGAGGAAACCATGTTGGGGGGAGGCGAGCAGGCTGCTGTTTCCACATCATCTGAAAACTCAACCTGCTGTCAGGACAGAAGGAAGCCTTGTGCATATTTTATGTCACTTTTCTCCTTCTAGGACAAGCTGCTGATCTGATCAGCTCTGCGCTTTAAAATCCTTGATGCGCTGATCAGCGAGTATGACTCAAGGCCAATAACCAGCCTTGGCCTCCTGCCTCTGCTCCTTTGTGGACAGTGGTTGCATCTCATGCTGCCCTTCCCCGGAGAACGTGCGCACAATTAAACCCTGCACGCTGCTCCTCAACTACGGCATGGGATGTGACTGGCTGCATGGAGACAGGGACAGAAAATGGCAACGTGTCAGGGCTGGGGGGGGGAGGAGGCGGGGAGGGGACTTGGCCATTTCTTATGCTGTTTGCTGATGTGTGGAAGGAGCCTAAGTGAGTAAATGGGTTCTCCTTTGAGCTGGTTGCATGTTGCTCCGGTCAGAGCTGCTCCTGCCTCCGAGATCTTCAGTGGTGGCTCAGGGCTTGGTGAGGCTGGCAGTAAACAAAATGTATTCTACTCCTTCAGCCTGGATTTTGTGACGTTGGGCCCGTCACACGAGAGGATTTCTCTTCAGTGGTTACTCAGTGTTGCTCCTGCATGGCAGAGCTCCTACCCGCTGGAGATGGGAGCACCACTGGTGCTCCCTACCCTACACCTAAGGGCGCTGTAGTTTGGGTAACAGTCTCACACACACAAACACATTATTCCTGTATCCTATGAGCAAACTGACAGACCTAAACACCATTTTGGGACACATGAGGAAGCGAATATTTTTGCTATGTGGGGCAGAGTTATGTACCTAACTGTTTGAGTTAACGTCACCCCTGCTTTCCCCTTCGCTTGTCCGTTTTGAGGAATTAGTGGTCTTGAACATGGAGGTCTCAAGCATGGAGGTCTTGCAGAACTCAAGATCCTGATGGGCAGCCTTAGGCAAATTTCTTTGAAGCTCGGATGGATCCTCCTGCTGCAATGTGTAAAATGGGGGCAGCACTTGCCCAGCTCCCAGGGAAGGAGCCGCACACCGTGTTGCTGGTGTAGGGTTGTGAAGTGCTCCTGTGCAAACATCACAGCGAGCTTGTGCGCTATCCCATGAACAAAGCCTGTGGCTTTGCACCCAGCGTGACTCATGCTACAACAGATTCTGCTACAAGTATGTGCACACTCGGGCTCTGCTGGACGGTGAAGTCTGTTTTGTCCTTCCAGCAGAAAACAGCACAACTTGCCAGTGACACGGGCTGTCCGTGTATTCCCATAACAACAATATTACAAACATATGGTAAACCTGGTATAACAACTGCTCTCCGCGTCCTCATGCAAAACAAGCAGCCGATTAACAACAACTTGAGGCTGTCTGAGGCTCTATCTCCCCAGACTGTGATCTCATCAGCTTTCCCAAGCCAACCTCAACCTGGTTGCTGCTTGGATTGTAAACTTGTGTGTGTGTAGCGGGGAGAGCGGTTTGTAGGAATGGCTGTTTGTGCTTCAGTCCGCTTCCTTCTGACTCAGAACTGAACCATCCTTTGGTAGGGTATTTGGGGATAGTACGCTGAGGACGACGCGCATCAGTTTAGTTCTTGGAAGCAGTTCTGCAGTGCCCGGGCTTGCTTACAACTGGGTTTTTCTCAACATCCTTTGTAAAAACAACCCCCTGAAAACTCCTCTGACTATTAAAGACGCCATGGTAATTTTTGCCAAAAGAAGAGGGGGGGGTGGTCTTAGCCCCGGGCTCTTTGCCAGACTGGAGCTCAGGAAATTGCAGTCTATCTAGGTAAAACTCCCCTATAGTTTAAATGAAAAAAAGTATTCATCTCTTACTGTCTTAAAGGGTTAGCACTGCATTTCTCTGGAGCCTTAAACAGACAGTACATTCTAGCTGGAGAGGTGGTTACAGTTGCTTGCCGGGAGAAGAATTTTTGAATGCAAAAACTGGGGCCTTTTTTGCATTTTTGGGATGCTTCTTGTTGCAGAATGCTGGATACATTTTAGGGTATCGCAAAGCTTGAGTAAATGTGTGGATCAACACACAAATCTAAGTGCAAGGAAATACACTGGTGTGGTGTGTGTGCAGGGGACAGGCGTCTTGCAAATGTATGTTGTTTTCTGGAGCTGAAAAATAAGGACCAGTTTTTCAGTCTTGCGCGTGTGCATCTGGGGGCTGGATTTTGTATGTCGAGCAGCAATTGCTTTTGTAAGCTGCTGCTAAGGCACGTAACTGGCTGCGTGCAATTGCAGTAATGGAATGTGAAAACGCAACTACACGCAGACCTGTAATCTCGCATGCAAAATACTGCTGGTCTAGTTCTCCAGGTACAAAAAAAAAATGGTCTGAGATTGTCCTTGCCTTTCCATTTCACTGCGTTCACCTGCATTTTTCAGGTGGCAGCTGTGTGTACGGAGCACTGAGTGATTATCCTTCCTATTTTTGCTCCAAGAAAGAGAAAATCAAATCCTCACTAGTGAGCAGGGTAGCACATGTGTTGTGGATGAAGTTGGGCGGAGGGGGGTTGCAGCGATAATACCATAATCTCTGAAATTCTGGGGAAATGCATGGGCAAAGGAGGAGAGGTGAGTGAGCTTCTGTTCCCGCTACAGAGAAGAAGTATTGAACCATTGAGTTGGTCAGCAGTGTCAGGATCTGGCCTCTCCTTCAGCTAAATCCACTACATTCAGCATGCCGAAACCAGAATGTGCATTTGGGTGCAGATGGATGCAGGGCTGAATATTGACACCAAGGAGGGTGTCTTTGGATATTCTAGCCCAGGGCAGCGCAGAACCCAAAGTGTGGGACAGGTTTCCTTCTTCTCCCTCAGTGGGTGCGTCTCACCCCGGGGGACACACGGGGGAACAGCTCACTTTCTCCACCGCTTCACTCTCCAGCTTCTCTGGTGACAGAGATAACAAAGGGCTGCTCGGCATTAGGTGATATGGATCTCTCAACCCACTAAACCCGAGTCCTGCAGGCTTCTCACTAGCCCTTGGGGCTTGGGTGTCACTGTCCGCTCACTGCCCCGGGTAGCCTGGGACAGTCCCCTGCAGCCTGAAGGCTGCACCTTCCCCACGAGGTCTGCAAGCGCAGATTCCTTCCTACTGAAAACCATGATTATATTTTGGGGTTATTTCTTGCCATCCTGGGTCCTTGACTGCAGTCAATTCCATTTTGCATGCTGCTCTTTGTAATTGAATCTATCGATGTATATTTAATCCACTTGGCACCACGGTTTGTAACTAGGCACTGCTTCCCAGCCTTCTGTCACTTGTTTTCACAATTACCATCTTTAAGTGAGGGTGGATGCCTGCTCAGCAATAAGCCTGGTTGCTGTAACTGCCTTGGAGGACCCGTGCTTGGTGGTCAGGTCGGCACAGCTCCTATCCTTTCATCTGGATGTCAGCCCGGTGTGTAGGACTTGGGTTATGGAAGCTAAGCCTGTTGGGTTTAATTCTCCTCTCTGCCACTGATTTGCTGTGTGTGATCACGGGCAAGTCCTTTAACCTCAGATGGCCTCAGCTGACTTATCTACTCCAGAAAGGTGTTGTAATGCTTAATTATTGCCAGCCCTTCAGAAAACCCTGGGGGAAGAAAAATGCATTTTATTCAGAAATGTCTCTGACCTCCCTGGCCTTTCTTAGCCATCTCGGTGGCGGTAGGAGATAGTCTCTTTCGTCCCTTAATAATGTTGCTTCCATTTTTCATCTGTACATTCACCCAGTCTCTCAGCTGCATGTAAGAATGCCAAGCTGTCTGAAGTCATGGAAATATTTTTATAAACTTGACAGCCACGACAAACATTCCTTCTCAGCAATAAACAAACAAGGTACACAACCTGCCATTAGCATCAGTTTATAGCAGAGAGACCTTCGTCACTCACTGACGAGGGAATCCTAGAGCTAGCAGGCCATAAAGTAGTGTTGTTTGAGGTTAGGAAAACACTGGATCTTTTGGGTTCCTGTGTGCAGTGAGTAACTGGGAAGCTCTGTTTGCCCATGTGTGTACGGGAGTGCAAGCAGGCACTGGGTATTTGGTTTATTCAGGGCTCTTACAAACTATCTTTGGCTTGGGTGTACGTGGGGTTTGGGGCTTGGTGTTTGTTTGTGTGCACAAAAAGCACTGTCTTCCATGAAACGTAAAGGTGGTACAAATTAAACTGGGTAAATATTGGGCACAAAAAGAGGAGCTGCAGATGAAAGATGTTAGTGGGTGTTGCAAGAGCAAAGCCCCCATCGCGGCCTCCTGCACCCTGCCTTGGGTGCTGCTGTTGGCTGGTAGCCTTGGCAAGCACCTGAACCCGCACTGCAGCATCTTTGCCATGCAGGTAATTCTCCATGTAAGCCTTCAGATAGTGCTCGTTTGGTGTGTTCTAGGTTAGTTTACTCTGAATATGTCTGAATCCAGATCTCCAGAGATTTTGGTGCTGGTGAAAAAGAGCAAGTGCTGCTCTTTTTCCTGTTGCTTTGGGTTACCTCCTGTTCTTCTAGCAGGTCTTCTTTCTGCCATCTTGGGTTAGTGGGCTCTCTTTGGTGTGCTCGGGAGAAGCAAGTCAAGACTGTGGACCTGTTGGAGCGAGTCCAGAGGAGGCCACAAAGATGATCAGAGGGCTGGAGCTCCTCTGCTATGGAGCCAGGCTGAGAGAGTTGGGCTTGTTTGGCCTGGAGAAGAGAAGGCTCCCTAAGGGGAGACCTTAGAGCAGCTCCAGTGCCTAAAGAGGGCCTACAAGAAATCTGGAGAGAGCCAAGGGTATGTACTGACAGGCCAAGGGGAATGGCTTTAACCCACCAGAGGGGAGATTGAGATGAGCTCTGAGGCAGAAGCTCTTCCCTGTGAGGGTGCTGAGGCGCTGGCACAGGGTGCCCAGAGAGGCTGTGGCTGCCCCATCCCTGGCAGTGTTCAAGGCCAGGTTGGACACAGGGGCTTGGAGCAACCTGCTCTAGTGGAAGGTGTCCCTGCCCGTGGCAGGGGGTTGGAACTGGGTGAGCTTTAAGGTCCCTTCAGCCCAAACCAGTCTGGGATTCATCACCTGTATCTTTGAAAGAAGACTCTTAAGCAGGTAGCTAAGCTCCTTTCTGCCATCTCACTCATTCACTGGCTCTCTCAGTCCCTGCACCTTAAGTTCCCCCCTTCTTAAAATGAAGATGACAAATCTTCGCTCTGCTCCCACAAAGCCTTTGAAAGCTGAGGACAAAAACATGCAGGGTTTTTGTTTTCCTTCTCCAGGAGACCATAAATCCCTCTCTTCTCCCCTCTCTCCTCTCTTTTCTCTCCCTTTCCCTCTCATTTTAAGAATTCTTATTATATTCTGTCCCTCTAGGTCTCCTCTACTTCCACCGCTCTTGCAATCTGTCTCTCTCTGCTGTTTCCATATCCCCTTCTATTTGCAGCTCCCTTCCTTCTGTTCATGTCATTTTCTTCTCTCACCCTGTATCTCCTACCCTCCCCCACTATTCATGCGCCGCACACTCTTCCTATCGCCTCTCTCTAGTTTATCCCCCAAATTCCTCCTTGACGTGTCTCTCTGACGCAGACCCCTTTTTGTTGTCCCTGGCTGCGTGTCCCTGCAGCCGGGCCGCATGGGCTGGCCAGGGCATGGGGTCGGCCGGGCAGCCCCCTGGTTGTAGCTTGCCCTCTGGCCAAGCAAGGTGGGACTCCCTCTGCTCATGTCCCGCCGGCTCTGGATGAGGCTGCCCCGGCCCTTGTTGTGAGCTGCAGCACGGTTGTCACTTCAATGTCTGAGTACTTTGTTTCTGCCTGCGAGCCTGATAAAGTCTATAGTCCTGAGTTTTTGTCTCCTGATGTCACCTTACCTCCCTGGACATGGCCTTGTGCTTTGCTCTGGTCCTGGACTATTGTCCTACTCCCGTTCCTCCAACTTCCCCCTGGCTGTAGACACTCTGCCCTGAAAACATGGATTGTGTTCTGCCTGGCTGCTCGGAGGCATCAGGACATCAGGACACTTCAGGACAGCTGTGCTCTGTTCTGGGTGCTTAGCGAGGGAAGAGAGTTGTGCTTCGGACAGGACTGGAACAGCAGGGTCACTGCCTGAGGGAGAACCCCTTTCCTATCTGCCTGAAGGATAGCCACAAAGAGGTTATCCCACTATCTGGCATGGGACAGCATTTCCTCCAAGTCAGCCAGAGTGGATGCAGCCTATTTAACCACCTCCCTGCAGGGACAGGATTTTGCCTGCGAGGATCCTGGCCAGCAGCGACAGTTGAAAGGTGGTGGCATGTTTGGATATCCCTTCATGGACTCTGCCTCCCACAATGGGGACACGGAGAAGTCCTTTCCCCAGGGCAGGGAGAGGTGGCTGCAGCTAGGCTGATGGGGAAGCTGGCAAATGAGGGTTCATCGGGTGTCCCTGACAGCAGGGCACAAGGAGGTCACGCAGGTGGCCATGTGCTGAAGTTCATCCAGTGTCCACTTTGTGGCCTCCGGTGCAGTTTGGCTCTGTTCCTGGGTAGCACCATGTTTGCCCATGCCAGTCGTGACTCAGGCCCGGGCTCATGAAAGTCCTCAGCTCTCTTAACCAGGCAGTTCCTGATTTCTCCCTTCTGTTTCTGCAACTGACCGACCCTTCCTTAGCGTGCTGGGATGGTATCCCTTGTGTGGCTCCTTGCAAGGTGCCATATACCTTTTCCCATTTTTCCCACAGCCCTTTCTCTCCCTCTCCATACCTGCCTCACCTGTTTTACCTGCTCCTTCCCTCCCGCTCTGCCTCTGGGCTAGGTCTCTCTCCAGACTCTTTCCAAAACCTCGTTCCTCTGCCTTGTTCGCCCTCCCATCTGGCTTCCTTGTCTCTCTGGTCATGCTGTGAGCTGTCAGCAGCTCCAGGGGAGAAGGACCATTGCAAGAGCAGGGCAGAGACTGGAAGGTGCCTGGGAGAGCAGAGGGGGAAGGCAGAGTATAACTAGATCAGGGTCCATCATTTGCTGGTGTCTTTGGTCTCTTTCAGGTATGTGCTGTTAGCAGAAGTCCCCTTCCCCCAGAAGAGTGATTTTCCCACTGCTTCTACTTCAGCTCCTGAAAGGTTAATGAAGTCATTCACTGCAAAAGGAAAAGCACATCTTCCTGTGTTTTGCATAAATTAATCTTGGAGATGGTGGAGCAGCCCGTGTACCCGGCACAGGGCGCGCAGCGATGTCCTTGAGTCTTGTCACCCAAAGCGCAGCTCTGGGAGTATCGCTTGGGTGATACTGTCCAGTCCTTGAGATCAACTTAGGTTAAAAGTTGGGTGAAAAGCCGTGGCCTCCCACCATCTCTATTCATGTTTTGTTGTGACTAAAGGGGAGTAGGGAGGAGGTACCCAGGAATGCCAACAAGCCTCCCCTTCCTCTCATTGCGGTGGATCCTCATTTCCCACAGATCCTCTTTAGAAAATGCCTTGTATCAGGTTTCATTCCCACTGGATTTTTTTCTGCCTGAGAAGTACGGAAAAAATCATTCAGTTGGTTTTGAATCGCATGAGTGGGAGCAGGAACCAACCCCAAAAGAAAAGTGTTCTGACCTTTACCACACTCAGATAACTGAAAATAATAACAAATAAATACGTCTTGTTTCTAAACCTCAGACTCAGGGATGTGTCCCTGCCTTATGCAACGAGAGCCTGAGCCAGGGCTCTCGGGAGGGTTGAAGATACGAACCTGGCAGCTCTCTGCAGTAAGCAGTAGCCTCTTTGCTTTCCTTCTGGAAATGCAGCTGGACCAACCCAGATGTTCAGGATGGGAGGGGACAGGGACAGTGTCCCCGATCTCCTGCCATCTCGCTGCTGGGACCCTGGATGTTTTCCCTGGGTCTGGGTCTTAGTTCAGTGGCTCAAACCTCCACCATCCCCTGCAGATGCCCCTGGGGGGGTCCATGTGAGACGGCTTCTCTTTGCAGGCCTCTGGTGACAGTAGATGTTTGCACAGTGCATGCTGAAGTGCTGATGTGGGACTGGGGTCCTGTTGTGCAGTGTACTGTCCAGGCACCGGAAAGAGACAGTCCCCGTCCTGGAGGACTTATTGTAGTCCCAAATTAGAGCATTCATGGTGTAGTGGTTGTGACTTGATGTTCCTCCACCAGGACATTGCTTCCCTTCCTTCCTCTGTTACGCAGGGAGCTTGTTTGCTTGGTTTCTGCCATCCAGACCACTGCCAACTGAAGAGACGCCTGTATGCAGAGCTCAGGGAGGATGTCGGGAGGTTTTTGGCACTCTGTCAGTGTAAAGCATCTTATTTATTAGAGTCTAATGCCCGTTTGGGATGCACTTCTGATCTAAAGCTCCTGAATTCCTTCCTTTTAACGCTAAAGATGCCATTCAGAGGCCCCCTGGGCCCAATCTGTGCTTCTGCTGAGCACTGCCCTGATCGTATATCTACCACTGTCTTGCTCAGACTTTGGGTTCAGTGATTTTGTTTCCAGTAGAAAATCTCCTCCAGCTCACCTCTTCCTGCAGGGGTTCCAGCAGATACCTGCATAATACCCATGGGCACTGTACTGCAGCATATGGAAGCATGTGCATTTTCAACATGCAGCCTAGTGTGTGTATGGATGCTGGCATTTGTGTTGTATGGATGCTTGCATCCGTGTCTTCTAGCGTATTTGGGCTGGAGGAGGTAGCAGCAAAAGCCTTGGCAGCTGGGAAGAAAGGAATGGCAGGCTTGCCAGGGGAGGGAAGGGGGAGTTTGGTAGCTGAGATGAGGCTTGGGTAACAACTGGAGGGGCAGATCAGATTTAGGATCCATGTTGCTCACTTAAGAAGATAGGAGAAGTAGTACGTTGTTTACTGGGGATTGTGTTATTCCTCTGCATTATTTATTAATCTTCTGCTAATGGTACTGCATAAAGAAGTGGCACTTGTACAGGAATTTCACATACAGCAGGAGGATCAGTTCCAGGAGGTATTGTAACCAGGTCAGGTTGGTGTAGGGAATCCTGCTGGGCTTAGTTTTGACAGGCTTTGGAAAAGAGAAGATTGTTCAGGAGGCATTTGGAGGGAAGGAGGGGGGTGTCTGTGACTCACCAGGGAACAATGATCACTGTGAGGATAAAGGGCCAGGCTGGAAGAAGACGTGGAGACAATAGGGAATTCCTGGTTCAGCGGCTTCAAGATTCCAGCCTGAAGTACTAGAAAGCATGAGAAAATTAAGTGTTTAGGAGGAAGCTTTAGGAGTAGTAAAGGCAGCTGGTGAGAGAAAGCCAAAAGTAAAGAGACAGCAGGGTTTACTACACGCTGTACCTCGAAGCGGATCCTGGAAGGCTTGAATTTGAGGCAGGAGTTGGAAGAAGGGATGTACAGAAAAAGATGACCTGTGCAGTGAACGTGACTGAACCGTTCTTGACTTGCCTGTAGTGCCCGACAGCACAGACCTGCCTGTCTGCAGCCTCAGCAGGGCTGACAGGCTCAGCAGAGGGGTTGGGGTGCTCTGGCTACCTAGGGACAAGAGGCCATGGAGGTCTATGAAGTTTGCAGCACGGATGGATGGGTGCTCCCAGGATGGGTACTGGTCCTTCCTTGCGTTTGAAAGATGTCCGGTCTCTTTTCAGAGGTGGGACTGGTATTTTGGGAGGTGGCATTATTCTTTCACTCAGCCACGAAACTGAAATTGGCCAAAGTACCTGCAGTCCGGTGGTTTAGATGGCAGAAACCAGGAGCTTTCCTCCAGCAGGAGGAAGTCACACGAGTGGTGCAGACCATCGTAGAGTGAGAAGCAGAAGTGAGAACTTCTGAAATACCGGCCAACTCCTAGTCCCCAGAATACCCAGACAAAAATGCAGTGCTCAAAGTGGTTTTTTAAGCTTCATTTTACCCACCACTTTGGCCATGTCAGCATTAGTCAGGGAACACCCTACTTACTGCTTGAGACTGTTCCCATAAGCCAAGGGCAGGTCTAAATGGTCGCTGCCTTGGTGTCTCTTCTAGCTGAGAATCTCAGTGCTGAGCTGGTGCAGAAATATTGAGGTTGGAGGAGAGGAGGAAAAGCCGCCACGCAAACACAGCTTGAAGGGCTGTCCTTCATTTTTCTGAGTGCAGTGTAAAGCCAACTTTGTTAGATACAGTCAGATTGTGAACACGGGGAGCCTTGTAGCACAGACGGGCTTTGCGAGGAGCTCCATTAGTTAGAGCCAGGCTCTTCCCTCAGCCATCACGTACAGCACAGCTGAGCCACTGCCGCTGAGCAGCGCTGGGATGCAACTTCTTATTGCATACAGCATTGATGCAGAACGTGCAACAAGTACATACAGCTGTTGGCTGTGTTTAAGGGGTTTTGTTCTACAGTTATTGTAAGTCTTAACACTGCGCAGCGACCTACAGCAAACCTCATTCTGTGCAGCAGTCGTGGTGGTGTAGGTAGTGCTAAATGCACTGAGAAGTTACAATCGTAACTGTGTGGTTAACCTGTAGGTTTTGAATGAACCAGGCTGTGATCGACACAGCTCTGTTAATCCACTGTGTCTAATGGAGCAGAAGGTGACTCAGGCCAACCATCTCAAATGCCTTCAGAGAGTGTTTCTCTACCTTGGGAGAATCGAAGATCACCTGAGATCTGGGACTTGAGTTTTTAACAAGCCTTATCCATTGGGGAGGGACAGACCATTTCGAAAGCAAAGTGCTGATGAGTCCAGGACTGATAAAATCACCCTCGGATTTTTTGGTGTGTGTGTGAACTCCTAGAAGTCATCTATGTTGGTATAAATGAGATCATTTGGCCTAATTAGTTCCAAGCTTAATTAGCAGTAATTATCCCAACATGGGAGTAGTACTCGAGTAGGAAGTACTGAGTCCTCGATTAGATAGATCTCTAATTGGTGTTACAATATTGTAATTAAAGCGTGCTTGTACGCCTCTGCCTCTGCAAGTGATTTGTTTTATGTCTGATTAAACGGGGAGTCCGGCAGCCTCAAGGAGGCCAGGCTATCACTAGTGATTGAAGCAGCGTATTATTCTGTGTTATAGGAAAGAAATGATGAATCACATGTACTGGGAAACACTGTGGGCCAAATTAATCCTTTGAGTAATTGCTACTGGAGTTAAGGAAATTACGACAGGGGTGAATTTGGCCTCAAGTGCATAAGCTCTATCTGTATATCACACACTTAAACAAATACTCATTTGAATGTGCAGTCTGGCAATTACACCGTCAGACGAGTGCAAGTAACTTAATCTGCGCTTGTGATCGCTGGGTCGCACGGGTGAGTTTGTTTGGCTGCTGGGTGACCATTGTTAGATTGCACACTCTGCTCACGTTTGGTGGGAGGCGGTGCTCTGCATCCCGGGATGCATTCGGCAGAGCTTCAGGGCAACTCTCCGTGTCAGGGTGAGACCCGAAAGGTGCTGCTGGGGTCAGCGGGAGCACCTTGCAAAGGGAGGAGATGGACAGATAAAGCGGCCTCTTTTCTTGCAGCACCGTTACCTTTAACTCAGCCGGTCTGACCCTCCCCGGCAGCAGACACTTCAGAAGAGCAGGTCAACAGGTGGTTTTTTGGAGAAGTTGAAGAAAAAAGAGAGCGAAACGGGAACTTTCTGAAATTAGTCAGCTTCAAAACATGAAAGCTTCCTATGTCTTTTTAAGAAACCACCTCCTTAGGAGTTGGCAAGTGCACTGCTTTATTACTTATCTGTTCGCTACATGAGTGGGCGACTGTACTTCCTGATTTGGTTCTTCAGTATAGAGAGATCATCAGCATAGGTCTGTAGAGGACAGTAACTCCTCGCCTACGGAAAGTAACAAATAGGAATAAGGATGCATGTATCTTCTGGTTGTCACAAAGGATTTCAGAGCACATTCGAGTCATATCCGAAGTAAAATGCCAGCTTATTTCTATTTTACAGCTGCAGAAGCTGAGGCACAGATCAGTTCCTTCTCTTGCTGTAGCTCATGGAGCAGGTGTGTGTATGGCATTTGTGTGGCAGCACCAGGAACGCGGTGCAGATCTCACCCTCTTCTGCTTCACCCACAAAACCATCTTTCTTTCCCGATGGGCAAAGTCTAGAAGGAGGGAGATCGTTTGAGCAAGGGAATAAAAGTACACAAAATTCTGTTAAAGCATATTAGGGTTAAGAATTTAAACCCCCCCCATATACGGGAATTCAAAGGAAGGGTTTCCATAGCAGCATTGCTTGCCCATATTGTATATACACTGTTTTGCATTGCTCTCATGATGTCAAAGGCATATTCTAATATCTGTGTGTGCAATATGTCTGAATCAGAGTTGCTATGAAATTTAAGGCTGAATTACACCACAGAGGCATATTCTTGTGCGGTGCTGGGAGGAAATAATAGAAGTAGGTTTTGTTCGGATTTTTCTCCAGTGATACGTTTTTCTTAGAAAATTGCTGATTTGCCAAAACTGTTGCTATTTTTGGGAAAAGTTGATTCCAGTTTTGTGTCCCATCTTGGAAAAAAAAAAGCCCTGAGAAAAGTTTTGAAGCTGTCAAAAGGAAGCGCTTCAGGAAGATAAAACGAAATCTTGCATTTCGTTAATTTGGTCGTAGTTTCTAGGTGTAAGTTTGGAAAACGATTCTCTTCCCTTGATCAGATATAGAAAAATCATTTGAAATCTCTTAAAATCTTGAAGGAATAAAACCAATTCCCTTCTCTTTCACCCTACATAGTCCTGAACTGTCCTGAAAGTGAGGGGTGACAAGGGAGCAACTGCATCACTCACACCGTGGGTTGCAGTGGGAGCAATGGGAGAGGTTACCCCCAGTATGAGCAGTTGTAAAGCGGAAGAAAATGCCTGTGCAGTACTGCTCGAATCTTTCAGAATGCCTGACTCCCTCTGAAACCCCCACTATCACCTGGGTATGGTGGGGTTAAGCCTTTGGACCAGGAGGGTTTTGGATGGGAGCCACTGCTTCTCACATCGTTAAACCTCCCTTCAGCAGATGATGGGATCTGAGTGAGGAGGGAGCCGCCTCTTCCTCATTGACACCCCACACACAGGACGATGGGGCTGAACTTCTCACCTCCTTACGCACCAGCAAAGCGCCTCTTATGTGGCAGCACGGCTCTTCCCTGTTCTTGCTCCCCTCTATCCCCTGCTTTCATCCGTGCTCTGAAGCTCTCTGGGGGAGAAGGAAGGATGTTGCGCCCAAGGCTGGGAAAGAGTGCTCGCGCTCATGGAAAAGCCCTGTGAGTTGGTTTGGCATCACTCTTCCCGCTGGCAGCAGTGTTTCCTCACTGCCAGCATTCCCAAATGTTGGTGTAGCCTGTATGCCAACGGCTGCGTTCTCCCTGCTCCCTCATGTTGCAATTGCTAATTTCTATGCCTGTGCCTGAAGAGCTGTAGTTTAGACTTGCTTTGCCATGCATCGAAGCCGTGCTTGTTTAGGAAAGAAACTGCAAAAAGGGTGTGGGAGAGAGGAAAGAGAAAAGAGCTGGTTTTTTTTTCCCCCCTATGTGGCAGTGGTGGATGCTGGGTATTGGAGAGAGACAAGCTGACAAACATCTGAATGAGTGGAAGAGACTCCTAACCCAAAGGGAGGAGTTGTGGTTTAGGTTAAAGCCACAAAGGAAGTGAAGGAGGTTACCACTTTCCTGTCTGTGGGCAGGAGGTTCTCCTTGTGCTCATTTGAAGGCTTAGCTCTAGCTCATTCCTCCCTAGGAACATACTCATCTGTGTACTTCTTGAAAAGCATTCGGTCTGGCGTCTGATCTTGGGAGTGACAAACATCCCCTTTATCCACAGAAATCAGCAGGAGCTGGGAGCTAAAGAACTGGGAATCACAGCCTAATTTATGGAGCCAGATAGTCTAAAGCATCTTGTTAAGCCATGTGTCTGGTGCTGGAGTATATAGTGTATTTCTCCGTGCATCTTCCTCTTTGATTCCAAGATTGCTGATTTTGTTGTGAGTTTCCATACCTCCAGGGCCTGCTGGCTCCCCACAGGTCTCGCTTCTCTCCTGTTCCCCAGTGATGAGCAAATTGTGTAGCTATCCTGCTTGGATTTAGTGGTCTTGTGTGCTGATACAGGGCAGACTGTGAATGTATCGGGTTCTTACCAGTGTGGCCTGTGGTCAGTGTTTTCATTGATTTTCACTGCCTGCTTTTCTTTTAACGGCTCAGAGGCTGTAGCTGTATGTGGTCAAAAAGTTTGTTGTCTCAGCTCTGTAGCTTCACTCTTCATCTGCGAGGAGATGAAACAGTACAGGAGTGCTCTGACAAGGGAGCAAACCTTACCCTGAGCCTGAGGGGCGCTGGCCTGCAAACCTGAGCTATCACTTGGTGACTGCACAGCTCCAGCACTGCCAGTGACAGCGACTTCAGTACGTGCCACCAGTGCCTTCCGATCCCGCTGCGCTGCTGTACATGAAAAGAGCATCTCAAAGATGCTCCCTGAAGAGCCGGTACATGATCTCTGACCTTCCATTACCAGCTCACCTTAGCCTCTCACCCTGGCCTCAGGGTGCAGCACGGTCATTTCATTTACCAGGTGTGACAATCGTGTTTTGCCGTGTGAGGATGATTGCTCTGTCAGGTGTGTTACAGTGTCTGTTTGGGGGTTTTTGTTGGATTTTTCTTTTTTGAAGGCTTTGTTAGAACTACAAGATATCATTAAAGATTAAAGTGTGGCAAACGTGTCCTTTTTTTTCAGAGTGTTTCCTTTTAGAGACCTTCACGGTATTGATTGCAAGTAGATTTTCCTCCTCTGTTTTAAAACATTTCCTTTGCCTATGGATTTTCAACATTACTTACTGGATCTGTGTGCAGTATGTTCCCCAGACTATATTATCCAGCCAAATTCCCTTACTGTTGGCCTTCAGGGACCACTTCTGAAGCTGGAAAGACCATTCATTTGCAGCGTTCACTCAGTCCTGAGCAACTATCCAGCGTTGCACCCTCCTTACTCCAGGATGTACGCTGTTGTCTTGCTGAGCCATGGTCCTGCTTTCAGCATGTGCTTCAGTGGGTCCCAAACCCAGCCTGGCAGCAGCCTTGAGCTACCCCTTGCTTGGAGTGAGCAGAGTTCGTTTGGATGTTTTAGATGTAAAACAAACTCTATGATGGGGAGGTGAAGAAGCTGGAGTGGTAAGCAGCTGAAATTGTAAGGTCATTTGGTTTTGGTATCAGTATTATGTTGCCTGATCTCATCCTTGTGGCCATTAGAGCGGGGTGCGGGGTTTATTTTTGGCGAGGGCAGAGGGCTCAGCAGGGAGGCTGGAGTGCCAGCGCAGCACAGAGGAGTGAGGTACCACTGCCCTTTGAAGGGCAAGTGCCCATGAGGAGCAGGCTGAGGTCCACCAGCATCGCTCTGCCCCAGGATGAGGCCCTGTGGCCCGTGTTCTGCTGGTGGGTTACAGAGCTCTGTGACAGCCAGCTGTGTCCCACCTCGTGTGGGTTCAGCCATCCTTTGGTGGATCATATGTGTAAGTCATTGAAGACTTGGATTCAGACCTTAAAGCATCTGGCTGACGGTATTTGGCTTTGTTTGCTGTAGTGTTATAGCCTTAGGGCCACAGAAAGTGCAGCTTTATTGAAATCATTGGAGTGGTGCTTGCTTATGGCAGCAGGGAGCTGGGGACATGGGTTTTTGGAATGTGTTGCCAGGAACTTAAACCCTTTTCCTTGGGAAATGCTTTGTAAGGATGGCTCAAGCAAGTGCCTGGGGAACATTGTCCTAATGGAAACAAGACATGGGAATGATCGGGTCTCAGAACAACTCTTATTTCTTCCCCACATCTGTGACTTTCAGAGTCCACCATCCTAAGGTTCAGTCCTTCTTTCCTTCCTCATTACCGTCAAATCTTAGTTTTAAAGCTCATATATACCACCAGGAGCTGTGACACGACGGGGGACACTGCAGTCTCTGCCCTTGGGGGAAATGGGGACTCGGTGGCAGCCAGGCAGGCTGGGGTTGTGTTAGTAGACAAAACGGCAGAAATCCTGGTTAGCTGGTTCTTACATGGAAGGTACCCGTGCTTCAGCATTGAAATGCTTACAAGAGATTAGTGCTACAGCCTTTGATACTGGATACTCATATAAAAACAATTACCAAAAATGCAAGTGGGTCTTAAAGACACTGTAGCCAGTCTATTACCTGCATTCCTTGCATGCTGGCTGGGCTGCTGGCATTCGTTTTGTCGTGGTTTGAGAGAAAGGACAGGCAAAAGGTACAGGTTGTGTGTAGGAACAGCCCATCTTGTGAGCAAGCCAAGGCACAGAGGGTGTATCTCATCACAGTTGCGTTACCGAGGCAGGTCCCCTGTGCAACGCCGTCTCACATGTTAAATGGATGCTCTAAAATACAAGGATACAGATAGAAAAGAAACATGCTGTCCTAGGTGTCTCCCAGGACCTGCAAGGCAGGTATTGTAAGCAGATGTATTCATGCTAGGGAATAAACAGATACAATTTAAAATAAGCTGGCAGATTTTGTGCTCAGATGGAGCAGGAACATTCACGCAGTCTGTTATTGCAGTTCAGCTGTGAGAGGACTAGCAAAATGTTTGGGCAGAAGTATGTCCAGCCATGACATCTGTTGCTAAAGTGGGCCAGAGTTTGCACCGTAAAAGTGCACAAGCGAAAATGCAAAAGAGGGAGAGTGAAGCATTTCCAGTGAGTGAAGAGCTAAGCCACAACTCTCAAGTGTCCTTTAATAATGAAGAGTCCTGGTTTTCTTGGTGTTGTCCTCTATCATCTATGACCTTGCAGATCTGAGAGCTGCCGATGATTATTGCAGAAGAAAGTCAGCACCACGCTGATGATAAGCCAATATCTGAAGAGCAAGGGGGAAATCTGCTTGTTTTCTTTGGAAGGATCTCACTGTTTTATGTAATCTTTGTACAGCACCCGCAAATCAGTGACTGGTACTTTTGAAATGTATTTCCTTCATCAAAAGCTATTTGAAACAACAGGTAGCACCTATCCATTCAGTCTAAGCTCCCTTGACGTTTTTAAATGACAGATAATGAAAACTGTCTTCATTATTACTCAAGCAATTTCATCAGACTGTCACCAGCAAACAATGGCAAATTAAAGACTGAACAACCCTCAACTCTACTCTCCGAGGTATGCGTGTGAGAATACCCGATGTCTTTTCTACAGCTTCTAGGAAATAGAAGAGGTGATTTCTCAGGTGGGAGGAAGTGTCCTGATGTGCGAGGTGCTAGAGGTCAACAGGAACATGTTAAAATCTGTCTGGAAACCAGTGGTCAGATGGCATAAACAGGGAGCACAAACGCGTGAGTGATGGTGGGCGAGAGATGCGGCTTATTCAACAGAGCGCTGAGTTCTGCGATGCCTTTGGTTTATGAATGGATGTAAAGCGTGGTGCCAAACAGAGCATATTGCAGTTGTCTAATCCATAGGTGACAGAGGCAGGCGTGATAGTAGGCAGAGCTGCCTCCGAGAGGGCTCATCAGAACAGCCCAGTCAGCCTGGCATTATTGCTCCCTGATCGCGGGGAGCCGGTCTAGGTCCCTGGTTCTGAACCTAGCTGAAGGAGCCACTGTTCCCTCCCCAGCCAACATTGCTTCAGGCTTGCCTGGGCTGAGCGTCAGTCACCTGCGTCCTTCCCTCTCACCCCCCCGAATTCATAGACTTAACCAAGCTGCCCCCCACAGTTAGATTAAAGGGAGACAGAGAGCAGAAGGGGCTTTTCACAATAAAACATCATTTAGATGAGATGGCTGTGGTGTGGAAGAGGCTAGCACCAGGGAGTGAATTATAGGGGGCCAGGGAAGAAAGAGGCTGTGGCAGAGAGAGGGTTGTTATTGGAGGACACAGGGAGCAAAATGACTGAGATAGAGGGTGTAGATAAATAGTTGGAAATAGCCACAGTGGTGTGATTTGGAAGGAAAATCAGTCACTACTTCAGTCACCAGTGGTGCTCAGTTTAGGGAGCCGAGTGGTAAATTACAGGCAGGTTAGGGCTGCAAGAACATCTGTGACCCTGTGAAGTGCTGGAGAGAGAAAAGTTGCAGTAGCAGTGAGTAAGATTCAGATCTCATCTATCTGAGCATGAGTATCTCAAGGTGAAATAACAGAAGGAGAGGAGGCGGGAATATTGATTTCTGCCTCACAAAACAGACAACAACGCCTACTTTTTCATAGCAAGAATTTAACCATTCGCTTTAATGGGCCAGTCTGCAGTACTGTGGGGGCTTGGTTTCTTCTTTGTGTGCAATCTCGAGGGGAAACCATGCTGAAGTTGTTTGTATTTTATTGTAGGGAGAGACATGAACAGAATTTCACCCTCAGACACGTGTGCGCTGGCTGCAGGGGCAGCTGTGCTCTGTGAGTGTAACCTGCCCGCAGTTGTTGTGCGGCCGGCGGGTACCCTGAGCAGCCGGAAGGTGAAGGAGCAGCACTGGGAAGCACAAAAAGCCCGTTATGCCAAGAGAGCTGTTGTATGTGTTGGCGACAGATGACTTCTGTCTGTCTGAGGGCAGACTTGGCTTCCTTCTATTTATCCCGCGAGAAGGATGCTCCTAATGAAAGGTGCTTTCTTCAGCTGGTCATGGATTTCTCAGAAATATACCTTTGGGAATGAAATCAGCCTGGAGAAGGATCCAGGAAGATCTTATAGCAGTCTTCCAGTACCTAAAGGGGGACTACAAGAAACCTGGAGACAGACTTTTTACAAGGGCAGATAGTGACAGGACAAGGGGAAAGGCTTTAAGCTGAAAGAGGGGAGACTGAGATGAGCTCTTGTGCAGAAGTTCTTCCCTGTGAGGGTGCTGAGGCGCTGGCACAGGGTGCCCAGAGAAGCTGTGGCTGCCCCATCCCTGGCAGTGTTCAAGGGCAGGTTGGACACAGGGGCTTGGAGCAACCTGCTCTAGTGGAAGGTGTCCCTGCCTGTGGCAGGGGGTTGGAACTGGATGAGCTTTAAGGTCCCTTCCAGCCCAAACCGCTGTGGGATTCTGTGGTTCTATGAAATTTCCTTTGATTGGTTTTACGCCACGAAAGCACACACGTGTGTAGCCCAGTGACAGAGAACATGGCTGGTAGCTGTGCAAGGGTGCTTGCTGTCTTGGACTAGGCTCAGCAGGCGGCTCAATGGGAGCAGGAGGTGAGTTTGGCAATTTTCTGAGCTGCTGCCGTGTCTCTTCTCATTGGGGTCAGAGATGGTCAAAGGGAGCGCACAGTCATGGCTGAGAATCTCAAAAGGCTCGAGGGCCAGGCAATTCCACAGCCAGGTTCTCCTGGCAGCACCGCAGTACGCAGTGTGTGTTAGCAGTTCTCTGTGAAACACAGCGACAGTGTACCGGGAGCAGTGTTCCTGGGCAAACGTTGATTTTGGAGTCTCCTGTATGCCAAAATTTCCCACCCTTGTTTAGTATGAGTTCGTATTTTTCCTTGTGCTTCACAGACATATGTTTCTCCAGATTCTGTTTACCTGATTTCCCTTCTGATTCAGTATCTCTTCTCTCCTTTTTCTCCCTTTTTTTTTTTTTAATCATAGGAGGTAATGCTGAGCATTTATCTCTGTGGCTGTGTGGTATTTGCCTCATACCTGCTTATTGACTTGAGAGATGACTTTCTAAATAGGGCAAGAGCTTCCTGCAATTGGAATGTTATAAAACCTGGGATTTGTTCATCACGTTAGAGTTTTGATGGGGGATAATGTCTTGAAGGGGGGCAGACCAATTAGAAGGCTCTCTGGAGATCCCTAGGAGTATTTTCACTGTAGGCCCAGTTCTGTGCTCCAGCCCAAACTTGATTAAGGCTCAGATTGTTTGGCTGTTCAGGTGCGAATAGGAAAGCACAAACCAACTGTTCCTCTCTTTTTGGTGTAGCTAGGAAAAGAGAGAGCAAAGCCTTTCTTGCCCACCTGAATTTGCCATCACCTGTACGCTGTTGTCACAGGGTGATGTGGTGCAGCCAGATCCATGAGCCAGTGTCCTTCCTGACGGAGAGCTCTGTGCACTGTGCGGCTGGCAGGGCAGTAGTAATCGGTACGGGGGAGCTGCAAGTGGTCTTATGCCAGCAGTGGGGACAGAGGGAGGGGTGTGTGTGTATGGATACTGACATTGATGCGGGTACATGTGCCTTTCCCTTCTCTGTAAGTCTGTGAAGTCTCACCCAAGTCAGGGTGCAGAGGGACTCTTCACGCAAGCCAAGTTAGGAATGTTCTCCGGTGTTTGCAGCACTGATGTTCAGCAAAAACTGGGGAAACTCAGGGCAATGTCTAATTCCAAAAGACACTGGACTCGAAAAAAAGCCACAGCAGTCTCTCCCCCTCCCCCAGGCCTGATTTCCTAATCTTTTAGGAATGATTTACAATAAATAAAAGGCTTTCTGAAAGAAGGGTTGTTGGGTTTTTTTTTTTTCTGCAAGTTAACAATGGATGTTAAACTGCCCTTCCCTGTGGTCCTTTCCCATCTCTTTCACACTGTCCAGCTTTAGGCTTCACCCTGCAGAGAGATTCATGAAGGCAGCTCCCCCGTGCCCATGCAGAGAGATCGCGGCGGGTATGCGAACTGTAATCACCTGGATTCCTTACAGAAATGGGCTGTTTCCTTTCGAGAAGGCTCATTAGAGCATGCAGCCACGGAAAACTCAAAGCTCAGGAGAAAGAGATTTCGTAGAGCCTGATCTCTCTCTTGTCCTGCAGCTCCTCTGATCATTTACACCAGAGCAAAAAGAGGGCAAAACCCCCCAAACCTAAAGCAAACAAACAAAGCAAAACATCCTCCTAATGATGTGTGCTCTTCGCTTCCAGCAGTGACAGCGTTTTACACCCACTTTGTGCAGGTGTGCATGAATGGGGAAGTCGGGAGGCAGTACAGAGAGCAAAGCTCTTAAGGAGTTAGTGGAGTTTCTCTGCTGGAAGGTTATAATCACACTGAAAGAGGGAAATCTTGCCTCTGCAGACAGGAAATCTGTGAAGCAATTTCAGCACAGAGTTGCCGGAGATAAAATAGCCCATAAACTGGAAAAAAAAGATAAATAAAAAGAATTATAAATGTAGGGGACACTTAGCATTGTCCAGATGTGCCATGTCAAAGCTCATAGCTTTGGCTGCAGAAGAAGTGGTGGACAGGCTACAGATGTGCACAGTGGCTACATCTGTTACCTGCAAGGAGGAGCACCCATCACTGGTCCTGTGTGTATGGCAGATTCTTCTTGATGGTGACCGGTTTTCTTGAGGGAAGGTTTTTAAGCATGAATGACTGAAAAGGCTCGATTTGCTGTTGCATTTGAGGCGGAACAGTGGAACGACTGTGTGGTTGGGGAAGAGGCTCCACTTCAGAGAGCGGATGGTCAGGAGCAGGGCAGGACTTCAGAAGAGAGCAGTGCCTCCAGCCTTCACACGCTGCAGCTCCGTGTCACCATTTTGCCTGTCCTCAATCCCTTCTTCAAAAGTGCCTGTTCCTCAGATGTTTCCACCTCCTCCAGTTGTGCCAGTTCAACCGCTTGCGAGGATGAAATCTACATCGGAGCTGGTCTGACGTTAAGGATTTGTTCTTGTTAGTAGGACCTTTAGAAAGAAGTTGGGCCATTTAAACAGCTCACCTGTGAGTGTGGCACAAGTGAGTGGCACTGACTGAACTGGCTCTGCTGCAGGTGAACAGTGCAATAGGGCCATAGCCCTACACACTGTTCACATTATTTGTGTGAGTAGCTCCATCGTGTTTCAGTGGGACTCTACTTACACATGTAAAATTAAGTGCTTGCACGACCGGCCACTTAAAGAGCATAAAAGCCGCGGTTGGGGTGTGCCATGCTCTGAACCATGTACAGAAAGCATGATGCAAATCCATTTTGCTGGCTGGCCTGTCTTGTCTGATCTGTCTGCTCTGCAGAACTGGAGCTCCTGTAGCACCTTTCCTTAGGCTTGGTTTGCGCTGGTGGAAGAGGACCCTGCTGATCTTGTGTCCTTGCTGCGGCCAGGGAGTTGTGAGGGGAGAACGCAGGCTGTAACGTCTCCAAGACGTTCTGGATTTGCTGGAGTGCTCTGAAGAGCCGGGACAGCTGGCTTCTCTGGGCACCTTCTATGAGTGTGGCTGAGGGAGGGCACGATGGGGCGATGCTCTTGAGGTTGGCAGTGGCCGCCCTGGGGTCTGGGGCTCTTCTACCTGAAATCCTGCCTCGCAACCTGTCATCACAGTTGAGATCATTTGGGAGCCTGTTGTTGTCAGTTCCCATGGTAAAGCCCTTCAAGGGCGGCAGCAGGAGGGATTTCTCAGCTGAGAATCCCTCCCTTGGGAATTCAGTGCTGGTGGCAGTTTGCTGTGGCAGATTCCCAAAGGTGGTGGGTGAAGTAGCAACTTAACTCTTGAGAGTGAAGCAAAACACCTTGATAGCTGCTATCCGGAGCCCCAAAGAGAGGAAGGAAGAGACATAAAGCCGTTGGAGGGGAGAGGCTTGGTGTGGTTATTTGAGACTGCTGCCTGCAGAGTTGCACAGTCATTTATAACTGCTTGAAATGTGGGGGGATGGGGTCGGGGGGATGGGAGGGGGGTTGGAGGAACCACAGCATCTGCGAACTAGTAGCATTCTGTGCTCCTTTTCCCTTGTCTAACTCCTCAAGGGACAAGACAGCGAAGTCCCGGCTCTGAAGAGGGGAGAGAACAAAAAACAAAAAGTCCGCTAACACCTCGTATTTTATCACTGCTCTTGTGTGTGTCAGGATTGAAGCACGGGACAGGGTTTTCAAAGGTACCTTCAGGAAGCAGAGGTTGGGTGCCTGCCTTCCTTAGGCTCCTCAGAAAAATCCCAGCCTCTGCTGCTCCGGGGAAACAAACTTCTTGTAAGCAAACCACGATGGGTCCCTGGCGTCGGTGACAGCAGAACCAGGTCTTCTGTTTAAAGCACCCCGAGGCATGTTGGTTCCTTACACCCTGGTTTGCTGCCTGGCCAGTCCAGTCTGTGCTGCTCCTGCTGTTGCAACCGTTCCTGGGCTCGGTGCTCTGAACCCGCTCTGCTGTGGGATGCATAAGGGGGAGGAGGAGTGGTAGGTGTTACATTGAAAAAGACATGTATCGATGGCAAACCAGAGAAGGCTTATATGTGGGGTAAAAGAGCAGGCTGAATCGATGGTGGCAAAGGTGGTGGGTCAAGTGGAGCTGATCAGTTTGGTTTCACCAACACTTCAGCTTTAGCAAGTGCCGCTGCCACCCCTGGAAGGGTACAGGCAGAGCTAGTGTTTGCGGATGAGTTGGAAAGACTGTCCAGAGACCAACGGTTTCTGCCTTTGGGTCATGGATCCTGGGAGCTTGTAGCCCGAGGGACTTGTCTAGAAAAGGTAGGGGAAAGGAGGCAAGAGGCAGCAGTGGTCTGTCCAGTGGGAAGTGTTCGGGGGGCTCTGGTCAGTGCATCAGAAGGGGTTGAAAACCTGCTGTTGAGAAGCATCCCCCTGCCCTGCCTCAAGGAAGAGTATCTGTCTAGGGTAAGAGGTGCGAATTAGCTACTGTTGTAGTGATCAGGAAGCCACACAGAGTTCATCAAGGATGTTTCCAAGCGGGCACGGACAAGGGGAGGAGCAGAGCGGGACAAAAAGAGAAAAAGCCCCTTAGGGACTAAAGGCTGAGCGGAAAGAGGAGGAGGCTTTATGTGCCAGAGCAACACCCAGTGTGAATGCTTAGTGTGAAAGGGTCTTCTTCCAAAGAGCCGGGTTACTCAGAAGTGGGAGTTGGACAGGGTAAAGAGCGGGTCGCCTGAGGATAAAGGGAGAGGGAGAACGCACTCCGCATTTCCATTCACTTCTGTTGTATTGGCAAAACAGGTTATTCAGGCACCGTGGATATGCAAAACCCATCAGCCTGCTTTCTCTGGTTAGGCTGCAGCGGTTCTGTGCATGTGTGCCACGGGTGGTTCGGAAAGCTCTTCTCCCAACCCACGAGATCGCCCATTTTAAGAACATTTTGTGGAGGTGAAGGAGAAGGATTAGTGGACGTTGAAAGCGCTCTTTTCACGGAGTAAGTCGCAGGCTGAAAAGGGCGGGGGATTGCTACAGATCCTCAAAACTCTTAACTGCCAGCCGCTTTCAGGCTACACGGATGTTTAATCCCCCCAAACACGGAGCGTTCGTTCAGGATAGGGCCCTTGAGCATATTTAGGAGTTGATAGGTTGTGTCTGTTTGTCATTACAGCCTGGTTCCTCCCTGTTTAGTTGCAAGCTGCTGCTTAACCCAGGGCTTTCTCCCATCGGAAAAAGGCCCTCAGATCTCTCGGGGCGGCTCCATCAACCCGCCGGCAGCGGGTGGGCAGGCAAGTTCCCTCAGCCATCAGGTAGGAGAAACACGCTTCTCCTGCAGGAGCTCCCTCCCGCTTTCCTCCCGCCGTGCCGGTGGCCAGCCGTCCCCTTCCTGCTCCTGTGGCAGGACGCACTCCGCGCCTGGCTGGTGGCGAGGGGCCGAACCCCCGCGCTGCCTCCCCCTACCAGCCGGGCCCCTCGGGGGCTGCTTGCAGCGCCCGCCTCCCCAACGCATCGAAGCCCTTCCGCGGGCGGCTGGCGCTGCCGGGAGGCCGAGGCGGTGCCCGGTGGAAGTGGCATGGCGCGATCTGCCCGGCCAGCCGCAGCGGCGCCGAGCAGGACGGTGCTGCGGGGAGGGCTGGCAGCGCACCCGGCCCCTGCGTGCGCCTCCTCCCGCGGGGGCCGTGCGGGAGGCCTCGCGGCTTGGCGGTGGTGGTGGCGAACGGGCACCCCCCCTTCCCGCCGTGTCCCCGCGCCGTTTCCGTTAGGGGTGCCGTTAGGGGGCGGGCCGCGCGCGCCGCCTCAGGGGAGCGCGAGGTGCGGGGCGGTGCGGGGCGCCCCTCCCCTGCGGTCCCTTTAAGAAGCGCCCTGGGCGCGCGGTCTCTTTAAAAGAGGGGGTGCGGGGGGGAAGAGGCGGGGCCGCCCCGCGGCTGTTGCGGGGGGACGGACACACAGGCTATGTTAATGGCCGGGGCGGTGCCGCGGCTGAGCGGGGTGGGGTGGGTGGCGCTTCCCGAGGGCACGGGGGGCGCTCGCCGCGGCGGGGCCTGTTCCTTTAAGAGCGCGGCTGCTACCACCGATAGGCGGGAGAGGGGGGGGGAAGAAGGGACGGGACACAATCTCCGCCCTCTCGCTGGGGAAGAAGAGGGGGGGCGGGCGAGACCACTGCCCGGAACGGGGAGTAAGAGGCGGTCCCGCCGGCAGAGTGAGTAGGGGACGGTACCATTCCCGGGGCGGGGCGCGCGCGACGGGCGGTACCATTCCTCTCTCCTGGTTGCGGGACGCGGCGGGAAGGGGGGGGGGGGGAGGCGTATTGAAGAGGGGGGGGAATGGTGTGAGGAAAAAGGAGGTGTGGGGGGGGGTGGGAGAGCGGGCGGGGGGGGAGCATGCGAGAGGGGCTGCGATGGGCGGTACCATGTGTGCGGGAAGGAGAGGGGGGGAGGCGCTGGCGGACAATGGAGCCTGTGTGTGTTTGCGGGAGGGGGAAGGACCCGCCGTCGCCGGGGGGAGACGCTGCGCCGCCCCCTCCCGCCCGGGGCTGAGAGGAGAGCCTCGGCCCCCGCGCCCTCCCCCACGGCCCGGCGGTGAGTGAGGGGGGAGGCGGCGCGGCGGGCACCGCGCGACCACCGGCACCGGCCGCCGCCGCCCGCCCGCCCGAAGTTTGAGAGTTGGGGGGCGCCGAGGGGAGCGGCGGCGGAGGGCAGCGCTGCCCCCGGGGTGCGGGGTGCTCCGGGGCGGGGAGGGGGGGGGTGATGCTCCGAGGTGCGTGGGGTGCCCCCGGGGCTGCGCTCTGCGGAGGGCCGTGCGCGGGGGTGCCCCGAGAGAAGGGACGGGGGGAGCCGTGGTGCTGAGGGTGCGCTGAGGGGGCTGTGTGCGGTGGAGGGATGTGTGGGGTGCAGGGGGTGCTTTAAGGTTTGTGCTCTGTGGAGGGATGTGTGGGGTGCAGGGGTGCCCTGGGGCCATGCTCTGTGGAGGGATGTGTGGGGACCAGGGGGTGCTTTAAGGGTTGTGCTCTGTGGAGGGATGAGTGGGGTGCAGGGGGTGCCCGGGGGCTGTGCTCTATGGAGGGATATGTGGGGTACAGGGGGTGCTTTAAGGCTGTGCTCTGCAGGGATATGTGGGGTGCAGGGGTGCCCTGAGACCATGCTCTGTGGAGGGATGTGTGGGGACCAGGGGGTGCTTTAAGGCTGTGCTCTGTGGAGAGATGTGTGGGGTACAGGGGGTGCTTTAAGGGCTGTGCTCTGTGGAGGGATGTGTGGGGACCAGGGGGTGCTTTAAGGCTGTGCTCTGTGGAGAGATGTGTGGGGTACAGGGGGTGCTTTAAGGGCTGTGCTCTGTGGAGGGATGTGTGGGGACCAGGGGATGCTTTAAGACTGTGCTCTGTGGAGGGATGTGTGGGGTGCAGGGGTGCCCTGGGGCCATGCTCTGTGAAGGGATGTGTGGGGACCGGGGGGTGCTTTAAGGCTTTGCTCTGTGGAGAGATGTATGGGGCGCAGGGGGTGCCCGGGGCCTGTGCTCTGTGGAGGGATATGTGGGGACCAGGGGGTGCTTTAAGGCTTTGCTCTGTGGAGGGATGTGTGGGGTACAGGAGATGCTTTAAGGCTGTGCTCTGTGGAGGGATATGTGGGGTACAGGGGGTGCTTTAAGGCTGTGCTCTGTGGAGGGATGTGTGGGGTGCAGGGGGTGCTTTAAGGCTGTGCTCTGTGGAGGGATGTGTGGGGTGCAGGGAGTGCTTTAAGGCTGTGCTCTGTGGAGGGATGTGTGGGGTGCAGGGGGTGCTTTAAGGGATGCTTAAGGGGGTGCCCGGGGCCTGTGCTCTGTGGAGGGATATGTGGGGACCAGGGGGTGCTTTAAGGCTTTGCTCTGTGGAGGGATGTGTGGGGTACAGGAGATGCTTTAAGGCTGTGCTCTGTGGAGGGATGTGTGGGGTGCAGGGGGTGCTTTAAGGCTGTGCTCTGTGGAGGGATGTGTGGGGTGCTTTGGGGTACATGGGAAGCCCTGGAGCTTGTGCCGTATGGAGCTCATTGCATTGTGGTGCAGGGGATACCCTGAGGCCGTGCTGTACTGAGGGGTGTATGGGTTGCTCTGGCTTGCAGGGGATGCCCATAGAGGTGCTGCTGTGTGAAGGGATGTGTGGGGTGTCCCAGGTTGCTCTGTGGTGTGTGGGGTGCCCTAAGAGCTGTGCTACGTGGAGGTGTTCATGGGATTCTCTGTGGTGCAGGGGATGCCCTGCTGCATGGAGGGATGTGTGGGGTGCTCGGGGTCACACTGGGGTGCATGGGGTGGCCATGTGGCTGTGCTATGTAGGGTGCCCTAGGCTGTGCTGGGGGTACTGGGTGCCTGCGTGGCTGTGCTGCATGGAGGGGTGTGGGGTGCAGCACTGGGGTGCTCTGCAGGCCCTGCTGTGCGACTAGGTGTGTGGAGTACTCTGTGCTGCACCAAAATGCGCTGATGGGGCTGTGCTGGATGGAGAGGAGGGCAGCACTGGGTGGGCTAGAGAGGTAGGTCTGAGTTTTTAGTCCCAGCAAAGGATAGGGACATAGGATAGGAGGGGCTGCAACACCAGGGCTGTTGGGGCTGGGTGTGCAGGCTGTCCTAGCAAAAAGAATGGGGTGCAAGTGGGGTGAGAGCTGCATGTGTGGAATCTGCAGTGGGGCTGAAGTGAGGGGCTGGGGGACAAAAGTCTATGGTAAGGGTGCAGGGAGCGGGGTACGAGGTGACGCATGGAGTGAGGGGTGCGAGATGGTACCTGGAACATTAGATCATCCGGGCTGTGCTGTGAGGGAGGGATTGAGGGGCTTTGTTGCAGGAAGAACTGAAATACGGGTGGCCGCAGGAAGGGATGCGGAGAGGTGGATGAAGAAATGTGGATTATGAGGTATGCTGGGAAGAAGTAAGTTGGTACACGAGGGAATGGGTGTAGTGATGGGAGGATGTGAGGAGCTAAGACTTGAGTGGTTGGGAGAAAGAGGTAGGAGAGTGGGACTGTGGTGTTGCGAAGCACTGGGTGCCTGAATGGGGGCTAGGAAGTGCTTTCAGCTCAAAGGAGGTGGTGCACATGGCTGTAAAGGGAATTATAGGGGTCCAGAGCTGGGAAGCAGTGTAGATCGTTCAGGGGAGCAGGAATCCAGGGAAGCAAAGCATGTGGTGTTGAACTGGTATGTGGGACAGTTGTGCAAGAGGAGCTTGTGGGAGAAGGTCTCGTATGTAGGGATCATGGGGAAGAGCAGGGGAAATAGGTGTATTTGGAAGTGTTTGGTAGGTAGAGGCACTGTGTGTGTGTGCGTGAGAGGCAGTCTGAGCCCTGGCCTGCTGCGGAGGGGCGTATGGGGGCTGTCAGTGGGATGAGGGGCTCATTCTGCAGAGGTGCTTAACCTCATCAGGTTAAGGGCTGGATGGCAGTGGGGAAAAACCCCCAACACTGGAGACTTCGGATGCTTAGGGAAATGATGGAACAGGTGGATGCATGCAAGCAGCAAGGCTCCACTTCTAGGATGAGAGCGAGCACCCTGTGTTTCTGTGTTGTCCAGCTCGATGTCCCTGGGCCACTGTGTAGGTGACGGGATGATGGGACTAAAAAGGCCTCTGATAGTTGAATGTTTGGGATGTGCATGGTGGGTGTTACTCTGGGCGGGTAGGAAAAGCATGAGGACACAGATGGGAAGAATCCAATGTGACAGTCAATTGTGGGTTGTTATTTGGGTATGAAATATTAAGGTGGGATGATGACATGGTTAGTGCTTTAATAGTAAACAAAATGAGACATCAGGAGGCTGGCAGGCAGCAAAGGAAGTGTGAGAAGTGGCACAGGGCTGCGGAGCGGTGGAGAGCCCACCAGCATGGAAGGGAAGGTGCCTTTATTCTCCAGGTGCCAAACCTAACTTGGGGCTCTGAAACTGCTCTGGAAATAACCATGAAACTCGTGGTTGCTTTTCTGCGTGAGGACCCTCAAGTCTTGTAGCTCTTAGCTTGTAAAGTAACATCTTCCCGTTAGTTTGGGCATTAGCCTCGCTGACTCTGGGGCAGAGGAGAAAAGGTTGGGCCAAAGCCACGTTTGTCTCATTAAGCCTCCCTGTTGGTGACTAGTTGCTCTACTGTCAAAACACAGTTGGAGGAAGCGGGGGAGACAGTCCTTCCAGTTTTGAGGGGTTCCAGAAACGTTTTTATTTTCCTTCAAAGTATTTTGTCCTCAATTTCTCTGTGAGAAGCCCACACACATCTCTTAGGATGCTCTGAAGCATCCTTAAATATACCAAGCTTGAAAAGCAGGAGGGGGGGAAAAAAAAAGTAATGTAGATATTTTTCCCCTTTCTGTTCTGTTGGAAGATAATATTTGGTCAGTGATTGCTCAAAATATAACAAAACCAAGTGTGGAAAGCTAGGCAAGGCATTGCATGGAATCAAAGTAAGAGTGATCACAGGGTAAGGGATGAATTAACACACCTAAACAGCTTTATTCCTGTCTTCTCGGTTACCTCTTCCCGCTGTGTGTTGGGGCTGTGGTGCTGTGTGCAGGGGGGTGTTACGGTGCTGCACTGGGGGGGCTGAACAGAGGCTAAAAGCACACGGTTGTGCTGCGTTCACCCCAGCGGAGCACATGCCCATGTCCTACAGACCGAGCAGCTTTCTCTTAGGCATCACGGCGGGATGGTGGGATTTTATACCCATTTTGGACAAGTTGGCATGATGGCTCTGTGGGGTGCTGCTTGGGGTGGGGGGTTTTGGTTTGGTTTTTTGGGGTTTGTTTTTTTTTTCACCAGTGATCTCCAAAGAGATTATTTTTAATGAATGTGTCCTTCTTTTTTCCTTACTCGCAGCATAAAAATGGCTCAAGGGCTCATATTCTTTCCCCGTCTCCCTTGCTGGCCCCTCCTTAAACAACAAAAGAAAGGCATCTTTCTTTTTTTAACTTGGAGTTAGCAACGATGTCACTTTGGGGATTTTGGGCTTCTCTTTTTTTTAATCTTAAATCTCTTTTTTGGGGGGATGTTGGAGTCTCTTTTTTGTGGAGTGGGGTCTGTGGATCCTCGGGTCTCTGCGCTGTTGTGAACTCTTTAACACCTTAATTGAAGGGGTGGAGATGCTGAATCACTAACAAAGAGCTCCTTTATCCAAAATGTTAATCAATCATTGACGTTAAATAAGTGTGAACAAAACCAAACAAAAAAAACCCCACCCTAAACAAGTTTTTGTCTCAGTCCCCCTCCCCTTCAGCTGCTCATCTTTGGTCAGGAGAACACCAGAGATTCTTTCGGGGGGTAGATTTTGTGCGTGGGGATGTACTTGGGTTTGGCGACGTTTGGTAAAAGTCCTGTTGCTGATTCACCAGCGTAGTTTTCCTACTGCAGATTATTGAGCTCGTAGATGCAATAAAGATGTTTTGGGAGCAACTGCAGTCTGCTCTGGTGTGAGGGGAGTAGCTGCGCTATGACAGCGCTGTCGTAACCATCTTTTTGTGGGCTCGGGGTGGGTGTGCAGAGGTGCCTTCTGAGTTTTGGCGTTGAGGTTTTTTGGGAGGGAGTATTTTGCTTTCCTCTCTTGTGATCAGTTAACTTGTTTATCAGTCAACACAGTCTGCTGAGCTAGGTGGGACCTCAGTTTTAATGTGGAAGAAAATAAGTAGGTTTCTGTTCGTACTACCAGAAACTTTATAGATCTCTTCTGTATATTATGAATACAAAGGGTGTGGGCTCGTTCTTCCCTGTGCTTCCCCCTCTCCCTCCCCCCCCCATCTTGCATTTCATCTTTACAGCCATGTACTTGGATTGTTTTCAGTTAGGGTTAGTCCTCAGCCAGAGAAACTGCATTTGTCACTAAATACCCAAATATAGAAACTAAGGGCAACTATAAGCCACAAGGCTAAAATATTCACATACAGCAGCTTCTCTGAGCAGTTTGTGCACCCGAGGTGGATAGGAATGGAGTACCTCTGATCCATATGTCCTAGCTCTTCAAAGCCTTGCTGCTCTGTAATATCTTGACTTTTCACAACTGTTTCTACTTGTTTGTTTCTAGACTGTTTTGGCTCTTGAGTTCCTGATGTGGTGTGTCAATTCTGTTGCCTTACAAACTGTGCCAACGGCTTAGAAATTTTGTTGGATCTCTTACAAATTCAGATGAAACCCCTCCCCAAAACTACAACAACTTTATCCTGTGGAGCAATTTATGCTAAAGTGATTATTCAAACTAATTCCCACCTTAAATGTGAGCTGTGTTAACTAGCAGAGTTTGATCTCTTCTGCTTTCTAGAAGTTTACCAGACTTTCTTTAGAGTGATGCACACAGCCTTCATAAAATCCTTCTGTCTAGTCTGCATGGCCTTGGACTTCACAGAAATCTCAGTGCCTCGCTAAGGTCTGTGGTCTGTTTACATAGATATGAAGTCCTTTAACCCAGGAAGATTTGCTGTGGGCTTGGATTTCCTGCTTACAAGCTCTGCTGGAGTCCCTCTAGCCTTCCTGCTGGCAAAATGAAGGTGTTAACGTAGGTTTTCGGAGCAACTTGTGAATGGAAGGAGATTTCAGGGATGAATTTCTGTCTGCTTTGCCTATCACATTTAAAACTGCTTTCTCCCTGTACCTTTACTTGTCAGAGAGGTTTGGTTGTTTTTTCTTCTTTAAAAGTTTAGTGATTTTGGAGCTGGACCTCCTTTGGGGTAGGGACTGTGCAAGTGCAGAACAGGAACCTTGCTCATAATAGGAGTTCCAGTTAATCTTGAAGAACTCAAGCAAAAAAACCCATCTGTTGGGGGAAGTTCCTGAAGAGTCGCCTTTAAGACCACGCAGATGCTGGTTAACAACAATAACAAACCCTAAGGTGACATTTGAATGTGTGCTGAAGCCAGATGAACTGTACCAATATTGGCTGTGCTTTATGTTTCTGAAGTGGGGTTGTACTTTCGTTGCACACCTTTACCTATTGGCCTGCCCCCTTTACCTCCCTGGCAGCATGCCTATGGCATTTCTTTTGGTGCTAGAGACTGGCTTTTGAGGAGACCTTGGCTTTTGCCCCTTTTGACTCTGTACCACCCTTCTGCGTGTGCTGGTACTGCCGCCGGAGCAGCTTGATGCTGAAACGGGTCGAGAAACTCATCTGGATTCTGAGGAGCCTGGCAAAAAAGAAATGATTATACTCAGCCTGCATCAGTTTGCCAAACTGGTTCACAGTTTGGCCATGCAAACGGCTGTACGGGCACATCAGACAGTGTGGTGCAGGGGTGGAAGTAAATATTGGTAGCAGCAGTTCTTTAAGCTGACGTTTCTGCCAAAGGAATGCTCATCTAACTATACCCCTAAGAGTCTGCTAAACTTGCTAAGTGTTATTTACACCTATTTGTTACAGCTTTCCTTGCCTGAGAACAGTTCCTTCAGCTTACCTTGTTCTTTTTGCCAAAAATGTTTCTCATCTCTGAATATGTGTGCAACGTATAAAAAGAGAAACAGTCTTTAAGAAGCTTTAAACCGGGCAAAAAGAAGAGGATGGTAGCTCAGCTATGGAAAAGTTTCTGCTGCTGGAAGACTTGTCTGATGGTACAGAAGATGTAGTGTAAATTGACGATAGACTATTTAGTATGGTTGCAATTATGCAGTGAAACTCACGCTGTGAGAATCATCGGGAGCAAGAATTCAACAAGAGTTAAAAAGGATCAGATGTCTGTACGAGTATGAAGAATATTCAATTATCATAATCGGTGACAGTAGAAATCTTGGAAGAGGTATTAAGCCTGTGGTCTAAACCTTGATTTTCATTCTGCTCTAACAGATGTGCTCCTATATTGGGAAAGAGAGGGAGGGAACAGCTTGTTGTGCCTGGGTTTGCTGCCAGGTTCTTGCACACTTCCCTTGTGTGCAAGGGAAAGTGAAACTTGATTGTTTCCAGTGTGTGAGATGTGCCATTAAACTGTACATGCTTCTGGCTGGATCCTGAAACAGGTCACCTGTCTGAGCCACCAGACTGGGGCTGTTGCAAAGTGAACTGCTGCTACCTGACTTTGGGCATTTGTTTACTCCTAATTCTGTGGGCTGTTCTTACCTGCTCTCAGCACAGGTTTTGATGTACTTGACAACACTCACTGCATTCATTTTAAAGACTGTTACGAAATTGCAGTTTACTATATCTGAAGAAATGAATGTTATCTCTTTAGAGTAGAGATAGACATTCTCCAAGATCCTTGTTTTTCAGGCAGACTTAAAAGTAGAGGTGAGCTTTTCCTTGTTTGGTATCTGAGAAGGAGCTTATGGAATAGGGAAAGGAGATGAAAAGTGGAACTGTAAGGTGCTTGGCTTGTTTATTTGTTTTTAAAGCCTCGGTAGAATCCATTAAATCCTTTTGAAGGCAGGAAAATGGAAAGTATGCTTTACCAGTGACATAATTCCTTTCAACAAAGTAGGGTTGAGAGGTGGTAGAGCAACACTGGCTGAGAGGTGCTGGAGCAATGAATGTCCTCTGAGACACTCAACTGAAAACTGGGTGCTGTAGTCTTGAAAACAATACTGGGTTTAAGTGCTCTTTGGTGGTGTATGGCAAAAAGAGTCTGTGGTACTCACTGATTTAGGTGCATATGGGAAGGAGGGAGAGCTTGTGGCTTTCTGTAGTGGCTTCAGAAGAGCTGTGATTTGGGCACAGAGAGCCCTACAGCTGCCTGATGGACTCCTAGCATTTGCAGTTACCCTGAGCCGGTTGTCCTGTTTTCGTGGCTGTTTGGCCTCTTAAGAAAGCGTGCCACTGTATTCTTGCTGCTTAGCTCTGTGGTGGGGCTGTCTGCATAGCACCAGAGCAAGGCAGCTTCAAATTGCTGACCCCTCTTGTCACCGGATGGTCCCCATGTGCCGCCTGTTGTCCTCTATGCCTTCTGAACAAAGGGTGCAGATATCTGCTTTACCTTATCAGTAGCATGGCTGGGGCCCATGGGCTCTTTTAAAACCAGGTTAGGTTGGATTTAGTGGTGAACTTGAGAACAGAACCTGGCTCTTGATGTGCCTGCGATTTATTTACTCGACCACGTTACTTATGCTCTACAAAATCCTTCAAACCTGTGAGTCTGCTTGTGCCTGTTGCATGAGGCTATCGTTGCCGCCTCTTCAGTGTGGATGGAATAATGCCAAACCTGAAGGAAAATTCGGGTTTAGTGGTTCACTGATTAAAAACACTGGGTACGAACAAGTACTAGACCCTTTTCCAGGTTGCTCAGAGCTGTGCTCTCTGCTCTTTGCTAAACTGACTTCTTCAGGCGTCTTGCTATCGCTGTTCCACTGCCTGTGAAATGGCAGCGTTGTATCTGTGTGCCAGTCTGGTTTTGTTTGAGGATTGATTAGAAATGTATTTGCAGTGTAATATAAAACAAAGCTGCAGCCCGTTGAGGTGAGCAGCCCCAGCTTCTGCAGCCAGAGCTGTTCCAATGGAGGGTTTAGGCAGTCTTAGGTATGGAGAAACTTCTCAGAGCTTTTGTTAGCGGGGCTGAGGTTTTCCACCATGTTTTATATGTATGAGCAAGGAGTAAAGAACTTCAGGCCAGAATGGGTTGACAGCTTGTTAGCAAGAAAATCTTTTCTTCTGCCTCTTAATAGAAAAAAGTATTTAACCTTCTTGTGGTTGGGGATAGAAAGTTGAAACTGTCAGGCAAATAGCCACCATCCAGCAGAAATGCTTCTGAATGGTCTTGTGAAAGCCAGCTTGGATTTGACAGTTGTGAGCCTTTGAAAATAGTGCTCTGTTTATCCAGTACAGTAAATACTTTGAAGCACTTTAGGCTGTGCTGTCCATTTGTGGCTAAATAGGCAAGTATTAAAGATGTACATCTTGTGTTGAGGGAGGGAGGATCCTGCAGCAGTTGCAAGTGCGTGCTTTTCATGCTTCCATAAGATCGTGGCAAAGCAGTAGATGGGATAATAGACCTGATTATAACAATTGCTTAATTTCTTGTCAGAGTAACATTTTTACATGCAGTGTTGTGAGATCATTTAGGTGACCTCATGTTATTTATCAAATGTCAGTTTTTCATCCCAGCAGCTTTGATATAATCGTGTAGCATCGTGGAGTACTGTGTTCATGCAGCCTTTGCTTGCTGGAGTTCTTTGAAGTGCTTTACTCCCTCAAAGAGTCATTGCTCTGTCAAAGATCCTACATTTAACGACCAGGAAGCCAGCGTAGAGCAGAACTGCACTGTGTCACTAAAGGTTGTGCTGTATCTAACATGCCTAATCGTGAGTCTAAAAGCAAAGAAATGAGAGGTTCAGGGCACCAGGAACCCCTCGATGCGCATCTTGCCCAGCGGTAAACTGCCAGGGATACAGTCTCTCGGCAGCTTTGTCCCTGTGGGAATGCTGCTTTGCAGCTCCGAGCTCCCCGCGTGTGAGCGCCTGGTGCTGTGAAGCAGCAGGAGGGCTTGTGTGAGGGAGAGGAGCAGAGGGAAGGCTGGTGGCAGCAGTCCTGAATGAGAACTGGGCTTGCTGGCAGTGCCGAAAGGTAGCGATGCTCGGGGGAGCCTTGGGAAACTGCTCATTTGGGATGAGAGAGACACCAGATAGCTGTGAAGATGAAGGTTAACATGAGGGAAGGTGTGTGGGTTGCCCCCAGCAATTCTGAGAGGCATCGTGTGTGATGTCCCCTTGCAGCATGCTGGGGATTACTGCTCGCTGTAGCGCTGGGCTCTCCTCAGAGGTCTGTCCTGTGCTGACCCAGCCCAGCCACACTTGGCTTATGAAAACTGACAAGATTGCAGCCCGAGGAGTTATGCCTGAGGATTGTTTCTTGTCTTTCATTCTGGAAGCCTGGCGAAGGGATGCCAAAATGAAAAGAAAAAGAGCTTGGGTTTTTTCCATGTTCAACTATCAGTGGTTATTTCTCCCAAGCCTTCTGCTTAAACAGTGGGGTGTTACTACATGTTGAAGAACAAACTGGTGTCTCCTCAATCGTGTCTTCCCATCCGTTATTTCCACATCTTTTTTTCTCTCCCCTCTCCACAGATTAGTTACTGAAGAACAGGCTGCAGATGAGCTTGATACAGGTGTCTTTTACCTATGACCCTTTGTGCTGATGTCTCTATTTAAATTTGAGAAAAAATAAACCCAGAGAAATAAGAGCAAAGAGCTTGCCTCTGGCTCCAAACACACTGCCTGCTTCCTGCTAAGTAGATGAGGTGAGAATGGAAGGTGAAGCTAGGAAAGCTCTAGCGTTATCCACTGGACTCCTGCCTGTACTGCTGACTGATGCTGGGGCTGTTAGCTGCTAACGTGGTGTAGGAAGCTGCAGAAGCCTGTTGGTTGGAACTGGATGATCTTAAGGTCCTTTCCAACCCTAACTGTTCTATGGTTCTATCATTCTATATATAAGGGGAGTACTGTTAAAACATTTATTGTAGAATCCCTTATTGCTAGAGCTTTTGATCCGTATCCATGTTAACAATAGCAGGAACTCTATAGAGCAGGCAGGCTGCTGCTCAGGTATGTGATGCTCTATGTAAAGTGTTTAGAACTCCAGCTGTAATGTACATAGACTGCTCCCAGCATTGCTAACATAGGTGGAGCTGAGCCGGTGCTGGGAGCTGAGCAGGAGAATGCCGAGGTGAGGTCAGTGTGACGGCATGGCACGGCAGCGAGCCTAAAGCCCTCGCAGCGCTCTGGGCCACCTCCACCTGCAAGTGCCCCCGGTGCTGGCAGGGCTGGGATGGTGCGAACAGCAAGGAGAGGCATCCATAGCATTCCTCAACAGAAAGGAATAGTTGTAGCTTAGGCTTTGGGGGGTTTGTAGGGTTTTTCTCCTGCCTTTTTTCCCCACACTGGTTTCTGGAATTGTGTCAATCTGCCAAGAGACGGTTCTAGTCCCCGGTGGACCGAGTATTTCAAGGTGGACCAAGTATTTCCAAGTATTTTTACATAATAGCAGCTGGGAAATTCAAAGGGACTGGTGGCATACAGCTTGAGTCTGCTCACCAGCATCCCTGCGTGTCTGTCTGCTCCGTTACTTTGGGGAAGGAGTTGTGGAAAGGGGTGTACAAAATCAGGAGCTGTTTAAGACAGCCATTAATGCCCATGGTATTGATAACACACTGAAGCGTTGATAGATGCACTGGAAATGAAATTTAACGGACATGTTATTGTCTTTTGGCAAAAAGTGTTAGTGTTACAACTCTTGAAAATGATCGTTATGAGAGTAGCGGGCAACAGCTCTTGTAAAAGGCTCTTACAATGATTTTTTTATAAACACTTAAAACCAATAGTTCCCACATTCATGCAGCAAAATGAGTGTAAGTGACAAGTTCTTGATTCTTCTTTTGATTGGGAGTCATTTCTGGTATAAGACTATGATCAAAGAGGTAATGCTCTGCAGGCTTGGGATTAGCAGTGATTTCTCTGAGGTTCATCAGGAGGAATTCTTGGCTTTGGAAAACAGTGAGGGCTCCATATATGCCATTGATTTTTATTGCCAAGATGTAAAGTAGACAAGTCCATCCTGTTTCGGGATAAGTTAGAACCACCTAGAAATTGATCACTGGCTGTAAGTTGCTGTCTTGTCAGTTTAATGTTAATATGTTAGCTCTTGATGTTGAGATAGTAGTTTATTAGAAAAAGGGATTTGTGGCTTAGTAGGGAATGACAGAACATGGTATTTTGCCCAAATCAGCAGCTGTTCTGGGCAGAGTATAGCCCCTGGTACAAGTGGCCACTGCCTTTCTGGCAGAAGGAGCATGAGTACATCCGCTCAAGGTCTACTGATGATGGTGTGGTTTGATTAAAGAATGACGTCTGAAAACCCTGCAATGGAAAGAACTAGGGCAGGTAGTCAGATGTGCTTGTAAAAGCAGTTATATTGTGGCCAGATGACATGCTTATTGATACTGTGTCTTCAGCCCTAGCAGTTCTTCAGGTACCCATGTGCTTTCTGACCTTGTTTGAGAATGAGGGCAGTGGGACCTGGCAGAAGCAGGATGCAAGTGTATTGAAACAACCTGCTGATGCCTATCCATGCCTGTGCCATCAGTCACTGCTGCCTCCTTTGTGCCGATGCCAGTGAGTGCGTGGTCACTTGGTAGGCTGAAACAGGGAGCTTGTCCCCTCAAAATGGGTCGTAGCTTATCTGGAGTTAGTTTTCAGCTGGGTCACAAGTGCCAGCGATGGCTGGAAGGGATAGAGTTGGATAGACTTAGGCTGGCTGGAGCTGCTTTCCTGGGTCTGTCCAGCACACCCTTGGTGTGCAGAAGGTAAGGTGGCATTTGTAACAAACCTGTTGGAATGCTGATTGGTCCCATAGTAGTTGTATTACAGGCACATGCTGTACACATTCCTGGGAAAGGATGAGGAGGACAGCTTTTGCTAAGAGGTAGAGGCAGATGTAAAGGTGTCATTAAAAGCCATTAGTAAGGGCCATATCTAGAAATCGGGGCTGATTCAAGGGATTGAAGAGTGTCCTGTGCCCTTGTATCCTCAAGTGTCATGGGGAGATGTTTGGGGTGAGAGTACTCACGTCCATTTATCCTTTGCTTTTACATGATCTTAAGAGAGTCTGACAATTCAATAAAAGCCCTGAGTAACACTTCCTGCGTCCTCCTTGTTTCCCAGTTGCACTCTTTATCAATGAGGTGTTGTAATCAAGTACTTTAGTAAACAGCAGCTTATTAAAAAGTGACACGTGCAGTTCCGTGCTCAACAAAACTGGTAAATGCAGCATATGGTGAAAACCTGTGGTAACTCTTGAGGTGTCCTGGGGGTAGTGGAGTCACCTTTTCCCAGTGCAGCTGTTCTCCCTCTTACATGGTTGAATAAGGGTCGGAGGAATAGGATGTGCCCTTCCCAGTAAGATTGCACTGAGGGAGCGTGTGGGCTGATTCATTGCCTTACCCCACCCCTCGGGTCACACAGGGAATCCACTCCTGGATGCACACGCAGGGGTTGGCTTCAGGATGAGCCATTGTTCAAACCGCTCCTGCTGCTGGTGCTGCCGTGACTGGTCCCTCTGGAAGCTGCTGCTCTTCCCAGAGCAGTCTCTTACTCCGCTCTCTGTCTCCTTCCTTGCCCGCTCCACTGTCACAGCTACAGTTCAGGGTGCTGGCTCAGCTTGTGTTCAGTTGTTGTTTATTTTCTGTAGCAGCAGGTCTCTAGCCTGTTTTCTTTTTCCATGCTGGTTCTGGGCTCTCGCCACCCTCAGTCCAGCACATACTGACAGTCTCGGGCCGCAGGGGGGAAAAGAGAAGTGTGCTCTTTCTTGTACACACAGAAAGAGGTTTCTCTCCTTTAATGCTTCGTGTCACAGTAAGGCCACAAGTTCGATACTTTTATCTACTTGGTATGCCTTTATTTCATCTCTCCACATTCTCCTTCTCAAAGAGGAAGAAAAGACTGAAGTGATTCAGTGATAACTGCAACTGTTCCTGCTGAAGCAGCTGTAATGCTATACACCTCCAAGTATCTGACCACTTGTCACTCTCAAGCTTTTGCAGTTTAAGGACATAAAGTAGGAATAAGTTAGTCTGGATGGTTTTTAACCCTTCCGTTAGCAGTAGGATAATGGGTGGCTACTTCATAGAAGTACAGGGATGGTTTGTGAATACTTTACCACCAGGTAAATTAAGATGTGCATTTGTGTCTTGTTAGTTACTCTGTGGTAGTAGCTGCTTGTGTTTATGTTTCCACCCTTTTGCTTTCAAATTCCCTCTGAAGCTGTCTTGTGCCAGCGGTGAGATAAGACTGTGCAGGTGAGCAGCAGAGATGGTAAACTAGGGGATGGAATTAGGCTGCAATAACTGTCTGGGTAGCCTTAAAAATGGATCGTGTTTGATCATTCGTGTCCCTCCTGCAGTCCTGAGCTATGGTCTGTAAGGCTGCCCTGCTCCAGTGCTTTGCCAAGTTGGATTTGAATGTTCCAAGCTCCAACTGTGATAGGTTCTCTCCATCCTGATGTGTCCTGGTGTTCACATGTTTTCCCTTTCAAGGGAAAAGGTGATTTCTGTCACTGCGTTGATAGAGGTGTGTCAGTCCTGGCATGGCTTAGCCTCTATTGTTTAGTTGGGTGGGGTGGGAGAAAGAGGAGAGGAGATACAAGTGGGTAATTGGATTCAGGGATGATTGTGCTGCTGTGGTAGGTTTTGCTGGATGAAGCAGCTTGTTGCGATAGGTGTTTGTTTCAGGTTCTGTGTGCAGGTGTGACTTGGCTAGATAAGGATGCTCTGTCGCGATGATTTCATTGTTTGATTTGGCTGGACTGGGTGGAGAATGTAGTTGCATTGTTTGGGACTAGCTTTGTAGTTTGGTTTTGTTGAAGTGGATTACATGGCAACGCATTGCTACATTATTAGGTGAAGCTGCAGTAGATAATAGTTGGAGAACGTTGGAGGGAAGAGAATATGCCCAGGCTTTCACAATGTGTAACTAATTGAGCCTCGCAACAGCTCCTGTGTTCCTGCTGGAAGATCTGGTCAGCAGAATGCGTTGGGATTATGAAAACCTCTGGTAGTGATTTCAGTTTGCAGTTGTTCTTTAACTGCAAGGCTGGCTGTGCTGTGTAAATAGCTGAGAGTGCTCCAAAAGCCCGTGCTGGCCCCAGCAGTGGGAACGTTGTCTGCATTCAATTCTTGCAGCCTCTCCAGTGTTCATAGTGTTCCGGTGAGGCTGAAGCTGGCAGGTAGCTGCTCTCTCTGTCTTTACTGACCTCAAATTTACCATCGAGCTATTCCTCAGAGTACCCGTTTCCTTGTATTACTGAACTTGCACTTAAACTTGCTTTAACGTGTGAATGAGCATTGCTGCAGGGCTGTCTCCGCTCCTGAAAGTGTGGCTGATCAGTTCCTGGGCCATGGACTCTTTTGGCCTCATAGGAAATAACCTTAGTGCAAGGTGTGGTTATCCCCTCTCTCGCAGGCAAACTCGCAGCATGTCTTACTTGGGAAGGTTTGCAGTTGGGTTACCTTCTCCCTGTAGTGTAGCACAATGATGTGAAGTAGGAGCTGCCACAACAGTAGTGCTTCTTCCTTCCAAAAGCTGCCTGGTTTTCCCCTAGATCTGATTGCCTGGCTTTACCTGATACTTGGTGTTTCTATTTATGCATTGTCTGACTGTGGAGGAGGCTGTGTATACGAAGCACAGGGGTTTGGCAGACGTTGCTGGGCACAGTGAGGGGAAGGTGAGCCTTTGAAGAGAGATGGGTGCAGAGAAGGGGAGGTTACACGTCCAAACCTTGTGCCAGCTTCTCTAAGGACAGATGAGCTCATGGGAATCCAGCTAGCTCGAGTGTGGGAGTGCTGAAGCAGATCTGACCTATTTCCCCCGCATGTGCAGCATCCATCTTCAGACTCTTCCAGTCTGATGGTGGCTTTTTCAGTGCTGACATATCTTGCCGGTCTGAGCAGAGGCTGCTTCTTGCCAGTGGCTCAGAGCAGGTTTTATTCCTGTGCTGCTGTGGCTGGATGCATGGGAGGGACGCACAGTTTGGGGGTGCATTCTTGTTGGTGAAACTCTTCCTCTCTCTCCTTTACCCAGGTGATCATTTCTTGTGAGACGAGTGGTTCGCAGCTCATGGCCTCCACAATGAGTACTGCCGTGTCGTGACACCAGGGGTCTTGGTAAGCTACTGGTTGGAAAGGGGAGCACCTAGCCTATCTCCACAAGTGCAGGTCCAGCTCTTTTTGTCTCTGCAGTTGAGGTTTGAAGTCATTTTAAGCCATCCAAATCGTAAACCGCAACCAAGCGGGGTGAGGCTGCTTTTCACCTGTTCTCACCTCCTCCTTTCAGCTTGCAGTGGCACTGATGTGGTTACGTGAGCAACCAGATCAGGGAGCTAATTCAGCTGAAGAGAGATTTCTGCTGTTGCCCTTGGGTTAGTTCCCATTTAGATCTTTCCCTGATGTGGTCAGGAGAGAGGTGACGAGAATGAGTAGCCAGTGGAACCATCCCTTTTCCCTGCAGCCGTTGCCTTAAAGCAACCCTGAAAATACAGCCTTGGATGTAGCTTGCCAAAATGGCTTGAAAAGCAGCTTGACCATTCACAGTGACCCTACCTCTATAATTCTAGAGCAATGATAAAGGCTTTGCTATGGCAGGCAGACTGCAGCTGCAAAAATACATTTCTCTAGAGCTTTTCCATTATTGAACCCTGGATTCCCAGACATACATATGTTAGAAGTGCATTTAGAAAAATCATGAGGAATTCCATTTCACATGATAAAAGATCCTACGTTCCCAGGGTGCAGAAATGAGAAGCTGAGGAAGTTGAGTTGCCATTTGCCCACCAATGAGTGTGTTGATGTATCCTTTATAGCTCTCTCTGGTAAGAAGAAATTTAAACTGAGATTGGAAAATACAGTTTCCTTGCAGAGCACATCAATTTTAGTAGATGGGAGATACATGTATTAGGGTAATAAAAAAGTAGGGTTAAAAAACCTGAAACTTTTTCCTCTCCCCTTGAAGTACTTGAAGTGATGTCAGAAATACTGTGCAGCCAGTGTGATCCTGATCTTGTTCCTCATGTTTTCTCATTGCACTGTCCAAGACTGGGAGTCTCAAAACCTTCTAATCTTGTAATAAAAAGTAACATGATAACGCGGAGATATCAGAAGTGGAAGAGCAGAGGATGAAAGACTAGAATACTTAAGTTCATCACAGGCATCTGCATCCTGCTTTTAGCATTGACCTCTGCTCACTTTAATGCTATTGTTCCCTTGTTATTTTTGACACGAAATTCACCGTATTTTCAGTCATACGCTTCACCTTAAGTGGGGACCCTGAAGTATCACTGAGTTCCTCTGACTTTTACAGATAAATTAATCTCTTTTGGAAAGTGGAGTTGGATGCTGTTGATAATGTTACGGTTTTGTTGTCAAAACATACATAGGAGTAAAATTTGCATGCAAAGATGGTGCAATTTAGATACTTGTGAAGATGTGCTCTCTTGTCTTTAATGTATCTTTGTAGCACCAGCTCTAACTACAGCGTGATAATAGTAACAGTAGTAATACAGTAAGTCCAACATTGTTCTCAAGATCAGTGGGATAACCATCTGATAGCCCCACAGAGGCATGTGGATCCGGTGGAGTTAATCTGATTGTGCCTAATAGGAGGTATTAAATATGAGACCTTTATTGCAGAAGCATTCCCCACATTAATGGGTTTGTGCAGGTGAGAGTAGGGAGCAGGATTATTTCTCTGGCTCATGAAGGAGGCATGTGGTAGAGAGGAGACTCTGGAGCTGATGCAGAGCTTCAGGGAACAAGCTGCACTATGGAGCACTGTCATGTTAAAGTGCAGCAATGCAAAGTCACTGAAAGGTTTAATGGCACACCTCACAAGGATATGAATTTGTGGAACTGGAAAACCAAGTTAGTGATAGATCTCCTTGACCAGACATGGTCATATAGTGCCCATGTTTCTGAATCCTCTGTTGCCAGCACATAAGCAAGCCAATTTTTGTTTTCTAAATGCAATTTGCACAGCAGTTTCTTCCTAAAATTCACTCGGTCACACTCAGTCTGGTGAGATTTATGTTGTTTCATTTGCTATGCACCAGTAGGAACTGTTGCTTTGGTGCTGAGAAGGAGTATCGGGAATATTTACATTTGAATAATATTTAACCAGTAATGCTTAATACATTAACAATAAATCTTGGTTAGATTCTAAATTAAGTGATTTGCATCTGAGTAGGTGAGATGAACAGAAGAGATTTTGTTGAAACATAAACAAGACAGAAATTTGTTCCAAAATAACGTAGCCCAAAGGACATACAGCAATGTTCAATAGTTTCCTCATCCAGAAACAGTTGCCTTAGTGCATGGGTTATGCATACTGGTTGTTAGAAAGAAGGTGAAAAAGTGCTTGGCTTTAGGTGGTGTTGGTTGTTTTTCTTAAATCCTCAATATCTGTATAGTGCTGCTGAGCAAATTTAGAGGGGTAGTTGTCTAGTGCTCTTTTGGCCTTTCTAATACCTATCACGAGTGACTAACCTCTGGTGCTTTTGGAGTAATCACAACATAGCTGGTTGCTCACAGGTGGTCAGGAAGGCATTTTGGTTTATTTTCCTCCCCTTGTGCAAGCCTTGGCACACATCATTGACCATGCTTCTAGTTATATTGGACCAAGGAGACAAAAGATTTGAGCAGAGTTTATGTTCTTAAGAAATACCAGGTTACAGCCGTTCACAAGGGAATTCTGGATAGCTAAATCATGGTGGGGATTTGTAATTTGGGCCTCCTACTGACTTGCCGTGAGGTGTCTTCAAGCTGAGCACAGATATGGAAGCAAAGCATCCAGATATGAGGTGCTTCCCTGTTTAGTTGACTCCAGAATGGTTTGCTTTGGATGAAGGGAAGATGGCCTTGCTGGCTGTAAACCGAATGGCCAGCCAGGGCTGCCTCTGGTTTGATACCCACATCTGTACTGAGCTGTCTGACAGCTCTTCTCCTGTGTCTTCTCAGTAACGGGGGAAGAATTGCCGTTTACTGCTTCACACCAGACACGTCTGCTTGGGAAGTTCCTCACTGGTTTTCTCTTCTCTTCTGGTGGGGTGGTTTAACAGTGTGCCCTGGAGATGCGAGACTTCCCCTGGGCAGCAGGAGGCACGCATCTAGAGAATGCTGGAGCTGCAGGAGGGAAGCACCCAGTGCAAAACCAGAGAGGAGCAAAGAGAAAAAAGGCAAGCAGAGAGCCGGCATTGAGAGAAGCGGGTGGCAGAAAGTGCTGCAACGCTGCCTCTGGCGGCACGCTCCCAGAGGAACTTGACGAGAGCCCATCTGCGTGCGTGTGAGACTGTGAGCTCAGGATTCCTGTCAATGCATTCCAGTAACCCCAAAGTGAGGAACTCCCCGTCAGGCAACACACAGAGGTAAGGAGAGGAGCCTGCAGTCAGCTGCTCTGGCTGGGTGCGTGATGCTGGCCCTGCTCTGCTGCAGGATTAGCCAAGTGCTGCTCTGTCTGACTTTGTGCTCCCATTGGGCTTACCTGAGCACTGGCTGTGCAGTTCTAGTGGGCTTCCATGTGTGCTAGGCTCGGGATGAGCTGAAAGCTGTGAACACATGAGGTGCAGGTTCTCCATTCTGTGCCCCCTCCTCTCTCCCATCAGGTATCTGAATAGGCTGTAGGAGAGTAAATGTGCTGTTTCTATCTGGGGGGGTTTGGGGTTTGTTTTTCTTCCCCCTCTTCTAATTACCTGTTTCCCCTAAGGGGGAGTTGGGCAGCAGCAGGTCTTTCTGTCTGTACTTTCACACAAAAGGCTTCCTCCCTATTATTGACCTGAACAGCCTGGAAAGCTGATCAACTGTGCACTGAGATCCTCTACATCGTTCACCTGTCAGTGCAGCAGGTCAGCATCTCTCCTCTGCTCATTTGGAATGGGAAGAATATGGAAGCGAAGCAGTGCCCAGGGACTTAGAAGGGTGTGATTGACAGCATTTTCGAGTTGGATTATTTACTCCTAGGGGTCATCTGGAGGTTGAGAGTAATTCAGAGGGAATGTTTCTGAGTCAGATATGTGTCCAAAGGAGGAAACGGCTTGTGGGAGTCCCACAGTGAGGATGCTAGTAAACACTGCCTGTTGGAAGTGATAGTGGTGATGGGAAAACACAATGCAGAAGATCCAATAGCAATGGAGTAAGTGGAGGTTGAGGAGGAGGGGGTGGCTAATATGTCTGTAAAACCCAGAGAAGCAAAGTATTTTTAGGATGCAGTTTGCTGAATGGAAGAGAGGAGGAAAGACTCTGAACCTCCTTTGGCAAGCTAAAGCAGCTTCATCTGCCCCATTCTGCAGGAGCGTGCAGGGAGATGGTATCCTTCTCTTTCCTTATTCAGAGGCAGGTTGTAGCTGGTTTAATTGTTTTCACGGTCAGAGGTTTGTGTTTTCCTGGCAGCTCGCCCCAATGTATGACGAATGCTGCAGTAATGCTGGGTTTTCCTTGTGCTCCCTGTAGAACTGGATAGGGAAGTGCAAGGGGGGAGGAAGGGGGTGTTAGGGTCCGCTCTCATCAGCTGCAGTGTGCAGTCGGGGTCCCGGAGAGTGGCGAGGTGAGCTTTATGGTGCCTTGTTTGTTTACTCTGAGCTGCTCTTGGTGTGAGGCGCTTCTCTGTGCACATAGAAACCGTTGTCCTTATTGACAGAAGCCCCAGAGGTAGGTCCTCATGTGACAGCAGTTCCTGGGATCTGGCAGGTCTGTAGCTTACCCCGGTGCCTTCTTGAGCAGCGAGATCCCATCTTGGATAATAACCCTTTCAGGGCATGTCCAAAAAAGCACCTGCATGGCTCGAAGCTTGCAGGCACTTTTTATTTGTCAGCAATTGTCTTAGCTTGCAAAGAAGGTGGCAGTGGTCGTTTCTGCCCCCCTCTTCATCTGTTCCTACAGAGTGGAATGAATCAATGGTGTGATTTGTCACGATTTGTTTCCTTTTCCTTCTCTTGCTCTGTCCCCAGTAGCCCCAAATCAAAGCAGGAGGTGATGGTCCGTCCCCCTACAGTGATGTCCCCGTCTGGCAACCCCCAGCTGGATTCCAAATTTTCCAACCAGGGCAAACAAGGGGGCTCAACCAGCCAATCCCAGCCCTCTCCCTGTGACCCCAAAAGTGGAGGTCACCCCCCCAAAGTGCTCCCTGGCCCAGGAGGGAGCATGGGGCTGAAGAATGGGGCTGGAAATGGTGCCAAGGGGAAGGGGAAGAGAGAGAGGAGCATTTCAGCAGACTCCTTTGAACAGAGAGAAGCCGGGACTCCCAATGACGACCCTGAAATCAAAGGTATGTTTGTTAGGATCCATGTGCAAGTGCAGACAATTAGTCTGAATCTTCTCTGAGGTGCAGCATCGCTGTGCGAGTGTTAGAGAAACATTTATTTGTGTTCTGTAAGTTCCAGCCAACGAAGTCTAAAGGTCTTGAGAGCAGGCAAGGAGGAGAGGTTGTCATAGCTGGCGTTGGTAAACGTCCTGTTCACACTCAAAGTGCAGACCTGAGTCTGGTGGGAAAGTTCCTTTGTAACTTTGAAACTCCTCCAGAGAATTTGAAAGTACAAATGGAACCTGTTGGTTTCCTTCTGGCCTTTGGCCTTTCAGGAACTGCTCTGTTGTAACTGGGATTTTGAACAATATGCAAGCCTGTTTTGTCAACACGCATACATAACCTGTAGCACCCTGACTGGTAACACAAGCCAGAGAGCTGGGATTTCTGTGTGCTCTTCCTGGCTCCAACATTGCCCTGTAAGGCAGTGCAAAACCAGACTAGATGTGCAGTTGTCCATCTTTCCTTTGGCCATTTGCTAGGTCCCCTGGCTGAGGGGGTTGGTGGTGGAGGTTCACACAGAGTGGTCTCCAGACATATTTATTCATTTTGGTGTGTGGTTTTGCTTCTATTCTGTGTGGCCATTAGAGAGTTCAAGGGGATCAGCTCTGGGACCTGCCCCTTCCCTTGGAAAGGGACAAGATGAACTTCCTCCCAGTGGTGCCTGAAGGGCAGCATAGCGTTAGAGGGAAGATGCATAGTGTAATAGAACTGCCTTTAATGATGCTTGAAGGAGAAGCAGGAAGTTTCAGAGGAGGAAAAGTTCTCATCAGTTTCCAGAAATGGTTTCCATAAAGCTCCCAAGGTAGTGATTCCCTTCTTTTCCTCTTCCTTCTCTTCCAGACTGCAATTCTGCTGATCATGTGAAATCCCAGGAGTCTCAGCACACACCACACTCCATGACACCTTCAAACGCTTCAGCCCCAAGGTCTTCCACACCTTCCCATGGCCTGACTGCCACTTTGGAGCCAGCAAGTGGGCAGAAGACTCCGTCTAAAGTGGTTTATGTCTTTTCTACTGAGATGGCCAACAAGTAAGTAGGTAGATGCTTGAATGTCTCCAGGGAGCAGGGCTTACATTTGGGCTCCCTTTTGAAGAGATTCTCAAGCGCACTTTCTCCATCAAGTGCATTCTTGTAGCAAAAAGTCATTCCTTGTTTTGGGGATCCCCAAGGGGCTGGAGAGGAGGCTCACTCACTACCTCTTGCTCTCCGAGAAGTGATTATTTATTCCTCTGAGGTGTGGTTTGGTTTTTTGGGTTTTGTGTTTTTGGCAAGTGCTGGTGGATACTGTTTTGCAGTCCATGCCGTGAGTAGCAGCCAGGATGGCTTAAACTCAGGCATGAACCCTGAATGCTGATGAGTTTGTAGATGTAAGCGTTTCTCTTTTGCTACTCATCTGGAGTGAAATATGTGTGGTTAAGTCTTTCTCCCCTCTGCCAGCTGAAGGTTGGAAAGGAGGGTGGTTAAGAAAAATTGCTTCTTAGCTTCAATGGGGTATGTGTGTGTGTCTGTCTTCGCAGGGCTGCAGAAGCTGTGCTGAAGGGACAGGTGGAAACCATTGTGTCCTTTCATATCCAGAACATCTCAAACAGCAAGGCGGAACGAAACACTGTACCCTTGGTAGGGAATACCTGCGTGTGGGTGGGAAGTGCTTGATTCTTGAGAGATGGATGGTTTCTTACACTCTGAAACAAGAGTTAGGGTGGGAAAGAGAGAGACAGGTGTTATTCCATCCTTCTTCGAATAAATGTCTTGGATCATCCAAAGAAGAGCTTGAGTCTTGCAGTATTTGGGTAGTATATATCCAACCCACTGCTCATGCAGAGCTAGCACAGAAGCAGGGGGCACCTACTGTAATGCTTGAGCAAAATAGGTTTCTGCATGGCCAAGGTGCTGCTCTGTAAATCGTTGCATGCAGGCTACCCTTCCTTGCAAGGTGTGGGCTGGGGGGGTTGATGTTCCGTTTGCACTGCTGCTTACGTGCCACGGCTGTAAGAAGAGCAGGTGACAGCGTGTGGCTTTCTCTTGCAGAACCCCCAGATCACTGCACTTCGGACTGACCCCAAGCCCCTGCCGCAGCCTCAGCCTCCTGCTGCCCAGGACCAGAACCCTCCCCAGAACACCAAAATGCAGCCGACTCCACCCGTGTCAGCGCCAGTATCCAAATCCACTGGCCCCCCGTGCCCCATAGATCAGGACAGTCCCAGCGTGGAAAGCAAAGTGATGTCTGTGGGCAGCCCTGCCAACTCTACCCCGTTGCAGACAGAAGGATTTGGGCAGAGTTCGACCCCCAATAATCGAGCGGTTAGCCCGGTTTCCCAAGGTAGCAATAGCTCCACTGCAGACCCCAAAGGTCCTCCCCAGCAGGTGTCTGGTGGGGACCCATCCAGTTTGGGTGAGAATCCAGATGGACTGTCCCAGGAGCAGCTGGAGCATCGAGAGCGCTCGTTGCAGACCCTGAGAGACATACAGCGCATGCTCTTCCCTGATGAGAAGGAGTTTGCGGGAGGGCAAAGTGGGGGGCCACCTCCGAATGCTGGGGTGCTGGATGGTCCCCAAAAGAAACCTGAAGGGCCGATACAGGCCATGATGGCTCAATCCCAAAGTTTAGGCAAAGGGTCAGGGTCTCGGACAGACGGAGGGGCTCCGTTTGGCCCTCAAGGACACAGGGACATGCCTTTTTCCCCAGATGAAATGGGGCCACCACCAATGAACTCCCAGTCAGGACCTATAGGGCCGGACCACCTGGACCACATGACTCCTGAGCAAGTGGCCTGGCTCAAGCTGCAGCAGGAGTTCTACGAGGAGAAGAGAAGGAAGCAGGAGCAGGTGGTCGTGCAGCAGTGTTCCCTGCAGGACATGATGGTCCATCAGCACGGGCCACGTGGAGTGGTCCGAGGCCCTCCTCCTCCCTACCAGATGACCCCTGGGGAGGGCTGGGGACCTGGGGGTCCAGAGCCCTTTCCTGAAGGCATGAACATGTCGCACTCTCTGCCCCCCAGGGGCATGGCCCCGCATCCCAACGTGCCTGGGAGCCAGATGCGCCTGCCTGGTTTTGCAGGAATGATGAACCCTGACATGGAGGGCCCCAGTGTCCCGAATCCTGCCTCGCGGCCGGGGCTTTCGGGAGTTAGTTGGCCAGATGACGTGCCAAAAATCCCAGATGGCCGAAACTTCCCTCCTGGCCAGGGTGTCTTCAGCGGCCCTGGCCGAGGGGAGCGGTTCCCCAATCCACAAGGTCTGCCCGAAGAGCTCTATCAGCAGCAGCTGGCCGAGAAGCAGATGGGCCTCCCTCCTGGCCTCAACATGGAAGGTATCAGGCCCGGCATGGAGATAAACAGAATGATTCCCTCCCAGAGACACATGGAGCCTGGGAACAACCCCATCTTCCCTCGCATGCCGGTGGAAGGGCCGATGAGCCCCTCCAGGGGCGACTTCCCAAAAGGAATACCCCCGCAAATGGCCTCTGGCAGGGAGCTCGAGTTTGGGATGGGCCCTGGCAGCATGAAGGGGGACATGGGCATGAATGTCAGCATGGGCTCCAATCCACCCCTGGTCCCTCAGAAGCTGAGGGAGGCAGGAGTCGGGCCGGAAGAGATGATGAAGCTGCGCCCCGGCGTCCCGGAGATGCTCTCCTCTCAGCAGAAAATGGTGCCGCTGCCGTTCGGAGAGCACCCGCAGCAGGAGTATGGCATGGGTCCCCGGCCTTTCCTCCCCATGTCTCAGGGCCCAGGAGTCGGTCTCCGAAATCTCAGAGAACAGATCGGGCCTGACCAAAGGACTAACAACCGGCTCAGCCACATGCCGCCACTACCTCTCAATCCCACCAGTAACCCTAATAGCCTCAACACTGCTCCCCCTGCGCAGCGCAGCCTCGGCCGCAAGCCCTTGGATATCTCTGCAGCCGGTCAGGTGCATTCGCCAGGAATCAACCCCCTCAAGTCCCCCACGATGCGCCAGGTCCAGTCTCCCATGATGGGGTCTCCCTCCGGGAACCTCAAGTCCCCTCAGACGCCCTCCCAGCTGGCAGGAATGCTCGCGGGCCCCACTGCCGCAGCTGCCGCTGCCTCCATTAAGTCCCCCCCTGTCTTGGGGTCTGCTGCTGCTTCTCCTGTCCACCTCAAGTCTCCGTCTCTCCCTGCACCTTCTCCCGGATGGACTTCATCTCCAAAGCCTCCTTTGCAGAGCCCTGGGATTCCCCCGAACCACAAGGCGTCTCTCACGATGTCCTCTCCAGCCATGCTGGGGAACGTGGAATCGGGTGAGTGCCCTCTGATAGCAATTTTGGCTCTTTGGTTGGTGTTGGGTCACCCTCAGGTGTGCAGCGAGGTGGGGAAGGAGGTTTTTTGCAGGGTGGCAGAAGCTAGACAGCCTTTCGCCCATGTGAAGGGAGGCTGTGCTATGGGTCCGGGGGGTGGCTGTGCGAGCGGAGTGCAAGTGCTTCTCCTCCTCCTCCCTCCTTGTATTTGTGGGTTTGCTCAAGCATGTGCTCACTTGGAGGACATGAAAGTGAAAGGGTGGAGCCGAGAAGTGTGAAAAGATGATGGGTGTTGATGGGAGAAGCCTCTCCTCAGAGGGGTTTGTGGCCGTTCTGCCATAGCTCCTGGTGATCACAGCTTTGTGGAGGAAAGCTCTTTGAGAGAAAAGGCTCCTACAAAGACTGTGCCGGGCACAGTTAGCCAGTATGTATCTAGGTATGGTTCAGGTATGGTAAGTGCTTTGTACATTTACCACCACAGACACGGAGGTGTCCTAACATTTGTTCAGGCTTCAACCATTTTGGAGAGCGCTAACCATGGAGCACCCGGTGGCATGTTGGAGCCGCGGTGCAGATGCTGGCGCTCCCTTGCCTGCTCCTGAACGGCTCAGCGCTGCTGCCCTCTCTTCACCGCCCCCAAACCCTCCCGGTGGGCTCATCTCGGAGCCCTCTCGCCGCTCCGGCCACCCCTGGGTCCAGTCGGGGCTGCCGGCGGCGGAGCCGTTTGCCCACGTTGCCCTCTAGTGCCGCTCCCGGTAACAGCGCGGCGGCGGCCGGGACGCGCCTGCGGGGCAGCGGGACCGGCGGGGGCCGAGTCTCGGTGCTCGGGAACGGAGCCTGGGTGTTGGTGTCCATCATGGCTGCTGAAGCCGTGCCTGGTGTGAGCTCGCGCATCTACAAGCCAGAACCGATCACTTTAGGCTGTGCCTGATGGTGTGCTTAATGAGTACTTTCACGTGCAGTTCTTCCAAGGCATAAATGCTTTGGCATTGAAAGATTTCCATATTCTCTATTCTCCTTTCTGGGTTTTTTGGGGGGCTGGGTGCTGAGGAACATGCAGTTCATTGTCAGTGGCAGTACAGCTTCAGTTTAGCACCTTCCCTTCAAATGTGGTCTGGGTGGCGTGAAACTCCTCAGCGAAGGACAAAGGGGACTGGAAGTGCAGTGAAGTTATTTCTATTATTGGGAGAGCAAAGGAAAATGTTAAGCTAAAATGTGCAGAGAATTCTTCTTTAACTGGAATAAGCAGTAAATATGTATATATGAAACCTGAAATAAAACATAAACAGGGGAGTTTCACTTGTAGCTGCAGGTACAGCTTGTCAGAAATCTGCTCACATGTCTCAGCATAATATCTGCTACAGCTTTCCTTGTGCTGTGTCTTTTGTTCTGGTTCGATGCCTCCTCAAGAAAAGAGGAAAGGAGCTACAGTTGACATTTGGTGTATGTAGGAACACTTAATTGACTGTAGATTTTGGTTTTTATGGCTGGACCTGGTACCTAGGTCTGTCTTCAGTGCATGGCAGTTGAATAGTAGGATTTTCAGGTTTACCTGAGAATTCTTCATGTAGTTTTGCAGAGGCTCAGGATAGTTCCAGTAGAAGTGCAGAATCCAGGATAACAGATGTTAACAGGCTTATTTTCCTGGTTACCTTTCACAAGCACTGACTGCATTAGTCAGATGGTCTCTTGCAATAAAAGGGATTTCTAGGTTTTGAGATGTATAAGAGAAAAGGGTGGATTTAAGAAAAAAATAATATGGTAAGATGGGGTAAAAAATAGTCTTTATTTTCTTTTCTTTCCCCCCACTAAGGTGGCCCACCTCCTTCCACGGTCAGCCAGTCTGCTCCTGTGACTCTCCCTGGAAACCTTCCCTCTAGCAGTCCTTACACAATGCCTCCAGAGCCGACCCTCTCCCAGAATCCCCTCTCCATTATGATGTCCAGGATGTCCAAATTTGCCATGCCCAGCTCTACTCCACTTTATCATGATGCCATCAAAACTGTGGCCAGCTCGGATGATGACTCCCCTCCAGCACGCTCCCCAAATTTGCCACCTATGAACAGCGTACCAGGTAAGAAACTCAAAGAAACATAAGCCCAAGCTATCAGGCAATACCGTGAGGGTGTCTCTGTGGAGGCTTCATCAAATGAAAATGGTGAGAGGGGAAAAAACTTGAAGAATATATAGCCATGGGTTAGTTTTGAGGAAGGCAGTTGCAGTTCTCTGAAGCGGGGAGACAGAAGTTCTCCTTCCGACCAGTTTTCTCTGTCTGTTCTTCAGAAAATGGCTAGTCTGGAAAACCAGTCTGTATGGGAGAGACTTCCCTCAGGCGGACTGGAATTACTTGTGTGAGTGAAGGCTGCTCGTGGGAGAAGGGTCAGCCCTACAATGTGTTACTGAGAGGAAACCATTCTTCCACTGTCTCAAGAGGCAGTGTCACAGAAGCTTCACAATTTGTGGTGAAGCCCCAAGAGGTTGTGCTTAATGACACTGCATCATCTGGTCTGTTCCTGGGTTTTGTGGATTGCCTTTGTTACAGAAGAGGGTGTCAGAGTGCTTTCTCAAAACATGCATCTTTTCACATAGGCAATGTGTAATGGCAGGTGACCTCAGCCAGCACTGAGGAAACTCTCCTGCTCCCTGCCTGAGAGAATTAAAGGACAAGTAAAATAAAACATCGTCCTTTGGGGCTGCCTTGTGGTGTGGGTAAGCCTGTTGAGAGGAGAAATCCAATCCCTGCTGGTAGCTTCGTGTTTGTAGGGTACATATTTTATACAAAGTAAGCTGTAGCCCCTCTACCCACTGAATTAACGTAGATGAAAGAGGGGATGAGCGGCTGTGTCATGAGAGTGGCACTTGGTAATGAATTCTTGATGAGTTTACCTGTAGCTTTGCCGTGTGTGCTTCACGCAGTAATGATCAGCATGACTGGATATACCTGGGGAAGCTGCCTAATTGAAAAAGTTCCTGATGACAGCTCATTAACCTCATTGATCGCTCCTCCTTGTCTTACAAGGGTTACCTCATTTATCACTTCTGAAGTTCTGAAAGGACATTCAGTCGCTTCCCAGTGGACAAGCATCCATATGCTGATAATCTGGCACAGACATGTTTGTTATCTGCCTGCCTCATCTAGATGGCCAGGGAAGTAGTAGAGGGATGGATTGGCCTGAGATCCTGCTTACAGAGCAGGCTTTAGGCACGTCTTGCTCAGGGAGGCAGCTGTGCAGGTGGCATCAATTCTCTCATTAAAATAACATTTTCCAGAGCTGCTACTGGGATGGTTTTTTTGCTAGCACTAATTTTTTGTGTATGTGTGTGTGTGTGTGCAGACTTGGTAACCTTGCAGAAAGCTCGCTGGTAGCTTTATTGCTTATTATTGGCTGTTCTCTAAATGTGATTCCTTATTTCTCCCCTAGGAATGGGCATTAATTCTCAGAATCCTCGAATTTCAGGTCCAAACCCAGTGGGTCCAATGCCAACCCTTAGCCCAATGGGAATGACCCAGCCTCTTTCCCATAACAACCAGATGCCCTCTCCAAATGCTATGGGACCCAATATACCTCCTCATGGGGTCCCCGTGGGACCCGGCCTGATGTCACACAACCCGATGATGGGGCACGGTTCCCAGGAGTCTCCAATGGTACCTCAAGGACGCCTGGGCTTCCCACAGGGGTTCCCTCCCGTACAGTCCCCTCCACAGCAGGTGCCATTTCCACACAACGGGCCCAGCGGTGGACAAGGCAACTTCCCAGCGGGAATGGGCTTCCACGGAGAAGGACCTCTGGGGCGTCCTACCAACCTGCCCCAAAGTTCCACAGATCCAGCACTTTGCAAGACTGGAGGCCCTGGCGGTCCAGACTCCTTCACGGTTCTTGGAAACAATATGCCTTCGGTTTTCACCGATCCAGAGCTGCAGGAGGTGATCCGTCCGGGAGCCACGGGAATACCTGAGTTTGACCTGTCCAGGATTATCCCGTCGGAGAAGCCCAGCCAGACACTACAGTATTTCCCTCGTGGGGAGGTGCCAGGCCGCAAGCAGCCGCAGGGTCCTGGGCCTGGCTTCTCCCACATGCAGGGGATGATAGGAGAGCAGACCCCGAGGATGGGACTAACGTTGCCCGGCATGGGGGGCCCCGGGCCAGTGGGAACTCCGGATATCCCTCTTGGGACGGCTCCATCCATGCCAGGTCACAACCCGATGAGGCCGCCTGCCTTCCTGCAGCAGGGCATGATGGGGCCGCACCACCGCATGATGTCACCAGCACAGACGGCGATGCCCGGGCAGCCCGCGCTCATGAGCAACCCCGTGGCCGCCGTGGGCATGATCCCAGGCAAGGACCGAGCCCCCGCGGGGCTGTACAGCCACCCGGGGCCCGTCGGGTCACCCGGCATGATGATGTCAATGCAGGGCATGATGGGACCCCAACAAAACATCATGATTCCCCCCCAGATGAGGCCCCGAGGGATGGCTGCTGACGTTGGCATGGGAGGATTTAGCCAAGGCCCTGGAAACCCAGGGAACATGATGTTTTAAGCTGCTACCATAAGACTGGATGTTCTGATCCTTGTCAAGATGAGATTCCAAGTCCTGAGGGCTTTTTTGGGAGCTTCAGGAGTACAGTTTGGCCATGCAATAGGTGAAAAGAGACCAGAGGACGCTTTGGGAAATCTCGAATGTATGGAATTACCTGAGGAAAAAACAAAACAAAACAAAAACAAACAAAAAAAAAAAAAAAAAAAGGAAAAAAAAAAATTATTCATTTTAACAGGTTGGTTTTTTTTTTTTTTTTTTTTTTTTAGATTTATTTTTTAAAAATTATTTTTGTGGACTTGGGTATCCCGTGAGGCACCTGCTTTGAGAATCTGTAGCTGTATTTTGAGAATTGCCATTTGTCACAAGTTGCACCATTCTCTGTATGTTTACGTCCTTCGGACTGGCTTCTCCCAGGACTCTCGGTTATTTTTGGGGTTTGTTTTTTTTTTTTTGTGTACTGTACTATATTGTAAAAGGGATTTTAGCAGAGACTTTAGTCTTTGGGGTGAGAGGAGAATGGGATTCTAGGCTGTTTACTTTAGGTGGAGAATCCATCTTCAGAACTTCGGACTATTTTCCTTCGACTCCAATGTATAGAAAAACCAAACTACGACCTCAGAGCAGAGTATTAATGAAAAGCACAAAAAAGGAACTTAAGTTCAGTGAGGGGAATCTTTTAAAAGAAATAAATAATAAGTTAAGGACATATTTTTCAAATTATGGCGTGCTGTCCAGCACCTTCTGTCTCTCCCTCCCACTCTTTATTAAATAGGCTTCTCTCTCTCTCCGTCCCCCTTCTGTCTCCTCCTATGGCAGCTGCAATACATTGTGTTATTTTGGGGAGTAAATCTCGGAGAGCCTCTCCTCATGTGGGGACCCTTCCCGCTTTTAGGAAGGGTCTGGACTTGGACACTGTTACATCCTACAGTAGTCTCTCTCACTGTTTCCTATTCTCCTTTTCTTAGAAGCCCCAAGTGATTTTATTAATGTGGGAGTGGAACAGACACTAAAAGTTATCCAGGATTTTTTTTGTGGTTATTTTTTTTGTTTGGTTTTTTTTTTTTTCCTCCCCAGCGTAAAACGTTCTGTGTAACCTCCATTAAATTTGGTACAAAACCACTCGCCAGGGCTGTGGTGTCAGAAAAATAAAATATATTGTTTCTTACAAAAATGAACTGTCTTCTTTATGCACTCCACTTGTTTCTATGTACATCGCACAGCTGGCCAGGTGACTGCTTGCTCTTCCTTATCATCACAGCCAGCCTAGAGGCCAGCTGGGGCAAGTTTTGGCACCTAAAGGTGTGGTGGTGTGGGCAGCAGCACACACTCCTTGCCAGGCACTTCTGTTTGCTTAATCCTGAACTGAGCTGGTTTTTCCTTGGAGTGAGGTCTTGTTTCAGAATGCCTCAGGGATGATAGTTACCGTCTGTCTTCCTCAGCTTGCTGAGGGTCAAGGAGTGGATGAAACTTGTCTCCATCACTCCCTCCTGACGAGGGTTTGCAGCACTATAAGGTACGTGGGTTTGAGCTTCCCCAGAGTCCAGCGCTGTGCAGGGCACTGGGGTTGTGTGTCCCCATGGGGGCTTTGCATTGGGTAGGGTCTCTCAGAGGCTGAGAGAGTGGGGATGAACTTAAACAGCAACAAAGGTGAGAGAGAAATCGTCAGTGAGCAGGTTTTTATGAAGACAGCCCTGCTGGGTAAATTGTTGCTTTGCCGCAGCTCTCATTGATCGCTTCCTAATCCCTTGTCTTTTCAAACCTGCCTCTTGAGAGGATTTCAGCAAAAACCTCTTACGGTTTTGTCTATGAGGAGTGAAAGACTAGATGAGGAAACATGAACTGGGAGCTGAGCCCCACTCCTGGAGAAGACCAGGGTGAGCCAGCCGCGGATCTGCAGGGCAGGGTGTGGGCTCTGTGGCTGGCTGCTCTCTGGTCCCCCAGCACTGTATACGGAGTGTGTAATCTCTGTTCTTCCTTCCACTTACTGCTACTCGAAATGATTTCAATGAATAGTTTCCTCAGAGGGCTGGCTATTAGTGTGAAACTTCATGTGGAGAATGAATACCTTTAATATGCTGGAATGTGAGAGTTTTGCAGAGCTAACTGATCCTTAACAGGTGGAAAAGGAATTGCTGTCGGTGCTTGCCAAAATTTCATTGCTAGTGTTACAAAGTGAATGGAGCCGTGCACTGTCGGAGGCATGCAAGCCTCAGAGCCTTCTGTTGCCTGCTTCCCAATTTACCTTTGTGCTGTCATGCAAATTTACAATGATTTTGGGTGAGAATTACTCTTTTGACAAAGTGTAGGATGTATGTTGTGGTGCTTCCCTCTAACAAGACAAGCAGCGTGCCTGAAGCAGGGACTTGTCAAGATTTTAGAGAGAGCTGACAATGACACAGTAAGTGTTATGTCTGCAGAGTGGAGTTGCCTCTTCTTTAAATGGTTGCACAGCTCCCTTTTGAGGACCTTGCATGGGAATTGTCACAGGGCAACCTTTTTAAGTGTTCTGCCATGACTCCTGACTGATTTTTACCATGTTGAGCAAAGCAAAGCTCTTGATTGACATAGAAATAACCTGGAGGATTTGGTTTTTGTGTGTGCGGTGGGGGTTTTGTTGTTGTTCTATTTTGTTTGGTTGGGTTTTTAACAGCCTTTCTCACTGCCTCTTCTGCCTGATCTGGTGTTTTGAATAGCAAAAGATTTGAGGTGGCTCTGACTTTAGAAAAATTAGCACAGGGGATTCACTGTTTCAAAGCCATTTGATAGTGAAACAATACATTTTAAAGATGCTGGATAAGTAAAACTCCTTCTGTGTCTGTCTAACTTAAGATGCATTTGGTATCTTAACAAAAGTCACGGATTCTCCTGAGTCCATGTTGGTGCACTTAACCTTAGGGCTGTTACCTGGTTTGCAGCAGCTGATGGACAAGAGATGCTAATGCCTTACCTGCCTCCGGTCAGAGAAACGACTCGGTAGGTGTAGACTGAAAGTCTTTGTTTTGCTCTGATTTTACTTCTCCCCTTTTTGCTTTGCAAATGCAAAAGCTTTCTAGCTGCCAGCCTTGCAAATTCACCTTGGGATCTGTAAGTCAGGCTCTGTTCTCTCCTGCTTATTTATAATCAATAGTAACTGTGACTCAGCTCTGGTAGTCATGGTGCAGTTGAGATGGAAAGTGGGGTTACCATTTTTAGTTTCCTTCCCCTCCTCCTCCTCCTCTTCCTTTTTTTTTTTCCTTTAAACTTCCAAATCCTCCTCCTCCACCTTTGTTTGAAAGAATGAAATAGACTTTATTCATACATGCTTGGCTGCTCTTCCTCTCTAGTAACATGGGAGGAAACAGTCTGCTGTTCAAATTATCTCATCCCAGATGGCTGCGCAGCCGGAGCGCGGAGAGACTTAAAAGGTAAACCCAGCAGATGGTGAACTTCTGAAACGCAAAGTAATGCGCCTGCTAAATCAAAAGTTTAAAATATTTGAAATCTGTTTGTTTTAAAGTACTAGACTGTTGCAAACAGGTCATCTGTGAAGTACACTGACAGGTTTAAGCACTGGCCAAATAAATTCGAGCTTCGTACCTTCGTACCTGGGCTAGCTAATCTACCAAAGAACATGACAAACGAGTAGCCAGCCGTAAGAGTTTAGTCCTGACCTCCTGGTGGTATCTAATGGGGAGCATTTCAGAAGACAGACGAGGATGTGGAGATCTAATCTGCATCAGCCTTGGCTGGGATTCGAATGCTGGTGGTGCTTCTAGTACGATTTACGTATCCTGACTCGGAACAGATGTGGGTACCCAACTCTTCCTGGGGGTGTGTAACCCTAAGCATGCTTCTTAGACTGTTGGAACACAACATTTGTTGGGGCTACTACAAATGTCGTATACAGAGGGCTTGGTTTTTGTGATGCTTGGTATGCTGACTGTCTGCTATGCTGGGTTTCATTTATGGTGGCAGAAGAGGCTGCGTTTCACTGGTGGTGCTCTTCTGCACTCCCAATGGTGAATGCTTTCCTCTCACAGCCTTGGCAGGCTGTTGGCTGAAACCTGGTCCCTATTTTGATGCTACTTGAGGAGAAATGATCCATGATTGATACAGGCCTGTATTTAGTAGAGTGTACTTCACTGTATCGATTGGTAGCAATTCTTAACCTAAAAAAAGGTAAGTTGTCTTGCATATGTGCTGTGTCATCTTCCTGGTGAGGTGACCTCTAATTGAAAGATTTTTCAGTTTTGAGTCAGTCCACATAGTTTCCAGTCATTTCTGTTTCTATGTAACACCTACCTTTATCATGCTCTTTCCGCTTAAGGTTGAAGTGCATTAGCAGGAGTGTTCTTCAGGCCTTAAAAAGACCCAAACTCAAACTTCTAGCTTTATTATGTTGGGCTTATTGACAAGTATAACAAGCTGTCTCTATCCTCTTGATCTCCTTTTGACTTCCAACCGGCAAACCTTTTGTGCAGAGAGATGTAGGTCCTCAGGACTGATTACACCTCAGGTTTTAAGCTTGCCATTGTTCTTGTTTGAGCCAGAGCATGAGTCAGGAAAGAAAAGTGATGCTATGTTGTCTGGTGTACTGGAAACTTTAAAAGAGGACGTTTTACATGAGAAAACAAACCCCTAAATTTAAGTTGTCATCTTTCCTGACGATTGCCTACTATACTACAACTGCCTTAAATGAAACGTACTATATGAGGATAGGTTTGCAATGCAAAATGGACAAAAAGTCTTGTATGTTTAAGTTGACCCACGTTAACTGCGTTGTACTAAAATGGCAAGGGAGGCAGACTAACTGGGGATAGCAGCTCCAGCTTGAGCCTGGAGGTTTGAGGGAACCTGAGGCTGAACATGTTATCTGCTCATGTCAGCAGCAGTTCTCGTATCAACAGGGTAAGAAAGTTTTGGATTTCTTTTTGTGTACCCTGGGATTTGTCTTTCCCAGTTCTTGCAGAGTCTGCCTATTCATGTAAATGCACTGGTTCCTTATGAAAATCGTTTATTTCCGTAGATGTTTATTCCATGTTCTCAGAAGTGCCTCAGCTCTTCCATGCTGTGTTTGCAGTTCAGTGCTTCCCACTTACCTGTGTCTTATAACTCTCCTACCGTCCCACCAGTCCTCCACTGAAAACATTATTTATGTTAGTTGTGGTCAGAAATAACTTCTCTTTCATACTGTGGACCATGGCTACCGTGGAGTCTCTCAGTAGGATGAGACCAATTCATGGTCCAACCACTTCAGTACCAAGAGGAAGGGTAATGCTGCAGCACAAAGCCTGCAGGAGATGAAGAAGTAACCTGTTCCCAGTGGAGGCTTCTTCCTGGCTACTGCCAAGAAGCTGGCCTGTATTTGGTCTTCTGCTGTTCCTGAAGTGTCTGTTACCCTGTCTGGAGTGGTATGATTGTCTTAACAGTGTGAATGCACTACCCTGTAACTATCTTACATGCACTAGGACAGCTTGTGCTGCTGAGTTCTGTGTTGCAGTTTCTAACCTGGTTGCTGGTCAGTTTTGCTGAGAGATGCTCCTAGATCTTCTTTACGAGAAGGTGTGTGAATGCCCCTTGTCTACTGGTATGGCCAAAGCTTCTCATGGTGGTCTCTGATACCTCTTTCCCAAGCAGTCCATGCCTCTCAAGTAACTTGCAGTTGTATGCCTAATATTTCCATCAGTGTTCTCCAAATGATTTATACCATGCATAAGAGAGAGCTGATGAGAGCAGAACACACTGTTCTTATGCAAGGGTAGGGCATTGATTTTTATATAATGGCATTGTTTTTAGGCTGTATAAAAACTTGGTGGAAAAGAACAATGTTTTGTTTGCTTTTTTTGACTGCTGCTAATAGCAGTTCAGTGAGACCTCCAGCAATGTATTTAGGAGTCAAATTATTCTGTTCACTGTGAGTGGTGTCAACATGTAATTGTGGTGGGGGCAGGCTAATGAAAGAGTAGAGGTAAATCCAGCCCACACTTCTCATGGAGAAGGCACTGTAGTGCCTCCAGTCACGTATCTGTCAATGACTTACATTAACATCACTGCAGCCTGGTTTGGCTGAGTGAAAAAGGGTAACACAGAACCAAAACTGCAGGGCCATTTTAGGAAGCGGTTCCCCTATTTTAGCCTTTGCATATCCCAAAGAAAGTAGGTCAGGAGCCGAGTTTTATTTACTGACTGAAAAATGGGGATTTTGACAACATAGCGATCCTTAGTACCGTCTTACAGAGGAAAAGTGTTATCACCTCAGAGAGAAGCACTTCTGTTGGTTGTGTTCCTGTTCCAACAAGCGCAGAATAGATGCAACGCCGCTCAAAGCTGAAGTCAGTAGCAGCTCCCCAGACTTTCTTGCTTAAAGCACATTAAGCAGAGTTCACCAAGAGTGCATGTTCTTGTACTTGGCCCACTGTGGTTGTTTTGCTTGTTCGCAGCAGAATTTCCATAATTAAAGGAGTGCAGGGAATAGGTTTGGAGGCTTTCTGTCCCTTTGGAGAGGTTTTGTGTGCACAAAAATGCCATCAAGAAGATGGGGTAGCTAAATGCTATGCAATTTGGGAGGTTCATCTGTCTGCAGAGCAAAACCTCCAAAATGACAAAAGAAAGGGAAAGGCACAGTGGCTTCTGCAGTTCGCCATGCATAAAAGCAATTGTTATGTCAAAGCTCTCCAGTCTGGTAGCACAGAGCAAGCTGGGCTTTATCCCACAGCCCCAGCGTACAAGGAACAGGTTTTCTCTCGTATTCCTGAAGCAGCAGGGCAATTTAAAAAGGTCTGTTCTCTCCCTTGCTGTTTTCAGCCTCTCTGTGCTTTTGTGTGGCTACCTCAGAAGTGAACTCAAGCCATTCTATTGCACGGCTTCTTTCATCTTGCTGCTAACAGTGAAAAGTGACACTGTGCCACCCTGTGTCTAGTAAGGAAAAGTCCCCTCATCTAAAACGCCTTTAGAATAGGGAAGGCTGGCAGGAATATAAAAGAAAAAAATAGGCAAAGATTGTGGCAATAAACTGATTTTAATTTAGGTCCACTTCATCATGAGTCGGTTTGCTGATTCCCTTCCATTTGGGAGCACAGGCTATTGTACTCCTCGGGACTGACGGAGTACTGTGAAAGAACTTGTAGAAATTCTTGGAGTGGGCAGAGACCCGCTCGACATCCTTTCACCACTTGCTCCTGCAAAGGCAAAGAGACAAAATCACCCGTGTCGTGCACTGCCAAAGCCCTTTTTTGCTGATACTGATATATTCTGCGGCAGGGGAATATGCTAGTTGAGGCAAAGACACAGAGAGGTTCAAAGTCTTTGCCTAAACTCCCTTGATTAACTGCCAGCTCAACAGATCTTGGCTACCATGGATGTGCTGTAGGAGTCCTACTCTGTTATCTGGCTGGATGGCATGCCCAGAACAAGTCTTGTTCCACAGCTTTTAATGCATACATGGCAAAACCAGAAGCCCAAGATGTGTGTGAGAGACTTCCCCTCGGATCTTACCTCTCCATGGTAAGACACGCGAACAAACCACTCTTTGGACTGCTGGTGCTGATACAGTTCCAGGGTCACATCTGCAGCATAAGGTGGCCACTTGTGATCAAAGGTGCCCAGTGCCACCATGAGAGGAATCAGGGTAGTGTCATGAGAAGCATAAAGAATGAGCTTTCTGGTAAAAAGGAAGACAAAACAAACCTAAAATGTTGGCTCTGTCTCTCCATGGATAGCCAGTAGCACTCACGCTTTTGCTAGCAGATGAGCATTCATTCTCTTTACCCCACACATTCAACCTCTTTCTGAACCAGCTTTTCACCCTGATAGCAAGTGAGAATTTCTAAACAATTAGAGGAAGAGATCTGCTTCGTACCTGGCCTTTTCAGCTGGAGATGAGGAATCTACTGCTTCTGTAATGTTCTTCCTTAGGGTATAAAAGAGGAGACCGACACTCATCTGAAGAACTTCTCTATAAAAGAAGCAGAAATAAATCTACTAGTTTTTAAACTTTCCGATTAAATCAAACCAATACTTGGGAACCTGTTTTTCTCTTACAAATTGATAATGTGTATCGAGTATCGTTAAGAACTATTAAATGCAATTCCTGTGGATACTTTTTATTTCAGCAGTTGCATAGTCACCACAGCGATTCTAATGTGTTTGCAGATTGGGAGGGGAGAGGTGTTAACAAGCCATCTCCTGAGGCGTGGCCCACACAAAGGGAAACCTAGAAACTCCTTGATGTGCTCTATGCTATGTTGTATCCTTAGCTGTGATTTTTGGATGCATGGTTTTCAGCTAGGCTGACTGTAGTTAACTGCAAAACAGCAACCGAAGTGATTTGGGCCTTTGGTGGGGAGGGGTGGGATTCAAGAAAGTGGTGACTGTATTGAAAAATAAGTTTTTTAATCCCAGTATTGAACAAAAAGGAGATCTTTAGATAACTTCTGGTGTGAATAAACTCCCTCTACCTAATGAATACAAGTGGAAATGGAGGGTGAGCGTGACTATGGCTTTCCCAGGTGGTGTGGGAGTGGGGGAAATCAGTCTTCCAGTACCCAAGATCTCCAATACAAGTTAAAGAAGAGTCTAAGGGCAACTGCCCTAACAGAAAAGGCAAGTCTTATGCCACAACCTGAGAAGAGCTGGTTAATAGGGCAGCTGCAAATGAATGTGAAAAGAAAACAGCTGCCAGGCTGGCAACTCAGCCACCTTTGCAAACAACTGTGGAGGAGGTAATTAACTGCAGGTAGCAGCAGATTCTTTTACAAGCAGTTACATGTGTGCAGGGCCTGGCATCACCTTTTCCACTAGCACCACCACTTCTCAGCCTCGCTGTGCAGGTGCCACCCCTGGGATGAACTTCCTAGGCTGGAATTTATCGTGTACTTGTGGATCTGCAAGGGCAGCCTCCTCTGTGCAGCCTCAGTGCTCAGGCTGGAAGCATCTCCTACTCTCTTTTGCTTTTGACACAGGTTCACGTAACAAAATGGCAACTGAGCATTCACTGCCTATCCCATGGCTTAGTGCTGTTCCTTGGAGACTACTCTGTGCAACTGTCAGCAAGACAGGACGTAAGCCCACATCTTGGCCTCCTCAGCGTGGACACACTCTCTCCTAGCTCATATTCCTGACTCAAGGCACTGGACTTTACACTACAAACCTCATGAGGGGGCAGTAGCCTCTGGTGGGGGAATGCACCAGATCAGAAAGGACTTCCATCTGCCAAAATAAGCTGGTGTAGCTCATCCAAGCCTAAGACAACCCCTAAGGCTGTGGATACAAGCATTCACCTCGAGCCATCCTCCAGAAGGAAAAGCAGTGAGTCGATAGATCGACGCTCAACTGTCTGCTGGAACTTCTTCAGCACGGGGCAGCTTGGCAAATTATGCACCTGGAAGGAGAAGGTGTAGCATAACAACAGGGCTTGACCCTTCCTGAGCCCAGCCTGAAGACACATGGATGACTGGCTACAGAAAACAGCTGTTCATGTCACAGCATCTGTACTACGGTGTTGTGCTGTGGTATTCATGTGAGGAGTTCTAGGATGGTTTTAAACACACAGACTTGCTCCGTGTACCAAGAGGATGGATGCTTGTTCTTGAGAATACTTTAGTGCCATGAGCTATTCAACCGACAGCCAGACCAATTACCATTAGCTCCAGGGAAAAAAAGAGGTACTAAGGGGGATGCAAACGTGTCCAACTCCCTTCCAGTAGCAGAAGCAATCTGGCTCATGTGTAGTATGCTGGAGCCAGTATTAAGATGACTCTGTTAGGTGCTGACTGCCAAAATAAAAAGGAAAGCATTTTGTTAAGCAAGGCCCAACCGCTCTCTTAGTTTTACTTCATTACACTTGAAAGAGATAGTGGATTTCAATGTAAGAACATAAATGCTGGAGATGAGTCTTCATCCATTCTAGAGCAAGGCTGACTCTGCAGGTTGTTTTTAAAAGGGTCCCATTATTTCTATTAACTTGTGTAGAAAGGTACTGGGGTACCACTGGTATCAGAGGGTGTTGGCACCCCGTGGTTTCTTGTGCCTGATAAAGGGATGTTTCTTTCTGTGACAGAAGTGCCCAGCTCACCTGCTCAGCAAGAATGTTATCAAGGAGGAGAAAAAAATCCACAGATGTATCACCATCAATACCCATCTTCTCTGTAATTGTTTTCAAGTCATCAGAGATAGCTGGCTGTCGCAGAGCATCCTTCAACTTATACCTGTCAGTGAAGTAAGAAAACAAAGCAAACTTCACACATAAACCTGTGTACCTTTTGTGGGGTTTTTTGTGACCCCAGCCCAGTGGAGTTATCTTGCTTCAGCGAGGGACAGAAGAGAAGCACCACAGGATACTGAGGGATTCCTGATGTTGGGAGCCTTAAATTGCAGAGCAGACACATTGTCTAGATGTCAAGGATCGAAGCTATCTGCTGTCGCAGAGGCGGAAAGAAAAAGAGCTGTGAACACCTCAGGAGTGGTTCCCATAAGCAGGGGCTGTGTATCAGTTAACAGATCTGGTCATACTGGAACAGTGGAAGTCTGTGTCTTCAGGGAGTAGCCTTGAACTGCCTCATGAAAGAAGAGCTTTGAACTGATTGCTATATGGTGTGGGAAAAGGGAAACACCTAGATACTTGTAGCTTAAATTTACCTCTCGCTTTGTTAGAAGCCATTTGCTTCTTTACACTGTTTTAAATTCCATTTTTAAAAGTTTAGCTCAGAATATCAGTGCTGGCCATGTCCTCCAAAAATGCTGCAAAGGTTTTAAATCTGTTGCATAGGTTTTGTTTTTTCTGAGCCTGATGTGCTGGGGACGAGGTGTAAAAAGTTTGTTTGCTTTTTACTTTTTTTAGGAACAACTCTAGTTTCTGTTTGAAATCAAATACGCTGGAAGTTCTGGCATAGGCAGCCTGTAAGCTGGGGCACTGCTTCTTAACTGCAGCTTAAATCCACCTTGGCATGGTCACAAAATGTTCTGGGTGGGCTGAAGAGAGGGGAGCAGAAGAGCTTGCAGTTTACTCCCTTGTTGGTCAGTTGATGTTACTAGAGGAGGCTGAATGTACTGCTTCTATGGGCTGTCACCTCTGCACTGTCAAGAGCAACGCTTGACTCTGCAGGCAAAGGATTATATACTGAGCTTTTGCGAGTGAATTCTGACAACTCTTGAGGTTTTGGACAAAAATACGCTGATGTATAATCCAACCAAACTGCCTCTCTTGCTCAGTTTCCACCCCATGCCCAACCTGGCACAGACGTTTGGAGTACTTGGCTCTGCAAACATGAGTGTTCTTTCTATGCAGGATGTTCCTTATTTTACTTCATTAGTCTTTGTTAAATGTGTCGAGGCTGAGTATATTTCAGTTTCTTTGAGGTATAAATGTGACAGGAATGTTGTAATAACCCCCAAACCTGAAGCTGCATATAAAAAGGAGGCCCAATATGTTTGTACTTAAAAGGCTTGTTAAGCGAGGTAGATGACATTAATTCTGCCCTGCAGCAATGCCACAGAATAGCTGTACATTAGCTAGCAATGAGTGTTTGCTAGACACAGACTAAATTAAATTGGTCTTTCTAAAAGTATTTTTTTTTCCCTTCTGGTGCCACTGCTTGGTATACTGCTCACTAAGTATTTTATACAACTAGCTAACCGTTCCCAAGTAACAGTAAGTGGCAGGGGAAGAAATTGGGAAATGGGAAGAAAATGTGCTGTTTTAAATTACTGCTGCTGAAATGGAGCAGCAATAAACTCGTACAGGGAGGTATGGCTGGCAATTACCTGCTCAAGCATTTCAGGCGCTGGCAGCTGCGGTAATTGGGGTAGAGGATTTCAGAGCTTGCTTCGTCAGTGACAATGACAACAGATCCTGTGGAACAAGAAGGAAGTCTCTGATCACCACTGCATCTTGTATCTTTAGACTGCTTCACCACTGCATCTTGTATCTTTAGACTGCTTTAATCGCTCTCACAGCCTTTGTGCTCAAGTCCGTTGTTGTCAACTAGCAATCCCCCCTGAGCCATCTATCACCTGCAGCACAAGCCCCTGTGCTTGTTTTGTGCACACAGCATTTAATTCCACAGGGATGTCTGCTGTGCACCTTATAAAGTTTTCTAGTTGTGTGTTCATTTTTTCTAGTGTTTGTATGTGCCAAAATCAGTTTCTGTGTCATGAAGCATAAGGAGCTCTGGCAAGTCACTTCGTTTTGCTCCTAGAACAGAATAGGGAGGGAGCAGAGGTAAGATCTTCAAAACCCACAGTGTATTTCTAGGACATACAAGTAGTTGTCAACTGTAGGATACAGTTGAGAGTTACTCCAGATACCAAACTTGTAAAGGGTCTTGGCTGAGATACTTGAGTTTCTCCGAGAAACTTTTTCAGATGTGCATCTGAACACTGGACCTAGACCTTTTTGCCCTCTTGATTCTGAAGTGGGTTAATGCTAACCTCCTCAGTAGATCTGAAACTGCAGCATTCATGGCAACAGATCCAAGCTGAGCACCAGCAGAAAGCTACACAAAGAGAGGGAGCAAGTGACAAGTTGATAAAGAACACAGAGGACCAGAAGACTATGGGGAAGAGGGGCAGGCGCAAACAACCAGGGAAGAACTTAACAACTAGGAGCCAGAAAGAGGCGGGATATGCGAGGCATCTACATCTAGGGAAGACTGAGAAAGGGAAGGCACTGGTCAAAAGTCTCCCCAACCTTCTTTCTGCTGTTGGTACAACCCCGCTAGCAGGCACCGTGTGGACTCCAGATTCCGGAAAATATTAGTGGAACGGATGCTGAAAGAGAGAAAGCAGTTTGTGAGGCAGCACTTTCTCCTTCACGTGAGCTGCAGCTGGGGAGGGCTTGCTGGAACTGAGGGTTCTGCCCTTTAACTTCCCTTCAGAGACAGTGGAGATAAATCGGCACTTCCCTGGTGTAATTTTTATCTCATCCTAAACCATTCGCTCCCAGCATTACTGATGTGAGCAGCAGGGGTGTGCTTCATCTCACTGAGCTTTAGCTATTTAATCTACAGCGAGTTAAACCGTGCTTCAGAAATGCCTGCTTCTCATCACTCACCATAAAGGTCGTCATACCACAGTCAATGGCTAAACCTAGGTGAGGTGAATTTGTCCCTGGCATCGCTCTCAGGACTGCTGGGGCATTAGATGCTTTGTGTTGAGAGTGAGTCCTAGTACCTGGATCAGCAGACTGAGCAAGATGAAGGGGCCAGCCAGTCTGCTGTAGGATGGAGAAGGGTTTGCTGCTCACAAAGATTTCCTAGCCCAGGGCTACATGTTCGGAGGGAGGAAGCAAGAGAAGGTCCAGGAGGGAACTGAGAGACTCACAAGACCTCAGAAGGCTTAAACGTTGGTGAGAGAAATTTGGCTTCTTCCACATAGCTTCTCCTCAGCCTTTCCCCTAAGGCAAACATCTGCTGCATCCCTACTGTTGTCAGCTGTCCTGCAATCACACCACCCTAAGTGCAAAGAAAAGGAAAGGTCTCCAGCGGAATATGGAAATAAACCAGTCTACAGAGAGAACATGAAACCACCACGAAATACAGCCTTACCTTAAATGTGATCGTTTTGTAATGCTCATCATAGGGCGAGGGAGGTTGAGGCCCTCCACGTAGGTCAGTCACCATGTAATCAAACTTAGTCTGAGCCGGCACATTTAAAAGTGTGGGATGCCATTCCACCTGTTTCAAACCAACCAACCAAACAGCGCTTCAGTTTGTTGGACTTTCAAGAGCATTAAACCAAGGCTGGGCTGTTGTTCTGTGCTGCCTTGCCAACAGGATCTTGCCAAGAAGATCTCTTTGTACAGCGCACGCAGAAGCGACAGCAGTGCTGCATCCCGGATGTGCTGTGCACGGTGCATAGATGAAGCGCAGGAGACGCCATCCCTGCTTCCCTCCCCTTCCAGGAGAAGGAGCTGTCGGAAATCGCTATTGCTGCTGTTATTTACACACCGAAAAGCTGCTTTAGCGCACCACCGGCTCACCAGGCTGCCTCGTCCGTGGCTGCGGGGCGGCTCAGCCGCTCTAACACCGGGGCATGCCGGCGCACGTTGGCTGAGCACCAACGCGTGGGGATGGCTCAGCGCTAAAGGGCAACGGGGGGGGAGCCGTGGCTGCGGCCCGGGATGCCCATCCCCGTGTCCTTCCTCCGAAGCCTCCCTGCAGCCGCAGCGGAGGTTGTTCCCTCCGCCACCACCCGTCCTGCGGACAGCATCGGCACCGCGCCATCCCCGTCCCGTTCCAACTCCCAAATCCCCGCGTTTCTCCCATATTTACTCTCGCTGGTGCCTTGGGATGGGGGGGAAAAACCCCATTTACGGTGCTGATGGAGACAAGGCAGCCGCTCAGCAGCGAGCATCCCCCCGGCCCGGCCCCGCGCCCGCCCCGCTCCGCTCCTCACCGGCGCTGCGCCCGGGAGCGGCCGCAGCGGGGTGCGCGCCCCGTGCCGGAACACCACCTGCACCAGCTTCAGCTCCAGCTCCCGCCGCTCGGGGGCCGCGGCCGCCGCTGCCCGCCGCCGCTGCGCCCATAGGCCCAGGCCTCCCAGGAGGCACAGCCGCGCTCCGCTGCCCATGGCGGCGGCGGCGCTGCCACTACCGGCACCCCGCGGCACCGGCACCGCACCGCGCCGGCGCGGGGCCGACGGGAAGCGGAGTCTCTCGCTGGCTACTTCTGGTGGCGAGAGCCCGGCGGCGGACTACAGCCCCCAGCGGGCACGGTGCCGCGGGGGGCGGGCTCAACGGGACCCCGCCGTGGGCAGGCGCCGGGCCGGGGGGGGTGCGGTGTAAGGCGGCAGCGATGGGGCAGCGCCGTCCCCCCGCAGCCGGCCCGTGCTGCCTCTTCTCTCGGTCTTTATTAGTTGTTCTGTGGGGAGAAGGGTCCCTCCGGGCTAACTCTCTAGCGCAGGGCTGCGGCTCTCCGGGAGGGAGAAGCCCTTCTGGGTTGGCTCTTTCTCCTTCCAGCTTCTCCCTCTGAAGGCGCGCCTGAAGAGTCCGCGGTTGTGCTTAAAGTGTTTGGTGGCGAGGAAAGAGGAAAGGGAGAGGGCTCCGCGCTTTGTGGTACCTGTAGACTTCCTGCTGCTTTGCTTTCGGGCTGTTACCAATGGCAGGGCATACCCTCCTATCCCATTTACCTCTCCCTGGTTCCCAGCTGCACCACTTCCCAATTAAAGACATCCTGAAAAGAAAGACAAAGATTGTTTCCCATGAGGTTGCCCCCTGAAGAAGAGAGGAGCCCTGTGTGGATACAGATGGCATGGGTGCCAAGCCGATAGCTCGGTTGGGAAGGAAGCTCAGTGCAGGATGACTGCACATGTCTGTAAGTGTCCACTTGGCAGACCCGGTGTCTCCTGCTCCCAGGGGGACCCGCTGGAAACTCATCCATGGCCTGTGTCACCAGCGCGGCTCAGTGCTTGCCAGGCTTTAAAAGCAAGTATCCCCAAACCATTCTGGAGTACAAATGCCGTGTTATAGACAGAAATCTGTGGCAAAGAAAACTGAATCATTTGCCTTGTGTTGGCAGGAAGACCTGGGGGTAGCAACCAAGTTCACTGAGTGTCAGTTCTGAGGATGTCTTTATCTGCATGACCCAGCATTGGTTCAAGTGTAGCTCACAGGACTTCTGGTTGGAGGGGTGGTGGCTGGAAGCACCAGACTGTCACAGGCAGCTGGTGCATATAGGGAGCAGGACAAGGGTGAAGGAGCAATAGGATGGAGAGGATGGTGACCTGCACAAAAGCCAGAGGGAGAATTGGAGGTTGTGACAGGTTGGCACAGCCACCAGGATGTGCAGGTGGAGGGATTTGGTGATCTCCTTGTGTCTCTTAAAGCAGTGCTGTTCTGAAAGGGTTACCTCAGGTTTCTGACTTTAGAGCATGTGAAGCGCAGAGGCATGGCAAGAGCAGAGAGAGAAGGAAAAGAAAATGTTTCATAAGCCAAGAAAATAACAAATGGAGGAAGCAAGCCTGAACCTTGTGCTGTGGGAGGGTGAGAGGGGCAAGGATGCTGAGGGGGAGAGGGAGTAGGAAAATGTAGTTGAGGGAAGTAGGAAAAGAGTGAGAGGTGATGCGAAAGAAACAAGCAGAGGCGGGACAAGGGAAGAGGGTCACAGTGAATTTATTTGAATTGCCATTCAAATGTTACCCTGGAAGAGAACCCCAGTTCCTGTGAAGGGTGGGACCACAGGGTCCCTCCGGGGGACGTGGCTGCTGCCAACAGCTTTACTGTTGAGATGTATTTGGAATACCTTGTGCCGCAGCAGGTGGGTGCCATTAGAGGAGAGCACTCCAGAATAGCAGCGGCTGTCAGTGTTTTAGCAAATGGTGCTGCCCCTTTTTCCCTTTGTCCAAATGTGTAGAAATTTATTCTAAGATACATCATCTTTACAGAAACGTTTTCGAAGGACCTGTTATTTTTACCCTTCTGTTGCTTTCTGTGACCAGACGAGGAGCAGAAGGCCGATCTAATGGCCACTGTGGGTGAGTTTTGTTCCACTGAGGGAAGTTAATGAACTCTGTCAAACAAGCAAGTTTCAGGAAACCTTCCACTCTGAAAGCAGGGTGCACATTTCCTCCTGGCTGGAATTTAACCCGTTACAATGCTTACTATCTGCAAAATATTACTATTGCTATCAGTTGCTATTTTAAGGTGCTTCATGCGTGTATCGCACCTCAGCATGCTCCTGTATGATAAGTTTGCATTTACACCCTCATTTTCTTGGAGAGGAAATTGAGTTATAGTGAGTTTTGTAGTTTGACCAAGCCATGCGGTCACTGTGTGGCTGATACATTGAATAGGTATGCAACCAGCTATCATGATTAGATTTTTGTTCCATGGCGTGGACTGAAATTAAGTAGCGTTTAAAAAGTACCCACCAACGAAACAATTTCGCCTGATGAGTTCCAGTGTTTTATTGTTTCTTGGATTAGGTGAACACTTTATCCCTGAGAGAGTACTATAGCTCATTGTGGTGAATCAGAGATGTACTGTGAAACATTTGTGTAGTAGAGACACAAATAGCATTTGGATACCCCCTTAGGTAGGTGGTGTTTTTTCGCCTTGAATGGTAGGGCTTCCATTCCAATAGACTTCCACTTCTTTGGAATATGTCTTAATGGACAGGTACTTTGCTTGCCAGAGGCACAGTGTTTTCCTGCCCTTCTAAATACCCCTTCCATCCTAAAGTGTCCCCATGCGTGGCTCTCTGAGTGCAATTAAGGTGCCTTCACTCTGCTCCCTTGATGTGACTATGGCTGCTGAAATCTCAGGTGTTGTAACTGGTCTCACTCTTGGATCATGGGCAAGAACACACGCAGTACTCGTGTTCAGAATCACAGACTTTCACCATTCCCAGCTGTAGAGCTAACGATGATGTCTTTGTGCCCTGCAAGGATCAGTGACCACAGTGGCTATTATAAACTAGTCAGTCTGGGCATGTAAAGCTGTGTTGCGTTCACAAAGAGCAGAAATGTATTTATAAATTGTTCCAGTGTGCTATATTGCTTCCCGTGGAACTGTGTCACTCTTGTCTATCCAGTCTGTCTGTCGTCGCGAACCTAGTAGCCAGCTGCTTTGTGAGCAAGGCGCCTGGGGAAATGGAAGGAATGTTTCCACTCCTAATTTCTGTGATCCTTTGGGGTGGAATTGGCAAAAATAAACTCCTAAATGCCACTGCAGAGCCCTCCCCGTGAGGCACCATTCACAGGGCAGTGTATAGGTCTGTGCATTTCATCTCCTTTTCTGCATGCTTTCACATCAGCTGTTTACCTTCTAGCAGTGAAATGGTGTGTGTCAATACTTGCAGGTCATACTTTTATTTCTGCAGGTTATATGGGGCAGTCCTGGAAGTCAGTCATGGCACGTAGGCTTGGTGTAGTGAGGTTTGCTTCTATGGATTTTAGAAGCAGTACACCAAACAGTTGTTTCCTGTCCCTTTTGCCTGGTACTGCATGATCGTCCCTCTTTTCCTTTTCAATTACAGACCTGGGCATTTGGTCATTGTCGGCGTGGCAGCGGGAGCCCTGGAAGCTGGCTGTGTGCTGGGCCATTGTGTGAAGGTTCATCCCCTGCCCCGTAACCCAGCGCAGAAGATGCGCTCCCTGCCTTCTGTTTCCCTTTTGTGCGAACTTTGTCATCCTAAACTGGATGATGCCTGCAGCCATCTGCTGCATTTGGTAGTCTGTGGCATCCTGCCGACTCAATTATGCGCCTCTCTGGGATAACAGCAGGCCAGTTTTCTCTTCGACTTTGAAAAAGTGTTTTTCCTGCACAAATGAAGGCTGACATAAGTAGGAGCCCACAGAAACAAGCTGGATAAGCTGTTTCCAAGCCACGTCAGGTAGACTCTCCATGTCCGGGTGCTGCCAGCAGAGCTGCCAGTCTTTCACCGTGCTTGAGATGCTGCATCCTGGGGCTTGGCGCTCGGATGTGGTGGCAGATGTGCTCCCCTCTGGCAGCATTTAACCATTCAGCAACTTCAGTCTTTACCAGCTCCTTTGCTTTTTGTGAATATACATTACACCAAGTGGTTTAGGATGTCATATTAAAGAGATGGTGCAAGTGTCAATTATGGTTACGCTTTTCTAAGCCCCCAGGGGAGAAGGGCTACAGAGTGATCACATTGAGCCTTACAGTGGCTTCCCAGCACAGTTGTTTCATTACACTTTCATACTCACACAGAAGTGACCAAGCAGTAGAATTTATGTATGTGATACAACCTGTGACCTCAATCATCTTCTGGGGAGACATAACTGGAATTTGGGGTAAAATGTTATCCTTTTATTTTGCTGCAGGATTAGGATCAGTTTTGAGACTCCAGGGCTGCTTCCAGTTTTCTTCTTTGCCTTCCATGCAGGTGGTGGACCTGGTGGTTTCAACACAGTTTCAATCCAGGCTTGCTGTTTGAGTCCTTCTGGCTGTCCACGGTGCCCTGATCCTTTTCCCCCTTCACTATATACTCTTTTTTTATATGAGGATAAGTGTCAGATCAAATGGTGGGGAGCTGGAGGAGAGGACATCAATCTCATCTCAGGGACCCATGCTATTTACATTCAATACATTTCTGGCCCCACCAGCTGTTCCATGCGTGTTATTTTCAGAAGGGCAATAATCCGCGGGAGGTCAGGAGGGTGGAATTGTGTGAATACATCGGGTGAAGGAGATCAAGACGCTTGGAAGTCCTCAGGCCTTGTCATGACAGGGAGTCAGGATCCCAGATGATTATGGCTTGCAGACTGGGAGAACTCAAGGAGAGCTCTGAATGTGCTGCTTGTGTGGCTAGGAAAGGCTGCTCAGCTGGGTGTTAGCTATTTTCAGGAGTCCTCTGTTTTTACACTGCTGGCAGGATGTTTCTGAACAATATATATATGTGTGTGTGTGTGTATATTGCTGCATTTCTGCATTTATTTTTAGCCCTTTCTAAAAACCCCCGACAGGTTTGAAAGATGCTGTGGATTGTGAGTGGTGCCTGGCGGCATTGCTCACATTGATGGTTGTCAGAATTTCCATGATAAATCTCTGCTTTGAAAGGCTTATAACTCATCCTTCTATTCTGGGTCCTGCAGCTCCTATATACTGGGAAAAAATCCACTTTAAAACTGCATTTTCCCCACAGGTTTGTGAAAATCATTTTTGTTGGCCTAAACCAGGGCTTTTTCAAAGCAGATGTTGAGTCTTGTCGCTTTATTTTTCAGGGCCTAATTGCAAATATGTGGCAGATCTCTTTATATGTTTCATATGGTCAAATGGAAAACCTCTTTTGCGTATCAGACTGGCACAGACACTGGATGGTTTAAATCAGTAGGGAGCCAACAGCAGGCAGCAGCTCCCCACCACCAGCTACGAGGAAGCACAAACCCGCCTCAATTATGGCAGCGGCTGGGCAGTCTCCAGGTTTGGTGTAATTCCACTTCATAGAATCACTGAATGGTTCGGGTTGGAAAGGACCTTAAGATCATCCAGTTCCAACCTCCTGCCATGGGCAGGGACACCTCACCCTAGACCATGTTGCCCAAGGCTCTGTCCAACCTGGCCTTGAATATCACCCTGTGGTGAATGCTCCTCGTATGAAGAACTAGCAGAGAGATGAGACATACCATGGGTTTTTTTACATTCACAAACAAAGGGCATGCATATTGCTCTTACAGCAAGAGGAATCCAGGACAAATCAGCAGCTAATGATTTTAATGAACGCATACATATCCCTTATTAACTTCATGATTCATATGTCCATTGCGTCTTCCATCCATGTGGTGCAAAGCAGCTCACAGGCATTAATCTGTACCATTCCCCATTGAAGTTGTACACGCATCATTGTGATTTCTGGTGCACACCCAGAAGAGATGGTGTTATGAGGAGGTTGAATGATGTGGATCCATGGTGTAACAGAGAACAGCACACAGAACCCGAGTGGTGCAGCAGTGCTGGAAGGACTGAGCTGCATCTCTTCTGAGAACATTCGTGTTTTTGGAAAGCTCCTGAAATGTTAGCTGCAAAACTACATTTGTATGCAGATGGTAGGTGCTAATTCAGAAAATGAAGGTAATGAACTTGAAACTGGGTCCTGATACACAGTGAGAACTGTGGCGGGAGCGCTGGGAGCTTGAGCTGAATCAAAGTCAGTGTAATTTCACATGCAGCGTTCAGCAGGCCATTGAAACTCAGATTATCTTTTGGCAGATGGGAATAACACTTATTCCCTGGCTCACCAGGAAGGCTATGAGGTACAGCACATGCAGAAGGCTTTGGATATGCAAGAGCTCAGCTGTTTTTCAATCTATATTAGCTGTTTGAATGACAGATACGACCTTTCCTTCAGGTCTTGCCTGACGGCTCTGGACCTTCATGGTTACAAAAACACTGCTGTTACAAAATGGAAATAGTCCTGTGTTGCTTTTGTGCATGTTGCATGGGGACATACACAGCGCCATGTCTGTGTTTTACTGTAGCTCCAGATGTATAACAGACACTTCTTTATCCTGATTTGTGTTCCTCTGCAACTGATTTTCCTTTGGACATACAGTTGGTTTATTGGGTGGGGATAAATTTATTTTATTATTATATTATTTATTTTTAAATTTTAATTTTAATTTTTATTTTTACATTTTATGTGGGGGTGTTTTTTGTTCTGGTTCCCCTGTCCATCTCTTGTCTATCTCAGGGCACTTCATTCCTGTAGGACCTCAGCACCATCTTGGCAGGAGGCAAGGGCCACTGTGTTCATTTTCCAGGTGGCAGTTTTGGGCAAAGACAGGCTCGGGTGACGTGCTTGTTGTCAGACCCAAAACCTGCAGGAGCAGGAACCTGAGGGCACTCTCCAAAGGTTCAGCCTGAGCTGCTTGTCCAGGCTCAGTGTTATCTCTTGCTGCCGTTCCGATCCCATCTGGCTGTCAGCTGCACCAGCCACGGGTCCGTGGGTATTTACGCTGCTGCCAGTTCTCATGTCTCAATTGGGAGTCACTTAATGCGGGTGACTGAGATTCCTTGAGAGGAAGAATTCAAAGTATCCCAGACAATGGTATGGTTAATATTGGTCTGGTTTTAAGGCTTTTTTAGTGTGTATTTTAAGGATTGTTGACACACAAAAGTTTTTCTAGGGCTTTACTATCTGTGATTTCAGCCACGGAAAAGGGTCAGAGGCAAAATGGTCTTGGTATTAGAGTTTAATATCCTTCCCTTCTAAGATAATAGAATAAATGGGAAGAGAAACATATGATTTAAACTCTTCAGTGATAGCGAGACCATAAGGAAGGGACAGCACAATGTTTTTCACGAGGCATTTGGCATTTCATGACGAAAGGTTCCTGGTAAAACATGACTGCAAGCCAACAGAGTCAACAAATGAATCAGAGAAGGGAATGGGGCACGTCTGCCTCCGTAAAAAACTTTACTGCATGTTCTCTTACTCTCAATTACCCTAATTTGAAGTGGGGAGCTAATGAATATTGCTAAATGGATTGAAACAAACAGCAGCACTGTGGACAAAAAGTAATCACTATCAACTGCGGCGTATCGACCGCAGTGGATTTTTCACACACTTGTAGGTTTTAATCCTGGGGTGGCTGCTCTGACTGTGTGCTTAGTGCAGGGGGAGAGGACCTTAACCAGCAATTTCTGATGGGGTCAGTAACTTCTATTAGTAGCAGTGCATGCCTTTTCAAACCCCATTGCAATCATTAGAAATTACCTCATCCTTAGGCTGTGCTTTCCAACTGTTAATTAAAACATTTAGTCTGGAGAAGAGAAGGCTCAGGGGGGACCTTATTGCTCTCTGCAACTGCCTGACAGGAGGATGGAGCCAGGAGGGGCTGGTCTCTGCTCCCAAGGAACAAGGGATGGGACAAGAGGAAACGGCTTCAAGCTGCACCAGGGGGAGGTTTAGATGGAGATGAGGAACAATTCCTTCCCCAGAGGGTGCTCAGGCATTGGAACAGGCTGCCCAGGGCAGTGCTGGAGTCACCGTCCCTGCAAGTGTTCAAAACCCACGTAGATGATGCCCTCAGTGATATGGGTTAGTGGTGGCCTTGGCAGTGCTGGAGAACGGTTGGAATTGGTGATCTTAAAGGTCTTTTCCAACCTGGTTGACTCTGTGATTCTAATAGTTTTCATAAGTGTTCTTCTGTTAGAAGAGCAATCGGTTGTCAGAAACGTTGTCCCCATTGCAAATACTTGTGTATCAGGATTAAAATCCCTCTTAACTTTATCACGTTAAGCAAAATAGACCGAGCTGTAGACTACCATTGAAGGCCAACCTATGGCACAGAGGTGCTGGGGGTAACATTGGAGCTGGTATAGTGTGCAAGTATGGTGCAGCCAGGCTGTATTTGTGTTTCTGGGTCTGAGATGGTGCGGATGTGTGGTGCTGTGATGTGGTGTGTGTATGTGTGTGTGCTACAGCCTTGCTGCTTGCTTAGAAATACACATGGGGTGGTGACAGCTCTGATTTGAGTTGTGGGGAGGAGTGCTTTGAACCATAGAAGGCAGGCTGATCACCTTACCCCAGGTATGCACTAGGGGAGGAAAAGGGCTAATATATCTCAGTGGGTGTTTTCCTTTGCCAGTCTCTGTGATGGGAGCTGTGATGTGCTCGTGTGGTTAGAAATATCCATCAGGAATCCGTGAGGATTATTGTTTCTACTCTTCCATTTTATTAATGTCTTGTCTGCTGATTTAGGACTGGGTACTTCAATAAACTCTTCAGAAGGTCCTCAAATTTGGCATTTCTCTAGCAATGCCAGAGATTGAAGGAATCTGGAGAAACTAGAAATATGGAAAGTGTAACTGTATCCTAAGAAAATACAAGACCGCAGAGGGGAAAAATAATCTGAAGCCTGATTTCAGAGGAAAAAAGGGTGAGAAAAGAGTTCTCATGATCTCTAAGGGGGAAATGAACTGGGGGTGAGGGAGGGAAGGACATTTTTCATTGGAATATCAGCTACTACATAGGCTCTTGGGTTGACAGTTCATGCTGTGCAGTGAAGGTGGTGGTAAGTTCTATACACATGTACCTGCTTTCCCAAATCTGGGCTGAAGTGGAAGAGAAGCAAGGTGGGAACCCAACATGGCTCCACTGGGCTACGTGATTGAGCAATGGCTAATTTTAGACACTTGTTTCTGAAGCATCCTGCCCGCAGCCTGGCACCCATCAAGCTTGTTCTGTCAGGAGCACTTTTCAGCCTCAAACTGTGTTCCCAGGCTGAGGAGCTGGCACGGCATTTACTTAAAAAACAAACCCAAACAAACAGCAGCAAGTTTCTGACCTCAGGCTTGCCTCTCCCTGCTAATCTGATTCCTTTTAAGGGTAGGAGCTGGTGTTTAATGTGATTCCTAGTGAAACCCTGTGCGGAGCTGAGTATGAGAGTGTTGAGTTTTGCTGGTCGTGTCCTACCAGCCCATATCCACTTTCTAGAAAAATCTCTTGATGTGTCTTTTGCTTTCTTTATATTGCCATAGAGCTGAGCATTGCTGACATGCCTTTTTAAGGTTAGGTTCATGTCCAATATCAACAAGAAAGTTTAACTCTCTCATGGGTCCCTAACAGTTCATTTTGATCTCTAGCTTGGTCCCATCTGTCCTACCCCTTCCCATCTAAATTCACCTTGTGATAAAGAAGAGCTTCTGAATATGAATACTGAGTCAGAAAACCCAACTCTGAGTATTCCCCAAGCACCTTCCTGCTATGATACAGCCCTGAGAGATGGAGATGTCCTCTCAAAAAATAATGGTGGTCTGCAGGGGGCTTGGTTTTGCTCCTGCAAAGACTGCTGCCTTGCAAGAGTTTGTCACGGGCCAGCCAAATGGAGTTTCTAATACAGAAATCAAACAAGGAAAAAAGTGCCTAATCCCTTAATATGATGCAGTGACCTCGAGGGAGGAAAGTGGCTTAATGTAGCAATCCTACAGGCCTTGGTCCAGAAGCAATTTTAAAGGAATACATAAATATTGTACCTTTTCCGAGTTTAGCTTCCTTGCTTGCTCTGGGGGAATACTTTTTGCCAGCAAATGTGGTATTAGAGCTTTTATTCATCCAGAGACTGGTGGTTTTGCATCAACAGGTAGGCTATGAAGCTCAGCATGGCAAAGTGCTTTAGAGGATGGGGGAGTGTGTTTTATGCTGGTGCTGTAGCGCCTTCATGGTGCTTTTGCTACATGTGTGCTTGGGAAGTGTAGGGTCCTGCAAGGGAGTGATGAAACCCTCTGTGCAGGAGCACAGAATGGGGAAAGCTGGTGTCCATGTGGAGAAGCTGCTCGAGGACTCGGACCTTCCTGTGGCAACTTTGTGAGCAGCCAAGCAAAGGTCTTCTCTGCCCCTTATCCACATCCATCCTTCTGTGGGATTCCTGCGTGGGCATCCCAGTGATGTCTTGGGCAACTCCTGGGGACTGGTGGAAGGGAGCTAAAAATGCTTTTGAAGTAACCATCATTTCTACCAGCCAGTACATCACGGTTCTCAGATGTTTGCTATTATTGATCTAATGTGTAACTGTCTTTAAAACACCTTTTGGTGTGTATTTATTGCACGTACTCTCTGGTGGTGGTGTGCTGTTTGGTTTGTGACTGGCAGGGGTGGTTGCACAATACTGTTTGTGCTTCCCGATGGCTGGAGGAACACGCAGCTGCCTCTGGGGTGGATATTGGCCAGTATGAATTTAAAGTTTAGTTTCCATGACTGAGGTTTGCTTTCTGAGAACTCTGTTGCCCGTTAAACTCAATTGCTCAAACGTCTGTGGGAAACCGGTGGTGGTATGTGAATGTGGTCTTGGCAAATTAATTTTAAAACCAGTGTTCACTGGAGGAAAAAATAAGCATTTCTGCATTTTATTGTTTTTTTTCTAGAATGAGTGTTATAAGCTCATTTGATCCTCTTTCTGTCATCATATTTGCATGGCAATGTTTTATCTATACCTACATCTACATCTGTATCTGTATCTATATCTATATATCTAATCTATATCTATCTATATGGTGTTACAATTCCTGTGGACCCCAGAAAGATCTTTAATCATCCAGACTGTATAAGCAGCAAACACTTAAGGCAAAAGCAAAGCTATTAATTTTATCCTTCAAAGTCACAGTTTTTCCCCCTGAAAAGTATATCTTAAGATAAGCTGCTGCTCTCCATCCCGATTCTTGGTCTATCTGCACCTCTGCTGCAGCTGGTAACCTAAGTACCGAAATGTTGCTCCTTATTCACAAATGTGTGCAAAAATGGGCATCAGCCCTGTACAGGATGCCTTCCTGTAAGCCCTGCTGAGGTGCCAAAATCCCTTGGGGCAGTTAGAGCCTGCTGAGCCAGGCTCATGAAGAGCCCTGGCATCCTTTTGGCCAGACCGCAGTGTTGCTGAGAGCCTCCCAGGGGAGCAGCAGCAGCAGAGGGGGATCCCCTGGGGACCGCAGTTCCCCTCCTGCCTTTGTTAGCGCCAGGCTTCCTGGGAAGCAGCAGCGCTGGAAGGAGAGCTGCTCCTCCATGGCTCCTGCTGGTGCTGGAGGTTCGGAGCACTTGGCATTGCTGCGGGTTGGGCCCTCTGCTGTGCTATGCTGGCTTTCTGAATTGTGAATTTCTGCATTCTTCATACTCGGGCTATTTGCAGCCCAGTCAAGCATGTTCTTCTCATTGCTATGGACACACTGTGCTTTTGTTCTTTGCGTTTTGGATCTTCCTAATTGTGACATTTTGTGGAAAAGTGTTTGAGGGGGGATTGTGTAGTCTGGCATCTTCTTACCTGTTTGCTTTAACAGTCTGAAGTGTTATCAGCTCTGAGTTTGCTTGAGTGTTGCCTTGTTCACATATTCTGAAAGAGGAAACAACTTACTCGACTTGTGCTCTACATCAGGCAGTACTTTTAAGTCTCTCTCTCAGTTTCTCCCTCATTTGTCTCTTACCCTGCTCGGCTGTCCCACTGTGCAGTTTGGGGAGAGGGACTTAAAGGCCTGACCTTGTCTCGATTCACTACTTTGTTAGTTTTGGCATTCTATGTATTTTTAAATATAGCTTTTCCTTTTATAGGATTAAGTATTTCTGTTTAAGAGCTTGTTGAAACATACGTTTCCCTGTTCTTCTATCTTAGGCTTGGCAGCTGACCAGCACAAGGCTGTAGATCAGAACTGACTTCTGGCTCCTTCAGGCACCAGTTAGAGGGGGCAATGCTGGAATGGTTTGAGGTGCTGACCAAGGAGATGACTGGGGATGGTGTTTCTGTTCAATGTTGGTTCCAGCTGTTGCTGGAGAATTCAGGTTTTAGAGGCTGACTGGATCCAGACTCTGGAGAAGAGAGGGACAAGCGCAGAATGAAAAGCTTTTGCATTATCCTACTCCCCGACCCTTGTCTTTATAATGCTGCCATTTAAAGACTGAATGCCTGTCCAAGGACTGAATTTAATATATAATGTTGATTTAGGTCATAACTATAAAACTGTCCGTCCATCCATCCGATACAAAGCCATAAATACAAAATCTGTCTGAAATGACAAGCCAGCCTCTCTGCTCACTGGCTAAAGCAAATGTGTTCCTACTGTGGTGTGATAACCTGGCCAGCCTTAGCAGTGTATTCCACAGTGCAAAAATCCATCCATCAACTATTCCCCTCTTGCTATACCTATAAGACAGAACCAGGGAGGCATTAAGAAATGAGCGGCAAAAGGAGTTTATCTGCTTTGATACATGTATTCTCTAGGCTGGGAGACAGAGAGCTGGGGTGGTTGTATTCCTGTGGTCTCAAAAGATCACCAAAACACCACCTGTGAACCTGCTTGGGTCTTAAATGGCATAGAGGAGATCCTTATCCTCATTTTTCGGTTGTACTTTGCTCTCCAGGAGAGACTGTAGCTTGGAGTTTTTAAAGTTTGGGCTATTGCTTGTTATAAACCAAGAACAGTTTATTAAGCAAGACCTGGGTTAGTTCTTGAGTCGCTCTATGAAACAGTAGTATCATTCAATAGATAAGTTTTCCAAGGAGAGTGATCCTGACTTACTCATTGCTTATCTCTCCCAGCAAATGTCACCCTAAGGGGCAGGCGTGCTCAGGGCTGGGCACATGCCAGTTAAAAACCCCAGGCCTGCAGGGCTAATCCTGCCTCCTTGCTGCATTGTGTGGCTGTGGGTGCTCAGGTGGCATCCTCTTTTCTGGTCTGAAAATCCACAAACCAAGGCTCCTTTAATCTTAAAGGGTTTCTGCAGTTTCTAACACAGTTGAAGGTGTCCTCACTGAATTCCAGTTTCATTCCTTATGCCCCCTCTCAGGGTCCTTGTTGGGACCCAGTACTTTACTGGTCTCCAGCTTCCCATCCTGCAGAGTCCCATGGGGTGGGAGACTGCGTGGAGAAAGGAAGGAAGGGCACTTCCTTTGGGTGGACAGGGGGAACCAGGGTCAGAAGGAGGGAGCCTGTGAAAGTTAGAAAGTGGGAGCAGGGGATTAAGTTCAGAGGAGGGGCATCAGCTGGGGGAAGAAAGGATTTTCTTTGTGCTGGGCAACTACATCTTAAGAGAGCTGAGTACCCACAGGAGCTCTCTTCAGAGATGGGTAGCAGTGGATTCTCAATGTCTCTTTAAGACCTTTCCTCTTAAAAAGTATTTGGGGCTCAGTGGCTGCATGGACAAACAGTTGGATGCTCAGGGGACAAGTTTTGCTACCCTTTCACTGCTGAGTTGGCTTCACGTTGCAGGTGGCCAATCTGGGTGCAGAGGGAATGCAAGGAGGGAGCATTTCCACTGCAAAAGGATGGAAGCTCTGCAATCTGGCCAGCTCTTCCCAGTCTTCCTTGGTAATGCAGAGGCAGGCAGGAGAGCTGGAGGGGGTTTCTGTTAGCCAGTCGATCAATCATTTCCCCATGTTTGTTATTTATCACCCTGGCTGAGCCCTCCCCTCATCCCTGCCACTCCGGCAATGGGAATTTCTGTGATCTCTGAGCAGCAGAGGCTGGGGGGCAGCCTGGCCGATGCTAGCAGCTCATTCTCAGCCACGTGAGAGGAGGAACTTCAACAAGGAGAGATAAAGTTAGAACTTTATTAGGAGAAACTTACTTAGGCATGGTTTACTAAAGTCTCATGTTAAGGAGAGCACGCAGGTCTTTCCAGGATTAAAAAATACACATATATAAAACACCTTACAAACAAAAGAAATGGTTTCCCCCCTCTGTGTGTGAATGTGTGTGTATATGTACAGGGATCTGTACCAAAACTAACTATGTATCAGGAGCAAGGATTCACAATCCCTTTCAGTGGCCCTAAGAGAGGGAATGGCTCAGTCCCTGGTCCTGGTCCCTGGCCATTCACTCACACAGTCCAGTGTTGGGAAGCTGTGTCCCATGTCTGAAAGCGCAGTGCAGGGAGCAGCTTAACTCGGTTTAGCAAATCTCTTTAAAAGAGGGATGTCAGCTCTGCACTGGGGTATCTGGAGTGAGAGCTATCTACAGATCTCACCTACTAGACCCACTGTGCAGTGTTGGGCCCCAGTGACTGCTCTGAGTGGTTACAGAGGTGGGAAAAGCTGGTCCATGGGTGGTTTCTTACATGACATGCACTATGGGATGAAGTGGAGATGAAAGTGACTTGATGGCAGAACAGGGGCTTGATACGAGGACAAATGTCTTGGCTTGCAGGCTTGAGAGAGCAGCCAAGAGCTGAGCGATGTGCAGGATGTGAAGAGGACTCTTGCTCCTGGCAAAAGATGCTGAAGTGTATTGGTAGGTTAGTGAGGAGAAGACACAGGCCGTACCTCTTCTGCAGATAAACAGAGGATGTTTTTCTCTCAAGTTGGCAGCTGGCAGCAGCCTTTCAGCAGCATTCAAGTTGCTTGAAAGATGAGTTTAAAAAGGGAAAACCCCTCTTTGTTTCCACATGATAATTGCTCTTTTTTACTAGTGAGATATCTGTTCTCACAGGAGACTTTCTATTTCTGTTAGTGGATGTCTTGCTTAGAATCGATGGCATAAGTGTCTTGGGAAAATTCCCTAGTCTTCATCAACCGGTCATCTAAGTGATATCCCCGGGGCCAGCCTGCTGTGCTGACTTAGGAATGAGGAAGGGATTCCAACGTTAGACACGAGGCAGCTGTGCGTGGGGCCACGGACATCCTCATTTATGGGGAAGAGTTATATACACAATGTCAAAAAATTCAAGTAGGCTTTATTGTATAGGTAAACTGGTATAAAATATCTGGGCTCAGGAGGAGAAAAGGAGGGTTAGAAAGGCTGAGAACAAAGCAGATGAGAAAGTCTTTCAGAAAGCCTACCAGTGTGTTTCTGCTCCCTGCAGCTGAGAAAAGCTTCAGCTCAGTATAACTGCCAAGCTGATGTAGCAAATGTTGAATAGACACCAAAGATGTAAGGGGGTTGAGGTTCAGTCTGTTGAATATGGTGTCGCAACAGATACTTGCTGGTCAGCCTCAGGAGTCTGCTGGCCTGTGCTCTACCAGGCTGAGGATGGTGAGTCTCGGATCCCTGTGGGTCCCATGGTGAAAATATGGCTGAGAGCTTCACATCTTGAGATTGGTGCCTCTCTTTGGTGTGTGTCTCTCAGTGGCTGTCCCTGCCTTAAGCTGTGACAGGCGCTGTCTGCGATATGACAATGATGTTCGCTGGAAAGGAGCAAGAGGGTGTTAAAACAGAGCGAGGTTAGTGGCAAGAATCTGGAGTGCACTTTGCAGAAGGTCTACTAAGTGCTGAGACTGCTCCTTCTTCTCCTCCCTCCTGGAGCCAGGTCACACAGATAAGTCATCCGACCTCGCCTTGCTGCTGGCACGGCTGGTCTTGCTGAACCGGCGTTTGTCATTGAAGTAGTTCTCGGGGAAGGCGGGTGCTGCACACTCGTTGGCCACCTCTGGACTCTCCGCGTAGCTGGACTTCATGAAGGGCCCTTCACCAGCAGCATCGTCTTGGCCATGGACCCTCTCGGTGGCAAAGTTGGCGGTGTTCTGCTGGGATGCCATCTTGTTGCTGAAGGGGCTGATGAACTTCCCGTTGGGACTCGACAAGCATTGGTTAAAATCTGGTGGAGGAGTGTACATCTGGGCCCTCTCTGCTTGCGGGGCAGACTCCAACCTGCCATGGGCTGTGCTGGGGCTGGGCTTGTAGGATCGGGAGCATCTCTCTTTGGCTTTCTTCCAGCCCAAGTGGTACAGCTCGGCCAGACTGAGGAATAGGGAGAGCACTGCCACAGCCAGCATGAAGACAATGAACACGTTCTTCTCTGTGGGACGGGAAACGTAGCAGTTGACGGGGTGGGGGCAAGGTGCCCGCTGGCAGATATACAGGGTCTCCAGGAAGATGCCGTACAAGATGTACTGTCCCACAATGAAGGCCACTTCCATGGCCGTGCGAATCAAAATGCTGTAGACATAGGTGTTCAACAGACTGCCCCTGAGTATGATTTTGCCTCCTGATTCATCCCAGCAAGATAGCTCAGCTTTCTCCACCGCAGCGCACTTCTGCTGGTAGTATGCGTCACCGTTGTTCTTCATCTCACGGGCCTCTAGCTCTGCCTCCTTCATCTTCCTCTTCTCCTCCATGCGCACTGTGTGCATCGCATGGCCCATGTACACCAGAGATGGGGTGGAGACAAAGATGATCTGGAGGACCCAAAACCGCACGTGAGAGATGGGGAAAGCCTTGTCGTAGCAGACGTTCTCGCAGCCAGGCTGCTGGGTGTCGCACATGAAGTCAGACTGCTCGTCCCCCCAGGAGGACTCCGCTGCTGTGCCCAGCACCAGCATCCGGAAGATGAAAAGCACAGTCAACCAGACTTTCCCCACCACTGTGGAGTGTTTGTGAACCTCCTCGAGGAACTCTCCCAAGAAACTCCAGTCCCCCATTTCTGCTCACCAGGAGGGGTGAGAGCTCTTGAAGGGGGAATTGGACACAGCCTCTGTGGGAGAAAACAGAAGATAGTGGTTCTAAGGAGGGTTAGGAAATGCTCGACTGGGAATGCATGGGTGGAAATTATTCGTTTTTCAATAAGGAAAATAGAAATAGGAGGCAAATATTTTCAAAGGAAATATTTTCATTTGACATGAAATGAGTGAGGTCTGGTTTGCTGAAAACTTTGTTTCACGTCCACTGAAAACAATGTGTTGGGGTTTCTTTTATTATTATTTGAATTCAGCTACTGAAACAAAGAGTGATCTTTTTTTGCATAACCCAGCTACAACCTGTTAAATGGGCTGCCAAAACTTTGAGGGTGAGCCACATCTATTCTTGGTTCAGAAAGCTCTTTCACTGTGGTCTGCCTATTGCATCCTCTGTGGACTGTGTAATTAAATCATATGTCTGCAAACTGCGCTCTGGGGATTCCTTAACGGGCTGATCCCCTGGGAGAGAAGACTGGAGTCTGCGGGTTGGTCTGAGCAGTGCCTTGGCACTTTCATATGCTGCCTTTGTGTGGTACCTGCACTGACACCTGGAACATAGAATCATAGGATAGTTAGCTTGGAAAGTTCCTTAAGATCATCTAGTTCCCATGAAGTGCGTGCAGCTCTGGGCTTCATTTCTGAGCTCAATGCCACCACCGAAAGAAATGCAGAGAAAACCTTTCTGTTGCCCACCCTTGCCGTAGCTTTTGCTTTGATTTTGCAGTGTCACCAGTTGCAAGTGTTTCATTTACACATGCCAAATGTTTTGGGGAGTGTAAAGACTTTGGTGAGCTGTGCCAGTCCTGTAAACCTAACCTGCTGCCACCCTGTCACACCTCTCTGAGGAGGAACTGCTGCACAATCTAAGTGGCGGATCTTGCTCCCTCCTCTTTTCTTAAGCTCTGAGATGAAATTCACAGTTCAAGTGACACAGGCAAAGAAAAAAGCCTCCTTTGAAGTCCCTCCCAAGGACCATTAGCTCCTGGGAAGTGCTGTTTGGTAGGTGGTCTGATAAGAGGAAAGGTTTGGTGGGCTGGTAGTAAGATTGCAAAGTGAAGATGTAGGAGAGCCCATTTTAATCTTGTTTCTGTCTCTGATGGACTGTTTCTGGCGAAGTCGCTTAACCTCATGGATAAAAAGAGAATGATGAGTTTAATCCTTTTTTTGTGGAGCTCTGTGGGAGTGCTTGAGCAATCATTTGATCCAGTTATACTGGCCATACTTACCTTCCCAGGGCACAGCAAAGCTCTCCCTTGTGCATGAGTTAAGGGCAAGGTGCTATAAAGTATGCAGTATTACCTTGCAGATAATATTCTCCCACAGTCACTCTTTTTGAAAATATAATTTTCATAAGTAAATGAAAAACTTAATAATCATCATAATGAAATAGTAAAAGCACTGGACTATGTAAATCCCAAAGCTGTAGGGATCAAGTTGTTAACTCGCCTTCTTTATTGTCCCTTGTCTTGTCTTTAAGAGCCAATTATTTTTACTGGGCAAAGAGTGTCTGTAGAGAGTAGACACTGTTAAAAGCTAAAAATTTACTGCAGCAATATTGTGTAGATTTTGCTGTGAGCAAAAGCTGGACAACAGAGAGATATCCTTGTTGGGGGAACAATATCCCCTCCTCTGCTCATGTAAGTGATATAATTTAATGTAGCAGCGCACACGATGGTTTATGCCATCTATTGTTTCTATGTGGTGTCCATCTGCAAGGGTGGACGGCAAAAGATCAGAAGTTGAATCCTTCAACTCCTGGTGCTGCTGAGGTGAGGAAAGGTGAGGATTGCTCAGGTGAGGAGACGGAGAGGTGACCACTTGCTGCCCTACTGCTTGTCAGAAGCCGTGTGAGGAGGGAGAAGGGGCGTACGAGGGTGCAAAGGATGTGCTTTGGCTCTCTCCTGCTTTGGCAGGCATACTGCAGTTGTGCTGATGTACATCCTGGTGGCTGCTTGGTATATGCAAAAGCTCTCATCTGCTGCTAGCCCAGAACTGGAGGAGCAGTAACACAGAAAATGAGCTAGTCTTTTCTGACTCCTCTTGTCTGCACTGGCAAATGTGTGGGTCTGTCTTATCTTCCGAAATGGCTTTAGTGCAGTTATTGCATTCTGGAGAAATTAGCATATGGTTTCACCCTGTGAGCACCAGGGGATTCGATGCAAGCAGATAAATTAGCGATGGGGAAATATTTACAGACTGTTGCACTGAAATAAGTTTTTTTGGGTTTTTTGCCCCAGACCCAGGGTGCAGACAAGGCACCATCTACCTGTGGCTCAGTGTACAGATGCGTCCAACGTCGATATGCTGTAGCACAACTGTACATGTGGAATATTCCTTCCAAGGCAGCATGACCAGTGGTGAGTGTCCTCATTTTCCCAGGTGAGTTTATGTTGTTTGCAGGTGCCCCTGTTGCTCCTGCTGTTGTTAGCTGATGGCTGCCTTTTCACTCTGCTTGTTAGGGTAAAAATGAACACAGTTCTCCCTGGCTGTGCCCAGGCTGAGCCTTCCTTCCTGCCATGGGCATGTGCAGTCACAAACTGAGCACCTCTTTCCATCAGTTCTACCATGGTCAGGTAGTCTGGGGCTTTACTATGGCTTGTTTTCCCTAGGGAAGGCTACTAAACCAAGACACTTGCAAATTGTAAAAATCAGTGTGTACAGAACACAAAGTAAAGAAAATACAAGTGCAAGAGGAGTCCAGAAATAAAAAATGTTAATGGATCTGAGAATAATGGTAATTCACCTGCCTTAAACATGCACAGTGTTTTTTTCCAAGAGGGTGTAAATCATAAAGATCCAAGGTTGGCAGCCACCTACAGCCAGATAATAGGGCCATTTCCTCTGCCCTTCGCTGCTGGCTGTTGCCCTGCGCAAGCTGTTTAAAGGAGGGGCTGCCCAAAGGTGCCTCCTGATCATCCTGCAGCAGCTCGATAGAGAGCTGAGGTGGCTGCCACAAGGGGGTAGGTGGCCATAGGAGAATAGCTTTTGCAAACCAGGAGAAGGAGTTTCTCTCCTAGAGCAGTGTTTTTTGGCTTGCACATATTTAGTTATTAGCGATCTGTTCTTGCAATGCCAGACCAAGGGCCTTCTAGAGCAACAGAAGAAAGCATCTCTCTCTGCTGCCAGCAAGCAAAGAAAGATTGTTGTCATCTCCCAACAGCTTTTTCTGGCTATGCAGGACTGCCTCTGACCTAGCCTTTCTCCTCATGGCTTTACTAGTCTTGGGAATTTTCCATATAGTTCCCTTTCCTCATTCCCAGACTACTGTTGTCCTCACATGCTTTGACCTCTCAGCATGTGAGCATCTGCGGCCTTTTGTTTTCCTTCTTTGGACTCAATCAGACAAATCTTGTCTCACTCTGGTGTGACTTGGCAAAAAACACCTCTGGGTATCTTTGTGGGGTCTCAGCACTGTCTTGACAGCAGCCATGCATATTCATGCGGAGTTGTGGGCTGTGCCACTGCCTGGCCGTGCTTCTGGCTAGAGAGCTTTCTGCTGGATGTGCGCAGTCATGGGATCTTGGCACTGGGAAATGCGTATGTGACAAAGCCCAGTGCAGCCTGGCACTAATCCATCGACGTGGCCCTCCTGGCTTAATCATCACCTGGAACGCTACTAAAGCTGTGGAAAACAGAGCATCACACTGCAGGCCAGGCGTGCACTCCGCTCAGCTCCAGGCTGCCTTGTGACTGCCAAATTCCATGATAAAAATACCTCAGCGGGGTCGGCACCCGCTGGTGTGCCAGCCACGGGCTGCTCTCCACCAGTCCCTTTTTGAGCTACCTTTTTCTGTGGGAGGGGAAGCATCTGCTGCTCTCGAGGCTGCTCTCATCATCCTCTTGGTGATGCCACATGCTCTGAAGGACATGTGAGCATTTCACATCGCTGCTGCTTGCTCTGGCCGGTGTGCTCAGTGTGGTGGGACTCTCTGGTGCATTGACAAACACCGAGGAAATTCACTGCAGAGAGCCAGGAGGGCTGTTCCTGTGCAATCATCTTCTTTATATGAGTTTATTTCCCCAGGGATTGTTAGGAAGAAATTTTTCCCCTCTTCAGAAGGCAGGCAAGACTATCAGCAGTGATATAAATAACTGAGCTCGACACTTCATGCTAACTTTTCCCACAAGGAAGGTGACAGGAGGTCGCCATCTCTGCAGGATGTTTCTAAAATGAAGTGGAGAGCCTGATTATGACACTGGTTTTGCTCTCCCTCACAGGGCTGACCTCTTGGCAGGTCCCAGGGGTGTGTGGAGAGGGTCCCTGAGGAAGGCTCCTTTGTGTGGTGAAGTGCGCTTTCCGGGGAGAGGGCAAAAAACAAAGTCAAAGCCATTTTATTTTTGCTCAGTTGATACGTGTGATTTTCTCAATTGGGCACGGAAGTGTGTACCTGAAAGTTAACGGGATGTCCCAGTGAACTGGAAGTCTGGGGCCCAAGGTGTTTTGAAGAGGCTTACACACCAGACACAGGGCTGTGTGTGGAGGACATGCAACAAGTCCATCATCTCTGAGCTACTGAATGGGGAAGTAACCATCTCCTTTAGGTATAGGGCACATGAGAAGTGGCAGCCCTGTGTAGTGAAGTACCCAGAATCGCTTGTGGCCTGCCTTCCTCCAGCTGTGTCACCTCATACCAGGTCCAGGCCAGTGTGTGGCACAACAGACTGCTGCCGTGGGCGATATGGGGGCTGAGGTCTTTCCCCCTGTGCTGACAACTGTCAGGCTGCAGCCAGACCCAAGTGGTCCCTACACTGCAAAACTGGCCACTTGCGTCTGTAGGTGCTTAGGAAGGATGCTTTCAGCTCTGTGGTGGAGGTTAGTTTAATGCTGCTTTGCTACACAGCTCTACCTTCACTTAAGGACCTCCAGTGCCCTGTTAGCAGTAGATGCTGCCATCTTTATCTTGCAGATGGTGATCTCTGGGGTACAGGAAGGGCAAACGCCTTGTTCAAGGTCACTGTTTTAGTGGCAGTCTGGGGACAGAGCTCAGGGGTTGCAAGTTGCAAACTGGTGTCCTTTTTTGAATGCAGTACTGCCTCTTGGACTTGGTGATAGTGACACAACACTGGTTCTACAGCACAAGAACATTTGTTTCTACAGACTGCTGCCCTTCTCTCTTGTGCCCCAAGACAGTGCTGTCTTGGTAACCTGAACAAAATCCCTCTTGTTTTGCTAGCCTTCTACAGCAGGTACAGCTGGAAGAACCAGAAGTTCTCTTGCTTGGGGTTTTTTTGTGCTTTTCTAAGGGACAAACATCTTGTTATTGCTGGCAAAACCCGCAGCCATAGTCAGTGCCCAAAAGGAAGAAGCAGCCTTTTCAACATACACATACAGTGCTCTTTTCTTGCCAGGACCTGGTCAAGAAGCACATTGTGGGGGCACATGGCTTACAGTGTTAAAAGATGAATAAAGTTAGAAACACACTGTCCAGCATGGGTGCAATGCTTTGAATTCCAGAGGCTTTTCACAGCTTTGTGACATAGATCGATGCTGAAGCGCACCTCAGCCTGAATTGGCTCTTTTATATGTGTATACAACAGGCAAGTAATGACCTGTTAGGAATTTTGTCCAAGCACTATCCCTCTGGCTTCATATATATTCGTGTATGTGCTCATGGTAAGTTTCTGCCTCAAATAGGCCCGTTCTTTAGCCAAATTAGTAACTCTGATCTGCACATGGATCTGGACTAAATAGGCTTTAACAAAAAAAAAAACCCCAAACAAACCTGACATGTTTGCATAGGTTCCCTTCTAGTTCCCCAGATTCAAAGTCTTGTGCTGAACCAGTATTAGGGAGAGTGACTGTCTCCAGTGCTCAAACCTCACAGGAGAGGCAGAGCTCTGTGTTAACAGCTCATGTCCTAGAAGACAGACATCCAGTGCTTCTCATCTCTCTGCTCCTCCTGAGTTCACTGTCATTTCTGAACAGGTCACACTGGTATCCAGACCACTGGCCCTGCTTGCAGTTGCAGACAGCTTGTTATTCCCTGACGAGGTGTGCTCTCCCCCTCCTCTCCAAATGTGGAAAATCTCAGCGTTCACAAAAAAGAGAGTGGGTGAGAAGATAAGGGAGTTGAATGACCTGTCACCTCCTGAGCACACACACACAACCCTGACACACAGAGACACAGGCAGAGGGAAATCACTCAGCACCTCCAAGTGTGTACATCAGGGATGTGTTACACACACGGATGACAGTATTATGTAGAATATTTTCACCTGAAGTGGTGGTGGAAGCTGCAGACTCTGGTTAGCTGAATTTTTATTATTTGTCTATCCAGGATTTCTAATGCTATTTTCTGCCCCTGTCCTTGGCCAGGGTCAAATTGTGCTTTCATATATTCAAATATTAGGGCCAAGCTCTGCCTGATGTAGATGCAAGACACTAAGAACAGAAAAGACCTCGAACTCAGATAAATCAAGCTGAGGAATGAATTTGTCCCCTTGTGTTTGGAAAGCCTGAAGCAAATAGTTACATGATAGGGGTATCCAGGCTTATGCTTAGCATGCAGGGAGCGTTAATTCTCTTTGGATTCTCTATCTTTGCCTTAGAGAAAAGTGAGTCCTTATAGAGCCCAACAAACGTGACAAAACTGAACTTGGGATAAGCTAAATGAAGGCTCAGATGTGCTTTTGCTAGGAAAAAAACATCAGTTCTCTCTCTGATGTAAATGTTGCAAAGAAGCTAATGGATATTACTTCTTTACTAACAAGATAAAGAGCATCCAGTTCAGGAGTACAGAGCTTGGTGCTCTTTCCATTTTCTTTATCTTTTCAGGGAGAGGCTATCCTATATGAATGTGCAGATGATGATAAATTGGGCAGTGCTGTACATGGGAAAGGGAACAGCCATGCAGGGCAGAGGGAGCTCTGGAAAACAGAAACATACTGAGAAATTTGGGGGGTGCTGTAGTAAAGCTGTTCCTGAGCAATGCTGAGAGAAGCTGATCTTAAGCACTGCTTCGTCAGTGGGGGAGGCTGGTATGAGGAGATGTGGCAGTGATGGCAGGCATCACGTTGGGCCCGATATAGCAGGAAAAAGCCTGCCCATGTGAATTTAGGCTGGGTAGTAGACGTCGCATGAGATACAACTTGTTATAGTGTTGAAACAAAACAGACTGGAGAGGTAGTGGGAGAGGGAGAGGGCTCTCATTCACTTTTCACATCCTTTCTTCCCTCCTCCCTGCCTAGCGTCTCCCTGCCTGTCGCTTTCCCATTGCTCTCCTACAGTCAAGCTCCCCCTGCAGAGCCTTGCCGAAGTTTTTTGGCAGTTTTGACCACTTAACTCTCTACAGCACCAAGACTGCTAATGCTTTCAGCTTTAGAAAGGGGAAATTTTCAGTGACTATCTGCTTCCCACTTAGTACCACCTTGTCAAATGTAATTTCTTCCTTCTTTCAATAAATCTGTAGGATTCTCTTCACACTCCAGCCCCATTGCTGCGTCCTTGCCTCAAGTATTTAATTTCTCATCCAGGGTGAAGTCTGGCTGTAGCTTGTGAGTGGATTATTTTATATACTCAATGTGTGTATGTATATATATATATATGTGCACACCCCTTCCCCCTCCTTTAAAAGCAACTAATATTAAATTTGCAAAACCCAGAAGCAGAGAGTTAGGAAATGCCAGCGTTACTGTTCTCAGTAATCTTAACTCGATCTCTTTGTGCCTGTGCCTCATAGCTATGAGTCTTTAACCACATCCTCACATTGTCACCTCATTCTTTGCACAGGATGCTTGCCTTGTTCTGTGCCAGCCTGGCTGGGGCTTTCTTGAACAGCAACTATTCAATGTTTTGTTTTCTCCTCATTGTTCAGTGGGTGGCCTGTGCCCCATTTACTGTACATTATTCAAGTCCAGTTCTAAAGAGAGAATTATTAGTTTCCTCATGGGTTTTCCTATGGCTTTCATCACAACAGTATCTGATTGCTTCACAATTATTAACTGACTTATTATCGTTACCACACAGAAGTGAGGAGATTGTATTAGATCAACTTCACAGCTGAGGAACTAAGGCAATGAGAGATTAGGATAAAAAAAAGTTCATTAATTTTGGAAGCTGTTTGGTGATATTGCTAATCTCGGTTGGTTTTTCTTTCCAGTCTGCTTAGAACTATATATGTATGTTCAAAGCAGAGCTCTGTCTGGTTAATGCTGGAGTGGGAGAGTTTATCACTTCCACCAGTTGAACCACATGTAGAAGTCAGATATCCAGAAGGCAAGAGGTACCACTGAGGGGGCATTTGTGAGGAAACACGGCTTAAGTCATTTGCCCCGTCATGACTCCGGGAAACTGGAGTAAGAAGCAAGAATTAACCCTGGTCCCCTTGGATATCTTTATCTCATTGTAAACTGGAGACAGTTTTTCTCCCATTCCACTATTCCCTCCTTTCTTCACCAGACATCTGAATGCAGCCCAAGACCCTGGAGCTCTGCAGCAGTCACCCTGCTGGACTGCTTCACTTCCCGAGCGACCCTGTGCCCTGACCAAGGCATCTGTCAGCTTTTCTGCTTCTAAGGGAGAGGAGTTTCATGTGGAAACTCTCAGCCATTCTCAAGGCATGCCCGTAATGACAAAGATAGTGAAGAAAGACTGAAATGTAAGTGTAAACCCCTTAGTTCTTATATTAAAAACAACTGGTCCCTCTTTAAAGATACACTAGAGACTTAGAAGTGTGCATCTCTATGCTCATTACTTACTGTGTGGTATGAATATTTCTTTGTTTCAGGAAAGAGCTGGCATGCTGGAGTATTGTTCATAGAGATCTCTCTGTTGCTTATCAATAGACATAAAATTCATATTTTCCCCCCTCCCTCTTTATGAATTATTATCCCAAAGAGTGAAGTTTCTCTGGTGCCTTCCAGGAACTATTTCTAATTTTAAGCCTCTGTCCTTGTGCCTCATACAACGGCACCCGAGGTGTGGAGCAGTGTCTGAAATGTGCTCCCTAATGACACAGTATAGTGCTGAATTACTCATTCCTTCTCGTCTATTTTCAATGCTGCGAGATAAGTCAGAAAACAAGGGCAAACGTGCAGGATGTGTGAAATCTGTCTGAAGGTCAACAAGAGAAGAGAGGCTGGGGTATGGAGTTCTCTGTTTTCAGGCAAGCCTTAAATATTTCATGTGAAAGCCCGTAATACTAAAATATTATGATAATATATACTGTTGAGTGGAAAAAACCCAACAACCCCAAATAGTTATAGTAGCACAAATACTTAACATAGTTCCCAAGCGACTGGAACCTGATGAGTATTTTAAACCCTGAAGCCTCGTGAATTCTCCTAAACTACTGTTCTGCTCCCAAGGAAAGGAGGAAGAAAGTTAGAAACCTGCGCTCTTCTCAGAGTAGATTCTGGAGGGACCAGCAGATGCAGATTTTTATGGCTTCTGGTGCAAATACTGAATACTGTGAGACTTCTGCATAACAGGTTAACCCTTTCCTAGCTGCACATGCATCTGCACACGTTATATGCATTCTTTAGCCTTAAAGAGAGGATTACACAGGCAGCAATAGGGAAAAACTCTCACACATACTGCTTCACCAAGGTATTTTGAGGGGTTTATTAGCATGGAGGAATTGTTCAAAGATTAAGGCTTATTCAGCCCATGACTTTTTTAGATGAGGTTTGTCCAGAAGTGCTTCATACGTGATCCTCTGATGGTTTATACAGTATTTCAAGGACAGAGGCGCTGCCTCAGTTTACCGAAGCCATTAAAATCAGTGCGCCACAAAGCTCATTAGACATGACAAATGACCAGTAAAACGACCCTTTAGGAAATCGAAGGAGCCACCACAGATCAGAGGTGACAATTAGCAGGCAACCTCTACACTCATTGTGATTGCTTCCTTCCAGGTGCGTGTATAGGGGTACTGTGTTTTCAAGCTGGGCTGTTCTTTGAAACATGCGGTGGCAAAGCTGAAAGTATTAAATTATGGAAATGTAATTGAATAATTATTCCAAGTGCAAAAAGGGGAAAAAAGAGTTATGAGGCAAATGAAAAGAAGCAGCAGCTGCTAGAGGGAGAGGGCGTTTGCTCCTTTAGGTCTGCGTGCCAATTTGAGGCTGCCCTGGGCAGTGTTGGGATGGAGAAGAAAGGCATTCCCCCCGTGGCGCATGCAGTACGGGTGACAGGGAGATAGGAGCAAGGCACTTCTCTACGTTTGAGTTACACTCCCAGGCTCCGTTGTCACACACCAGCCAGGACGCAACACTTTCAAGGGAAAGAAACTGCAATATTTTGAAACCATCCTGCATGCTTTGGAATATAGGCAGCTCACGCAGACACTTGATAAAGTGTTTATACCCTGAGAGCCTCTCATAGGTAAGAGTTCCCTTCACCACTCTCCCCTGAGCAGCCTGACAACATGCTGAAATGGGATCTGACAGAAACTGCAATTTGCACATTATACTGTCTGAGGATACGTGGGGCTCTTATCCTGCTTTCCTGTACTTTGAAATGTATCGGTATCCATGTTCATTGCAGGGAGGCTTCCTCATAATTTCTGTAGCTGCCTGTGGCAAAAAGAGTTTAATTCCTGAAATGTCCCAAGCCCATCTCATTACTAGTGGGAATGCTTGGGAGGGAAATTGAAAGAAAAAGTAAATTTCTAAAGTTATTTTTGTCCATCCTTCTTTTCCTGCCTCATCAAGTCCTCCTCTCCCCTCATGCTGTTTTCCCCTTGAGTGTAACAGCTTGATCTGCCATCGATGCTTCTGCAGTTCTGTTATTTCCCCCTCATGGTTACTTACCTGATTTCCAGTATCTTGTCTTCTGTCTCCTCTCCTTCCTTTAGCACTTTTCCTTTCTGCAGTTGAGTTGGACTCCTCGTTCTTCTCAGTTGCTTGGTTTTATTCCTTTAGTAGGTTCTCTCTCTTCCCCTGTCTTTCTCCACCCCCTTTCTGTGTCACTTTGTCTTCCCCACTGCCTCTCTGCCTTTCCCCCTCTTCATTCTTCACCTAATTTTCTTGCCTCTCCCACACCCTCCAGCTTAATCTTTCTATTTTCAAACCTAGTTTCCTGTTGTTTTCCCTTTAAAGACCACCCTCTCCATTCCCAGTCTCTCTCCGTGCCACCCTCCCCATGCCGACAGGATTCACTCGCTGCCGGCTTTGCGTTGTCCCTTCCAGTTGCCGCTACCACTGTTCCTCGCACCTCCTCCCCCAGATAACATGCTGTGGTCTAAGCCTTCCTTAAATGAAAAGAGACAGGGTTGCCCCACAGTTACACCGGCCAGACCCTGGGAAGCTTTTTGCATGCAAGACGTCAATGAACGACATTTTTCTGACTCATTCGCTCTTAGTCTGGCAAAGCCCAGTTCATGTGGAGCAGAGACCTCCACCTCTTCAAATAACATAGGACTTGCTCTACTGGCCTGGGTCAGGGTACCAGCACAGCTGCAGCCTTATCCCACAGGGCACTGGATGCTTCCCAAGAGGGTTTTACTGATAAATAGAGAATAACCTGCCTGTCAAGAGAGGTGTTTTTGACACACCAACCTACCACCACCTCCCCACACCTACACAAATGGGCATTTGGGCCTTTCTAAAAAATGCTTTTGGCACACTGTCTGAAGGCCTTGTATCTCATGTATGTGTCAAGTCGAGCCTCTGACTCCTCGGCACATCAGGCACATCTCGGCACATCAGGCCCGAGAGAGGAGGGTGATTCAGAGATGCGTTCTGGTTTGATAAAGGCTGGTCTCAAAGAACCAGTGTCAGGAGAATGAGATTTGCACAGAAGACTCTGCTACTCTGAGGACTGGCTTGCTGTGCACAAGCTTTCATGGGTGTCCTTCCAGCAATCCTTCCTGGGCTAGATATCTTCCATCCAGAACAAAATTGCCCAGTGGCCCCTATGCTAGCGTAGATCATGAAGCAAAAGCAGTTCAGAGACTAAAACATGGGGCTGGCAACTCTTCTAATGTAATCATTGTTCTCTCACTAATTTATTAGCCCCTTTAGTCTCAAGATTGAAAGGCAGCCTATGCAGGGACAGTGCTGGGCAGAGGCTACCTCTGGAGGTCTGTCCTATGTGGACACTTTCACTTTGAAGCTAAGACTGCAACTCCTTTTCAAGAGGCCTGAATCCTTGCTGATGGTTAGTGCAGGACATACAGTTCACAGCAAATTCCCATAGCAGCTTAATGAGCTTCTGGTATGGAGAAACCCCCAGTCATTTGCTTCATTTCTAACTTCAATGAAAGGCCTTCTCTGACTTCAAAGAAAACGGGAATGTTTTTGGAGTCATTTCTCTCTCTCCTGCCTCGCAATTGCATATCCGTGATGGAGTTTCATGGGAAGGAGAATATCGCTGTGCTCTTTTATCTTTCTGGAGTAATTTCCATAAGGCATTATTTTGTAAAGTCCTGTTGATTTTGTGCCAGTGAAATTGCCAAGGACTTCATGATAAAGTGTCCAAAAAAAAAGTGTTAATAATACAGATCTATCTCACAGATGGCTTTGCGATAGGCTAGCTAAGGCTTGTCAAGTGTTTCTCACGTGCTATAGAGAAGCAGGTCCTGCGAGTGAGCTGTCTGAAATGTAATCCCTCCCTGCATGGCTGACACTTTGCAGTATGCTCAGGGTAATCAGGTCTGATTCTCACTGCTCACTCCTTTGTGTTTCCTCTGCTGGTATTGTTCCTGTGCGGCATACTCATTCTCCTACAGAGTTAATCTCTGAATCCAGCAGATACAGTCTAGTTCTGTTGAATGAATGAGGGAGGGGAGAAGGTTTCTGTCCGATATATGCATCGTGCACGGGAGGTAACCGTTACAAGCTTTTTTTTGGTGATGGTGGTAACTGTTTGAATTTTGATGCACAGAAAGGAAATGGGTGAAGGCAGACAGGGAGGCAGAAGATAGAAAGGTGAGCAGAGATATTATATGGGTACTTCAGCCAGCCCCTCAATGTGCCATCCCTTGTCTTTGCTACTGCACCCCTTTCAAGGGAAAACAAAGGTGTCATGGCAGCTTCTCCAGCTCCACAGCTAGAGAAATAGCTGTTTTCTCACTGGTAAACTGGGAAGAAGGATTTTTCCTCCCCTCCCAAGAGACTGCTATGCAAAACTTGTATGACTTGAGTGAGGAGAGCAAGTGGAAGAGAATGCTCCCGCAGACAGTGGGAATGAGAACAGCTGACAGCTTGCCATGTGCAGCTTGCAGATCTCAGCAGTTTATGATGCTGTGGAACAGATTTTGAGAGAAAGGAGAAATAAAGCCAGGAGGTAAGGGGAAAATAAGGCAACATGTACCATCTTTCGATTAAAGGTAAATACCTTTCTTGGGGTAAGATCCCTGACCCTCTAGGTAAAGGAAACATAGCGGACCTTATCTACCTGGACTTCAGTAAGGCATATGGTAAGGTGTCCCAGAAGTGTCCCAGAAGAAGCAAATGAGTGGAGAAGATTCAGGTGAAGAAGAAGACAGGGATTATTAGAGAAATCCTCAAGCGGGTAAGAGGCTGACAGGATTGAGACACCAGTTCCCTAATGGGTTGAGGGGAAATGATCTCTGAGGTTGCTCAAAGATTGCTCTTAGGACTGATCTTTTTAATATTTGTGTTAATTACCTTGGCACGGAAAGTAGAAATGCTGATGAAATCTGCTGAGGGAACAGAGCCAGGAGGTGTTGTCAGGGCAGAGGTGGATTCCAGCACCAGGAGAGTGGAACTGGGGTGATCAAGGTGGGGTTAAATGGGAAAGCACAAAGTCACACGCTAGGGGAACTTACTGCTCAGAGAGTATCAGAAATCTCTCTTAGCAACTGGGGGTTCCTAGCTGGCAGGACTGAGACAGGGAAGAGCCCCGGGTGAAGGTCGCCAAAGGAGGAGATACCAGCGATGCTATGCAGGGGTGAAAAAGGCAAGTGAGCTTTCAGGACGTAGCAGTATTTTCAGTTGCAGCGAGTGAGATGAATGTGATCCAAGAGGATGTGAGATTCCGCCAGAATAGTGTGTGCAGCGCTGCTCACCCACATTCAAGATATTCAGCCTGGAACAGGTGCAGAGAAAGGCAACAGGGTGATCAGAGGGACGAAGGGTGTCTCTTGCCCAAGAGTATGTTTAGTTATCAGCCACAGAAACGACTGCAGAGAGATGCATGAGCCGACTGGAAAATAGATGCAGTATCAGTTTGAGCTTTTCTGCCTTAATTGTTTTGCACTGAACTTCATGCTAGTGCAGCTACCCAAAGTAATTAAAACATGGTGTGATGTGCCTGCAGGGTGAATAATATAAGGGAGCTTAGTTACTTAGTGGCAGAACAAAGGTTAAGAGAGGAGAGAGTTGCTGCCTATAAATGCTTTTAGGAACTGGGGGTTGGGAAACTAAGTGCTAGGGAGAGAGGATAGCTACATAAGCTAAAGGACAATGAAAAGAATAAATAGATATAAATTGGCCATGAATGAATTTAGGTTGGAAATCAGAAGGTTTCTAAGCAACAGAGCAGGGAAGGAGGTGCTGGAAGAGCATTCTAGTAGCACAAGTGACAGTGGAAACCTAATGAGATTTAGAACAGAGCTTAGTAAGTTTAGAAAAGGCCATTTGTTTTGTACTTGCCTGTTATTCAAAGGGATTGAACCCGATAAGCCAAGAGGTCCCTTTTTCATTCTATTTCCTGTACTTGCCTTATTGCCTTATCAGAGCTGCTCCCTTTCACACAGAAGTCAGGTAAATCCCAAACACAGTTTGTGTGATGAGTTTTTTTGCATTGATCCTATGGATATTTAATGGAAGATTCATTCTGTGTCAGAGATTTAAATAAAAAAAGCAAGCCAACACAATGCATAGAGAAGGTCTGCAAATATGCAGTAGTATAGATGAGAGCCCACATGTGAAAGAGCTTCTTCACATAAAACAGATGTTCTTGGAGCCTCTGGCTTTGCTGGAAGGATGTTTCTAATGCAGGTAGGTGCTGTCCTGAGATTTGAGAACTTCAAGAGGCTGTCTGAAGGGAAAATGTGTTGTACTTTCCTGCCATTACTGAGGACTTTGTGCTTTGGGAGGATATGAGATTTATCGCATTGGGAAATGTTGGAAAAAAACACCACCCAACAGCAGTTGAGATAGATAGAAACTTCTTGCATGTATTTAATCTCTGGTGCCTGGCCACAGCATTGTACTTACTCTGATTCTTCATATTGTCCTGTGCTGAGCAGGCACCTTTAGTACCTTCTTTAAAGCACCAATGGATGCTACCTTCCTGGTGAAACGTTTTAGCTAAAATCCCAGTGCGTGGATATGATTGAAAGACAGGAAGGAGAGGGAAGTTCTCTGCTATGCATTAGGTCTCTGGAGACAGCTTCCAGGCATCCTCCAGCAGGAGACAGATTCCCAAGGACAGGCTGGGCCCAAGGGAACAGGAGTAGCATATGACGATGGGCCCCTGAATGAGGGGGAACAGTTTTATAGTCACAGTTCCTTATTTAGTGAACAGTCCCAAATAATTCCATTATTGATGGATGTTTTACACTTCCCAGCTCAGAGTACCAAACCAGCAGAGTGAGAAAAGAGGAAACAAGAAACAAGAAGGCATGAAATGTCACTGCATGTCAGCCTCATTTGCCAATAAAATTTTCAGCAAGAAAAGGATTCCATCTCACTGAGGAGAAATGACCATCTATCCCAAAGAAAACGTTTAGTTGTCAGCTTTATGTTGCTGGAAATACAGCACGGCTCTCTCACTGCTACTGCTTCCACTTCTCAACTCTGCAGCATCTCTTGAGTAGTTGAGAAGTGCTTTGTAAATGATAATGCAATTACAGCTCCTATAAACACTCTCCTTGCCTTACAGGTGGAGGAACCAAACCATGGAGAGCATAAAGGATTTGTCCAAAGAATCAGCAAGTCATTTTCAAGCAAGGAGTCCTCATCTACCCAATCACCAGACATTCATCTTGTCCCGTAAACTTCCAGCTACATGAATTGATGCTTTACAAAAATATGTGTGTATACATATATACATACATATGTTTCCCAAAGTGAGAAGGAAAGAAAGAACAGACCTTTACCTCTTTTTGCTGAGCCTGCACAGGTAGAGGGAGGAGCAGGTGACGTTGACTGAAGGGTGAGCTTTAGCACAGCCTCTTGGTCTTGGTGGAGCTCACTTCTCTGTCAGTGTTCGGCTCCCAGAAGAGATCCGTGTCTGAGGGAGGACACTCTGGACAGGGTAAAGCTTCCAGGAGCTCAGCCTCTGACACTGGCTCTCTGGCTGGAGATTCCCTCAAGCCTGGAGGACCGATGCTAGGGGAGACTAGCTCCCGAGCTGCTCCTGACATGCACTGGCAGCTGTCTGCCTGCTATTCTTTTAAAGAGTCTTCGTGGATCAGGATAAAAATGTGATCTTACGCAGGCGGCATTGTAAGCACAACTTGGCTCCAGTTCAGCTCTTCCTCTGGCTCCCAGCTACTCTATTTTTATTGAAGGAATTTGAGGCTATCAGAAAGGAAGTCAAATTGTTTTAGGAAAACAATAGAAAAGCAACTTGAAGTTTATTAGCTTCCTGCCCAGGGCCTGGGACCAACTTGTCAAACTTATTAGAGCGATGGCAGAGCTATTTATTTAAAAGGGCTAGCGACAAGACTCACAATTTCATTCCTGTTTAGGCCTTGGTGAAAACAAAGGAAAGCCATAAAATAATATCTGAAAGGAGCAGATGGCCAACTGGTAAATGGTGTAAGTAAGGTGGACTTGTGAGCCATTCGTGGTGTTCACCAGTGCAGTGGGTTTTGTGTGATTTTGTTATTGAATGAATGCCTGGGCTTGCATTCATAGGCTAGCCCCAGCACCCCAAATTCTTTATTGTGGCTCAGATTTTCAAATGGAAGCCTTGCACCTAGGATTACAAATTTGGCAGGAAAAGGTCTTAATTTAGAGCTACTGAAAAGAGCAAAACAATACAGCAGGTCTGCAGAAGAGTCAGGAATAGAGCCCAGGTGTCCCTGATCCTGTAGGACCGCTGGAGCCCCCTGACTGTAGAAAGTATTTATATCCTTCAGAAGCAGCTGCAGTCTGCTTCCCCGTTCAGCTACCCCAAAGTAGCAGCACCATTAAGTCACTGAGAACATGCTGGCATGCGTCTGGTGAGAAGAATGGACAGCCAAACTATTAGACTCACAAGCAGACAGTGTCCATGCAGCCCGAGCCTAAGGAGTTTCACTGTTTGCAAGGAGACAAGGAGAGAATAAACCAAGTAACTGAGAAGCATTTACAAACTCTGCTTAATGCAAAGCCATATCCCTTTTTCATAGGGCTCTCTGCTAACTGCCTAACCTGCTTCCAGGGAGCATATAGGAAGAACTCACTGCACTCCTTTCGATAGTGCAGTAGGAGTCTTTAGAAAGTCAGGCGCTGAGAGGTGCTGATCCCACACAGCTATGCGCACAAGCTTTGAACAACTCAGTAACTGCTTTTCAGATGAAAGGAAGAAGAACCCACCTCAAAAATTATCTTCCTTCTCCTCATTAACTTAACTAAAAGTGGGAATGCAAAGCTACAGTTTTCTCTGAGGCCTAGGGCAAAAATGCCTCTTGTATTGGCAAGTGGTAGAAAATCTCTTTTTAATTTACCCAGCTTAGATCCTTGTAAGAGGGTCAAAGTGAGTGCACGGTCTCCAGGATGGCCTAAGAAACTGGGTCTTAAATTGGCAGTTTTAATGTAAATGCAACGATTTTGCATTTATTTAAGGTATTCTTACAGCTTTTAGGTGGTTTCTCTAATTTTTGTCCCTCTCACATACATCTTTGGCAAACAAATCAGCCAAAGCAGCATACAGAGCAGTGCAGCATCCTAGTTCATTAGAGTCCGTAGGTATTTACTTAATTTCACTTACATTCTTGTGTTGCATTGAATTCAATGAGATTTAATAGCCTGGAACTTAAGCACCCTCCATTGCCAGCCAGGCCAGCTTTGCTGGGGGAATTCCAAGGCATAGGCAGCTAGTTGATATACCTCTCAGTTGCCTCTGCCGTAAGGGATGCCACATGCAAATCACACGATGGTGGTGTGGCAAAGGAAGAGATTTTATTTGTACTTATTTGGAATCTCTGTCATCTGTACGATGTATCAATTCACACTTTGTTCTAGTAAGCAGTGTTTCAACCCCAGATGTATGCTGTGAGAGCCTTTTGTTGGACTCTCGGTAGTCCCTGAGGCTGGGATCCTGCAAAGACTTGATCATGTGAGTAAATTGATATAGATACGGCTTGGGGCCATTTGTGTGCGTAAAGGTCCCTCTGTGTATAAATGTCATAGACTGGAAAATGTTGTAGATTGTTGAAGCTCCTGTTTTTATTACCAACAGCCAGTATGGTTTGGGGTGGCAGAGGTTACTAGCAGCCTGGACACACGGATGCTGGGAGACCTCTCACCCCAGAAGGTTGTGACATGCTGCCATGGACAAGGGGTAATGGGTTTAAACTTAAACAGGGGAAGTTCAGGTTAGATATAAGGAAGAAGTTCTTTACTGTGAGGGTGCTGAGGCGCTGGCACAGGGTGCCCAGAGAAGTGGCAAATGCTCCATCCCTGGCAGTGTTCAAGGCCAGGTTGGACAGAGCCTTGGGCGACATGGTCTAGTGTGAGGTGTCCCTGCCCATGGCAGGGGGTTGGAACTGGGTGATCTTAAGGTCCTTTCCAACCCAAACCATTCTATGACTCTGTGATTCTGTGTAGTGCCACTGCCAGCACCCAGTTCCTGGGATGTGCTCTCGCTGTCCCATGGTGGGGTTAGGTAGCTGTGCTGCTGTGAGATCTCCCAGCTCTAAAGCTTGAGGCTTTAGGAAAAGGCTGCTTAAGCAATATTGCCAGTGTGGAAAGAAGCACAGGCACATATCTCATCATAAAGCGAGCTAGCTTTGCTGTGGGGTAGAAGGACCTCAGCCTGCTCCATAGCTGGAGCAGGACTTGAATCAGGACTTGAATCTGCTCTGAAGGCCAGGATCTCTAGAGCTTTCCCTGGAAGTCAGCTTCAAAGGAAGAAACAGTAAAAAGATTTGAGGAAAGAAAGACATGTGTTTAGATGATAGTGAGTGAAACTGAAAAATAAACAGCCTGAGCTATGGGAGGATTCTCAGATGGTGCTTACTGCTCTCAGCCAGCTTGTTCTCTTTTGTGATGGTCTGAAAGCATTTTGAGATACGACCTCCCGGCTAAAATTAAGAACTTAATTAATTGCACAAATTTATGAGTAATGGTTCTTCTCACCAGTTTTGTGATGTGTGTTGGCTGGGTTCAGAAGCCTTCTGTAAGCAATGCAAATTACAGCAAATGGAGGGGGCAGAGGGACACTGCTGGCCCAAGCAGATCAGAAGGGTACATTTTATATTAGAAGACCAAATACCCATGTGCTCAGCATGCATACATGCATGCACAGACATGCACATAGAGTAAAACTACATTTCTTTTGCTGCGAGAAGTCACAAGCTAGACTAACTCCCAGCAACGTTGTGGTGCGCAGCGTGCAGGGAACGTGCCTTACAAAGGGCTTCCCTTTCCAGAGTGTGCCATGAAGTCAGCTTCAGCAGCACAAGGGAAGCAGGCAGCCCTGCTCCTTCGTGGTGCACCTTCTGTGTGGCAGCAGAAAGGCAAATAGGCTCACAGGGATGCATTAGGCCACCTACGCTTGTCAGCCTGGTATCCTGAGTTATTTGTTAGGGGAAAGCTTGGAAACGGTTTATATTCAGTTTTGTTGGAAGAGTGAAGGATTTGATCGATTCAAATCTCAATTGTGTTTCTGGACACCTGGGTTTCCTGGTAAGATGCTGCCTGCTTGACTTCTCCCAACAGCCCACCGCTGCCCAGAAGAGGTGACAGCCTGCAGAGGAAGCAGGTGTGTGTGTTAGTCACCTACTGCCACAAAGGCAAGGAAGCCAATGCCCTGGCTTCCCGACTGAGGCCATGCAGTCAATGCTCATGTTTAAAGCTATGAGGGATGGAGAAAGGAGACTAGGAAATTCTCTGAGCACTGAAGTTCCTGCTGATAGCCTAACATAGGGCTTTCCCCACTTTGCTTCCCGTTTCATTCCATTTAAATTCTCACCCTCTGCCCCTCATATATAGCGTAATGCACTCGGCTCTGATCCTAACCGCTGACCGCTCCCTATAAATGCAGGCCCTGCATTCTCACTGGGTCCTTCACATGCTGCAGCTTCTTCTTTTTAGTGCTAGTGGAGGCAAAGATGAATTGTGCAAAATTGCCAGCCTGTACCGAGATATTTCAGTTGTGGGTTGATGTTGTTTCATGTCTCTGATTTGGCGATTGGCAGGTACCGATGTGGGCTTGCACTGTGCTAAGGCCCTTGTGTAAGCTCATGCAGAAACCTGGTCAAATAAAATCTGACTGAGTAAGTCATGTCATCAGGTTTGTGTATGCTTGCTAATGTTTATTGTTATCCTTAAAACAGTGGAAAAGGAAGAGGTATTTAAACTTGATTGAAACAAGTTGAAGTATCTGTGAATTCACTGGCTTTGAGCTGAATCTTGCAGTTTTGTACTCAGAGTTTGGCTTCTTGATGAGAAAACAGAAGTTTATTTTCTTTAAAAACTACCCCTGCCCCCAATTCAGATATGACAAAAATAGCTATTAAAATAATACACTTTTTTTTTTTTCCCCTGGTCGGGCATGATGGGTATTGGTTTTCTGTGTGTGTGAGAAACAGAGATGCCTAAGCAATGCATGTTAGTAGGATAGATGTTTTTTGCATGTGATACTCACTTGGTATGATGTGGGGGCTTCCTATAATTATCCTATGCCTGTTGGAGGAGAAAAGTAAATTGGTTCTTTCAGACCAAGAGGAACCCAAGACTCATTTGTTGACAATGAATTCAGTATTTAGGAGTGTTGTCACCCAACCAGTGATACCACTGAATGTTCCCACTGAAAGAGCGCTTGAGAATATGAATCGCGATGGTTAAAAGCCATGCAAAATCTCTCACAAGAAGCATAGAATAGGGAAATGGGAAGCCTTGATGTCTGCTGTTCTCACAGTCTTTCCCTACTTTCCTCTCAGGACGGCTTTGTGAAGAACCACATTTGTCTCTCAGGGAAAGTAACAATTTAACACAGCAGGGATGAAAGAGGTTTTGCGATGTGCTGCATGAAATGATGCAGTATCACTCAACTAACATATGGTAAAGCGTTCTTAAATAGCCTCATCTTCCTGCATCAGCCTTTCTAGCATCAATAATTTTATTGGTAATAATCAGTGAGGTCTGAGATTTGTTGGAGGAGGATGGATGGCTACATCTGGGGAGAAAATCTAAAGGGCTTTGAAGTATGCTGATGGAAGAATGCTGAAGCAACATCACAATTACTGAGCTGAGAAATCTGCACTGATTTGCAGCTCCCAAATTGTTCGGAAAACATGAGGAACGTTGCCTTGAGAGTAGTTGCTGGTGCTTTAATGCATCGGGTTCCTAAGAGCTGCAGAACTCCCCAAATGCCACAATCCAGGGTAAATCTAAACCTGACTTAAACGTTACTTTCTCCTGGAGCTCCTGTAGCTGCCCGTACTGGTCACATGAAGTGCTTTCTCTTGCACTGCCTACAGCCCCATCCCCAAAACCTTTGAGAGAAGTTCTTCCCCATTGCTATCTCATAGGTCTGGGCAAACCCAAGCCACTCTTTCCTTCCAGTCAGATTCTTTCCAATCCAGGTCATACAACTTTCCTTTCACCTGAGTGATCCTTTCAATTTTTCCTTCTCTGCTCAGAACTGTGTGATCATCCTTGCATTAAAAAAAGATACCATGAGAAATCACTTCATATAGTTAAAAAGCACTATTTTCTACTCTGAAAAGTGGGCTCACATGGGAACTCCAGCACAGGAATGACACAAGATGATCTTTCACATTACCAAAGTAATGTGAAATAGCCTGCAGCTGTGTAAGCAAATTGAACAACATTATAGGAATCCATGCACAGGTCAGTGGTGATCTGTGGAGTGGTATCTGGCCTGCGTTGTGCAGGCAATCTGCTTGGTGCTGGACTGGATGGGAACTCACATCATAGCTGTGAGATGGCTCAGCTATGAAAAAAGAAGATGGAGCCGAAGAAATTTTCTGCAATGCCAACATTAATATCATCTGGCCTTGGTGATGGCTATTGATCTCCAAAGATGGAAATTTCTGAGATCCCTCCTTCCTTTAGTCTTCTGCTATTACCTCCTGTCCAAGTTGCTGAACCCAGCTGGTGATGGTCAGAAATGCCCTGCAGCTTTTCTGGTTGTTGGAATAGGTGGTGACGTGGTAAGTGTGATTAATATGGAGAAATTAATTCTGGATTAGGTTGTAAGCTGCAGTGAAGGAGAATGGGGACACAGCAGAGAAAACTCATACCATAGGCCATCTTAAAGCCCTCTGAGCTCTGAGTCTGTTTCAGGCTTCTTGCATTACATACAGCAGCCTCCAAATTGCTCTATCTGAAAACAGGCTGTCCTCTGAGCTATACCACTTCTCAGCTTTGCCACAACCCGGGCTAGACTCCTAGTCTGTCTAGTACTGGTAGTAAAGTTACTGGTAGTAACTGCTGGGGAAACTGGGGTCAAAAAGGAAGGCTGGTCTCTGCTGTTGAAATTAAAGTACAAGAAATTCAAACCTCCTGATGTTCCTTCCTACCTGAATTATGCTGTGATTATAAGTTGCTGGGAGAAGATGGTCTGTAGCAGGTCAAGGGCAGTGCAGCAGCTTCTATACAGGCAAATCATATCAGTGCACAGGATTTCTTCAGCAAATCAAGAAAAGTAGTAAAAGGAGAAAATTTTCATAGTATTTTTCAAGAATTCCTCAGATGAAGCTATATAAGAGGCCAAGTGGCCTTGGTTTGAGGAGGAAGCTTTGTTAAAGATCATGAACAAGTAAAAAGAAGGAAATTACTAAAGTAGTTTGCCAGTCTAGCACAGAATAAAATGAATAAAAGGACATAACCCAAAGCATATTGTAACACAGATGCTGTTTAAAATATATAGTAGTGACCTGGATAGCAACAAGAACACGACCAAATCCACAACTAGCACAAATGTATCTATGTATGTATTAGGTGAGTAATATTATATACATTGGTGCAAATGCCCCATGGCATCAATAATATTCCTAATTTGGGGGGTCAGGTTGCTCACTGAGGAAGAGTCTTCTATGTTTAAAAAGTCATGTTATTTGTTTTTCTAGGTGCAGGTCTGTCAGAATAGCTTTTTTGGTTTTGGTTGCTTGAATTTGCCTGGTAGAAAAGTGCATCAACACTTACTTACAACAGCTTTTCTGAACAAGAAAGACTCCTAAAAACTGGGCAAATGCATTCTGGATTTGTTTGCTTCCTTCTGGAAGATTATGCCGTGACTGGGACTCCTGAGAGGATACTCGACTCCGAGTTCCCATTCCAGTTCGGCAACAATTGTTGAAGTGCTTCTTAAATTGACATCTTTCTTTTCATGTGCCAGGGGATTTCTGAGGCAGTCCTGAAAAGCCATCTCTCCTGCTCAGTGAGGCACCATGCCATGTGGGTATGGTAGCCTGGACTCATGTGATGGAGTAGTGTGAAATGGCCAGGAGACTGATCAGTGTGGCAGCAGGTGAAATTCATGGGAGGAGTACAAGCTGCTGCATTGGCATATTGGTCATTCAGTACTCCAAGCTCCTAACTAAATGTAACTCCTCATAGAAAAAGTTGTAGGAAGCATTCCGGCTCCCTGACAAGAGAGGCATGATCTCCCAAACATGGGCTTATTGCTGCAAAGAGAGGTTCTGGGGTTTGATCAACACAGGGCAAAAAGACGATGTCTTATGATTGGTAAGAGACTCTTCTGCTGGTCTTGAGAGCAAACGGTTCTGTTGAACAAGGAAGAGATGCCCTCATCTACTGGCATTATTATGGTAGCTGTTGCAGGCTGGAGCCCAACCTGGCTAACAAAACCTGCTCAAGAGGAGAGGTAAGGACATGGGCGATGAGCCTGTTCTCTGTGCAGTGCCACACCGTTTACAGAATCCAGTCTGGCTTGTTTAAAACCAGGGTGGGTATGTCTCTAGGAGCAGCCATCACAGCAGTTACTGGGGCTCAAGAAAAGATCCAAGAATTTTCAGCAGGCAGAGATGTCTTCTTTCTGCACCTCTCTGAACTCACCAGAGCCTGAATACAAATCAGAAGAAATGCTGGACTGGGGAATGCGCTGCATCAGGTTTGTGTGCTACAGACTTGTTAGCAGGGCCTTATAGATCTCAGAATAAGGCTCTTGGTTTGAATGTGTTTCCTCGACTATCAGACACAGCATCTCTGGTTCCCAGAGACCCCTCTACTCAGCTCGGTGATAAAAGTGCTTTTTAACACCAAAGCTGCTGTGTTCCCACGCCTGTTGCTGTCATGAGGGAGGCCAGTCTTAAACAATAGCAGAGGAATAAAGAATAGCCTCACTAATCGATATCCTGCCTAGACGCTGAGTCAGGTGGCAGCTTGTGCCTCTTTAAAATTCCTGCATTGTTCCTGTATTTTTCATTTGACTGGGGTAAATTTTTATCTTTAAGGAAAGAAAACACATGGGACCAACTGCCTCTGCCGGTTATATTCTCCACTGGTCCCTTCCCACCCTCCTGCACTCAGTTTTGGTGTCTTTGTCCTGTGGTAGCCTCCAGCAGTGAGGGATATAGATACGATGTGCTAGTTTGGACTTCGAGCTGAGTGTGATGTGCTGTGGTTGGGACATGGTGGCAGTGGTCTTAGGGCTCCCTAAGTCACATACATCTGCAAGGCTTTGGAGAACAAAATCTTTCACACCTACGTCTTCATAGGTGTGAAAGATTTATGTTCATATTTACGTGATTAGTCTTAAAGTGGTCAGAAGGCAAGGATGCAGGCGCAGGTTCCCAGAAAATTTCTCCACAGACGAGTGTTTAAAGCCGTGGCAAGATGCTAGGACAGCCTGTGTGCGAACAGGCATTTGGAAAACTGACAAAAGTGATATTTGCTTAAACAAACTGCAAGATCCTATAGCAAGATCCGCCCCAGCTGCACTCAAAATGTTTTCCAGAAGGAGAAGGGGGCCAGGGTGGCTTTCCATAATCTCTGAATCTTAGAGGGTCTGTGGGGGGGTTTCATTCAGCTCCTGTCATCCCTGAGCATCACCCCAGAGCTCCACTCCACCACGGGGAGGCTGTAGCTCTGCTCCTTCCCCTAGCCATGAGACCTGCATCAAAGGATGCAGAAGAGAAAGGTCAGAGATGCCCGCAGGGTTTTCGTCAAGGCTGGGGGGTCCCTAGGAAATCTTTGTGGTTCTTTGGGACTGATTGCCTCCTGCTAGAAGGCCTCAGCGGGGGGGGAACCTTGCTGTGCCACCGGGCAGGAACTCCTGGAGCTGGAAAGGGAACTGGTAAGGGTTACATTTGTGTGTGTAGATATGAGATAAGAGCTGACCTACCCGTCACCCCAAACTGAACTCCCTCAAGCTCACACAAGGTAAGGAGCCTGCTTGTGAAAATGCTGGGGGGAAGCCTGCCAGACCAGCAAATTTGCTGCTCTCGCCTAGGGCTGGGAGCAGACACTGAACAACCATCCATGAGGTCTGTGAAGAGCTTGCTAGGTATGTGACGGAGACACTTGGGGACTGGTGGCACAGAGGAATCAGGAGCTGAGGATGCCTGTCAGGAGCAAGGGTGAGGATGGCCTTGCCCCAGGCTTTGTCCTGAGAGGTGTAGAGGTAGAGGGAGAAAGAGAAATTACAGACAATGATGAAATAACTTCTGATTAAGTGGGTTGTGTAGAAATATCATCTACTAGATACTTGAGTGGGGCCTTAGTCACATAGCCTGTGACTGTTGCTTTCAGACATCCCTACAGGAACACACATTACAGATACTGTCACAACGTTTTCTCCCTGTGCAAATATAAACAGGGCAACATCCACAGCTAAGTGGCCTTAGGTGGAGTTCCTGTACTGGCAGTCTGTTTCTTCTGGGAAAGAAACATCTCCCTATAACGGTATTCCTGCGTCTCTTGGGAGCCTCGGATCCGTTTTGCGCAGCACAGGAAGCAGTGCCTGCCAATGAAAGCATGGTATGGCATGGTGAGGGTTGGCCTGGCCCCGAGGTTGTTCTCTCAGCACTAAACCCTATGTGGTTGCTCTCCCGGGAGCGAGCGGGGAGCTCTGTCTGTGCTGCCTACCGCTTGCAAGGTGCATCAGTGGGATGTGGTTTCATATTGAGCCTCAACCAGTAGGGAGAGAGTCTTCTTGCCCCTGGTGTCTTTATGAAGACTGGGAAACAGAAAGCATGGATATCTCAGAAGCTGTTCTCCAGCGAGCGTACACCAGGAAGCAGCAGCTCTCTCTTCTCTCTCTCTGAATGTAAATTCACGGTGCCAGAAAGAACAGTGAGATGCAGCTCACCCGGTTAAATGGTTGGTGCATCACAACCTCGTGCAGGCAGGGCCTCTCTGGAGGTGATCTGGGAATTTCTTTCAAACCCAGGCTTCTGCGCTGAGGCTGCTGGCAAGGACTTCATTAGCACCAGCTGGGAGAAGGAGTAGCTGTGACAACCACACCTGCCCCCATGGGAATATAATGGAGTCCTTCAGCTATCGTAATGGTTGTCTGTTAGTGGTGCTCTGGTGAGTTGGTTGCTCTCCAGAGCAGCATTGCTTGGGCTACTGGGCCTCAGCTGTGGTTGCTCAGGCAGTGGGAGCATCCTTGGTACATGTATGGATCCTTGTCATGTAGGTTGTGAAAGAGATTCCTGAGTTTCAGGTTCTTTTGAAACACTCTGATAAGTCTGTGGTAACTTAGGCTCTCTCTGCTGTTGCTATGTGGAGTTAATGGTCACTGTGGCAGGAGGGATGGAGCCGGGATGTTTTGGCTCTAACAGCATGTATTGCCCTGTGATGTGGTTAAGCCTACAGCTTGCTGGCTGCTTTTGTGGTTCCAGCTTAGGGACTGCAGTTGCACAAAAGAAATTATACATTTCTTATGAGCTTCTTCGCCTGCCCTTGAAAACTTGGTGGGAAAAGACTTAGGTCCTAATCAAGCTGTTAGTCACAGCAAGTTTCCCAAGCCTTGGTGCTTGCCTGTGCAGGGGGCTAATCTCTGTGCGCTGTATGACAGGCATGCTGCTGGGGGCTCTGCTTTGCTCCAGGTAGCATGTGTGAATGCTTGCCTGGGAAAGCAGTAACTTCAGGGAACAGACCTTTCCTCTCTGGAAGGGAATGGTGTGGAGGAACTGAAGCAACCAGCCTGACCCTCCATCAGCGTGTTTGAGCAGCGAAAAATCTCTTTAATGCTTGCTATGGAGAACCTGTGGTGCTTTCATAAGAAAAGATTTGTTCCCTGTAGGCCTGATGCTGTGACAGCTTCCAGTGGAGATGAGCTGGCTGGCTAGACAGGAGGCTGCCTACAGGAAAGAGAGGGTGAAGGATGCTGCCCGCCAAAGCAGCAGTTGGTGAGAAGGCGACTGGGCTGCACAGCATCAGCGCACACATGATGGGTGGGGAAGCGTGAGCCCAGCTTCAATCCTTGTCAATGGCACCTCGTTGACTTTTAACGCTTCCTTATCATGTCTGCGCTCACCTCGTAGCAGTGCTGATAAAATGCCATCGCTGGTGTAATCTCCTGAGCAGCTCTGCAGAAAGCGTTGCAGAGCATGGGAGGCTGGATCGCCTGCAGCCAGTAACCAGCGTGGGACTCCGGTCCAGAGCAAGGTAACAAAGGAATGGCCCCAACCTGAGACAAAGTGAGGGCAGAGTAATGCAGTTCTGTGGAGCACCAGGTGTGCTGTTGTGACTGGCACAGCAGCACATGAATTCTGTGTTAGAGCAGGAGTTTGCAGAAGTTGGGATAGCTGTTACTTTTCTGTACCTAGTGGAGTTGGAAATAAAAGCCATCTGAAGTGATTGCAGTATGTTAGTACCCAGAGCTATAAACAATAGAGTTATGATAATGGGAAGGAATGCACGGGGGTTTTGTTGTCTTTCTTTTTTCCCAGAAATAACTAATTTCTCTCTCTTGGGGTATTAAACACCTAAGTAGTTCTTGTGCAAATCTTAATTATCGCTAAAAGAGAGTATTATTTTTCAACATGTAACTGCTACCTGTAGGCCCACAGCAATCTTTAAAGCTATTTTTAATTATTATTATTTTTGTTTTTTACAGGCAAGCAACTTGCAGGGATACCTTTGGGAGGGTCCTCTTTATGGCTGTGAGCTAAGGACCCCTGAATATAAAACAATAAGCAACTACTGAGCAGGTATGTTATTTTTGGAACCTGTAACCGGTGCCAAAATGGTGTACAGTATCTCGCCACTACAGGAGAACAACAAAACTTGTCATGGAACTGTCTGGGAGGAAGAATTTTCCTTCTGAGTGAGAAATCTGGATGTTTAGGAATGTTTTTAGGTTGGTTTTTTTTCTCTCTTCTGAATCCCAGACTTAGTGTCTTTCTTCCTCATTCAGAGAGAAAACTCCTGATGCTAAAATTCCTTGCTGGAGAAAAACTTCTGAAGGCTTTATCAAAAGAACTTGGGGCTAAAGTCCTTCACTTTTTTCATGGCTGAAGATTTGATTTCAGCTTCACTGGTTCAACTATTTCAAATGATGAAAGGTGAAACAAGGGACTTCCTCAGAGGAAGGAATTATCATTAACAACAGAAACTTCCAGTGAAATCTAGGAACAGTTTCAATTTGACTTGCTGTTTTATTTTTCCATCTTCGTCAGAAAATAGGCTTACGCAGTTCTCAGTGTATTTTTTTATTCTTTGGCTACAGTTCTTCTCAATACTATGTTATTCATTGAATGTTATTACCCTGTATCCCTTATGTAGCAGTAATCTTGTAATCATTTCTGTAATCACTTCCACATGCTGCAAACTTGATGAATGGAACAAACTCCTTCCTCATTCCCTGTATTCACATTATCTTTGCCAAATTCTTCCTCTTCAGTACTTGCTTGGATACCTTGAAGTTTATTTTCAATATCAGAATCCCAAAGTTGTTCTCATAGGAATATCTAGTGTTGTCCCAGCCACCTTTAGGAGTCTCTTACTTTTCACCCCCCCAGCTTTGATCTTTCTTGTGCTTTTGAACTGCTCTGCCCCTCTGCTCTCATCTCTTGTTTCTGCCCAACATCTTGTACTACCATCTCTTTATTCCAGCATCTCCCCATTTCTCCAGTCTTCCATCATCCCCTGCCAACATCTGGAATCTGATGTGTGGGAAACCCAGGCCTTTTCCCAAGGCCATCTCTCTTCATCACCCCAGCGCTTCCGCTATTCTTCCTGACAGTGACATCCAGATTACTGCACATTTTACTGTATCCGAGCTCTGTCTTGCATATGGTCCTGTCAAATCTCACCATTTTTTCCTCTAAAACCTGACTTCTTTCCTATGCTGCTTAAGTGAAAGGCTCAGTTCTCAGTTACTGCAGTGCTGCTTGCAGTCCCCTGCCTCCCAAGTCCTGCTCCCTCACCTTTATCATTCTTCACCTTCATATTCCTTCCATGGCTTCTCTGTCAGGTTTCAGCCACCCCATATGGAGCCTGTATGTCCCCATTTTGTGGCTGTCTGCTATCCCCTCATGCTTGCCATCCTCCTAAGTGGTGTTTAACCACTTACTGCACTTACTGACTCTTTCTGCATTTCTTTGCTCACCTTTATGCTTCTTTCAAAGCCTTAAAAATTAATTTTCCTGCATTTTTTCCACATTTTTTCTTTTTCTCTCTCTTGGCCCTGTTCATACTAGGTGGGATCAGGAGCGCAACTTGAAGACAGTGAACACCTAATTCCCCTTGAAATGAATACTGGTTATCCGCCCAGCTGGGAGTCAGGCAGCTGAATACTGTTAAGGTATTTGTGTATCAGTGTGCACCCACTGTTTGCGCTTGAGACCAGTACTTATATTGCCTACACTGCTAATGCCACCTCACCCTGGAGGTCTGTGGTTTCTGTCAGTAATGTCCCCAGAGTCTGCATTTGGTAACAGCCTGAGGAACTTGATATCTAGTTCTTGCTTCAGTCCACTGGGATCCATAAGCAAGCTGTCCCTCTGCCTATCTCTCTGTCAGGGCCTGATCTCGTACAGGTTTTCAGAGAAGGCATCCCAGATCAATTGGTGCACAATGCAGGGCTGGTGGAGAACGTGTTGTGATCAGTGTCTAAGACCAGGAATTAAATGATCAGATTTAACTTCCTTCTTTTCTTGGAAGATGAGAAACAGAACCTAGACCCTCACCTCTTAAATACACTGTTTGTAGAAATGGAGGCAGCTGTGATGTTGAATCTTGCTCAGTCTATCAGTGGAGTGTATGAAATAAAGCGTATGTAATTTTAGGCTAAACTGTCATGGCGGTAAAAAGTGGGACTGTGTTTCCTTTATGTCTTCGTGGTAGTCTCCCCATGTAAGACCAAGACCTAACATTCACACTTTATCTAGCTGTCTGGTTGTCGTTCTTTGAAATTTTAAGTAGCTTCCTTGTCAGATTTGAGTGAATTTCATCCTAGAATGTGATCCAGCCTGAAGGTCAGAGCAGTTTGCCCAAAACCAGTAGGTCAAAGGGATAAAGTGTTGAACTTGATTTCTTTCTTTCTTTTTTTCTTCTTTTTTGCCCACATTCTAGTAAAATATAGACATCCATGTGCTCCTGAAGTCATGCCCACTGTCAGTGTTTTCCCAAAGGCATCCTACATGGTGTTCCCTTAAGGGTGCTGGTATTTGCTGATGCTCTTCTGAGGCACCCAGCGCCAGCCACTTCCACTCTTTGTCCAGTGTGCAGCAATGAGGGGATGTGAACTACTAGCTGAGCTGCTCCTGCAGTCAGCACTAACCAGCTCGCCTTTGCTGCAGACCTAGTGTAACAGTTCATTGTGCCAGCAAAATAGAAAGGAGGAGAAGAAAAAGAGAACAGAGAAAATAAAAAGCAAGACATGGAGATAATGAAAGTGGGGGAGTACTTCTGATATTGTAACTTCCATATTGTATCAGACTTAGGATTCTCTAGCTGCATCTGGGCTTTGTTAAAAATGAGGCTAGTTAGCAGCAGCAGATGTGAATGTAACAACTGACAGGGGAATGAGAGAAGCTATGAGAAAGCCATGAATTACGTAGATTCTCTTAAAGATCTTTTGCGGGGGGCTTAGAAGTAGCAGTTTTCAAACTGTGGCCTACTGGTTGCTCATATCAAGCAATTGGGATGCTGTGGAAGGTGGGAGAAGGGTACAGCAAGCAAGATGCATGATGTGTCTTCAATCAGGAAAGGGGAAGCACTTGAAGAATGGGTTACTGGAACTGCTGAAGGATGATGGTGTAGCTCGGAGAAAGATGTAGCTTAGGAGTAGATGCAAATGTTCTGGAAAGGGGGATGGGGATTCATGTAGCTAAGAATAAATGAGATTATGGAAAGGATACTGGTGGTTATTTGGTAACCAGGAGCTTAAATGATCAAAGAGGTTTAGTAAGCCCTTCTGACTTTGCCTTGCCCTTCCAAAAATATATCATGGCTATGTGGAAGGTCACCTCTCATCCATTCTTAGACATTAATCACCCCTTTCAGTATAGGTGGCCTATCAGATTGCATAGGCTGGGTAAACATTGGGATATATGATAGTACATTTGCTGAGCTGCAGGATCTAAAGGTAAGATTGATATCTGGAATGCCAAGATATTTGTGAGGGGAGGCAAGATTCTTGGTCTCCTCAGCTGCTTGCCCTCAAAATGGAAGGAGAAAGCATTTGAAATTCCAGAAGTCTTCATAGGCTCCAGGCTATAAACAGGCTCTTCCTGTATGAAGCAGTAAGGATCTAACAGTCATCATGAGATGTCTGCTTTTCCATACAGGCCTAATACTACTGGTATATGCCCTTGTGAGGGGAGTGAAGCCCATCAGTCAGGAGTGACAGGAGTGCCCAGTGCTACTGATGTGGATCATCCAGGAAGATGGTATTGAAGATAAGAGTCATGGGGTAAAGAAGAAATGAAAGCCCAGACAAGCCGAAGCAGGGGAAGGCAGAAAGGTGAAAGAGTCAAAAACAAAAAGAAAGATGGAAAGAAGAAAATAATTAGGAAAAGGCTGGAGAAGTATTGGCAGCGTGTTGTACAGTGGAGGAGTGTCCTTACCATTGAATACACTCCATAAATACTGTATTTTTTTCAGCTAGCTAGGCCGAGGGCTTCTGTGGGGTCAGGTACACAAATGATGGGTTCCCAAGTCCTGATGGTCCTCCAAATCCAATGAGAGCAGAATTTATCCCCTAGATAACTATCCTGAATTTATCTGGGAGCTGTGCCTCTAGCATGGTCTGGATCCTCTGTATCAGATGTCTGAGTAAGTCTATATTCCCAAAAGCAATGTGAGGGAAAGTATGATCAAAGGAATGTATTTGCTATTTTACTTTATGGATCACCGGGCAAGTGCCGTATGCAATAGTCATGGATGCTGTTTATTCCCTCCTCTCTTGCTAGCTTGAATGCAATGGTACTGCAGCTTGGGTCTCTGAAGGAGAGGTTCTTTGGGTTACATATCTTCATGTTCTGTCACCATTGGCCACAGCTATACCTTGGGGTGGAGAGTATGCAGGCTGTTGATTTTTGGAAGCGTTTGTAAGACACTGCTCTCTATTTCCTGGTCCTAGTCAAGAGACTAAAGTGAAGGTTACTAAAAGTTTAATATCCAGTAGCGTGTTGCAAGAGCTGGTGTTTCCTGACAGCAGTGACTATAAACCTATCACCCTATAGCCACATCTCTGCTTCCAGTCAGAAACACCAAACCTGAGCAGGCTGGAGTGTGCTAGCTTCCTCGCTGGTGTGTATCTGACATGGATGGGCAAACTGCTTGGATTATGCAGGAAACCAAAGTGTCCTCATAGCTAAAGTGAAATTTTCTAGGAAGTAGGTTGTTCTCACATTAGTCAGCTATGACAGTGGAGGAAAGTGCCTCTCCAGGAAGGGTCTGTGTCACTTGGACCCTTGGTTTACACTGAGCAAAGCCATTGGATTTCATACCTTCTCCTACAGTGATCCTACAATAAACCAGGAAAGATCAGACACTCCTGTAGAAAAAGACAATTGGGTCTCTCATCCCAGATGGGAAATCTGCACAGTAAGATGTGAGACCCACGAGCCCTTCTCCTCCCTGGGATGGAATAACCCACCTTTTTTCATCATGAATCTTAACAGCCAAGGATGTTGCCTCAACTCATTCATCAGCCAGCCAGTGTCACTATAATTAGGGGTTAAGTAGTTAATCTTCAAAAAATCCCTTGGAAGTGGAGAATCCGTATATTTGCTTATTTGTGTACTACCCCTGACACAACCAGGCATGGGAATTCAATCCCATATTTGTGTGTTTAACAATTTAAAAGAATATGTATATACAGTATATATATGTTTATATATTATATATACAACAGTATAAAGAGAAGCTTTGACTGTCTAACCTCCTATTTCACCTTCCCTGTTGCATGCTGTGCATCTTCTTGGTGCCCAGCCCTGCAAAACCAGAAAGCCTGTGTTTTAGCGTGCATTGATACTACCTCCCATGACACAGGATGAAGTTAGGCATGCGTGTAAGCTTGCTTTTGTCCTGGACAGAGAGGAAGACTACTCTTTCTTAATTAGGGGCCCACTTATGGTAGGCCCTACAGAAACATGTATCAAATGGTAACCTTACCTTAAAGCACTTACGGCCAGATCACCCAAGGTAGGCTGAGCCAGGAATAGATAGTGCAGGTATAGTGCTTTTAGAGATGTTTCTTGTTCCAGTTTCTTGCAATGCAGACATGAGAATTTTTCAGGAAGAAATGTCGATCCTCAAAATGGATAGAGATGTGTAATTGCACGGGGGAATAAGCATTGTAAAGTTGGTCATTTGTGGCTGTATGCTATTGAATTCTACTATCAATGATCTGAAAGACTGCAAAATAGTCATTGATTGTTAGGGATGACTCAAAAATCAGTAAGCTAGCAAAAGCCCCAAACATTACTGCAATAGTCTGGATCACTCAGAAAGCAGGGGCCAAGCATAACATTAACTGCTGTAAGTCACATGTCAAAGAATAAGGAATACAGGCAGTGTTTATCAGCTGGCAAGATTGTCTCAGAAAGCATCGACAGGGAAGAAGTGGGGGCTGGTGTGCAGCTCACCATCTGACGACAGAATTCCAGGATGATGCTGTAGCTGGGGGAATTCATGCAGCTTTCGGTAAATAACTTCAAGATGAATAGCTCTAGGAGAGGCTGAGCACGCGTGTCATTTAGCACTAACGTGGTCACTTCCCATGTACTCTATTTAGTGCTTTTGTTGGTGGTTCCTGGATGGGAGAGGTTTCAGGGACAATGCCAGAGGGAGTTACAGAATTGGAAGTGTGCCTTCCAGTGAAAGAGGTTGAAGAGTTGAAGGGAAAAGGGAAAGCTGAAGGCTAACTTTTTTCACTGTCTACATATACTTACATGGGGAACAAATTTTCTGTGGTCTAGCAGGCTTGAAGGATAACAAGATCCAAAAACTGGAATTTGGAACGGGGGGAAGAAAAAGTCATATGAGAGAAAGCATTAGTTTTTAACATTGTCTGTAATTAACCACTAGAAAAACTCACTGAGGGTTGCGGAAGGTCCTCCACAGGAGGCTTTTAAATTGTGGCTGGATTCTTGTCAGAAAGTGGACCCTTGCAGAGATGGGATGTATTCTGCCGAGCCTTCTGGCCCAAGTTTTCGAAGGTGTGGGTCTAGATGATCACAGCAGTTGTTTCTGGCATTACGGTTGGAGGATGGCTCACTGTTGGCAGCTATGAGGTTGAGAGCTGGGACCTCAGGGTGAGAGCAGAAGGCATCCCCTCGCAACCCAAGGCATTACTCATTTTCACCCTGCCCTGTGCAAACAGTCTGCAAACAGCCAAACCACATCACTCTCCCTCTTTTAAGTTTCAAGTGCTATTGCTCCAGTAAGCAGCATTGCTCCCCTTTCATTCCTGTTTCCCATGTAACCATCTACCTTGTTCCCATTCCAGGACATTGGCAGCCACCTCCACCACTGAAAGACCACTGAGGATGGTGGGTGGAGGTGAGCACCAACGTTTCAAAGAGGAGCTGCCGCTAGTCCCTCATCTCAGAGCACTGTTCCACTGTCTGTGGTGGCACACATGAGTGGCTATCTGGTGGTACAGCGTGGGACAAGTCAGAGTCCCCACTGAGAGCAACGAGGCACCATCTTCCCACGGAGAAGAGGGCATGGGTTAGATGCAGGCTTCCACCTGAACTTCGAGGGTCTGGTTCACCTTTTTATTGGATTGTGCTGCAGTGGTATCCCAAAGTAGATGAGGCTTCATTAGTGTCCACTGAGGTGCTCAACGATAGCAGGAATTACCATTGTTTGTCAGTGTTGCTTTAATTATCCTCTGGCCAAGCCAAGCCATACCATTGTCTATGGCTTTGTCATGTATTTCAAGCTTTAAACTTTGAACAATTATTCTGCTATATTTCTGAGCCAAACAAGAATGAGTTCTTTCCTTCCCCCCTCAATGGACATTTTCTTTTTTTTTTGGCGGAAAGGCTATATTCCCATGATGCTGGGATTTTATTTAATTTCTCACCTTATTCCTCACAGACTTAGACTTTGGCAGAGGCCAAGAACGGGCATGTAGAAGAGTCAGTGGTGCAACATATCATTAGAAACTTCTGAGAACAGCGCTGGGAAAGATGAGAGCTGATGCACATGGCGGTTGGGCAATAGGTGCCAGCAGAGGCTCCGAGCCTTTGTACGCAGCCGGTGTGAGCAGGTACTTGCTGTAACAGTACTTCCTTGGAAACACAATGGCCACTTGTGAGCCAGCCCTACCCCAACACAGTGGAAGAAAGCCAGGCAGGGAAGCGTGTCCCGGGCGGCACATCGGGACTGGCTGGGTGGAGTGTGGCGAGGGGCAGTAAGTGGGTGAGGAGCTGTGGATGTGACCGCCGAGGCTGTGTGGGGTGGGAGGCTTTTCCTCTTGTGATTTCACCTGGATTGCATGCCAACCTCAGCACACAATGTTATCACTGCGGGCCAGCACATGGTCGGGGTGGCTGTGCTCACACAGTCGCGCCTCAGGAGAGTTTTTTCCAGTCCTTATAGCTTTTGGCTTTGATGGCCCTTACCAGAAACATGCCACGACACTACTCCCTGGGTTTGTGTCCAACGGTACCAGGACTGCCTCTGGTCACGGATGACCTGTGCACTGATTTGGATATCTAGTCGTGTGAAGTAAAAGTGAAGAGTTTTGTCAGGAACTGAAGCAAGGACCTCTGCTCTACCCCACCCCTCTCTGGCAATCTGTGCTGCTCTCGGCTGTTTCCTTATCTAGGGTTTATTGCTGTGCAAAACAGCTGAGTTAATGACTCAGAAACAACACTCACTCCCTGGTGCATGAAGGCTGTGCTGCCTGGATAGAAATCCTTCTCGAGAAACCCATTCCCCTTTCTGTAACAAACACACAGCTTCTGAAACCATGAGCGCTCTTGGTTAAACACAGTCCTTCAGAGCTCAGGCCCAGTCTGTGGTAGTGGTTTCCACAGGCCAGGGATGTGTGGTCTGTGCACAATCATGTTTTGTCACTGTTAAACATCATGCCTAAAAAGGGAGAGTCGAGCCTGGATCATCAGAAGCACTTGGCATTTTCACAGATCTCCTTCCATGGCAGTCTACAGAAGTTTTATCTTCTCTCTAAGCTAGATTAAATACTGTCTCTAGAAGTCCCAGCCCGAGCCTGCCCTCTTCCCTGCACTAACAGAGATCCTACATTATTTATTTTGTTCTATTGCTCCATGAATAAGGCTTTTATTGCCCCTTGCTTTTTTTTTTTGCCCAGGCATCTTTATTTGAAAAGAAGAAATCAATACCCTTTCTTTAATTCATGGGCAGCCTTTAGTCTTCCCAGGACAGATGTTTTCTAGGACAGTTCCAGTTTTCCATGCTTTAGGAGGATAGCCAATACATTCAAAAAGTGTAACAGCACTGGAATAGTTTGCGGGAGATGAAGTGGTTCCAACCTTTGGAACCCGAGATTCATCAGTGACTAAAGTCTTTGGCATCAGGGAGACCTGTTAATGCAATTGTCAATTTCCAGCTAAATTAAAATCTGGTCATAGGACAGTCACATGGCTTCTGACAGGCATGACAATGTACAGAGCAAATAGGATCCATGAGAATTTGCAGGATTCTCTGTATTTTGGGGGGGGCTGTTCTGGGTATGTGTTTGGTGGCTGGTTGTTCAAGTCTTTGTAGGTTTATTGACAGCTTGACGGGGTTGGTGTTTGTCCTCCAATAGAGTTGAAACAGTTCAGTAACAAAAAGGAGGCTGCTGGCACCCTCATGCTGGACAGGTCCAAATCTATAAGCAGCTCAAGAGCTGAGGCATGGCACCTTTTGATACAAAGGCACTCAGTGCTTTGTGGGGCATCATATGTATTAAGCTTGAAGGAGGCAGGCTCCAAAGGAAAGTCTGTGAGCTTTCCTTTGCCACATGTGGATTGTGCTCTGGCAGTGTCTTTAGTGCTTTGTTTTCTGCTGAGCGTTCTTTGCTATTCTCATTCTGCTTTGCAGTAATTATAGTTCTTCTCACTTCACATTTGCTTCCGACATGGTCTTGCCTGTATCCTTTGAACTGATTCCCTTGTATGGACAGCAAAGACAGGCGCTTATCTTTCCAGGACTGAGAGATGACACATTGCTCATAGATGGGACCAGCTTTGGAATTTATGAGCAAGAACGCTCAAGATGATGCTGTACATCCCCACTGATGCTGCTTTCTGGTGTACTTTCTGCTCGTGATGCTGCTTTCTGGTGTACCTCACAGGTCATAAATTATTTTTGGGAGCTGGACTAGAGATGAGGATATTTAAGCCCTTAAAATTACATACTAGCAGCTCATGTGTAGATCTAAGATCACATATGATCAGTACAAGGTGAGAAGATAGTCCAGGGAGTAACTTCTTCATTCAAGCTGGCAGATAGCAAGCTGCTTTTTGAATCAGAAAATAAGCACTCTTTTTTCTAACTTGCTGAATTAGGGGTCATGGAGAACACGTAACAGGGAGATTTTGACAGCAGAGGGCTGTCATGAAAATTGGAGAATAAATCAGGCAGGACTGAGGTGATGTATTTACACACCTTGCCTCTACGTGTACATCCAAGGATCACGTTAGCCCCATCAAGCACAGCGTTGCACTGTGAGCTCATATGCAGCTCCTCAACTACCCTGAGCCCAGAGTCCACCCCGGAGTCACTGCTTCCCAGGACAAAGTTCCCCATAGCAGAGCTACAGCGGATCTCCTTGCGGACGTGCAAGACATGACCTTCCTTGTGCTACAGCAAATCCTTTCTGTGTTTGCCTGACTGTGCCATTGGGGGAACTCTGGATCAGCGGTCCCCTTTTTCATGATTTGTCCCTCTCCTGGACTTAGTGACATTTGCAAAACGTTTGATGTTTTCTTCCAGGTTATTGACTAAAAATACCGTGATGCCAAACACCCTCCAGGATCTTGGTACAAACATGCTATAAACAATCACTTCTAGTTCTCAGTTATATCTTGGGACCAGCCTGATAGGTCATTTATAGTCTGTTTAATGACTGCTATCTTATTTTTATGTCAAGCTAGTTGTTTAATTGAATTGCCAGGTGATAGAGGGGAAACTGCCTTCCAGGATCCTAAGTATATTGTACCAGCTTTGTTATATTTAACAACGGTACATGCAATTTCCTCAGAGAAAAGTATTACCCCAGTTCAGTAGGGTGAATTTTCTATAAACCCATCTTGATTGCCCCTAGTTATATTTCTCTCCTTTTATTCCCTGTGTTCTGTGTTAGCCATTTCATTATTTAGTTCAGGACTGAGATCCTATCACAGGTCTGTAGTTACCTGTGAGTAATTACAGTTATGAGATAATTATAGAGTAATTATGCCCTTCTACATAGTCTTTACAAAATGCCAGACTATGGGTTTTCTTCTTCTCCTCCAGGACTTAGCCATTGCGTCAAGAATGAAAGAAAATCAACAGAAATAGTGCGGAGACATCCTGTGCAGCTTATTTAAAATAAACAAAACCCCAAAACAACATCTCCCCCCCCAACCAAAAAAACCCCCAACAAACCCCAAAACAACTTTCAGTGCAGGATATGCAATCCTGCTGATTTAAAATGGCTGATTTTAGTAGGTGGTATTTAATTCCTCTGAGATACTACAAGAATAGACATGTCATCAACAATGTCTTCATTATCTACTTTCTTTTTCCCAGCAGTAGGATAGAAGTATTTATTGATTTCATTTTTCTTGTCTGCATTATTATTGAATAATCTAACATTTCCATCTAATAACAGATCAATACTATGATTAGAACTCATTTTGTTCTTAATTTACTTTTTAAAAAAATAGCTTTGTCAGTCTTTTTTTCCCTTTTACTTCCATCATCTTATCATCATATCTATATGTGTTTTACCTAATTAAAGGCACCCCCACTTCCATTTTAGATGTGGTTATGCTTTTGCCATTACACTCTTTCTTTACTGAGGAGTTGTGTATTTTTGGTGCCTCGTAAAAAAATTTTTTTAAGCAGTTCTCGATAATTATTCATATTTTCTTATTTAAATCCCTTCTTTGTGTTGACTTAGCCCAGAATTCTACTCAGGGCTGGGAAATGGGACTTTTTAAAGCATCATGTCTTTCAAAGCATTGCATTACAGCTTTGGGCTGCCTTCTGCTTTCATATGTGCAATTAACTGGGGATCAGTAAACCTGTTACCAGTCTCATTTCTACCATCACTTTACCCATTCAGATAAGGTAAAATACAGATTTAGTTCATTTTGGATTTAAGATTTGCGAAATGAGGAAGCTATTTAGAACATTTAAAAATCCCCAAGGCTGTTCTTGAGTCAGCCACATCAGCATGTGTTATCTAAGCAATAACATGTTTATTTTTTCTTTGGTTAGTGCTTGAATAACCAGCGCTCCCATATTGCAGTGTTCCTTGGTTATCTGTTGCAGATCCAAATCATCAGTCCAGTTACCAGAGCACCAACTTACAAATACTGAATATTGTTAGTTAGGGAATTATGATTCAAACTCAAAAACAAGCAAGCAGGTAATGCTTTTTCTTTTTACCCCACTTCTGCCCACTCAGTCTTTCTTAGGGCTATAGCTATTGATTCTAACATTGCCATACAAACCATGCCAGCATCTTTTCCAGTCTTATAGCTGTAGTCTCTTGGGCAAACAAAGCCTTGATGAATATAAAATGGAAAGGGATGCCACAATTTTGTATAGCTAAAGGGGATGTATTAGAATGGACTTGACTTCTATATTATAAAGCAGGGCACACTTTTGCAAGGAAAAGCCAGGGCTGCAGCTGAATACACCCAGCACTGGTAAGTGGAGTTGATATGTAGCAGAGGGATTAGAAACCCACCAAACCTGCTGCACCCTGGGCCAAAGCAGGGTGACCAACAGAAATATTAGAGCTCATGTCCTTGCTTCAGAGTTTCAGGGACTTGAGAGACACAGGCTATTAAAATACATGCCTATATTTTGGTGAAGAACTATCTGTAGTAATAGCTGCATTCATTATGACGGTGTTTTTCAATCAGGCAAGAATGGGGCCTTGTAGCACAGGACATGTGGAAGAGTTGCTATGCCAAAGCTGGACTTGCCATAAAAGTAGCTGCTGAAAGTTTTGCCAGGTCTGACCCAGGACAGAGGACCCCCAAAGGGTTTTAATGCTTTTCTTACAAGGATCCAGACAATGCTTTAAACCATATTGCTGTTAAGAATATCATCTTCACTGAGCAGTAACAGGACTTCAAGGGGTTGAAGTTTGCTGGCTATAAATAAGGAAAAACCCAATAGGTCTCTCCAAACTGGAAGCCCTTCAGCCCTACCACCTACTTTTTCTGGCAGGTCTGTACATAGATAATCCCTGCCTCACTCCACCCAGCTGTTTATTAGTTTGGGGCCAGGTTGTCTCAGGGAATGCTGAAGACCTTTGGATAGATGGTTTATCTATGGACGGGTTATCTTCTTGATCAGGAAAGAAGAACGACTGGCTCAACAGCTTCCAAGTTCAATAACCTCCTTTTCTTCTTAATAAATTGCTGAGGCATGAGAGGCTTCCGTTCCTTGCTGGCATCTTTTACACTGTGCCCAAAGAAACAATCATATCAGGCTCAGGAAGGCAAATGACTGAAAGGGCAGGGAAACAGGAACCGTCCCCACGGATGTCCTCCCCAGAGAGGCTGGGAATGTGTTCTGTTGTGGGAAATGGGAAGCTGAGGTCAGTTGAAGTGCACAACAGGTACGGCCATCTCTTGGGACTTGAAGAACAGACAATGGTCTGTTTTGCTGTCCCCCTTGCTCCTCTGTCCTGCTTATGAGCTCTCCAGGGACACCTCCATACCTCGTATGCACAGTGCACCTCTACCACGTCATTGTGCTGTGTGGAAATGAAGGCAGGGAGATAAAGATGGAGAGTGGGTGGTGACAACACTCCTGAGAGCCCTGAGCCTACCACTCAGCAAGGCAGGCCTCCGTGGTGTTAGAACAGCCCAGAAAAAGGGAGAAAGGAGTAGGGAGTAAGCCCCCATCTGAAACTGTAAGGCAACAAACCTCATGGGCTCGTGGTAACATGGCACGTTTCCCGACATACTGACTTGTTCACATCTTTCAGAAGCTTTGTCCTTTCCAGCTCCTTGTGCCTGAGGATGTTAAGAGATTGTACAAAACGTCTTGATAAAACAAACATAGGGAGTCTCCCAGTCTCTTGATATTATTAGCCCCTCTGTTACTGGTAAGCCTGAAGCAATTCATTATTACCAGAAGTATTATCAGGTGCTTGTCACTGCTTTCCCTCAATCCACTTTACATAGTCCAGATTGGCTGTAAGCAACATGTTCCCTAACTGGCCTCATACCTCACAACAGACAGCAGCTAATCCATTTCTCTTAGGAAGATCTCTATAGTGGAAGGGCCATAACCTAGAATACATGCCAAGAGAAATTTGAGTCTATGGACCATCTAAGTATGTAGCATGCCAAATTCTCAGATCTTCTCAGACATGTCTTCCAGCTGATGGGCTCCACCTCCATTTCTGACCAACCAGTAGGTTCTAGGCAGGGGCAGAGAAAAGGACAGGAAAGAGGAAGGGTATATGGGGACCTAGGAAAGGCATTTTGTATATGGTGGCTCCATAATACATTTGCTACACCTTGCCTTCAAGGTCTGGGCTCTTTCCCAATGCACCTCTTCATAAATAGCATCTGCACTGGCATGAGACTTTAGAATTTCTTACCAGGACACTGTCACAGAGGTTTGCATTTCTAGAAATAGCCTGGTCAAGTTTTAAGTGAAATCATGCTGATTCATGTGTCTAAAAGAGTATTCTTCTCTTCTTAGCCCTCCTTGTGCTGCTACTGCAGCACCATAGCACCTAGCTTTGAAACGTGACAGTTCATCTCCTTTGCCTTGCACGTACTTTGTAAGGTTAGTGCAGTTTTTATTACTAATCATGCTGTTACTAAAGGGAGAATCATGCACATCAGCTGGTATACATGAGAAATATTTGCTGGAAAAGGGTTGGAACTAGATAATGTTAAGGTCCTTTCCAACCCTAACCATGCTATGATTCAAGTGAAAATCCTGATTATACTAGCAAAAATAGTGCTTTATCAACAAAGTTTATGCTGTTTCTATAGGTGAAATCAATGACATGAAAGTGATCTTCATGTCAGTTTAACTCCATCTATTTAATCATTGTAAAAGTACTATAAAAAATCATATTAGCAACAGGTATTACTGCATCACCACAAGTTTCCTGTGTTTGCTTTGCCTTAGTTTTGCATCTGAAGAAAAAAGTTTCAGAAATGAGGGATAAGGGAAGAGAAAGGTAGGGTTTAGATACAGCGTAAGACACATACTGTGTCATCTCCTTTTTCATTCATAGCATCCCTCGGTCTCCTCTGCCGCTGTTCAGTGCATGAATGAGAAAACACCGCCCGCTAGTGGTTTACACTGCAGGAGCCCGAGAGACCGCTTGGCAGAGGCTGCTCTCTGTTTCTGCTTTGTAATCCTCCTCCAGCAATTGTACTGGGATAAGGTGGCTGGCTCTTTCTAGTCCTTGGGTAGAATCAGCACCTCTGGAAAAGGTCAGTGCTGAACTGAGCGAGAAGAGACGTTCTTATTAGAGGTGCCATGGGTCACTTGCACCCTGTTTTTCATGTTTAGTGTCAATGTCCAGAGGAAACACTCTAAATAAGCTATAGGATTTAATTTTAGTTACTGCAGTAAGGGAACAAATTGGTTGAAGTGTGGTTACAGTAAGCAAATGCCTCTAAATCTGCAGCATGTTCAGAGCCATCACTGAAGTCAAAGAACAAAGCAGTGACCCTCCAGAAACTTCCCTTGAGGACAACCCTCCTTGCAGGGCAGTGTAGAGATACCTCTGGTAGCCTGGGGTGAGCTAGCTCCAGCATGAGAAGCAGCATTGCACCACTGTGTTCCATGCTGCCCCACTCCAGAGGAGATAACTCAAGTGGAATGCTTTGCTTGACACAGCTAACCTGCTCCCGGACCTGAGCCGGTGTCTCCCCAGCCCAGCAGTGCACTGGGTGGCATAGACAACCTGGGATGTTCAGGCTGTTCTCAGGGTTGGGGGCAAGATGCTTTTTGTTTTAAACTGAAAATATTTCTCCGAGATTTCTCTAGGTCTTTGGCCCTACATAAAACCGTAGAGCCAAAGATCTCCCAAAGCCTCTTTCTCCCCCCTGATTGTTTTCCTGCTTATGAGGTAAGACCATCTTTAACAGATGTTTGTTTACCTCTTCATAAAAACCTCCTGTGATTCTACAGCCTCCCCAAGCAGTGTGCTGCAGTGCTTTGCTATTCTTTCCGTTGCAAAGTGTTTTTCTAATGCTTAGCTATATCATTTTTATTGCAAATTAAGCTTATTATTTCTTCTTCTACTTCTGGTGAATGTGAAGACAACTGCTTAGTCTCTCCACCCATTATAACAAATGTTTATGTGCTGGAAGACTGTTATCATGCCTCCCCTCCTGTTGTTCTTCTCCTAGAGAAAACAAACTCAGTTATTTTATCCGTTCCTTGTAAGTCATGTTTTTTTCACATCTCTTATCATTTTGTTGTTCTTTTTTGGACTCTCTCCAATTTGTCTACATCTCCTGTAAAATGTAGTGCCTGGAACCGGACACGCTGTTCCTGCTGAGAGCTCAGCAGTATCGAGTGAACACATAAAATAATTGCTTCCTTTGCCTTATACACAAAACTCCCCTTAAAGCATCTCAGGATGAGATTCGTCTGCTTTCTGCTGGAATCTCACTTTACAGGCTCATATTCAGTCCCAGCCCAGCTCGCTCTTTGCTGCACTGCTGGGAAGTGATTATGATCTAGTTTGGACCAGCACGTTTGGTGTCTGTGCAGTCACTGTTCCTGATCTGCACTTGGTGCAGTCACCTCTGCAGAGGGCAGCCCAGCTCTCCAGCGTCTCACGTTCCTCTCAGATTCTGATGGCCTCAGGCCCCCTGCCTTCAGGAGGGACTGCTGACCCCAGCCCAGCTGCTACCCTTTTGGTGTTGTCCTCTAGTCTGTTGTCCAACACGCAGGATACACTGAGCAGCCCTGGAGGCAGAACGTCAGGGACATGATCCTCCCAGCTGGAAAAGTGAAGCCCTGATAATTACCTTTGGTTATGGTACTTCAACTTGTGTAGCCTCTGCATGGTGACTGCTTGCTGCTGTGGGAGCCTGTGATCTAGGTATTTTCTAAATGCACACTAAGGTCAAGGTATTTTATATCTACTGTTTTCTCCTCATCTAGCAGGCCTGTTGGTTGAAGAAGGAAATTAGCCTGTTTTGACAGGATTTGTTCTTCAGAATTCCCTGCTGGTTGTTTCTTATCACCTTCTTGTCCTTTAGCTACTTATAAATTGATTGTTTCATATTTGGTTCCAGTATCTCTGTAGGTATCATGGTTAGGCTGACTGGCCTGTAATTCCCCAGGTCCTCTTCTAACAGTAATTTTCAGAGAAGAACTGCACTTAAGTTAAATAGATATTGAAAGACATTCCACTTGTGCCCTGCTTATCTTCATTCATTGTCTAGGTTTCTCCTACCCCTTAAATTAAAAACATGTTTCCTGTAAGTATTTATCCTCTACTTGAGGCTCAGCACAATTCAACCCTGCCTTCACCTCTTCTGGCCCAAACCTTCCTGTTACTTAAATACTTACCCAATTTCCCTCCTCTTGATGCTTTATATCTTCCTCCCTCTCTTTTCTTTATGGCTTGTTTGCAATTCCCTAGCAAAATATATTCCCCAGCAATTTATATTCCTCCCCGACCCCCGGTGCCTGGAGTGCTCTGAAGAGAGTCCTGGGAAAAACTCAGAGCTCTGCCCTTAAAATGTGGACAGTGATATTTACCAGGCTTGCAGGGACAAGTTCTGCCTAAAGACTTATCCACGGCTAACTACATTTAAATGATTTCTGGGACCAGTAGGTGGCAGAGAGAAGATGAATTCTGGGAGACTCTGGTCCAAGTGATCAGACTCATAGATCACTCTGGCTCTAGGAAGGACAAAGACAGTGTTACTAGAAAGTAGATGTCTGTTAAGTTGGGTAGCATCTAGCAAGCAGGAGTGTTGGGTAAAGCTTCCATCTTCTTGCAGGGAGGCAGAATATATCTAGTGTTCAGCTTCAGCCATGAGCGAAAGGTTTGTGTGTTCAGCAGAAGAACAGGAAGCATGTGCCACTTTCTAGCTAAGCAGATCAGGAGAAGATAACTTTGTTTGAGGGAGAGGTATCGTTATCCAGGGTTGTGAGCTATATAATTGCACAATCTGCTATCATGCATGAACAGAGCTGTTCAATAGCATGGCCCTGCCTTGTCCTGACATCATGTCTATGTTGGAAATCCGTTTGGAATGAAAAATCCCACATTCCCCAAGTGGCCTCGTAGTCTCTGAGCAAAAGGCTGAGTTGCAGTAGAGACTTCACAGTTTCAGTGGTTCCAGAGATGGGAGTTCAGTCACCAGCCTCAAAGCAGCTAAGGAATGAGAAGTCAGCAATGAAGCAAACTTCTTTCCAAAGATAATAACATTTAAAAGTGTGGGTGATGTCCATGGTTCTTTGAAGGCAAGAAAAGTCCCAAAGACAAGACAAAGTCACTGTGAGTAACAGTGGTACTCTCATTAGCTGCTGCTATTTCTAGTGCTGGTTTTTGGACATGGCACTTCTACGGATTGCTTAATGAGAGCATAAATGCCAGGTCATGTACACAGGTTGGAAGTGTTGGCCATTATCGGTCTGGCACAGTCTGTGTTGCAGACTCAACAGAGTCTGCTTGTGTGAGGTCGCATGCTTGTGTGAGGTCCAGTCTTCTACAGCTTTGGTTTTATGATCTCTATGCCTTTCTTTCACAGCCATTGCTTTCATATTAAAAAGGCAGCCCTGACTTCTAGCATCAACCTGATGCCTGAGAGAATCAAGTCCCCTTCTCTCTCTTCTGCTGCTCTGCCCTCTCCTTTTCATCCCCATCTCAACCAACCACTTCCCTATGTAGCCCCAGTACAAGAGGAATTCCTCACTGGCCATCTTCAACTTTATTTAGGCCATTTTCTGTGGCCATTTTTGTCGGGGGGGGGAGGCCCTAGTGGGCTGGAGAATCTGGCCCAGAACTCAGTGATGCCTTTTTAAAAGGCACCCAGTTGAAGGGACTGTGTGGTTTTCCCCAAACCAGAAATGCCCAGCAAACTCTGTGTGCTCCATGTTAAAGGCTCTGCACCCCAGTGATAGCAAAGAAAGCCACCCTGATCATTCAGATGAAGGTACCATATACCAAATCATCAGTGACTTGCATATAATTTCTGCATCAGCTGCATTTTGCAAGCTGTTCTGCAACTTGCCAGACAATGTTTGATATTTGGATAGTGTTTGCAAATGGCAGATAAAAGGTTAATGGGAAATGTCTCTGACAGTAGCTGGATATAATTTAGAGATGGACTACAGCCATGTAGCTACATACCAGATTTGGGTTTTGGCTCATTATATTGGAGAGATAAGGCCCCAAAAGGGATATGCACGTTCAGCCAGAGCTGAGTTTTCCAAAAAGACAGTTTCAGTCTGAGAAGGGATGGGCAGTTTAACATGTGAACCATCTGGCCTCTGTGATGCACCAGCTTGCAGGCACTCTATAAAGGTGTTAGCTGCTGATAGTATCATTTAGTCCTCCCTCTCCTACTGCTACTCAGAGAGGGGATGAGGGCGGCAGTGATGACGAGCCACTCATATATTAATCCTAGTTCATCTCAGTAGCATATAGCAAAACAAAGCAACAAAGGTATTCCTCACTCTTCCTTACTGTCCTTATTCCTCTTGTTGATCAAACTGCGCCTTTTTTTATTCACTGCATGTTCTTGAGACTTGTGTCTTCTCCTGTGCGTGTCCTGTCTCCTGGAAGATTATTCCCATGCTTCCTGTAGCACAAGCTGAAAAATGTCAGGTGTAAACCTCTACTACTTGCCTATTAAGAGAGTGATTTGTTAAGGTGTTGAGAAATGACCTTTATTCCAACTGCATGCATGGAGATTGATTTTTTTCTTTTGGTCCTCCAAACTGGTTCCTCTTGCAAAATATGGTTCTTTTCCATCTTTTACTTATCCTTTACCTCTTTTGAAATCCAATTTGAAAAACATCATCTCTTCTTCCAGTTGTGCTTTGAACTTTGGAGCTATGCAACTTTGCTTAAAAGCTGTTTGGGAAGACAGCTGTTGAAATGAGGCTCTGAATTTACATGGGCATAAATGCCCAGAAACACTGAAGAGAGGCCCGAAACCACTGGTTTGAAGATACACAATTTTGTGGCCCTCACAAAATATCCCATTCAAATGACAGCTTCTCTAGAGACAGAGCAGCTCCCAGTGCCATTCAAGGGAATAAAATTCAGTGTTGAATCTGCATGAAGACAGAGGAGAGCTACTTGCTGCTTCATAATGTTATGGGCCCAGTATCTGTATCATTGCTTAGCAGATCTTGCTTCCAGTTACCCTCCTTTTCTTCAGAGCTGAGCACTAAGAGCACATTCCGAGCAATTCATACGGAAAGACTACAAGAATAACACCTCAGAGTAATGCTATATCCTTTGGCTTATAATCAAAACTCACAAGGCAGTTAGTTGTACCTGTGGATGCATTACTGAGCTTGTGACTTTTCTCTTCTGTGGACTCTCCAGCATTTCTGAAGATGGTTGGGGGTAGGTGAGTGCACCCGAGGTAACATTCTTGTTTGCTGGGCTGCTGGAATTTGGCTGTGCTCCTTAAAAAAACAGTTTGTTTTAGCCATTTTTGATGCCTGTGCATGTGCAAAATGCAACTGGAAGAAAAACTAAGCAGAACCAAGACACTGAAAGGCAAGGTTGTAAAATTGGTATTTTTCATCTTGATTAATAGTGACTGATGATCTCATTTTCCAATACTGCTTCTTTTTCCAGGTAAAAGATATTAAAGAGCAGTTCATGTATACGACAAATGCCAACTACAGGTACCTCAGTGACTGCCCGTTCTGGAAATCAACAATATGACTTACCTGTCAGAGCTGGGTGTAGGGTACAAAATTATTCAGTTAGTTCTGCCACTATCACAGAAGTTGGCACTCCCTTGTCACCCGTCACACCACAACACCTAAAGACTAGCGAGTGGGGGGACACACAGAGCTGTGTTGAACCACAGCAGAATTGCAGAGATGCTTCGGTTCCTGCTTAACTGTGCAAACGCACATTTAGGCATGTATTAGGTTTTCGCTGCCTTTCTCCTGTTCCTCTCCCTGCTCTGGTTTTTCATGTTCAGTGGATTCTCCTCTCTCTATCTCTGCCTCTCTTTCTCTATTTTTTTTTTCTCTCTATTGTTCCCCATTGTCACTAACTGTCAGTCACTTCATAAAGCCGTCTGGCTCGGAGCTTAAATATTGCAGGGCAACTAAAACCCACCATCAGAGCCAATTCAGTCATATCTGCTCAGTCGTGCGACAACATTGGGACTTTTAGGGTAGGGAAGAAGAGAGACAAAAGTTCACTCTTCCCTGCAGAGTGCCAAGAGAGGAGGGGGACACATTTCTTCGGTGGAGCCTTTCACAGCGGCAAGTTGCTTGCTCAACGTCCTTAACCTATACAGTCTTTTTTGCTGGTGGTGGTGTGCTCAGGTTGCAACATCTGGAAGTGCAGGGTGGGGGTTTGCAACAAGCCCATGTGAGTTAAGAACACGAGTCTGTTGACTCCAAGTGGGCTTAGGCAGTCTCCTCGTGATAGGCAATGTAAGGAAAAAGGCGACTGCCTAAATTCATTGCTTGCACCTTTTTCTGGGACTTGAGGGGCTGACTGCTTACAGGTGGAACCCTAGACATTTGAACTGGTTGTACCACTCATCTGCAGTCTGCCCAAAATTGTTTCTTGCAGTTGAACCAATTGAGCAGCTTCAAACCACTTCACTGGCAGAAAACTGAGAGGATGGGCATGGCAGAGTTATGAAAAACGTGACTAGTTCGGAAGTGATCTCAGGAGGACTTTAGCCAAATGTAGCAACCTGCAAGTGAGACATTTGATGGAGTTAGGAAATACTTTTCCTTCTCTTGCACAATGAGTTTTCCGTATGATAAGGTTTATCACATCGAGAATGTCGCTCTTGCGCGTTGCAGTGGAAATGTTCAAATGCTAGATGTGGATACCAGCATGACTCACAAAGAAAGGGATGGAGTTAACTGCAGTGCCTGGGGGACAATGAAGTTCATACTGTGTGTAGTCACGTTTTTTAGAGTTGCACATGATCGGTAACTGTCGGGTGTAGTTTGCGAATTTGCAGAAAGAGAATGTTTAAATCAGTTTAGATAATGTATGTAAACAGCATAATCTTCTGCTAGACTTGTTAATGTAAGTGCTGACATTAACACACTCTTCTACACAACTTTAATGACTGAGAAAGTAGCAATTTTCTTTGGTGATTAAATTATATGTTTGCTGCTTACACATGGAAGGTGTTTGTGCAAGCTGAATGAGTGTGTTCTGTTCTTTGTTTTCTAACATGGGTGTCTGGGGTTAAAATTTTGCAAGGTTTGAAAGCAAGGCAAATGAGTCCATCTTGTTTTAGAACAATGACATCAGAAGGATTTCTTTGGTTGAAAATTTGTGACATTCCCCAGAGCCACAGAACTCTCAATATTTTGTGTGTTTATCTATGTGTGAATATGTACACACAGTAGTTGAAACAGACTGGGATGCGTTGGTGTGTTGTAACATATGGCATTACAAATATATCCCAGTGGTATTTGAGAGAGGAGGGAAGTTTAGATACTCCGATTTCCATGCTGTTGGCTGTACCTTCTTTTACCCAGCACTTGTGTATGTGTGTCTGCATTTAGGAAACTATAGATGGAGGTAGTATCTAAGAGATGAACTTCTAGATCCCTGTGAACAGCTATTTTATGCAAAATGTTCCCTGTTTCACTTGTCATGGTCCACAGTTCAGTCTTTTTGGACTGCTGTAATATTCAGCATTCCTCAGAGACTTCAGACGGCTGGGATGTGTTAAATCAGCCCATTCCAAAGAAGTTTCCTCTGTATTTTCCTCATTCATAGATCTTCCCTTGCCTAAAATTATATAGTGGGAAGTTTCGGATACACCGGATCAAGTCCTGACCTAGGAATAATTTACTATCATGCAAAAATGACAGATGTAGTGTTTGACTTGCATTACTCGTAAAAAGACTACTTTCTCAGCTTTCCAATAGGATGTCTGCAGCTGGCTTCCAGCTCTGTGTTAGTCTGAGATAGCAGCACTGGCATTTTAGAGAGAGAAAACAGTATTTTAGGTCACAGTTACAGACCTTTATGTTTTTCTCCAGGTTTGTTCCAATGTCAGTCTGGCAATTGACTTCGGAAGAGGATACAAAGAACAGCCCCGATAACACCAAATAATTGTATTGTATATAATACATACTATACAGCAAAATAGTATATATATGGTAGTTATTAAGCTTGGATATTATTACTAACACAGCAATGATGTTGTAATTGCTGTTATTACCTAACAGAGTGATTTCTAATGTAGAATTAATATATGCAACCTAGCGAGAATTCAGGTTTGTGTAGTTGCAACATGGGCACCGATTTCAGATCTATTTGGCCTGTGTGTGGTTCTGGTTCAAGAACAGCTTGAGTGCTTGAAAGCTTCACTCTTCAAACCACTGCAGCTGCATGCTGATAAATCTGTTCTACTGTACTGCTGGCACGTGTTTGTACGTGTATGAAATCTAAGCAGGCTCATGCAACTGAGCTTACGAGGCACCACAGAAGTTTCTTACTTGGAAAAGGAGATAAATGTACTCCCCGGCTGAAAAGTAATTGCCCATTTAGAGCCAGGGAAGAACGAATTTAGCAAGCAGTTTGCTCTGGCTTCCTAGCTCTTCTCCTTCTAAATGAATCATTGTGATTAGGCAAATAAGCAAGCAAGCAACCTTCTTTCTTTTCTCAAAGCGCATTAGGGAAATAGTTACTGGTTGAAAGCAACAAAAGGCATCAGTGGGAAAACTTGAAATCTAAAATTTAGCATAATTTGTGGTCATTCTCTTTCTTTTTTCTTTCCTTAGACAGTAAGAAATGGGTGACTGGAGTTTCTTGGGGAACATTTTAGAGCAGGTGAACGAGCAATCCACTGTCATCGGGAGAGTTTGGCTCACAGTGCTCTTCATTTTCCGCATCCTGATCCTGGGAACAGCCGCCGAGCTAGTGTGGGGAGACGAACAGTCAGACTTCGTGTGCAACACCCAGCAACCTGGTTGCGAGAACGTCTGCTATGATGAAGCCTTCCCCATCTCCCACATCCGGCTCTGGGTTCTGCAGATCATTTTTGTATCCACACCTTCGCTAATGTACTTTGGGCATGCGGTGCACCATGTCCGCATGGAGGAGAAGAGGAGAGAGAAGGAGGAAGCTGAGAGGCGTCAGCAAGCTGAGGTGGATGAAGAGAAGCTGCCCCTGGCTCCAAATCAAAACAAAGGCAACAATCCTAACGGGACCAAGAAGTTTCGCCTGGAAGGTACCCTCCTGAGAACTTACATCTTCCATATCATTTTCAAAACCCTGTTCGAGGTGGGATTCATAGTAGGTCAGTACTTCCTGTATGGCTTCCGAATTCTTCCACTTTACCGCTGTGGGCGGTGGCCCTGTCCCAATCTTGTGGACTGTTTCGTCTCCAGGCCCACGGAGAAGACCATCTTTATTATGTTCATGCTAGCGGTGGCTTCTGTGTCCCTCTTCCTCAACTTGGTGGAGATCAGTCACTTGATCCTGAAAAAGATCCGGAAGGCTCTGAGAAGACCAGCAGAGGAACCGCTGGGAGAAGTCCCAGAGAAGCCCCTCCATGCCATCGCAGTCTCCGCAATCCCAAAGACCAAAGGCTACAAGCTGCTGGAAGAAGAGAAGCCGGTGCCCCACTATTTCCCTCTCGCGGAGGTAGGGGTTGAGCCCAGCCCCCTTCCAGCAGCCTTCAATGAGTTTGAGGAGAAGATTGGGATGGCACCATTAGAAGATCTCTCCAGGGCATTTGATGAGAGGTTACCATCGTATGCACAAGTGAAGGAGCCGGAAGAGGAGAAGGTAAGAGCAGAGGAGGAGGAGGAAGAAGAAGAGGAGCAGCCGGAACCTCAGGAAGAGCCAGGGGTGAAGAAAGCAGAAGAGGAAGTGGTGAGCGATGAAGTGGAAGGGCCTTCAGCACCTACTGAACTTGCCACTGATATGAGACCCCTCAGCAGGCTAAGTAAAGCCAGCAGCCGGGCCAGGTCAGACGATTTGACTGTATGAAGGTGCAGGATATGGGGAGCACATGAAAATGAAAAGGTTGAAGAGAAAAGGAGAGATAGAGAAAGAATCAAAAGGTATTTTTTAAGCAAAGTGCTAAAATGGCCATTTGAATATTATTTCCTCTTGAGATTCTCAACTGGAAAGGTACTATCACGGTAACTGTGCCTTATTTGCCCTGTATGTCCATTTGAGAAGGAACGTTTTTCCTGTTTCCACATGCTAGCTCCCTCCTTACAGGAATACCTATGCTGTACACATAACTGACGTCTTTTAAAACTAACGTGGCTGTGAAACCCAAATGTCACCACTGTGAACGTATTTACTGGAAGCTTTGTGTTCCACATTTCTCTTTGGCCAGTGAAGGGGAAGACTGATCAACAACTGTATCTAGTATTTCTTTTTCTGTTTCCCCCTATGGAATGCTGAGCAGATCTCCCCTTCGCTGTTGGCATGGAATTGCAGTTATTTAATTCACAAAGTGAATTCTGTGCTTAGCATCAGCGCACTAAACTAGTAAGCACTATTTCCCCCCTCTATTCAGAAAATAAAGCCAAAATGCCTCCAGTTTCTCTGAGAATGCAAATCTGAGTTAGGTAAAAATATCCTCCCTTTGCCAAAATCATTTCTGCTCTTCCAGTGACATTGACAGTGGGCAAGGTTAACAGCAGCTCTCTACTAGGATTTAGCAGATGCCCACAGATGGGTTATTTGTTCCCAAGAGGGTCATCCAGCCTCGAGCCTATTTCAGAGCACTGGAAAGAATAAATTCAAGTGATATTTTTTACTTGTAGTCTTGTGACTTAAAAGATCTGAATCTTGATTTAGCAAAGCAAGCGTGGGAAGGCTCTGTGAAAGGAGGAAACAGCTACAGCCCCCAGAGCATGAAACCAAATATAAGCCTTCATGACATGATCCTGACATGTGCTCAGTTCCTGGAGCTCCCAGACTTACAGGCACTCAGCAAATCTCAGAGTCCTGAAGGCACCTGTGAACCTAACCCAGGGGTCTGGGTAACTATGTCACTATTTAAAACTCTAAATACAAAACTGGTTGTTCAAGTTGGAAAAGTCTGGTATGATAATAGCCTTTTGACATCTTTTGTTTTTTAATTTGACAGACGGGAGCCATCCAGTGGTTTACATCTCTATTAAATGCCAAAGTCTCAAGTAAAACAAGGCCTTTCAAAAGATGATTTAGACCTTTTATGCCAACAGGTCTGTACAGAACTCTCAGAGCCTCATCAAAATCATTTTACAAAAAGCAGAAAGGCACGTGCTTGCAAATGTTTAAATGTGTGTGGATTTCTAATTTTAGGACTTCAGCAGCACCTTTTGGTTGGGACAGCGCAGAAATGTGTTCAAAAGCTTCAGGTTAATGTCTATGTCCCCTCAAAATTGAGCCTCATGCCCGAAAAGTGCAGGTATGCGCTCTCATCTGCTCTGCTCTGCAAACCTCAGACTCTGCCAGCTCAGCAAATTCTTTCTGCTGGGCTGCAGCCCATCCCATTGTTCCCAGGGCAGGCTCTAATCCAGGTCAGGGAAAAAGCAGTCTTTGGCATAATGCATAGAACTCATCCCGACATCAGCTAGATAAGACCCCCTGCTGTCTCCCATTGTAGCAGGGCTGACTCAAAGCCCATGGAAGTCAAATGGATGTCTGAGAGAGCTCTGGGTGGGCTTGGGCTCACACCTCCTGTCCTGCTGCCCCATGTCCCTGCCCAGGCAGCCACCAATACGGTCAGTTCTGCCACTCACTGATCTAACCTGTTTGGTGGAGTTCCCCTGCCTTGTTACACAGCTGCCCCATGCGAGCACAGAGGTGGCTGGACTTCACTGCTGAGTGAGGTAAGCTGTACATATGTAGAAAGTTTGTAGGGTGCTCTGGGATTCTTCGGCACCATAGCATTGCCATGTTTGTGGGTTGTTTCTTTTTTTTTACACTATTAATCCTTTTGCTCCTCTTGGGCTGGTGTATTTTCCCAAGGTTTGCAGCCTGAGGTCAAAATCTTTGCTCCTTGGACAAAGGCTGTTAGGTTGTCCTTCCTTGTGAAGGAAGACTGAAAGTTTTCGGAAGGAATATAATAAAGCAACACATGCAAAGGAACATGCAGAGAGAGAATCTGGAGGCTAGCATTTATCTACTCTCTTAATACAAAACCAGGAGAACAGTTAGCACAAATGAAAGGCAACTGAGGGAGGAGAAAGTTTTTTCTGCAGGAAAGAGTCCACTGTGCCCAGTTCAAGATACTAGAATTCAAGAAAGGGCAAAGATTTAGATGAACAGCAAAATCACCACACTTACACTAGATGGGATCTATTACTTTTTATTTTGTTCACAGAAAGTTATGAGAGAGTTTTAATGGTTCTAAGCATAAAACAGAAAGAGAGGTTTAGTGGTTCTAATGGTTTAATGGTTCAGCCCACTTGTTGAAGGAGGCCAGAAACACACTTTCCTGTACGTAAAAACCAAAACCATGTAACGGTTCAGTGTAAGGTATCTTCCACCTTCCTTAGAGCATGTGAACCTTGCAGACACCAATGTACTGGACAAGATGAATCATGCCCACCCTTACGGACTTCTAATTACTTGAAAAGTCCTTTTACACACAACGTCTTTTAATAACCACTCCTGTTCCTGACCTCTGACATGCATACCTTCATTAGATCACTGGACTACTTCGAGATGAGTGCTCATTTATCAGAGTATATGGTTCCTAATATAGCTGTCAGGTGGTTCAGTTTTTAATCATCAGATGTTGAGTATGTCATTCTTTTTCACTGGAATGCCTCCGTAAAATGCACTGTACAAAGCGTACTCAATGGACACTCTGTAGTTCTTTCACAGCTGCCCCAGGAAAGCTCCTCCGGGTCACAACAGCACAATGAAACAAGCCAGCGTTTTCCTCCTGCATCCAGTCAACTGCTGTTGATTTTTATTCCTCAAGCCAGTTTTCAAGCATCCTGCCAGGCTGCTAGTGAATCTGTAGCCACCAAGTACAAGCCACATCATCAAGACAGTGCTTCTCAGCGAGCTGGGCAGGGACTAACAGTCCGGTCTTCTGGCATTCAGCTTCATCTCTGCAATGAAATCACTGTGGGACTGTCAGCAAGTCATTCTTCCTTCTTGTACAATTGGGAAGAATTTTCTACCTCACAAAGACAATGTGAGGCTCAATATATTGTGTTAGTAATAGATTCGGAGGTCCTTGGATGGAAGGCCCTACAGACGAGCAAAGGATTATTGCTATTTCCAGATGTGATAGCATATAAATGTGTTTTATTCCCCCTCAATGAGACAAATTTAATCATTTATTCAAGAAATTCCTAGTGAAGTTGCCTAACAGCCTCAGAGCTGTGGATCTAGTGTATGATTATACTTCAAAAAGAATTAAACAAAACAGTTGTATATGTGAAGACGAGGGAGAATTATCTCCTTGGGAAGGGGGAAGTCACTGGACTATTAGAGCCATGCCTGAATCATGTAAAGGTGTGTGTACCCCCCCTTGGCTCCCTGTGCAAATAAATTACTAACTGACCACATGGCTCTCTGCAGGGAGCATAAGATGCAAGTGTCAAAATCACCAAAGGAGGTGAAAGTAGAAGAGAAAGGTAGTGTCTTAGCTTACAGTAGCATGTGGGAGTTGGTGTTCTCTAGTGTCTAGAGCAGTGGACCTAGGATAATAATCTTAGATTTATTTCCAGCTCTGCTTCTGACTTGCTGTGATAATCACTTTACCTCTCAGTGCCTGTCTTCTCCACCTGTAAAATGGGTGTAAGAATTTCCACCTACCTCACAGGGATGTTGTGAGGCTTCCTTAATTCTGTTTGTAAAGTAAGTAGGAATGATCTGATGAAAAGCACTGCTGAAATGGATGGTATCCTTGTTATTTCCTGGCAGAACTGCTATCTTGGTTAATATACGACTCCTCAACCAGAAGGGCAGTAGTTTGAAAATGCGAGCACTGCACTGCACTGACAACATCAACACAGATGTGGATTTGCCCATGAGTAAAAAAAGCTTTTATTGATCTCCCCTGTCCTCCCACCTTAGTCTGGACCTTGCCACATGAAACAGTGGTGACATGATAAGTGGCTGGGAATGTCCCCTATTTATACTTAAATAAGACAATTCCTGGAGCAGGGGGTGCAGGTTGATGAAGCTCTTAACAATTTAAAGGTCCTTGCAAGGCATATGGGAGGGGGTTGTATCATGCATGATATTGCCGGGCTTCTGTTTTAAACCACTCAGTGCAAACTCCAGGAAAATTTTCCAGTTTCCATGGAAGACTTTATAATTGTTTATGGCACACTGAAAAAAAAGCCACCCTTCATGAACGCAAACCTACAAATTATTGCAGAATGGTTTGGGTTGGAAAGGACCTTAGGATCATCCAGTTCCAAACCCCTACCATAGGCAGGGACACCTCACCCTACACCATGTCGCCCAAGGCTCTGTCCAACCTGGCCTTGAACACTGCCAGGGATGGAGCATTCACCACTTCTTTGGGCACCCTGTGCCAGCGCCTCACCACCCTCACAGTAAGGAACTTCTTCCTTATGTCTAACCTGAAATGTTATCATGTTATACCGATTCTTTCCTCTAAGTTAGATAGATACGAACAAGCTCTGAACACTGAAACACAATGAGGCTCAGATTCCTCCTCCTGTAAAAGGGAATAGATTTGGGGGATCTCTGCTATCTCGGTCTATGTGGGCATGAAATCTACTACTGAGGGAGGAAAGTCCAGTCTTCTGCCACTCAGTAACTCACTGACTCTGCAGTTTCACATTTAAAGAGCGGCTGTTGAAAAAAAGAGTGGCAGTTTGCTGTTTTATATAGAAAATGGCTTTTCAGGCTGACAACTGATAGTAATCCTAGCCTAGGCCTAGTTTTGTTTAGTAAAGACAGGAACATCCATGAGAACTAGAGTAAAGCCTTCCTATGAGCCCAAGGCAGTTGTGATAAAACAGTATATGGTGCCAAATTTCCTGAGGGCTAGGGCTGGATAAGCATACCAAAATCAGGGGACTTGCCTAACTACTGGAATTATTTCCCCCCCCAGCAGAATGACATTGCCATTTCTTAGGCTCTGTGTGTGCTACACCTTTTAATATGGCTCGGGAAAGGCTTTTTGCCAACACCAAATATGCTTATACAGTTGAGTAGCAACCATGGCAAATTAATGTGTGTTGAGTTGCCAAGACGTTCCCTGGCACACAACCCTTTCCTTGCAACTAGCTTGGCATGCACCTATTTCAGGAGAACAAGACTCGTGTCTGTCAACAGTTCGAGTTTTTCTCTCAGCATCTTGATGTACAAAGAGACATTGAGGGTTTGTTCAGCCTAGAGAGGAGGGGGCTAAGGGTATGGGGAGCCTCAACTGCTGTCTTCAGATACCTAATGGGGAGTGGGGGGGAAAATGGAGATGGACTCTCAACAGAGGTGAAAGCGAAAGATCAGAGGCAACGATCACAAGGAAAATTTTCACTAAAAAATTCTGGCAAGGAAGAAAGCATTGTTCAAATGGAGAGTGGTTCAGCACTAAAGCAGGTGCCCAGAGGCACAGTGGGATCTCCATCCTTGGTGGGTGAAGCGTGACTGGGAAAAGCACTGAGCACCCTGGTCTGACTCTGCCAAAAGGTGGACCAGCTAACCCCTTCTAGCCCAAACTATCTATCCCATGGGAGGTTAAAAGTCCAGAGCAGCCACTGCGTGGTGGAACAATGGGTACAGGGCACTTTCTGCCTCTCTAGTAGAGCTTGCTTAGACTGTCCCTGCAGGCAATACCAACTCACCGGGCACTGCAGCGGAGGCTGATGCACAAACACAGTCAGCTGATGTTTGGTAGCTACAAAAGCTGCTTGAGGCCAGAATCATGTGTTGTGCAACTGGTTTGGAAAAAGCTTTACAACCAAAAATATTACAAAAATGAAAGAACCTCTGTATGCTTGTTAACAGAGAAAATAATGGAAATATAAGGGGCTTAGGTCTTTCCGGCTCCCTTCAATTTCAGTGCCCAGTGTGCCTTCAAATCCATTTGGAAGTGCAGAGGACTGCATTTTAACATTCTGTCAACAAAATCCTATGTATTTTAAAGCTTCCTGATCTGGGATGAAGCAGAACTGAATAGAAATGGTGATTACAGAGCTACTGACAGAACATTTTGGAACAACAAAGACTGTTGGCCTTCGCCTTCCTAGATCCAGCCTGGCACAGTAAAAACAAAACAAGCCATTTATTGATTTCCAAGGAGGAAAGGCTGTATTGTTTGAAAAGTCATGCAGTAGCCCACCAAAAACACAGCAAAGACTTTATTAAACAGAACAACTGGCTACTAGGGTGCTTCCCTGAAGCTCAGGGGAGAGTTGGATTGAAGGATGACCAGGATAAGGAAACTCAGTTACAAATGAGTATACAGAAAATCCTGGATTATGGGCAGCTGTGAGGCAGAGGATGTGGAGGAGGGCAGCAGAGAATCCTAGGTACCAGCGCAGCATGCCGGGTACCTAGCATGATGGGAGGCTGCAGGCAAAGGCTGAAGTGAAGAAACCTGCAAGCTCGTTGGTGGGGTACCTCATTGTAAGGATAAGGCAAGCCAACTTAAACCCAGCCCATCACCAAATCTGATATTTCTGGATTTTAAGAAGGTTAGCAACTTTAATATAATTTAATTGAACTTTTATGTGCTGGTTACTCTATTTACCTGATAGAACTGAGAACCTGACTAGCATGGGTAAAGCTTTTTTTCCCAATCCTTCTACCTAAGTATATAAAGAATTACTGGGACAAAAATGTTCAGGTAAGCTTCTCAACACATATATTTTAGTTCAAAGAGAAGTCGTAGACAACCCCATAAAGGAATTAATCTATTGCCAGTGAACATTTTCATCTGAACTCACCACAAATAAATTCAAAAGAAATTCAGAAATCAGATTGATGTTGGATTACTCCCAGCTTCAGAGCTCCTGTTTATGAAAACCTCTGGAGAGGAAAGAAAATGGCTGGCTGGCTGCCAGCTAAACCTATTTGTCATGAATATGCCCCGTAGCACCTTCTGGAAACCTGTGCTATTTCTAAATATACTCTTGGCCAACAAACTGCTTTAATTCAATATGCTCCACCTTTCCGCTTTAGTTGAGAGACTTCAGTTCCCTCTACAAACTGAACATAAAGTAGCCACATTCACACTTTAGTATGTGGAAGAATAAAATATGGAGCTGAACGGAAACCTGCCCATATACTGACCAGCTCTTCTTCCTCGTGCGCTGCCTCTCCTCTCTGGCCACCTCTGTCTATATTCTGTTTAGTGGAACTACCAGCCTCTCACAACCAAGACATTGCCTTTGTGCCTGTGGAGTGCCACGGACCCTTCTGCCCACACATGCATATAAGCTGCTATCTAAGGAGGAACAACACAGAATAAATTTTCCATTTTCTTTTTATGCTTTTTGTCCTCCCTGAAGGAGAAATCCTGGGAATGGGAGGTGGGGGTGGCTCTGAGTTTTTCCACTAGGCATTATCTTCTTCCCTGTGTGTTTCTTCCAAGTCTTGAGGAGCAGCAATTTACAGCTAAGCAGAGGCATGTTTCAAGCCTATTTATAAACACATGAAAAGGAGAAAGCTTAAAGAGTTATGACCAAAGCCCGCCTTGGTTTTTAACCTCGTGCTGAAATGAGTAGAGTTGCCAAAGTGTAAAAAGGCACAAAAGTGGCTTTGAATAATTTGTTTTTTAAAGGATTTCTTGTTAACTTCTGTCTTTAAAAAGCAACCAACAGCGAACCTTGCCTCACAACCTACGATACAGAACAAAACAACCACAAATCCCTCCGAACTTGGGAATCTCATCACTTTAGGAAAGACCGGTTTCCAAGTAGCAGAAACAGAAAGGAGGAACAGGAAAGTCCTGATCTCAGCTCTGCATTAATTGGCAGCAATACCAGAAGCTGTGAAGAAAAAGGCCTTACATTATATATGATAATCTGCTCCCTCGGTTAATTTCCCTGTGAACTCTGAATGGTTTTTTTCCTCTTTGCAATGCTGTAGAAGAGACAAATTTCAAGCCAAGACAACTGATGGCAAGACAGAAAGCCAAACAAGGAGACTGTGATGACGTGAATCTGGTGACTTGGCACAACCAAATGTAGATTTGTTTTCCTAGTGAAGTGAGTTGCAGTGAATAAAGGTTCCTGATTCTGAATCAGCAGGGGCTCCATGCTTTGTTAAACTCCCCACTAACCACACTCGATTCTTTCTCTTCCCATACGATTTATTATTCCAAACATAGAGACTTTGGGGTGGCAAAGATTAGGTGTGTTTTTAAGAGGAAAAAGATACAGACACCATTAAGTTGAAGCAGGGACATGACCGCGACATGAACGATCCGATCTCACACCGATAGGCATCAGGAAATTCCCTGTTTGAACTTTTACTTCCCTTCTGGCTCTACTCCTTGACACATTATTATTGCAGTCCTGAAAGGCGTCCCCGGCCCTGGCCTGGGCGCACAGGGAGAATGAAACGGGCCACAGGGAATGGGTAACGTGGCAGCATGGTGTCTCTCCACAGCAGCGGGTCCCCTTCCCTTGGCTTCGGAGGGGCACCCCCTGCGCTGAGCGGCAGGAAGAGGGCTCAGGCTTCCTCCAGGGCTCCCACTCAGCAGGCTACAAGCAGCAGCGGGTCCCAACCACCGAACCCACCCGTGTACCCTCCGCTTTGCTGCGGCAAAGGCACCGTAACACCGCCGTGGGGCACCAGGGGCGGAGCTCCCCTTCACGCCCCGCCTCGCCGCGGGGAGGGCGCTGCGCCGGGCTGAGGAAGGAGCCCGCTGCGGCTGCGCATTGCAGCCGCCGACGCGGGCACGGGGGTGAAAGCGGGGCGGCCGCGCGGCCGCCATGAGCTTCCTCATCGACTCCAGCATCATGGTCACCTCGCAGGTACAGCGCTACTGCTGCGCGGCACCCGCGCCCTGGAAGGCTGAGGGCGGCGAGGTGGGGCCCGCCGCGGCTTGAGCCCGCCCCGCCGCCCCTCAGGAAGCGGCCGTTGGGAGGGCGTGCGGGGCGGTGCTTGCGGGCGGGCATGCGCAGCTGTCGGAGCACGCTGCATGGCGGCGTTGGCCGCGCCTGCTGCGGGGCTCCGCGCCTGAGGGGGTGCCCTGCCCGGTAGCGGCAGTGGGAAGGAGCTTGGTGCTGCGGGTGCAGGGGTGAGGGGCTGGTTGTCAAGGTCCGCCCGCCATGTTGTCACCCCTGCTCCCGCTGCAGGGGAAGAGAAGCTGTGTGCATCTTTGGACTGCTTCCTTGCGTGTCGCGGTGACCATTGCCCTCCTGTAGCTGTCACGTCAGGGTGCAGTGCAGAAAGAGGTTCAAGGAAATAAGGTTGTAGGGAATGGAGCTTTTCCTGTCATATGCGTCAGTTGTATACATGTAGACTTTCTCAGTTGGAACAAGCAGGGAAGTTTGTCTTTCTATTCTCTAATTTGTTTCTGGTGTTCTTCAAGAAGGCAAATCATAGGCAGTGGGACCAGATGATCTTTGTAGGTTCCTTCCAACTGAAATAGCCTAGCCCTTCCCATCCCTTTCCATCTAATTCCATCCCATCCCATCCGTGTCTTCTGCCCCTGGTTTGCCCCTGAGGACTTTGCTTGTGTACAGTTTGGAAGGTTTTTCATGCTGTGTTATAAGGAATTTAAAAACACACCGCTATTTTATCCTAAATTCCTCCTTCTCCATTGATCCAGCTGTGATTGAGCACTTCCTTCAGCTTTTTCTTTCTGCTGCCATCAAAGTCATTGCTTAACTAGTCTCTGTTTTGCACCAGCTGAGTTCACATAGGAGTCCTTTGAACCTCTTCATGTCGTTCTGTCTTTATGAGAAGTGGGTTGTAATCTTAACATATCTAAAACTCTCCTGTTGTTTTGCATGAGGAAATACTGCTGCCTCCTTCATTAGCCTCCTTTGCTAGCAATTTATCTTGTCACTGTGTTCTCTGTGACGTTCTTCTCCAGCTTGCTGCCTTGCTCCCTCCTTTCTAAGCATCTAAATACCCTTCCTTCCTTTTTCTGCCCATCTGGCAACTGAGGTGGTCTAACTGTTTGCTTCTGCCACATGGGGAAGGTTCTGCTCCCTCTTCCACTTTACTGCACAGTCATGCTTACTTATTTGTGCTCTCTCCGGTATTTGGTTACATGAGTTTAACTGGATCACAGAAGGATCTGATAAGCTTCAGAGCTGGTGTGAAACTTTTGCTGTGTGATGAGGAGGGATGAGCTGAGGAAAGAGAACCTTTCCGCTCTCAACAGCAGTTGGTTCTTATATGGACCGTAATGCACAACTCTTTAGTTTTCCTAGTTTTCCTAGTTTTTTAGTTTTTCAGTTTTCAGGATAGCTTTTGGTCATTTCTTAGAAATGCTATGCCCTCCTATTTGATAATGCTTTGATTCTTGCTTCTAACCTGCTTTTTCACTGTCAGTGGTTTGAGTGTAGCTTTGATACTGTTAACAATTCACCCAGAACAAAAACTTTCTCATTATTTGCTTTGCATCCTGAGATCTAACTTGCTTTTCTTTCATTTGTGGTGCTAGCTTTGCATCTTCTCATAATCTTCAGAATCATCAAGCTGGATGCATGTAACTGTCAAATCTCAAGAATTTTCTGACTTAACCTGTCACACTGACCTGCGGTGTTTTACAGTGTGAACTGTTCAGATAAGGTTTTTCTGTGCTTTTGTACAGTCCTTAACAAAAGGGAAATCTAATCTTCATATCTGTTTTACTCGGTTATTATTGTACTTGCTTATCTCCTCATCTCTTTTACTTTATTTACTTCTTTTTGAAGAGTTTGTCTCCACCTTTTTCCTCCTTCCCTCTGTTAAATGTGGAATTACTTTATGTAAATATCACTTGCTTACTTATACTTCTTTAACATATTGCCTGTAGATAGGACACTTATGAAATGTCTTACCTTTTTCTTTTTGCTATCAATTACTTAAAAGTCTGAAGTCCTCTTCAAACAAGTTTTGCCAGCTGTTACCAATCACTAGACCTTATTCCTATTGCAGTTCTTATTTAAAGGAAAATATCTTTGGTCTTCCTTGCCTGGCACTCCCACTATTCCCTGTCTGTAAATCACGTTAGTCTGTTATCTTTGCCACTGCTGGGATCCAGTTACTCCTGAACCACAGTGGAATCATCCACAATGATTCCTGAATTTTTCTCTGAAAGTTTCCTGTCTTCACAGGGAGACACAGTGCTCTGGCCTTTTCCGTGTGCTCTGAGAAGAAGTACTCTCTTTTTTCTGTGCTTCGTGACATATACTGATTTTTCTCTTTTCTTTGGTCAAATGTGTTTATAAAGAATAGTTAATATCTTCTGAATTCTCTTTTTGCTTGGGTTCTTTTAAATCACCACACTCGTTTTCTTGTCTTCTGAGGAATAGCTGGGGCTACCCATGTCAGGCCTGACAACAGTCTCCTTTTACCTTCTGAACATTGGTAATTACAATTTTGACCATATTCCTTAATTTGTGTTTATTTCATTTAAGTCATCTGCGAAACAGCTGTGATATTGAGTTTGTCTCTTCAGGTATGTGTGAAACAACTGAATTTTGTAAAGTGTTCTGAGAGTCATTGAAACGCAAAGTGTTATTGGCTTGTCCTGTGTCGCCTTCCTTGTCTATGTTGCTTTTGCAATTCCAGATTGTGGTTTGAGACATTCAACACTCCCTTCTCCCTAGTTTTGAAATGCTTTTAACACTTTTCACCCATATTGTGTCAGTGTGTAACCAGATTTAGTGTAAAGAACTCTCCAGAAAATTCAAATGCACTTCTAATCTTAAAGCAACAGCAGATACATTTATAAAATTTACTCATACCTGGAAGATATGTATGTTGTGGACATTCAGGTGTTTACTTTGCTTTCATTACTGTGTTTTCTGTAAAAAGTATAAGCTTTAATTCTGTACATTAGAAGAGAGAAAAAAGAAACAACAATGCAAAGGATTCTGGCAGGCCGGGAACTGAGGGATTCTGAGAACTGGGAATACAGAACTGGGGTGTCTTGACTGCATCTTCCGTAATGTTTTAGCCTTCTGTGTCTGCTACACTTGAATATTTAAAATATTATTCTCTCTGTGTCGCCATGACAAGTTTTAATCCTCTGTGGATGTTGGTTACTTTGGCCCAGCTGTTTTCATTTATTTCATCTACAGTCAGTAGTGAAGTGGCTTTATGTTTTGCAAGTTGCTGGATAAAAATGTTAAGTGCTTCATCTCTTCTGCAGGTTCTGTTCTTTGGATTTGGGTGGCTGTTCTTCATGCGTAAGCTCTTCAAGGATTATGAGGTGAGAAGGGACCTTTCATTACAATTGCAGTTCCATTTCAAGTCCATGTCTTAAAAGTCCTTTCATTACAAGTCCACGTCTTTAAAATTACTCCCAATTGTAGAAATAATTTTAAAACTGCATTTGGCCCTTTTTCCTCTCTTTAACCCCTCTTACCTTATTTTTAAGTGTCTCTACAGTTGCTTTCGTTTTACTTCCCACTTGTGCTTCTGTTTGAAAGACTCCTCGATACCTGAGGAAATGGATTCTTCTGAGGCCAGTGAAAGTTTCCATATTGGCTACTGTTAAATAAAAATAATAAATATGGAGGAGGTGCAGGGATGATAGGAAACTGTTTTGCTTTTTGTTTGAGTAAGCCTGCCTTATGTAATTGTAAACATTTTGAGACAAAATCAGTTTCAGTGGTAACTTTAAACTCAGTGAGGTGTGTTCATTGTGTCTAAGTTGCTTTTGAGAATGGGATGGGGTAAAACTGCTGCATTCTCTTGCCTCTAGAGATTTATGGGAGAATATACTCTAGGTTAGAGATGGCTGAAGTGTGAGGCACATTCAGACCCGAAAAGTTTTTCTGCTGTGGATCTTATTTTAAAGTCTAAGGGTAAGATCAAAGAGCTCTGTTAATAGGGGTCTCTCAAGTTGACATAGAGCATTGCGTGCTTGACATCCCTTCTGTGTAAAGCATCTCTGTTAAATGTGCCAATAGTTGCAATCAGTGTAATACCGAGCAGCTTATGAGGTTGCTCTCTGTTTCCAACAGGCTGTTGCTTACCTGCTATTTAGATAAAGAGCAAGGTGCCTTGAAACAAGAGACGCAGTTGTGTGCCATTGTACCTTGTGATTTGTTTTTGCTACCTGAGGGATATCGGGATGCCATTCTTGCAATGGAAATGTCTGATGCCTCTGGCTTGTTTCCTCCATTGCAGGTGCGACAGTATGTGGTCCAGGTGATCTTCTCTGTGACTTTTGCCTTCTCTTGTACCATGTTTGAACTCATCATCTTTGAGATTTTGGGAGTGCTGAACAGCAGGTGAGTCTGTGAGCTCACTTGAGGACTAGCCTGCCTTGTGTTCTGCAGTATCTTCAGTCCAGCTTCTAAGTTACTGGATTAGTCTTGGATTGGGGAAATCATGTGAGAAAATTGTCAACAACTCAGTGAAGGTATTTGAGCCACAACATTTGTTTATTTGACAGAACATGAAACTAGCAGCCATAAGCTTCTGATTTTCCATGCAATTGCTTTTAGAGTGGTCTAGGTCCCCGGAGCAAGGCTTTACTCTTTGACTTTCTCCATTTGTGAAGTTAAAAGAAACAATTTCTTTTATGGGAGTACTGTAAAGCTTCAGGTCATGCTGAAGAGCACTTTTCAGAAGTTAAGGACTGTAGAAACTATAAGCAACTAGTGTTTCTGTGGTGGTCGGAACAGTGAATAAGATGTGAAGGTAATTGGGGAGTGAAAACTTCTTCTGTAATAATATGATATTTGTGAATCAAAGGCGCATCTTCCCTTGACATAGGGTGGGGACTTCTACATAAAGGGATGCTAAAAACTGTCTACTTCAGAAGTCAGTAGGAAAGAGAAGATAGAACAGTAACATGTAGAGGCTAGCTGGGTTTCCGATTTATCCTCTCTCATCATACTAGTGTAAGAGAGCAGTCAAAGGAGTTGAAAGGCAAGAAGTGCAAAACTGATAAAAGATAATGTTAGTTCCGACTCTGTGTTATTAATCTGTAGAGCTTGCAGCTATGTGAGGAGAATGCTTTTAGAAGTTTCAGTAAAGGGCTGGACATCAATATAGATAAAAATGTTTGCCTGTGAACTAGCTAGGAAAAAGTGACAAGGATCATCATAATATCTCCTTCCCTGAGGCATAAAGAAGTTATGAGTTAATATTGGGCACAAGACATGTATTTTTTCTATTCAACCTAAGTAAATGGTCAGTTCAGCCAAGATAAATCTCATCTGCATTTGACTAATCTGCTTTGCTCAGAGGAGCATCAATCATTTTGATATACACGTGTATTTTTAAACTTTTGCTTTGCAATGTCTTGCACATGCAACAGCTCACTCTGGAGTCAATTGTGTTGAATTACGAGCATTAAATATTTGAATCTTTCCAATTTGAGTTAGCCCTTTTTTGACTCAGCCACTCATTACAGAATTACTTACTGCTCATACTTAGTTTTGATTTATTGTTCAACTGGATGGGTGGTAAATTGAATGAATCATGCTGCAGCTGGCATTAGTCACCGTAGAAAATACAGTGTTGAATAAAATAGCCCAGTGTGGTTTTCTGAGTAGTTGTTAATTTTGAAATGTACACTTTTGAGCTCTGTGTTTAAAAAAAAACCCCAAAAAAACAGAGCAAACACCCTCCACCTCCCCAAACAGCAAAATCCTAGGCCTATATTATCCAATGCTTGGTGTAGTTGGAAGGATTGCATTGAAATGCAGTTGTCTTTGAGAAATGTGCTGTATTATGGTAGCATGCTAATCAGTATTTTGGCTTTATTTTAGCTCTCGATACTTTCACTGGAAGCTGAACCTGTGTGTCATTTTGCTCATCCTAGTCTTCATGGTGCCCTTCTACATTGGTTACTTTGTTGTGAGCAATATCAGATTATGTGAGTACCTGGTTTATGGCAGTGGGGCTGCTAATGTGAGACTAAACGTGCAAATGAGAAATATCTTTCCTGAGAGACATGGGTTGCTCACTATCCCCATAGCTCACTCCTTCCTTTGTCTTTGTTCTGGCTAGATAACTTCTCTTTGGAATTCAGTGCTTTAGCATGAACTGTTAAGCAGTTACAAGATACTTTACATGACCCCAGCAAGTGTATCCTTTCTTCATGGGTTTTGACAGAGTTGAGCCCTATAGAGTAATGTTACTGGAATTTGTTCCTTTACGATTTTAAGCTTGCAGCCAAACTCTGGAACCCTTGGCAAGACTGTGTTGTTCTGCTAGGGGGTAAAAGATATGAGGCAGAAAAGCTCAATAAATCACTCTTGAGGCAGAAAAACTCAATAAATTACCTTTTTTGCTTACTGCTGCCTGGATGAAGCCTCTTCCATGCACTAATGGGCACTTACAAGCTACTGATATTTATTGCTCTTTTGTATTAAGCATAGGCATGGAGGTTGGGAGTATTAAATGTATAGTTTTGGCATGAAGTTGTCAAGTTTCATGTTGAGGGTCACACAAGAAAGACACAGCTAAGCAATCCCCTGTTCGTGGTGCAGACCTCTTCATATGTCTGTGGGGAAAAGCCAAAGTGGTGTGTGGCTGCATCAGCTCTTTCAGACGGTGGTCTCTCAAATAGCTAATCCTGTAGGAAGGGGCAGGGTGCATACTGCTAACTGGAGCTGTCACTTTTGACTGCCTGTACTCAAAGCAGCCTTTGCACCAATGTAGCAATTTTTCAAGCTAGAAAAGCCCTAAAGAAAGAACGTCTTTAAAATGCTGTTTTTTATCTCTCATTAGTGCACAGACAGAAACTTCTTTTTGCGTGTGTTCTGTGGTTGACATTCATGTATTTCTTTTGGAAGTTGGGGGATCCGTTTCCTATCCTCAGTCCAAAACATGGTGAGTTTCATATTCTTCCTGATTCCTTTGTTATCTCACTTTTATCTTGGCAATATATTGCTCAGCTGTACATTTGGGACTGTAGAAAGTAGTTCTGCAACTGAGGATATGCTCTGCTTTGAAATCTGCAGTCTGAAGGTTGTCAGACTGACAGAAATGGGTGGGTACATCTGAGTTATTTGCATTAGTTTTCTTCCAGTACCACAGGAAAACTTTATGGAAGTGAATGAGTCTTAGCTGGACCTAGACTATGTAAGAACATGGCATGCTTTTTGAGGACACAAAAACTCCATCTCCACGAGAAGTTGATCACAATTTTTATTCACTTGTTTCTTTTCTTGTGGAGACTAAAGGTAATTTATTTAAGAAGTGAATTGACAACCAATCCTTCATCTGACTTCTTTCAATCAGAATAATGTTTCTTGTGACTGAAATCAGATTAGTTTAGCATAGATGGCTGTCCATTGAGAAAACATGGCAGGGTGCCTAAACACCAGAGCGTCATAGACTATAGCTAGCAATATGTCTGGCAGTGCATGCTAGCTTCGGTACAGCTTTGTACACCACCTGAGCCCATACACTTGCATGGTGCTAGAATGTGAGTTAGTGAGTCCTGCTGGATGCCAGAGCTATTTATGTGCAGAGTTAGCTTGGGTATCTCTGTGTTACAGTCATGGAACCAAGAGTATTTATAGTGGGAAGATACTGTGCTCACTTGGGCTAGTTTAGGTACAGCAGAGTTTGTTAGCATGTGCCTATATATACTGAATCCTTCAGGCTCTTAAGTGGGCTGAAGGACTATAACACTACAGAACCAGACCACTTATCACCTGGGGTTCCTGTGTAAATTATGTTACCCTTATCCCCTGCACTGGAAAAATGTTTGTGCGTTGTTCTCATCAGGTGAGATTCGGTCAGTTTCACTCAAATAGAAATAGGTGAAATACATCTGTCTGTATAGATAAAGATCAACTTAATCTTTCTGTTCTCTAGGAAGCTACTTTACTCTGTACTAATCTGTAAGAGAAAAATTGAAGGACACCAACTGCAGCAGGGTCTGCTCACCTTTTCATCTCTGATCCTAAAACTACCCTAAGAGAAAGTGTGTTTCTGTGTTTTGTAGTTGTGCCATTTGCCACCGAAATAGAGCAGCTAGTATAGAGTGCAGATCCCTCTGCTCAGGGTTTTGTTGCCAAGAAAAACACGTATCCACTTTGAGTAGCAGAAGGTGCTTGAGTTGGCAGAATATAATAACCCAATGGGAACTTAGCCATGGGGCTTAGGTAATCATCTTCAGACTATTGAAATGGTTCTGTGGAGCTGTGTAACAACTGCAGGCTTGCAGAACTGGTAGTGGGGTGTCTTCTTGTTTTAACTTCTGCTTTACAGGGTGATACCTCCACTTAGCAGTTGTACAGTGCCTTATCTACCAGGTATAGGCATAAGGTTAGAGCACAGGATTCTATTTCATTTTTTTCCCCAGCTGGAGTGCTGCTCTCGTGCATGTATGGACAAGGCGTGTTGCAGGGCTTTATCATGGGGTAGTGGCCCAATTCACATAGGTGGGATCCTACTGTGGAGGGAGGCTATGCCTAATGAACCCCTCACACTGCAGTATGTTACCTGTAGTGTCTTTCTCACTGTGCCCCCCCCGCCCCGCTCACATGCATGAGGAATTGTGTGGACTAGTGGGACCCTTTCAAGTACCAGCAGTGGCACCCTGTGTCACGGAGTGCCTTGCCTGGGGATGGTGATGGCCAGTGTGGTGCAGCTTGGGAATGAACCATCAATCAAGGGCTCTGAGTCAGGAGCCCTGGTTCCTCTGCAGACCTGAGTTTGGGAGCTCACAGTAGAAGGAAGGTTATGCTTTATGCAGTTACATACCGGTGTTCTAAATGAACTGATCAAAAGAGTAGGGTCACTGTCAGTTTTAGTGGGAAGCATTGCTTTAACCAGTGGAATGTCATGTCATTTTGGAAGACACCTCTGTTTTAACTGTTGCTGTCTGCCAGCGTGTGGGGCAAAAGGCCAGTGTATTGTAGCACATTCTGTAGCTCGTGTAAATCTCTATGCAACTGCACATGACTGGGTGTCTCAGTCTCCCTTTGTGAAGTCTTTTTGCCTTGTTTTCATCATTTATTCCCCTTCTCTGAAGCATGAAATGTGGCTTGGCGCTTGGCCATCTCAGCTTTGCAGTCATGTAAGCTCCAAATGTGCTGTGTGTGGCAGCTGCTCTATAACTAGCTCCCTAAAAAGTGAGTGGTGTTTAGTAGCACATGGCACTGTATCCTGAGAAGACAGGTTGAGCTCTGTGTTTAATAGCTGAGAAGAATAAATGTAACTTCAGTGCTTGGTGTTGGTTACAGCACAGGCTTGATGTTCATGCTGTATTACGTGACTATATGTTTTTGAGTCTACTTGGTGCTCAGGTGGAATGCCTTTTTGGTGGTCACCTCAACAACATGTGTGTGTTCACAGGATGAATATAAGCAGCCAGGAGCAGCATAAACTTGTCATGCTGTAGTCATAGAACCATGCAATGTTTAGGGTTGGAAAGGACCTTAAGATCATCTAGTTCCAACCCCCTGCCATGGGCAGGGATGCCTCACACTTGACCATATCGCCCAAGGCTCTGTCCGACCTGGCATTGCACGCTGGCCTACAAGCACAAATGCCATCTGATCTGGAGGGGTTGCTTTTAATGGCAATCGGCAGGATAGGGCTTCCTCTCTATGCTTCAGGCATTTTTGGGCTAGTTTGTCAGGACTAACAGGTTTGGTAACTCTAATCCTGGTTATTGCAGAAGTGGCTTTATGGAAGATGCTTTCTTTGTAGTGTCTGGTGCATGATCCATGTTCCCACCTCAGCAAAGTGCAGTCACTGTTTTATTAATTTAGATGCAAAATGCTGATGCTTAGTCCTCTCCAGATCTGTCTTGGGCTTCTTCATATCTAGTTTCCCATCCCTGTTGCTAAGCATGATAACATGCTTTCCCAGGGAGACTTTCTGCCTCCTTTTTCATAGTCCCTGAATTTATTTCATATTACCTTTGGTCGTTACAGTGGGAAGGCAGTTGGATTCATTAAGCAGCTCTGTTTGTGTTGGGTTGTGAAGGCACCTAGTGTGGAACAGAGTAAAGGGAGCAAGGTCACTAATGCCATGTTTTTCCTTTCTCAGGAATCCTGTCTATAGAACAGCTCATCAGCCGTGTGGGTGTGATTGGGGTGACACTCATGGCTTTGCTGTCAGGATTTGGGGCTGTCAACTGTCCATACACTTACATGTCCTACTTTCTCAGGTAACTGCCGCCTTATGAAATATTTTGTCCACCTTTTTGAGTTTATTATTCTGCTTTTCTTGTGGCATTGATTCAAGCTTTTTCATAACTTTGTTTTCTGAATCTAGCTCTTGCCACATCTACGTGCTAGAACCATTTCCATTGGTGAAGCATATTCTTAGACAGGCTTCTCTCTTCTTTGTTTCATGAACATGTGCCCATTTCCTCTGAAATGGGATAGCAGACCTAACTGGGGGTCTTTGTTTTGCAGGAATGTGACAGATGCAGATATTCTGGCTTTGGAGCGACGACTCCTTCAGACTATGGACATGATTGTTAGCAAGAAAAAAAGGTGAGAAGGCAGCAGTAACATGAAATTATTTATTTCAAGGATTTTCAGTCAATAAAGTGGTTCTTGAAGTTACCAAAATTATTAGACCTGCCAGGGCTATGTGTTCCAGTGAAACAGGAGGCTGAATGGGGCTGAGCTGTGTGGTGCTTCACTCTGGCCTGATAAGCAACTTTGGTTTTTTACTCAGACATCTGCACTAAATAGTACCCTTTCTTACTGCAGTGGCACAGATTATGCTTCCAAGACAAATTGTAACTCTGATGGCAGCTTGACTAGACTGTAAGATGGGCATCTTTCTCTCCTGCTGAGTAAGTGACCTGCAAGCCACCGCAGCTGGCTCTCTTCCTGGTGGTTTCAGTACAGAAGTTGTTTCATACATACTGAGCACTCTCCTGCTCTGTGGATCTGGTGTTTCCTGGTCAGAGCTGGCTAGTGAGCTTGTGTGGACACAGTTACATTCCTGCAAATGGCAAGGTTTATGTTAGTTAAGTTTTGCAGAACTGCAAACGTAGCGTAGCACACAAGCATGCCATCAGAGCTAAAAGCTCTGCTTTTAGCTTATTTCATGTACCCCAAGCAAAGAAGCTGCTTTTGGAAACAAGGTAATTTCATTTACACTGAAAAGATTGTCTGCTGTTACAAATTACGTATTATATGCCTTACTAATTGTGCAGAATAGATACAATTACCATAGTCACTGCAAAGGTTTGCCTGCCTGTCACCAAATTCTCACAGCAGCCCCTCAGACTTTACTTTTGGTGCACTGATGTTTTTACGGAACCTTTTAATGTATGACAAGGCAGCTTTTGGGTAGTCTAGCCTTGCTGAATTAGTCACCAACATGTGTATCTGCTGATCAGTATTACCATATGAAAGTGTAGTTAAATCATTACATTTTTCTTCCACTTTGTACATGTTAAGTGGTGAGCAAATGTTAACTCGGTATTTGTGGTCATGTGTGAGTATGTAAGAGAATTTAATTACTCAGGTTTAATTGACTAGGAGCATACTAAAATACTGGCTATGGAGTTAAAAGATGTTGTGTAGTGCTGCATCTGAGTCTGTGCTCTTTTGTTTTGTGGACCTCTAGTCCAGGGAGAGTGATTTTGGGACAAATATAAGGATGTTTGGGACTTGTAACTGACTGGCACTTTCTTGCCCTCCTATGGCTAGGAAATCTTCTGAATATATCAACTACCTAACCATTACGAAGAGCCACATATAGTGTGTTAATTGCTTGGCAATTATATTGAAGTCCATGTATTTAAAAAAAAACCCAAACAAACCAACAAAGACCCTCCTCTAACTATATAGCCTCAGAAATGTGCAAGAAAAAGCAGAAGCTCAAGTTCTGTAGATTTTTTTTCTTCTTTTTGCTTTGACAGGGAGCGGTGGCTTGCAGAATTGGACTTTACTCATACAAAGCAGATCTTTTAAAAGTTAGATTTGTATCAGTCCAAATGCAATCCGAGTCATTTGTCAGAGCAAGCAGCAATAGCAGCATTTCACAGAGCAGGGGAAAGCTGTTGTTCCATAAATTGTCAGTTACTTGCTCGCTGCCTTTTCAGTGCTACTGATAACTCAGAACTTACCGATGCACACAAGGGTTGTAAGGCAATAGAACATAAAGCTTTTTTGTTTTCTTTGCTGATTTTGACATTTCGTCTCATACCAACCCTTATTCACACTGGCTTCCTTGTCAGTAGGAGATAGGTGTTAAAAGCTGGTTTTCCCTGATGCTTTTTGCACATGAATTATTGTTCTCTCCTTTCTGAGTGTAGTCAATTAAAGCCTTACGGAAACTCGCCTCTACAATTGGAAGGTTCTTTATATTCATCCTAGCAGGTGTGAGATAACTAAGCCCCAGGTCTGAAATGCCTAGATTCTGTGACCCTGTTGATTCCCCTTGGGGTCAAATCAGCCTATATGGCATAGATATATCACTTACCTACACGTGCAAAATGCATTGGTTTTGCCTATGAATCCTTTCTATGAGTTCTCCAAAACTACTAACTGCTGTGTGGGTACAGAGATCCCTGTCACCTCTCAGAATAAGATTGCTCTTAGTGTACTTATAACCTTGTGCTTCACCTTGAGATAGCTGCATTTTTGCTGCAATGCTATGGGTTGTTTCAGATGGAACTTGTGAATTGGGTACTGGGAAGAAAGCAAGGATTCCAAATGCAATTCTTGTATTTGGCAGCTATCAGGATGGATTGAATTGTTCTAAGATCTGTTATTTGTAGTCTGTGGCCATATGCGCTTTTATGTGTGTGTTGTGGGGTGCCCCAGGGTCTGTCTTTTGCTGGATGTGGAGGAGTGATTTTTTTTTTTAATTACAGTGCTTATCAACAACCTTGAAGAGGGCTCAGTGCCAAATGTAGCAATACTGGCTGCAGCTACAAGAAAGGGCCTCAACACTATGGAATCATGGATCACCTTGACAATCCTATGAATAGTTTTCAGCTTAGGCCTGGATAACTGGCTCACAAATTTCAATGGGGAGAAATGTGAGGGAATGAGGCCAGAAGCCAGCACTGCTCGTGGGGATTATACAGCGGTGCACATGGCAGTGTGAGGGACAATATGCAGCTGCTGCTGTAGTGTTGGAATTAGCTTTAGCAGTCACGGTCAGATTGCCTGAAGCATCCAGTGATTCAGTCCAATAATGGATTTATGTGTTTCTGCTTCATAACAGCTTGTTATGCAGCCTAGTAGTGTGTGTGTGACAGCGTATCAGAGTGCTGCTGCATACCATCCAGTGCTCACAGTGCGGGTGTGCAGCGATAAAGAGGTGTTCAAGGGGAGAAAGGAGCATGAAAAGTCTTCCTGAACTTGAGATAGCACAGTCATGTGTTTGAGGAAAGGAAAGCGACTAATCATATGACTGAGAAATCCATTTGAATTCTTAGGTTTAATTGGGTTCAGATCCCTTTAAGGTTTGAAGCAGGATCCTGAATGGAAGTCTTTGGGAAGTGTCTCACTGAATCTCGCTTGATTAGATCTGGGCTCTCCTCCAGAGCTAGTCAAGATAATGTTATGAAGCAAGATTGGTGCTTAGGGGGGAAAGAAAGGGGAGCATCTGTTTGCAGTGAATTTAGTTTAACAGTGTCTTCTAAGGAACTGTGGGGTGTTTTTTTCTTTCTTGGTTTTTGGTCTGGGTTGTTTTGGGTTTTTTTGTTGGTTGGCTTGTTTTTTGAAGGGGGGTTTATTTTGGTTTTTTTATAAAACCACTTTATTCCTAAGGACTTGTGTTTTCTGTTCTTTCAGGATAGCAGTGGCTCACAGGACAATGTTCCAGAGAGGAGAAGTGCATAACAAACCCACTGGCTTCTGGGGAATGATAAAAAGCGTTACAACATCTGTTTCAGGCAGTGAAAGTATCCTTCATCTGCATGCTGGCACCTGCCTTGGGAGGTGGCTTCAGCTTCCTGCTCTTTGGAAAGGAAGAGCGTTAGTTGGGCCAGTTACAAAGCATTTGTGTTTCAACATGTTTCAGCAGTCTGAGCAAAAGGCTTAATGTCTCCTGGGAAGTTTGCTGTCTCACACTGTGCTGTCTGACCTTTTGGCCAGAGGTTGGACACAGTTGTGACACGGCTGGGAGTTGTATACTGCTGCCCTGCCCTGTAAATGTGGTGTTGCATCACCATGGTTGAGGTGTACAGCAAATTGCAGGACAGAGATGCACACTTATCATAGAATCATAAGGTTCTATGATAAGCACACTTATAGAACCCATAGAATCATTCTGGGGGTTCAACCACAGAACCCATAGAATGGTTTGGGTTGGAAGGGATTCAAAGCCTCATCCAATCTGGCCCTGAACACTACCAGGGATGAGACATACACAACGTTTGAGGGCAACCTCTTCCAGTGTCTCACCACTCTCATAGTGTGTAATCTAAATCTACCCTCTTCCAGTTTAAAGCCATTCCCCTTGTCCTATCATTATATGTCCCTGTAAAAAGTCCCTCTCCAGATTTCTTGTGGGCCCCCTTTAGGTACTGGGAGGCTGCTCCAAGGTCTCCCCAGAGCCTTCTCTTCTCCAGGCTGAACAAGCCCAACTCTCTCAGTCCATCTTCATAGGAGAGATGCTCCAGCCCTCTGATCATGGTGTTACAGTGCAGATGTCTACTACTCCACCACATCACCGATGTGGGAGGCAATTTTCTGTTCTGATGTGTCTTCTGCTCAGATGACTGACCTACCCATTTTTCTTGTAACTTGAAATATGCTCTTCTGGGCTGGAGAACCTGTGATGTACTTGAGCAAAATAATGGGGTTGACTGAGGTCCTGGAACAATTTGCCTATCCTATAGTTGGTTTTCTGGCCATGATGGGAAGCCGTGAGAAAAAGAAGGACAGGAAGCAACTTGTTGAACAAATTGTTCTCATGATATAGGCTGGCCACTGGTGCTATAGCAGTGTGACAAAAAGGTGGGTAGGAACAGGTGAACAGAAGTTGTTCTGCCGATGTGAAAGGAGTAGAGGGAATCTGTTGGGCTATTACAAGGGTCTGTATTTATCTAACTTACATTTACATACCAATAGTTTCTGCCAGACCACCTAAAGAGCGCAGTTTGCATATTTAAGGCTGATGACTCTTCTTCCTCTCTGTTCCTGCTAGCTGTTAAAATCAATTTGGCTATTTGTCAAGACTCTTCATAATAATCACTAATCCCTTGGAGCAGTTACTCAGCAGTTTTGTTTATGAAGATGATGTGAGAGCAACATATTGAGAGATGCACTTCAGTGACAAGGGACACCGAAGTGGAGCAGCAGTCTTTGAGAGCTCTGGTTCTCTTCTGCAAAATGTTCTCCAGGCAGAGGAATAAAGAGCTTGTGCATGACTGCCTAAATGCTGTGTACTGCCCACCTGCTTAAAATGGAGTAGTGTGCAATATATCACATATACAATGATTTGGGTTGGAAGGAACCTTAAAGCTCATCCAGTTTCAACTCCCTGCCATGGGCAGGACACCTTCCACTAGACCAGGTTACTCAGAACCCCAACCTGGCCTTGAACACTGCCAGGGATGGGGCTTCCACAGCTTCTCTGGGCACCCTGTGCCAGTTCCTCAGCACCCTCACAGGGAAGAGTTTCTTAGAATCTAAATCTCCCTTGTTTCAGTTTAAAGCCATTCCCCCTTGTCGTGTCACTACTTGCTCTTATAAAAAGTCTCTCTCCAACTTTCTTGTAGGCCCTCTTTAGGTACTGGAAGGCTGCTCTAAGGTGTATGTATCCTTGAGATTTCTTTGGGTGCAGTATTAACAAAGAGCATTCAGACAGAATCAAACAACTGATCTGGATCAGAAAAGTGGGCAAACCATTAGGTATGGCTTTGGGCTGAAGTTGGGAGGGAATGTTTTGTTTTTAATAAAGAATTTGTGATGTATCCTGGCCTTGACTATGCTGGTTTGCCAGATCTGTCCCTTATCCAGCAAGAAGTGGATGCCCTAGAAGAGCTTAGTCGACAGCTTTTTCTGGAAACTGCTGACTTGCATGCAACAAAGGTACATGGTGAAGTAACTGCCCAGAAGTCGTTTGAAAGAAACTGTATGTTACAAGAAATTGACAGTTGTTCAGTTAGTTAAATGTTGGAATGTTGTGATGTGGCAGACTGAAGATCTGTTTCTTTAATTTGGAGTCTAGATGGCAGTTTCCTTCCAGTTCACATACGTACTGGGCTGTGCCCAGTGTCCCTAAAGCCATTCAGAAACTTCTGAATTAAAACTTTTGAGTTCAGAAATGTTTGAATTAAGAGATAGAGAGGGATAAAGCTGTTTGTTACTCTTGCTGCTCCATTAACATTTTGTGTTGTGGGGGATTGTGGAAATGGATATTTATTTTGTGTGTTCTGTTTCCCCCTCCCTCCTTTTGTATTTCCAGGAGAGAATAGAGTACTCCAAAACTTTCCAGGGAAAATACTTTAATTTTTTGGGTTATTTTTTCTCCATCTATTGTGTCTGGAAAATCTTCATGGTATGTAAATGTTTTATTGTGTTTTATGTCGACATGTGCAAATGTCACACCCTGCATAGATTATGTTATACATGCAGTTCTTCAAGTAATGCTCCAGTTTCCTTAAAATCCTGCTTCTGGAAATTCTGAAAGAAACTGGCTCTTGGTTGAAATAAAGCTCTGGATCTGTCTTTTTATAGAGAGCATTAGACAAACAATTCTTACATGTATGTATTTTGCACCTTCTTAGCCAATCTGACTGCTCCCTGCCCCTTTCCTTGGTGATGCAAAGTAAGAGTCATGCATGTGTCTCGTGTGGAACAGTGAGGTCTGCTTTTGTCTTCTTGTTTCAATGTAAATCCGTCTCTCTTGCAGGCAACCATCAATATTGTATTCGACCGTGTGGGGAAGACTGATCCAGTCACAAGAGGAATTGAGATCACTGTAAATTATCTGGGAATCCAGTTTGATGTGAGACTTTATTAATTCTTACAGCCTTTTCAATGATTCCTATCTTATGTAAATAAAATCATAGTGCTGGTAGGGAGAGAGAAAGAGAACCCTGAGAATGTTTTGACTTCTGACTTGATGAGAAGGAAGGTAAAATGCACCATGAATTTCACTTTCATGTGAATTTTATACTGGGATGGTGATGTGGTCTTGCCAGAGCAGCAGTGATTTGCTTGTTTGTTTTGGGCAAATGGAAACACGTTAATCAACTTGCTTGGGTTAATACATTTAACTACAAAATAATTACATTTGCTCATGCACGCAGGTGTTCTGTCGTTTACACTTTTTAAATATATCCCTGTAAATACAAGGTTCTTTGTGATTGGTGTAAGCTAAATCTGGTTTTGGAGTAAGTAATTGCTAATATATTTGTGAAAATGTCTGTTTGATACACCTGTCTACAGTGGATTTCTGTACAATTGGGAAATACAAAAACCCCGACGAATTGGCAGCTATACAATGAGGTGTAAAGGGAGTTAGCATTAGAGATTTAACTGTATTATTCTTGTTGATACAGGTGAAATTCTGGTCTCAGCACATTTCCTTTATTCTCGTTGGAATAATCATTGTTACCTCTATCAGAGGATTATTAATCACACTTACAAAGGTAAGAGCCAGGACTCTTATGTTGTTTTGGACCAGGAAAGCTGTTATGAGAACTTTTAACTACTGAGACAAATACTATATGAACCTTTTATACACATTTGTGTTTTAAATATCTGAATATAAATACTTGCAGAGTGGGGAAGGCAGGAAAAACACCTTAATACCTTCTGCAGTATATTTCTTCATTCAGTCTCTATTGCTGTTACTGTCAGGAATAGATGTAGGTGTTAAATGTAAGCAAGGGTTCAAAATGATGTTGTAACCAGGACTTAGGAGTAAGGTTGATCAGATAATGATTAAAAGAATTTAGATTGCTTAGTTTGAGCTGCTGGTAGAACTGGAAGGGCATTAGCTCAAGAGACATGTAACTTACTGTCTTGCCCTGGCTTTTGGTACCTAAGCTTAACTTCAATATGTATTGTTATATGACTTTTACCACATGGCACCACTGGCTCAGGGAAAGTCACATTTAAGAGTTCAGGTTTCTGAAAGTAGGGTATAGGCACCCTTCCAGAAAATAATGCTTTTTATTGGTTTTGTTTTTTACATGAAAAAGTATTGAGTAGTATGGTCCTTTCATGCTGTCCTAAGGCACATCAGACTTATCTGACTGCTATTTCCAGTGTCTTTTTTTCATTTCTCCCCTAGTTCTTCTATGCCATTTCCAGCAGCAAGTCCTCCAATGTTATTGTTCTGCTTCTAGCACAGATAATGGTGAGTATGTAAAACCTCGGGCACACCTATCTATGTGCATGCATGCATATCTGTGTGTGTGTACATATAATAAAATCTTTGTATGCTGACCCATGTTAGCCACATAGCCAGTTGTGAAACAATCACGACTTTCTGTGTTTTAATTTACAGGGTATGTACTTTGTGTCATCAGTACTCCTGATCCGGATGAGTATGCCTCTGGAATATCGCACTATTATTACAGAAGTCCTGGGAGAGCTCCAGTTCAACTTTTATCATCGTTGGTTTGATGTGATATTCCTAGTTAGTGCACTGTCCAGTATCCTCTTTCTCTATTTAGCACACAAACAAGCTCCAGAAAAGCACATGGCCCTCTAAGTAAGGACTGCAGGCACGCACTGCTCTCTGTCCTTTCAACTGCACTGCTGCAACTCCTGTGGACTGCAAAACTTGAAGGGGGCCAGGACTATGCTGTGTGTGTGTTCCAGCGGTGTAACTGGCTCTTTGAACTTCCACATGTCATCATCAAGTTCTGTGGCTCATTTTATGAAGGTGCCACAACTTGAAGGGAAGGGAATGCACATATTGAACGTGAGATTGTTCATTGCCAGGGAATAAGGGCACTCCTGGGTACACCAATAACTAGGGGCATCAGAACTTGCGTAGCAGGTTGGCTAAGGTAAGACCTCTTACAGTTAGAAGAACGTTTTCATAGAAGGCACCAAGGAAATGTGATTTTACTTTTGAAAATCAACTCATAATTGGGGTTCAGAGGATGGCAATTCTGGAGTTGAATGTTTGGGTCTGTGGAATTAAATAAGCTTTTGTAATATGTCCTGCAAGCATCCCAGTTGTTTTTTGTCATCCCCAAAGATGTGGCTGGAAGTGAACTAGAAAGTGGCTAGGATTTGCTGCCTGGCAGACGTGGAGAGAAATTCCACTCCATTTCTGTATGGAGTGTAAACTACTGTGTATCACTGGTACCTACTATTCTTGGGAGCTGGAGATTAGCTTTCTGTTGCTGAGACTCAGCTTTGTTTTCTCTCCATGTGCAGATGGAACTGAGGTTTTGGATTCCTCTTTGCTAAAGTTCAGTGTGAAGTCAAAGACCACAGCTATGCCTTGTTTACCTTATGTGTTACAAATTTGTTTCCTTATGTTCTGTAAATCTGATGTTTTCCACAGCCTGTGTATTCTTCTACAGCAGCCCATTTCCCCTTCTTGATGTAATTCAAGGCATAAAAGTAAATTTTATTAATGTGACTTAAACTTGTAGCTTCCCATAGCTGCTCTCCTAGGCTTTCTGTGTTTAAAAGTTCTTCTGGAACATAAATCGTAGGTAGTAAGGATAAGACTGGGGGCATGGGTGGGAATAGCCACTCTAAACAATTTATTTCTGGGTTGTCTTCAGTGTACAGCAAAGAGACAAAGTATACAGCAGCAGTATTACAAAGCCATTTATGTCATATTCAAGACAATGTGGTGTTGACTTGGAGTTAAATGTGCACAACTGAATTATGTACGCTATTCTAATTACCATGACCCACAAGTGTATGCAGTGGAGAAAGAATAGTGCTTAAATGTCTTGATTTATGAATTATGAAGTTAGCTTAATGTTTGAAAGACATTTCTGCAAAGTTAGCAGGAGAAAGGGGTGTAACGCACAGAGTAGGCTGGCTTATGCCACTTCACAGCAGTTGTACAGCTGTATTACGTAGAAGAGTTGCCACAGAGCTTTAGCTGATGGACTTGGATTAGGGGGAGAACTGCCTCTCCTGGGAGATGGGGAGAAATCAATTGCTCTTTATTAAGAGCTTATCCTTAAAAGGCTAAGATGCTTACGAATCTATAAAACATTTCTGCCTTCTGCTGCACTATACTTAATTTTCTACTGACACTTATTTAAGCCTTTACAGAAGGAAGTGACTAACTGCCCACTTTACAAGGCAGAAAGCCAATGAAGTACAATTGCAGTGTGTTAGATGAATGCAAATTACACTGAAGTGTTTACCTCAGCCAGCTGCATTTCAGCAAGAGATTGCAGTCCTTTACAGGTATGGCACTCCTAGGAGCAGTCAAATTCTGAGAGGTGTAGTAGCAAAGGGTGATTGAAGAAAGAGGATTTGGAAGGTTTCTTTTTCTGTTCTTGGCATAGTTTGTCTCCTTACAACTTTGTGTCGTCACTGTTGTCACTGTCTGCTCTTGTAGAGGCAGCTGATTGTGAAGAGGAGGATGAGCTTGCCTGCAGAGAAGTAACAAATACATTCTGATTATTTTCAGGTCATAAACATGCTTGATAGTCTGCAGGGTTATGAACGACTCCTGTTTTCATCTGCACTAATCATATACTTGTTTGGATGGCAGAATAAGCCAACAAAGGTGATTTTTTTTTTTGTTGTTGAAGTGCTTTTTGGTTAGTTACATTTAGAGAGAAATTTATTCAATAGAGATGTCCTATTGTTCCTGTACCTGCTGAATTTGCACACAAAAGTGGTGTTAACTTCTTTCTGCTGCAAAGTGCAGCTTGGTGACTGAACCTTTTGCAAAAACCTGGCAGCTGGACAGTTTCAGACAAGGCTAATGAAAAATGAACAGGAGACAGCATTGGTTTTACTCTTCCTTGTCTGTCTCCTTTGCATGATCAGAAAAGAGCTTTAAATGTTTAAGGCTGACCACGCCGAGGATTCAAAATGACTGTTTCAAGAAGAAACACCTTCCTGCTTTTCTGACTTGTCATGCTTCATATTCTTTCTAGTGGCATGAAGTGAGTAAAATAAATCAGCACATTTCCTAGAAAATGTCATCATAACCTATCAATTGCTCTTTCCTCTACAAAAGGATCTGACGTATTTCACCTGGTTTCCCCAAAAGTGGTTTATGCTTTTTTGGTGTATTTAAGAACTTTTCCCCCTGCATGTTCAGGATTGTATTGCCTGTTTCCCATCTTCATCAAGGATTACTGTATTTGGATTATCTTGTTCCATAAAACCTCTTGTATGTGCATTCTTTCTGTGATTTAATTTTGCATTAAAGATACTCGCCTGTATTATGTGTGGGGAAAGGAAGAGTTTATGATAATCAGACTACAGCTTCCCTTTTAATAACATACACTGATTTGTAATAATCCAGGCTCAAGTTAAAAATCCTAGCACAGGAATACTGGTTCTTTTCCTATTCCCTAGATGATTCCTCAACATCTACTTAATGCATTATTACTCACCCTTTCCCTTGGTTCAGGTGAGTTTCTCTCTGGCTCTGATGGGTAATTTTCTGTGTAATCAGGAGGTTCAGAAGTGTCATGGACTGGATCTGCCATAGAGGCTGTGATGAGAATGTTCTGGTCCTGGAAGTATTTGTAAGCATCTTTGCTGCACACCAGTAGTGTTAGTCTGTCACCACTGTCTCGGATTCTTGCCACCACTTTGTCATAGGATTCATTCATCACATTCATGCCGTTCACTTCCACCAAGAAGTCGTTATTTTCTACACCTGCTGTGTCAGCTGGTCCCTGGCTTTGTACCTGCAAAGGCAAGTTCAAACTGAGATACTAGCATCAAACTTGGAAAGATGCATTAACAACTGGAGGCTAGCGAGGCTATTGTGTTACTGTTTTCCTTCCAAGAGAGCAAAATACAAAATGTTTATGCTTTCGCTACAAGACAGTAAAATAAACGTGGGGAAGATATGTGGGGCAGAAGTGAATTGGGACAGACAATAGGCCTAGGCATGATAAATGTGGAACCCACCAGTTTGGGATTTAAGATACATCTTGATTTTGGTAGACTTGTTATAGAAATGTGGCATGGTGGAATCATGAAGACAGGTGGAAAACTAATTTTCTTAATTATTGGCAAGTCCCTATCCAGTAATTTTAAAGTTAACTTTACTACGTTAATGTTACAGTAAGGTTACCTCTATTACATATATCCTTATTACATTACATATCCTTAGTAATGAGTGGAAACCTTCTCTCAAGAAAGCTAAAGGCAAAGACATGATTTGTTTGAGGTTCAACTTGTGCCAGCTGTGGAATTCAAAAAAGGTGGGTAGAGCAGGGTGAAGGTGTCTCACATTCAGGATGTTCTACAGACAGAAAAACCTATTTGAAATACCAATTTTGGCATGCTGGCCTCATGAATAAAAGCAAAAATGATGCAAAAGCTTGATTTCCCTTTTGTCTAGACGTCTAATAGCTTATTTTTTTATCTTGGTCCTACAATGTCAGTATGACTAACAGCTGCAGCTTTTGTCTGAGTGTGCTGGAGAAGAGACTTGTCTTGTGTGGCTTTTCCTGAAGGCATTTGCAGGACGGAAGAGAGGAAGTTGGCTGACAGACTACTTGGGCTTTTCCTTGTTCCTCATTCTACATTAATACCTCATTGATGAACAGTCCAGGCTTGTTCTTAATCATGTTTAAACTGAAGCCAAACCCACTAGGCCCTTTCACCATCTTGCAGATTCTTGGCTTGTGGTTCTCTTTCTGCTCAGTGTGCAATTCCACTCTTTCCTCCATTTTAGCTGGAGTTGGATCTTGTGCTTTGCAGTAGTATGAGAAAGGGGAAATCTGAGCCTGAAAAGAAGTCACAAATAAAACTTTGTTAGTATAAAAGCTTCCATTGTGAAATCTGTATCAGGCTTCACGATCAAAATGAACCGTTTGAAACCTTTTTAATGACTCAGACTTGAGCTGCAGCGAAGAGCTCTTGGCTATTAATTTCTGGCTGAGTGGAAAACTACAATGTTGATCTATGTGAGAAAGGAATTTTATTACTCGTTTTGTTCATAAATGGTTACACAGCTGCATAGCTCCGAATTTGTTGGTTTAAACTTCTGACCTTTCTTGTGGTGTGTTTTGTTCCAGTAGCGACTAAAAATCTGGAAGAGGTGAAAAATTTGGGTGTTTTGTGACTTGCTATACAAGTGCAAGGAGAGTTGCTGAAATACGGGTGTATCTTAGACATTTCCCACCAGTTGAAGTGTCTGTCAGAGCAGACTGGCTGTTTTATTGCTGCATATGTCTCTTCCTACTGATAAATTATCATTTCTAAGTAGTAGGTTGCATTTTCTTACCAGTTTATACATGGCGTCAGTCTCCTTATCCACTACCAACAGTGTGGTTTTTGCCTCAGACTGCTTAATTTTTCCCACTGCACTTTCATGGTCCAGACCATCCACCAGCTCTCCATTCACAGCTACTAAAATATCGTCGTCTTTGAGACCCGCTGTGGCTGCTGGGCTCTCAGCATCAACATCCTTGATTATATGATCTAAGATCAGAAGGAAGAAAAGATTGATGTGAAGGCTGGTTAGTTTGAAGACATTAAAATGCATGGAAAACCTGATTGTCAGAATTGCATGGTCGAGACCATTTCCCTCATGCAGGTCTGTTCCCAACACGTCTGTAGAGGACTTCTAGATGACCAGTGAGAAGCCAAAAGAGAATGAGGACTGCAAACCTTGTACCAGAAGAAACTCTATAGCCAATGGCATGGTCTGTGTGTTAACTGGATTCTTACCACCAGTATTTTGTTCCATCCGTAGATAAAAGCCATAACCATTTTCTCCTTTCTGGATCTCAATAAGTCGTGGTTTGAGGGGAAGCAATCTCAGGCTGGCACTCTCTTTGCTCAGTACCATCTTCTGGCTCTTGTAATACTGGTCTGTTTCTTCATTTGAAAGTAGAAACATAACACGATTCTCAGACTTCTTTACCTGTGATAATACGTATGCAGTCTTAGATGTCACCACTTCAATAATATGTGGGAATTGTAGATACTTTGGTAACGGGTGTACTGATACATAGTGATGTGTGAGTGCTGTTGATGAATGAGCCATAAGGTGTAGGCCATAGTACTATAAGTTGACTTCCCCCCTCACTCCCCTCCAGTCAGAAATTTGGGCCATGGCAAGATCTTCGGTATGTAAGATCTAGTATATATATATTTGAAGAAATTTTCTGCATTTCATACTGTGTTCCTGACCTTTAGGGAATTAGCTGCAGAGTGCCAAGAGGGTGGCATACAGTACCAGCAAGAATCCAGTGAGCCCCAGTAGATAATGCTTGGCTTATCTAGATATGGAACTCTACAATATAGACATATCGTGCCATTTATATGGCTATTTTAGTTTGCAGTGACAAGAGTCAAGTTTCTGCCACTCTTCCATCTCCCTGTATTAGTGATTCTGAGCTTTTTGTTTGTTCAGTCTCTCCAAGTCCATCCTTCTCTTATTCCCTTGTAGTCTAAAGCGTGCCCTTTTAACTCATCTTAACCAGCATCACTCTGCTGGTGCTGTTACAGTAGCTCAATAAAACACGGGTGTTGCACAGTTCCATAGTTAGTAGCGTGCACTGGATTGTGATGTTGGAATGCTGGAGCATGTACTGCCTATCTCATGGCTCTCTGAAATCTCTTCAGCTCCAGCTGCGTTTCAGCAGTGCCAACAGTGGAAAGCTGGAGGCCTCATTAGCAATATTCTTTGCAGATGAGGCCAGGCAGTGAAATTACTTGCACAGTAGTTTTCATTAGTTTTGTACTTCTTAACAGGAGAAAGGAACTACTGTCTAAAAGAATGAATTTTCCCTGTTCCGTGCTGACTGTATCACCAGAGAGTTCCCCCTCTTCCTGCCCTGAAAACCACATTTGATGACTTGCCCTCTTACTATTTGGAGTATTTCCAGGTCTTTTAGGAACAGAGCATGATTTATTTAATAGTGTTCCTGGCGGCAGCACACTTCTGTTATTTAAGATCCTTTGCCCTGTCCTGATGGCAGTATTTATTCAGAGTCAGTTCAAGAGGCTGCTTGACAACAGAGCCAAAGCAGAGGGGGTACTCTGCTGTGTTAATGATACATGAGCAGTAGCTTCCAGGATTTACTGTGAAGCATTCAAATCAGCCAGACCTGCCTCTTCAATATCCCTGGTGGGTTGCTGTGAAAGTGGGCCAGAACAGAAGATGAATCAGTGTACAACAAATACCTTTTCCACCGCTTCCTCATGTGTGTCATTTTCCACATTTTTTCCATTGATTTCAATCACGCGATCGTTATTTTGGACACCAGCCTTTGCAGCTGCTCCTTGTGATGAAAGGTCTACTATGAACAACCCCTTCTGTCCTAAAATAAATGAAAGCTCATTACACAGGGTAAGTCACTGACACACGCCTGAATTTAATGATTAAGGAAACTAAGTACTGATGACCTTGGACTCTGCTTACATGCAGATTACAGTGACACCACAAGTCTTCTACATAGACATACCTCCATCTCTCTTATTCTGTCCTGAAAAAATCACTTCTGTGGGGGTGGGAGGCATTTGTTCACTATCTGCAGCTCAAAAACCTTTTGTTTATCAAGAGTGCTAAAGGGGAGCATTGGATTTGATTCCCACCTCCTCCCCCTCCCAGTTTGAAGTGAGGAGCTGCTTTTGGTGTTGTTCTATACATTTCATAATTTCCTGTGTTTGGAAGGCTTCCATGTTTGGTCTTTCAGTTATATTACATTCTGAAATATCCTTTTTAGAGGTGATGCTCTCCAGAAGACTTCCCTATTCTGTTAACTGGCCTTGGAAGAAAGGCATATGTGGAAGAGGTTCAAAATCCCTTACTTTCTAAATGAAATAACTTACAAATTGGAAATGAGTTTATTACAGCTGTCTAGAACTTTATGTGCTGATACCTGAGGTTATTTGAAGGAATAGAACAGGACTTGATGTAGCATCTTGAGTGTATATCTGGTAATTGATCAGGGACTGCAAGTTTCATTTTGGTAAGTGGGCTTAAATAACAAGCAGAAAATAGCTTATTCTTTTTATCTGTCGCCCCATACTCTCCCCATCTTTTCTCCACCCCATAAGAAATGTGGTCCTTGGAAAACTGTGCACTGCATATGCTGTACAGAAAAGGGCTAGTGGTAGACCTGAGCTCATCATGCTTCTCACTTTCTGTTAGCAAGAGGAGTTTGTGTGTCCCCACTGGTCTCCACATGTTAACTGTGGTTGCCTCTGCCCTTGCTTGCCCTCTCTCTTTCTCTATACACACCATCTCTTCTCACCAAGCTCTCACCTTCTGTGGTTTTCAGAGAGAAGCCATAGCCTTTCTCCTCCTTCACTAGGTAGCAGAGCCGGGGTTGTGGAACTGCGGTGATTGCTCCATTGACCATGGATGGTGGGGGCTGCTGCTCCTGTTGCTGTCCTGTTGACACTTTTTGACCAAGCTCTTCCAAGTTTAGTCCTTCCTTTTCAGCCTTTTGATAGGATGCATCATCCAGAACAAGTAGTACAACAGAATTCCCACTGGTTTTGATAATCTCCACCACCTGTAGTGGGCAAGGTAAAATGGCAAGCATGTGCTAGAGCAATTGATCTAAAAGCATTCCCTGGGAAGGCTTGCACAATCTATTGCTTTTGTTGTCTCATCCCTCTGCTTATGCACTGTGGAGGCACCTCAAAGACATTTCATGCCCCTTGTGGGTAATGAATGCTGTGGGGAGATACTCCGAGCAGTTGATTTGGCTCTTGGATTTCCTAGCTGAAGGTGTCATAAAAACTGGAAGAGAAAGCTTCACATAGTGGCACTGGGTCTGGGTAATGGGGGAGTGGTGTGGATCCCAGGCTAAACAGAGAAGTACCTGTATGTGTTCTTGCTTGTCTACAAACACACCATTAACTCTAAGGACTCTGTCTCCATCCTTCAAGCCAGCCTTTTCAGCTGGGCTGTTCTTTTCCACGTTCCTGATGAGATGTCCTGCTGTGTCTTTCTCAAGACGCAGGTAGAATCCAAAAGTCTTCTGGGGCTTTTTGGTCAGTTTACATTCTCGGGGCTGGAGAAGAGAAGTCATCTCTAGCAGAGAGGATGGAAAAGATATGTGTCAGTAAGAACAGTAAGCTTACCTAGCTATACTCCCTCTCTACATATAGAGGCAGTTTGCTTCTGTTGGGTTTTTGCTTCCTGGGAAATCCAGCTGTGCAAAGCTGAAGTTAGTTAACAAGGATAGGGAGAAGAAACCAATCCCTTTTCCTCCCCCCTCCTCACTTTTCTTCTCTCCCTATCTCAAATGAAGTTGAGCAAGATGCAGAACTGGAAGAAAGAAGTTGTCTGCCTGTGACAACGTGGTGAAAATTGAGGTGAGGATTTAATACCTGAATTAAGTCTTTGAGAGGAAAAATAACAGCAACCCAAAAATACTGGAACACTGTAGGAAAGTTGTGTAACAAAATGGGATTTCACAGAAGCGCGGAATGGTCAGGGTTGGAAGGCACCTCTGGAGGTTGTGTGGTCCAATGCCTCTGCTCAAGCAGGGCCACCTAGAGCCAGTTCCCCAGGAACCAAGCCTTGACAGCTCTTGAATATCTCCAAGGAGGGAGGGAGGCTCCGTTACTTCTCAGGGCAACCTGTGCCAGTGCTCAAGTCAATCTCTTAGTGATAAAAAGCATCCTTACGTCCAGATGGAGCTGGTTGTGTTTCGGTTTGTGCCCATTGCTTTTTGTCCTGTCACTGGGTACCACTGGAAAGAGCCTGGCTCTATCTTTACACCTTCCCTGCAGATATTTTTATATACTAAAAAGTTTCCCCTGAGCCTTTGCTTCACCAGGCTGAGCAGTCCCAGTTCTGTCAGCCTTTTGAGTATCTCCAAGGATTGAGACTCTACAGCTTCTCTGGGCAACCTGTGCAGGTGGATGAGCAGCTGGGATCAAGGAAGACCCTCATTGTCCTAACCAGGCTTTCCTCTTCTTAGTTATTTTAGCTAAACAAAATTAAGTTTTGGGAAGGACATTGTAACTGTGGTGTTATTGTTAATGAGCACAGGGTTTGCATTGAAGGGTGGAAAGCAAGGACTATAAAGGAACTAGGAAGACCCTTGTCTATGCTTAAAAAGCTTTTTTTTCTTCTAGCTGTGTTCACTATTTCTACATCTCAGTTTTCATACAAAAGAGTGCACTTGCTCTATTTCTGTGTCCTTTAGGAGCTGCTGGTAGAATCAAAGTTCTTGGAGCTGGCCATGTTTTCCTCTGCCTTTGAATCCTAATTAAACACTCTTTGATTCTATTATGAAAAGGAGCTAACAGGGCTATTTCACTTTGGTATTTCATTATACATGAGACTTGGGTAAGATATGAATGCAGGTATTGTGAGGTCTAACAAAAGCATAGAATATTCAGGCATACACCTAGTGACAATGTGAATGTGCCATCAGGTAATCACTTGCAGGAGAGGTAATTTAATACTGCCTGGTCTGTGTGGAACAAAACAGGAGCTGAGACAGTGCACTTACCTTGCAATTCTTGCATGAATCCTGAAATGACCATAAAGCCTCAATTTGCTGCCTGATGAAAGCTTTATCTCCATCCCTGATGACTTTAACAATGACAGGAGATGTAATCAATATAAAAATGTGAAATTGTGTGAGAAAGGAAAGAAATTAAATTGGGTTTAGAAATGGCAGGCTGCTGAAGTTACTGCAGTAGTTTGATTCAAATGATTTCTCAATGAATTTGTGACAACTGGAGCAGAATTTCCAGTCGGCGTTTCCAGTGTGCTGTGTTAATTCCCCAGAGAATTTGAGGCCAGCTGGTTAAAGAGTATACTTGATGCTGGGAATTGCTACCAGATTGGTGTTAGGCAGTGACCTTCGTCCTCCAGAGGTTTTGGAGCAAATCCTCCTAGAAGCTGTGTCAAGGCACATATGTCAAGGGCAGGAAGGTGTTTGGGATCTGACAGCATGGATTTACTAGTAATCATAAAAGATACCTGATGAACCTGATAACTTTACATAATGAGTGGACTGGCTCTGTGATGGGCAGAGAGCAGTGGATGCTGTTCACCTTAACTTTTGCAGTGTAGCCATTCTGGTGTCACATGTACTGGATAAGCAGACTACTAGATGATGCAGAGAATTGTCTGGGTCACTAGGTTGAGGGGTTTGATCAGTGGTGTATAATCCAGCTGTTGGGTGGTTATTAGTGGCATTCTTTTGCTATTTAGGGGGGACCTCAGCAGGCTGGAGAAATGCGCTGACAGAAACCTCATGAAGTTTAACAAAGAAAAGTGAAAAATAGTCTGTGTCTAGACCATGCACAACAATACAGGCTGATTGCTGGCTGGCCAGAAGGCGGCATTGCTGGATAGCGCTCAAGTGCCCAAGTTGGATGTGAGTCAGTGGTGTACCTTTGTGGTACTGTATCCAGCAGGTCAATGGAAGGGATCATTCCCCTCTCTTGGGCACTTGTGAGACTGCATGTGAGAACTGTCTCCAGGTTTGAGCTCCCTTAAGTAATTGAGGTGATTAAGGTTTTGCAGCACATAACGTTTAAGGAGACAGAGAGAGCTGGGTTTGGTCAACCTCGGGAAGAGAAAGTAAAGGGAAGATCTTATTGATGTCTTCAACTGCCCGACTGGATTGTTTAGAGAACACAGAGCCAGATTCTTAAAGTTAAGAGGATGAGAAGCAACAGACAGGCTATGGCAAGGGGAAGTCTAATTAGACAGTCATAAAGGCAGCTTTTCATCTTGGGGGCTGTCAGATACTGAAACAGGTGCCCAGAGAGGCTGTGGAGTCCCCATCCTTGGAGATACTCACCTGGATGGGGCCCTAGCAACCTGATCTAAGTTGGTCTTGTTTTATATGGGGCATTGGACCAGATCACCTCCAGAAGTCCTTTTGAACCTAAACTCTTTTATGCTTTTATGAGGTAATGAATCTCTCGTTCAAGTGATGCTTATCACGAGCAGGAATATTGCGTACTAAAAGTAAGCAATAGGTGTGACCAGGGAACAGCTCCAAAGGTAGTTGTCTTAGGAACTCCTGCCAAAGATCCATAATGATAAAGGGACAAGACAACTGCAGATAACTTCGTCCAGTTGGAAAGTCCAGGTAATTTGCAACCTTGCTTTGTATTTTACTGGAAAGATTTCTTTTTCTGCCTCTCTCTACTGACAGAAGTCTGTCAAAAGGCCAAAGTTGTGTTGCAAAGATAAGCCATTAACCACAGCCTAATAAATACTAAGAAAATTGATGTTTGCATGTAAATATTTCTATGTAACTCCAGGTTTTTTCTTTCTATCACCTGTGTGACTAATATGTGTGGGAAATGGCCTTTTTTCTTTTCCCTTTTATTTTGAAGTAGCTGGGGTCAAATTGTTCCATGATAGCAGCTTACTGCAGAACTACCTGTGTGGTTACCCATGCTACAAGACTGTTTGCTATTGAAGGTGAAAGTGCATTGTTGAGTTTAGTTGGGCAGCATATAGAGCAGTATGGATTTGTGGTGAAGGTTTGGCAGAGATGCCACTGAAGCTGGATAATATGGGGAATTTCAGCATGCAGGCATAAGAAGCCTGCAGATCATGATTCCCTTGTTCCCCTTGGTCAGGTGCCTTGTACTTTTTTGGGTGTCTGTAGTTGCACTGGGACTCACTCCATATAGGGATGGGCTGCCCTTACATTTGGCCATTGTTGGAATGCATCAGACTGCATTGATAGCAACTACAACTCATAGCAGTTTTTCTTGACAAACGCTGGAAATCTGTGCTAATTCCTGAAGTTAACATGCAAAACCAGTGATACACAAAGCTGAAGAAACAGTAGGCTTTTATGGGAGAGATTATTCCTTTATATTTAGAAATGGAGGGAAGGTTACACTACACTGCATACTACTTTTAATCCATGAAAGCTTTACATGCAAAATTATTTGGATTGTAAAAAGGAGTTTTCTAAGGGAAGAGGGATTAACAAAAAAGGAATATCTTACCTGTATGTCGTGTGGAGCAGCATTCACAGGAATTCTCTTTTGCTGCCCCTACTGGGGCAGTATCTATAAGTAAGGCTGGACTTTGATTGGGCAAAGGTTGATTTAAAAGATTATTTATTTAACCAAGATTCACTAAATATGTTCAACACCTTGATAGGCTGCCTTGTCCTTGCTTGCAGAACTGCTAATCACATGCATGTCTTGGCAGCTTAGAATTTTGTTCTACTTATAACTATACTGAAAAACTTGAGGAGGTCACCCGAGGCAAACCTGTAAGAAATGTCTTAGCAGGAGCAGGTTTGGATTGTGGTGGATTGACCTGGGCCAGCAGCATTTGACTGCAGATCAAGAGGTTACTGGTTCAAATCTGTATGCCCCATGTTAGATGCCAAATAAAGGGCTGTGATGGGTTAATCTTGGCTGGCAACCAGATGCCCACTGAGCTGCTTTCACTCCCCTCCTTTACAGAACAGGAGGGAGAAAATAGGATGAAAAGGCTTGAAGAATTCAAGGTAAGGATAGTAATTGGGAGAGATAGAATGAAAAATATGGGCTTGTGCTGGAGGGGTGTCTCTGACCGTTAAGGCCATCACACATGTGAAACATGTACTGCAATCAAGTGACCTGTGTGTGTAAAGCTTTCTTGGAATAGCGAGCGGGAGGTGGCTGAGCTATCAGTATTGTGAGTCCTGACAAATTGGCTACGCTGGACCACCGCTCCGAACCTGACAAAGCAAGTGCTATGTATTTACCATGGTGGAAGCATCTACGGGTGACTGAAGACATACCCTGTAAACCATGCCATTGCTTGAAATGCAGTCCTGAGCCTTGAAAGTCAAATTCTCTGACATGGTACTCCAGAAATAATCCAGTCAGACAGTGCAACTCATTTCTGAAATAACCTCATACAATCCTGGGCCAAGAAACATGGCATTGATTTGGTCCACCATAAAACCGATCACCCACAAGCCTCTGGAAAGATTGAACAATAAATGGACTGTTAAAGACTATGTTGAGAGCATAGAATGCTGGGGAATGGAAGCAGTGAGATGTAAGTGTAGCAGAAGTCACTTGTATGGTCAGCACCAGATGATCTGCTGACTGCCCTTGGTCTTGGTGTACCAACATACTTAATGAATTGATCATGTGAAGTTCTTGATAAAATCTCATTCAATTTTAGAAAGTTTTAAAATTACTTATTTCCTTCATTCATTTGCTGTACCCGGTAGTGCCAGGATGATGGCACTTACTTAACTTACTTATTCACATCTGAAGAGTTTATACAGAAAAAAAAAGATGTAGCAAATCTCTGGATCACTCCAATATTTCTTTTTTAAAGTGGTTTTGTTTTGTTTTGGGTTTTGGTTTTGGTGGGTTTTTTTATTGTGACTCACCAAGATTGCTTTAAGAGCTGGTGAAGAAACCACTTTCATGGATCTCACCCACTGGATGAGAGGAGTAGAAAACAGAGCTGTTAATGAAAGACTGGTGAACTAGACCTTTAATGTTTGTAATTCAAGTGCAAAGTTACAAAGTTCAGTCAACTAAAAGGTGCTTTTTGTTATTAACACAGTTGTACAAGGAGTCCAACCCTAAATTTGGATGAATATATTTCATATGTTTGGTTCTGAGGATAGTTATGTTTAAATGATAGGTATTGGTGCCAGCACTATTCTATTGACAAAAGGTTTACGTAGATACTTTGCTGTAAAAATATTCCCTTGCTTTAAATATTTAATGTTAGCAACTATACCAACCACAGCTGAACTTTTTTGCCTGGGTGCATGTACATCCCTTAAAAATTGATGTAATGAAGATTTCTAAATAGTGTTTGTTTATATATATATATATTATATTGCTTACTGCATCCTTGCTGACCACAAGGTCACTAATTCCCTTGCAGCACCATCCTGTTTGTTATGAATCCAACAAATAGTTAAAGAAAATTCATTTTTAAATGCAGCGTGTTGGGAGGATACAGGCGTATTCGTGTCCTATGCTGACTCCAGCTGGGACAATTGTAAATCTGTCCCCTACTCCCTGCAGAAAATCATGCCCTTGCAGCTGAGCTCTGGAAAGGTGGTACATTTGGTCTAAGACATCACAGCCCAATGTATTAACAAGAGGCAACATCACTTTCAATTTATATTAATATGCAAGGCTGTGAACTGCAGTGGCTGAAGGGCTGTGATTTGCGACCTCTGTCAGGTAGAGATATGCTCCCTGAAGAAGTTGCTGTTCCCATCCAGGGGAGCAGCGGCCTCTTCAGCTTTCGTTCCACAGCTAAGTCTGACAGGGATTATGAATCAGAGCCTTGGACTGTTTTAAGGTCTCCTTCAGTAGAGTAATAGGAAGATATTCTTAATTTGTTCTTGTATTTAAGCTGTTAAAAATCTGTACAACACTTTCCCTTTGCCCCTTACTTTGCCACTGATGTTTTTTCCACTCCGGTTTGGCAAGTATTATATAAAGCAGCATGTGATTTGGTAATAGGAATATTTGGTTCACTGAAGTCCTCCTTAATCATGAGGCAAAGTGCATTTGAGCTACCAAATGAATATTCATAAGTCATCCTGCACGTAGCCAAGTGGTAATTAATTCTTTTTCTTCTGGTGACCACATGCTCCTGATACAGTAAAGAGAGTCAGGGAAAAAAAAAGTATTGAGGGAGCAAGCATTGCAATCCTGCTGCTTTGCAGACAAAGGGGAGAATACTCCTCCTTTTAGCGTTTTGGGTTTATCTCTTCCTAAAAAATGAGGGAGGAAAAACACCCCATGTTTGCTCTCCCTGTGTTTGCAGCAAAGGAAGGTATTCTGTTATGCCCTGGACCTGTCAGTAAGGAATTATAGTGGCAGTCCACTTCCCCTAGGCTTTGCTCTTTGTGCTTTGAATATTGAATTGTCTTCTCTAGTGACCTTTTTTACTGGAGAATATAAACTATAAACGATACTTTCTTTTTTTAGCTGTTCTTTAGCTGTTCAACAGATATTTTGTATTGATCATGAGTTTGGGCTTTTAGATGCAGAATTTGTTACTGAGTTAACCGTGACGTTTGTCTGTACGGTTTCTTCTGCTATCACATCAGGCTGAAGTCAATGTTAAAAAATGGATATTTCTGTTGAAGCAAAAATTCAAGAGTCTTAGAAATGAGGAATTATGTGGGCTAAGTAGACTTTTCAGTGCAGCTATGTGTTCGTTCATAGTAAATGGCTGTACACATGTGTATATATTCACATGCATGCACAGCAATCAGTCTTCTGGCCTGTTTGGATAACAGCAGCTGAAGCTGGTTTGTTTAACACTGCTCAAATGGCAACGCCTTTGGAATTCTTCTGTTCCCTCTGGCACTTGTAACATGTGGGAAGACTTTTCTTTCCAGCTCCTCCTGTTGGGCATTTTCTGGACAAGAATTTCTTCAGTTCTGCCTTTTAATTGCTATATCATTCAATAGTCTTTGGGCATGCAAGGTGCTGAGACATAATGTTACAAATACACTAATCTGGCTTTTTCCACTCAGCACATGGAGCTTTATTTTTCTCATGGTACACGCCCTTATAAAACTGTTGTGGGTTTGGGTTTTGTTTTCTGATTTATGAACAGAATAAGTTACTTCGATCTGTTGTGTGTGCATTTTTTGCCCTCTGGAGATGGATTTCTGAATTTGACAGTAGACTGCGTTCCTTTCCTTTTAGGCTTTTGAAATATATAAATACTAAGTACTATGTCTACTTCACTATTTTCTTCAAGGAGCATTACGAAGAGATGCTTATGCAATCACTATAAAAATCATATATTCTTCCTCCAAAAATACAGCTTCATGAGCCAGGAAGTGTCAATCTCTTTCTTTTACCATGTTCCATTCCTCTTCCTGCTGCCTGTGTCCCATCTCATCCTGTTGTTCCCCCCAAGTCTGTAATCCATCCCAGAAATGCCCCTAATTTCTGTATTAACCTCTATATTACTGAGTATTTTATCTCACTTTGTCAGTAAATATATTATTGGTGGAGACTTGAATTGAGAGCAGCCCTGAGGAGAAGGACTTGGGGTGTTGGTTGATGAAAAGCTCAACATGAGCTGGCTTCAGTGTGTGCTCGCAGCCAACCGTATCCTGGGCTGCATCAAAAGAAGCCTGAGCAGCAGGTCAAGGGAGGTGATTCTTCCCCTCTACTCTGCTCTCATGAGACCTGCAGTACCGCATCCAGCTCTGGGGCCCCCAACACAAGAGAGACGTGGACCTGTTGGAGCAAGTCCAGAGGAAGGCCAAAGATGGTCAGAGAGCTGGAGCACCTCTTCTAGGGAGACAGGCTGAGAGAGTTGGGCTTGTTTAGCCTGGGAGACCTTATAACAACCTTCCAGTACCTAAAGGGGGCCTACAAGAAATCTGGAGAGGGACTTTTCAGCAGGGCAGGTAGTGACAGGAAAAGGGGGGATGGCTTTAAACTGAAAGAGTGGAGATTTAGATAAGATGTTAGGTAGAAGTTCTTCCCTGTGAGGGTGGTGAGGCGCTGGCACAGGGTGCCCAGAGAAGCTGTGGCTGCCCCATCCCTGGCAGTGTTCAAGGCCAGGTTGGACACAGGGGCTTGGAGCAACCTGCTCTAGTGGAAGGTGTCCCTGTCTGTGGCAGGGGTTGGAACTGGATGAGCTTTAAGGTCCCTTCCAACCCAAACCAGTCTATGATTCTATTCTGACATATCATTACCCTAAGCTTAGGCTGGACTAGTGTCTGGAAGGGTAAGGTGCATTAGCCTCAGCAAATGCAAACGATGTTGCTTCACAGAATCCAGAATTATTTTGACTCTTTTTTTGTATGCCAAGGACTTAACTTTTGCTTCAAACTTCTTACTGGGTGCATCCACTCTTGCTACAGGAGGGATTTAAATTGGAATGTCATTCATTTGCCATTCTCTCTTGCTGAGATCAGTGATCAGAATGGGAAGTCTGAATGTAGCCTTGAAGACAAAGAGAAATACAAGCTTCCTGTAGAAGTTTCCATCTTCTCAGTCACTCTGTATTTGCTTTCATGTTCGGGGAACTATTGTGTTCTGCTCTGGTGAGGCTTATATGATGCTTATAACACTGTTAATAGAAATGTGGGGGTGGATAATGCCTGCTCTTTATTAGTTCTTGTCACTTTGTGGCTTTGAAAGGCTTGTTATCTGTTATCACAAAAAGGAAATGGCTACTGCTATGCTTGGCGCTGCAGAAATGCAGAATGCAGCCCTTTTCCTGCGTGCCTATTGAAAACCGTTATTATAAGCTTTGAGAGGAATATAAATTTAGACACTATTCGAACCCAAGATTAATATGAGAGAAAAAATAGCATAAATGATTTATTTTAATATGGTGTAAAAACCACCAGAGTTGGTTATGAGCTTATATTTATTTGTTTAAAATCCCATCCGAACAAGCAACAGATCCTATCAGAAATCCATGCCTAAGTACTAAGGACAGACTAGATCTCCATAAAATGCATCTATGGAAATGAGGTTGGTATGGTTGTAAGAGTAAAACTGGTTTTGGTGACAGCATAGCTTGAGTCCCTGATTTCAGCTGGAAGATGACACTCAAGCTGTCTAGGAAATACCCACCTTCGTTTTAGCTGATGGCCTGTCTTGAAGGTCATCCTGCGTGGCGTGACTATATCTGGGCCTAAATAACTAAGTGATCGTGAAATGCTGAACTGTGTTCAGAGCTGGAGCAATGGGACATACCTTCTCAAGTAGGGAGAAGGAAAAGAAAATTTCTGTTATCCACAGACAGAGCTGAGGTTATAGTAAGCTGTTTCCTTGGGCAGGTCATCCAGAAGGGGAAGAATTTCAACATCTCTGTCACTGGGGAAGCCAGCATGAGCCAGAGAGAAACTCATGTGTGTGGCAGTAAGCTTCATGGTGTTTGAGTCCATATAGCCAGTGACAAGATCCCAAGAAGTTCAGCAGAAGTAGTTCATTCGACTGTCTTGTGCTTTTTGTTTCACCTTTGCAGGGGGGCAGTTGTACTGTTATCTCTTGGTTTTCATTTGTCTGTGCACATGAAAGATTCCCAACAGAGTCCTTTAATGATTTCCTAAACTTAAACCACGACTTGTACCTCAGTCAGATTCTCATTTGTTAAGGGTTGTATTTTAAGCTGCTGCTGCTATGTGATTTAACTGTCATACTTTCTTTAAAGCCCACTGTGTCCTGAAGAAGAGGTTGATGGAATAAGAACCCTGCATAATTATATTTAGTGACAGTAAGGTGTAAGGAAAAAGTAGCTAATGGACACTTAAATCAGGTAGGCATTTATATTAAGGGAATTGAAACTGAGAGATGTTGTCATCATCTTAAAGTCTCCTAGGGTGAACTTTGTGAGTGGTGATGATCTGTTATACCAGTTTGAGAGTTTAATCACTTGATAATGTTACACCGTGAAGTCACATATTTAATTAGCTTAGATAACAGAACATTGATTTCTCAAGGCTTGTTTGCTTTTGTGTTATTTGATTGATGTTATTAGTTTTATGATTTTGATAAAAAAGGTGCATCTTTTCAGTACCTGGGCCTATTTTCTTTACAGTAACAGAATATGTATATCTCGAGGTACAAAATTTGTAAGCTCGTTGTGTTCTCTTCAAATTTAGTTCTGAACTGCTTCACAGCATGATTAATAAAAATAATGGTCACTATGGAAAAAAGCCTGATGTTTTAATTCAGTATAGAACTCTTTGGTTTTGATGCTTTGGTGGTTTTATTTTTATTCTAGATATAAGAAAGTAAAAATGACACCTTCTCATTTACAGAGCTGAAAGCTGGAGTTGGAGCTGTCGGGATTTGGTTCTAGGAAAACTTTGTAGGTCCTCTGAAATGAGTTTTTGGAACCTCTTGCAAATACTGCATGTTGTGTTATAGATCAGTTGCTGCCAACAGCTAAATCTCACTTGGTTATCTTCTGTATATGTTTTTCCTCATGACTATACTGTTTTTCATTTGTAACAGATGATCTAGATGAAACTGAACTTTACTTTCTCTCTTGCTATCTGAATATTATTTGCATACCACTGAGACAAATCCTGGAATTTGCCTTATTGGAATTTTTTTTCATTATCATGGGTATGTGTATGTGAAGGTGATAGTCTAATGCAGCCTTAGGACACATTTTTCAGGGTATGTATTTCTCTCATGTTGCCTTTAGGATGAAAATATTGAGATTTCAATAGCTAAAACCTATCACTGATTGTATCTTTTGATTTAGTATAAACACATACAACATACAAAAGCTGAAAGCATCTTTTTTTTTTTTTCCCATGAGAAGGTAGGTTCCAAAAGGTAGAAAATACACAGGACACATATTCTATTCTCTGATATTGTGATCTGTGTTTTTCCTACCTATGATTTATCCTCGTCTTGCAATCTTGTAATGAAAACTTGTTAACTGTTGTATTGAATCTGATGGATTTACTAACACTGAGACATCTGAGGAGATCTTTTGCCTTAAAACAAATGGGCCCCTATTCAGATTTATTCAGCAAGTAGAACTTTGCTACTTGCCTTATTTATTTATTTTATTTTCTGTATGGTTGAAACTGGGGATTTTTTCCTCCTGTAAGCCCTGTTTGAAGTAACATGGTAGGTGTTCTAGGGGGTGTTTCATTGCACCCTCGGTATTTTCCTATGTTGCTCAGCTCAGATGCCCATGAAGAACGCACACACAGCTCACTTAAAGCCTCCCTAGGCGTTTCTCAAATAAAAAGGCTGTTCACTGCTTTATTTCTGAGAAGAAACCTCAGAGACACATTCAATCTTGTTTGCTTGTGAATATGTATTCACTGGCTCCACCAGTTACAGGCTGAGTAACTGGGATTATGCTCCACTGACAGACCTGTTGCTGAATGGACTTCAAAGAACGTGTTGCTTGTTCTGCAGGAGAAGTGATTGCTTTGGGATTTGGCATGAGAGAAAGTGGAAGGAGAAAAGAGAAAAAGAAGTTAATAATCTTGCTTTGCTCTCTGAATTGTGCACACTTCGTGAATGGCTGATATTTGTGCCAGAGCTCTCAAGTCAGCACCTATTACGGATGTGGTGTCATCTTAAGGAAGCTTGGAAGCAACTCTGGAAACTCATGGCTTTGCCACACAGAGCCTGTACATTTTCAGTAAATGTGTCTGGGACATTGAACTACTTCCTGCTAATAGCTGGGATTTTGATTGCTTTAATGAGTTGCAGAGGCTGTGAACTGGCAGCTCCATTCCCCTTATGTTCACCACTAAGCTCTGTGTATCTCAAAAGCTGTTAAAAGAGCAACTGAACTCATGCTTCTTGTCTGCACTCTGGAAAGGAAACCTCTTCAAAGTCTTTTAAGTGCCCAAAAATTACTGGGTCATCTAAGGGAAGAATTGTTAGCTAAGCTGGCCTTAGTTGGTAAAAGCCAATAAAATCCCCTGGTCCTGGGTAGCTGACCTATAACTGAAAGCTTGACATCAGAAAGTGCATGGGGACCCTTTTAGAAAGCCACTAAAGAGCTGAAAGGTAAGTGAAGAATAGGTATTGTAGTTACAATAACAGAGAAACCAACCAGACATTCAACTTCTTGCAAGTACAATCCACACCGTGTGAATTTCTTTGCAGTATAGAAAAGTGTAGATAAATGCTTCATTATCATTTTCACTCCCACCATTTCACTCCCCTCCTCTACCAAAAAGAAGATCTGAGCATACCCAAGAGAAATTAACTCAAACAAGTACACAGATTACAAGCACTGGACAATATGGAACAACAGAGGTCCTGCTATGGCTTTCTTCCACATCTTTGTCTAAGGTGGTAGGTGAGAGGTGAAAAAACCCCCAAACCCCAAGCAAATAAAACCAAAGCTTTTGGGTTTTGTTTACTTATTTAAGCTCAGAATCTCTCAAGGCACCCACCCATTTGGAAAATGGAGGCCAAGCACACCACTCATGCTTTTCTTCTTCCTAGAACTGTGCCAAGCTCCCTTTGTGTCTGACACTGAAACATTTCTGAAAGACAGCTTTGTTTTTCTAGGGAAAAGGAAAACCTATATTCTGAGGTGACAAAAGAAGCTCTCCTGCCCCTTAACACTGGTCTGAAACAGGAGGATGTTGTGGTAAGCATTATTTTTTTTGTTTCATTCAGAATTTCTCTATTTTTTCCTGATGATCACATCAAAATTCTCCTACTCAGAGTACAAATACACTTGTAATAAGAGCTGAGTTATTTTTGTCATTGAAAAAGATACGCCTGTAACCCGTTGTTCTGTACATTCGTTTTAATGTCTTGAGACAGTTTGCTGGGAGCCAAGCTCTTGCCTGTGCTAGCCAAACAATTTAATGCAGGTGCCCTCTTGAGGAAGAGAAACAATTACAAAGGCCTCTGCGTATGCAAACAATTACAAAGGCATTCTGCTTTTAGGAATTTGTTGACAGTTGTTCAGTTCACCACAGCCTGTGTCAATAATTGTGTGATTGTGGTCTAAGTCCTAAATTTCAGCTGTTTTAGCTACTGCCCTCTGAGCCTCAATAAGCCTGTTGCCTGCAACTTGAGTTTGCAGATAGTACCTGTGTGTGCTCTGGTTTGTGCTATCTGTCATCTTGTTGGTTTGTTTATTTCTTTTTTATCTCTGTCTTATCTAAACGCAGAGGGTTATTTTGTCATTTACAAGGTCATTGCTTCAGGGAGAGGTCCTTGCACTTTTGACTGCTCTGTAAAGCAGAGGCTTGCAGTACCAAGCTAAGTGATACTAGCTCCATCCTCTGTACCATGAAAAGAACTCATGGATAACTATGATTTTTTTCTTCTCTTCCCTTTTTTAGTGCAGAAGATGACTAAGATCACAGGGTTGCTCACCAGGCCTGGAGGCAGCAGCCTTCTACTGGTGTTCCAAATGGCAGCTTTGGCGATGCTGGTATCAGGTAAGTAGCCCTGGCAAGGAAAAGCATGCTGTTGGCATTTTTTAAAGCCTGTTTAGGAGTTACTTGTTGTGGCAGAGATGCTGCCTGGGTTATGGGAAGGAAAGAATATCTATTGCAATAAGCTTCCAGCAGGGCCTGCTCTGCATGATGTTTCTCAGCCTTTTGTTTTCTCCATGATGAATTTTTCCCAGGGAGATAGGAGGCAAAATCTGATCCCGAAAGAGCAGTATGTTGAGCCAATTAGTATTTTCATATTATCTTTCCATGGAATAGTTCAATATTTGATGAAAGCAAAAACCTTCAAGTTGAAGAGAAAAACTAGACAACCCCTCAAAGCATCCCTATCCCCTGATGCTTTCGCTGTCTTTTTTGAAGAAAGGATGCTCTTTGCATCTTCCATTTTTATGAAAATAACAAACTTTATAGACAATATTCTTTTTGCATAATGCCTCTGCCACAAGATCTGTGATAGGAAACAGATTTTTCTTCCTCTCACATGAGGGAAAATGTGTTGTTTTTATCATGGTACCTGTTATCTTGGGCACTCTGTGCACATCTGGAACATGAGATAGCCTGGACTTTCACAGCGTATGAACAAATGGAGAAGTATGGTGAGGGAGGGGGAGTTGGCTTGGTATACATATCAGTTCAGGTAATGTCTGCTCTGTTCCACCACAGAACACACTATGCTGGAAGTAATTTATGCATCTACCACAAATTAGCTGGAAGGAGGAGAAACCCTGAATTTGAATTGCCTCATCAGGCATCAACAGGATCAGTCATCACAAATGAAGGCTCACTGGTATAAAAAAAACCAAAGATGCAAACTGAGGCTGGGTTTGGAAAGGAGATAGAAAGCTTGTACCTCTCCTGAAACTTAGACCCCAAGGCAAAATTCACATCCTCTCTGCTCCTGAAAATTCAGAATGTCAAGCAGACAGTGGCCGCTATCAATGCAGAGCCAAAAGAAAGAACACTTTCTGACTGCTATGGGCCGCTTTATTAGAGTGAATGTAACAGGTAAGCTCTATGTGTCCAGGAACTTTCTAGCAGAGGGAGTTGTGAGATCACATCCTTGTCTCTGAAGCAAAATTTCTGCATGCTGGAAACTGTTCATGGAGATGTATCCTCTCCTCCTAGGGTGTGAAAGTGAAAATGATTGCTGCCACACTGTGACATGTGGAGTAAGTTTCATACTCCTCTGTCTTTTCATCTATGCATGCTAAATGCAAGACTGACATGTGAAGAATGTTGGGGATTTGCTTTAGATCGGCTGTGGATCTCTCTGAGCTAACGGGAATAGTTTCCCAGGGGATTTCTACTCCGAGCACCCTTACCACAGCTGAAAGGAACGGGGTGGAAAAAGCAGTGTGGGAAAATGTGTGTCAGTCTTGGGTTAGCTGCAGGTCTGCCCCAGTTCACCTTGCATCTGCTCTGGGTTTATAGCCATAGCTACATTCACAGGTCGGAGAGGTGTTTTCTCTAAAATGGAGATCTGTGTATCTTCTTAATAAGAAGCCTCTGTGTATGCAAACAGGGCAGCCTTATAGCCTCTTGAATTCACTGTAGTGTATGTAGAACTCAGGGAGGATTGGTGCTTAGAGGGAGTGGGAGTTGAGATATGGCAGCCATCACTAAGTTATTTATTCTTATTGAGGTGATTTCTTTTTCTCTTGCTTCATTACTCAGATTAAAAATACTTTGCAGAAAGACTGAAGGGATGAAACATACAGTGGCACTGCCCCTGTACTATCATTTCTCTACAGGTCTTAACTGATCGCATGGTATGGTGTCTTCTGCTTGTGCCAAGTGACTTCAGCTCCAAGCCTTCAGCAGAAGGGAATATCTATTTGGCGTAACTAGCCAAGGTTCTCATCTGGTGGTTGTAGCCGCGGTGAGGTACTAGAGCTTTGTTAGGATGGTTCTGATCAAGGGCAGGCTGAGAAACCAGCTCGTATTCCTTCCAAGCTGTTCCCAGCTTTGTTAAAACGTAGGGATTATATTAATCATTTCCCTTCTTAAAGTTCTCTCCAACATATTTTGATTAAAAATAAAATACAAATTCAGTTGGTTTTCTGCCACTAAGTTTTAGGTAAGGGCAGATGCAGTTCTTCAGACTTTTATTTGCATGTTGGTCATTATATCAGGTGCGACCGTTGTCAATACCACAGAGAGGACAGAGGGTGACCTGGAACAGAACAAAGCTCTGAGATGGATTCTGAGCTGGAGAAGGTGCAGGCTGTGGTCATGATATGCTGGATAATTTTGTATGCCAAAGGCAAGAGGGTACCTACTTACCTACCTATTTCTTTTCTGAGGATAGAGCTTATGACTAATTTTATAAAATCACAAGTCTCACAGGTGGATTTCTGGCATGACCCTTATATTTGATGACTCCCCCTTTCCCACAGTAATAATTCCATAGAGGTTAGCGGGCTGAAACTCCCCAGGCAGGAAGGTGAAATGATCCCAACTAACTTGCACTGGCTTTGGCTTTGAGTGATTTTGCAGAAGGTGCAGCTGAGCTGGATTCTGGCCAACATCCACAGCACCACCTAACGCAGTGTCCAATTCCTGGTCATGCCAAAACAGAGTGCACAGAATGAGCACAGGACCCTTGTTTTATGGACTTCAGATGCCTCCTGTGTGGCTTTTTGGGAATATGTAGTTGCGTGCTAATGTGACATAAGATGTCTTGCAAATTAAATACTGAGGCTGAGCTCAGGCAGTTAATTTTAGATGTGTGAAAATCTCTCTTCTTGGCCAGATGACCACTCTGTATAACCTCTGAGATGCAGTCTTGCATTAGTCACTTTTTGAATAAGCTTGTGTTTTATTGATTTGGATTTGTACATTTTGCTCCTGAACACCAGTAGATTTTTTTCTTTTTTATATATATATATATATATTTTTTAATGTGTTCATCTTTTATTTTTTCCCCACTCAAGGGCTCGTGCCATGAAGACACTGTTTGTAGAGTCTGAGCTGCTTTGCTTAAACAAGATAGTTTTCCTGAGATGCTGTAAGAACAACTTCATTTTATTGTGCATGATGAATGTCTGGGATTCACATTGCGTTTCGTGGCTCACTTCAAGCTTTCAAGAGGCTTATTTCTGGATTTCCTGGTACTGATTCTTTGGGATTATTCACTCTACCTGGTAACCCCATCTACCTCCTAGGCAGAGAAGAAGAATTTCTTCCTGTCCTAGAACTGAAATACTCTCATACCTAATGTCAATTCTTCCAGTTTTTGCCATCATCGAGGTAACAGATTTCTCGGTGTTGGTGCTCTTTGAAATGAAGAGATGGTTTCTTTCCAGCTGTACTTTCTGGGACTTGCCTCCCATGTGGGGAGGTTTTCCCTTCCTCCTATAGCTCTCTATGCAAAGAAGGATTTCCTGGGTTTTTCTCTCCTCTGAAAAGTCTTCTGACATATTTCTAGTCTATCCTTTGTGCTCTTCAATTTGTTCTGGGAAAGCTTGAGGGCCTTATTCAACTCTGGCCAGTGTGTGCTTAAGTGAGTGATGCACAGAAAGCAGGAATGACGTCAGTGTCAAACTCACTGTTTTGCACACAGAAAGCAAAACCTGGCATGTTTTACCCTAACTGTGGGTTTTTTTTAAAGGCTATTTTGTCTGTAGTCTTTTAACAGTGTTGTGTCCCTCTCCCCTGTCCCAAGTATTTGTGTAAATTTGCCTTTTGTGTAAGGGGTTCTCTCTTAGGACTTAAAATTTAGTACCAAATGACAAAGGGAAGATGGTTACATCTATATCTGTTTCTGTGGTTACTAAGGCTTGTCCAATGAGCACTTCTGACCTCTGCCATGTTTTTCAAGCTTGGGCATGTGCATAATGGTTTTGAATGTCAAAGCAGGCATGTATCTCCTAAATAAATAAGTCAAGTGATCATTTATCTCCTCATCACTTTGCCAGGTACCTGATTGTTTAGCAGCTCTGAAGGGCTGCAATTGCTGCCGCTTTGTGATCCTTTCCATCAAAGGCAGCCTGATTTGGGATTCTTGTTGGAATAAACGTGTATGTCACATCTGACAGAACCAGCTGCTTAAAGGGCATCCTTGATGCTGAGAAGCAGTAACAAGCGGGATAGAAGTCTTGCTAGCTGGGGGAAGGGAAAGGGGGGCAGGAAGAGCATTGTATGATCCTACGTTTTGGGCTCCATTGAGCCAATTCAGACTGCAGATATTTTTAGCACTGTTCTTCAGCCGGCAGCGTGCTGTACAATTACACATCAACATGATGCTTCTCTTGTAGGTTGGTGTAGCTATGTTTCCACCTCCTGGCAACTATAAGGAATAGCTGAAAAGAGACTAAATAGAATCATGTTTTTATTTTGGCGAGGCACTAGAAGATGAAGTAGGAATTTTAAAGAGGCACTTTTCTTGAGCTTGAAGAGATTTTTAACTCTTCAAAGTTCAGTATCCTATGGAAGGTATAAACATAGAAGCTGTTTCCAAATAGTTTGCTTTGCAACTACTGTGAAAATCAGTGCTTGAACTGAAAGGTCATAAATACAAGGTGCTTGCAGCAGGACTGAAATAATAAGACACCAGACAGACATTTTGTATTGAGGGAGGGAGCATGAGTGTATATCTATGGTAACTGGGGACAATAACAGCCCTAGTGAAACTCCAGTCTCTAAAATACCTATACATTCTGTCTATTAGGGACAACAATTGTTACAGTGTTACGGGGAACAGATAGTCAAGGCTTCAGGCATTCGATGAGGTAACTGCCCTTCATTAATAAGAAAATGTTAATTTGCCCAATTAAAAATCTCTTCCACGTCATTCCAAAAACAGGATGACCTCTTCCTGTTTTTGACAATACAACCAGAGCTGGGTTTTCTTTCAGGAGCTGATCACAAACCTATAGTGCCATTTCTTGCTTTTTGCCAGGTCAATGCCATCTGTCTATTTCACAGGAAAGACCAAAAGTCCTTTTGGTAGCCACCTCAGAACTGCCTTGTGTGAACAAGAAAAAGATAATTTTGAGTAGATAGTGAAATACATACTTCTAGAGCCTATAAAGAAACACAGACTGCTAGTCCAAAACTTCCAGATCAAAATGTCTTTTTCAGTGAAAACTGATTTTCAAGCTAACTGTCCAAATATGCGTTCAGCCAGGATCCCTTATGGGCATAATGATTTCACTGTTCCTTACCCCCTTATTAACTGCATTAAAGACAGTCTGGGGAAGTTTTGTAGCACATGTACATAAGCTTGGTTGAGTAGAGATGCTGGACTCCAAAGTATTGAATCTGGACTTTAAGTGAGGTTGTTTTCTTCATTGTTCAGTCGCAGGGACTCCCATGTAAGCTGCAGTCAGTGTCCACAACTTATCTTCTACCTGATGTGTTGCAGCACCCAGGAAAATCATCTTGGAAGCCTATATATGTTGAATCCATATGTTCAAAGGTGCCTCTGGTGTTACCCTTTTGATGCACTTTTTAAATTCCTTTAGCCAGTGGCTATTTATCATTACAGAAGTCATAAACTAGCTGTGACACTAAACCACATAGAAGCAACGTGCAACCCAGATTTCTGCTGATGGAAACTGTACAAACATCCAAATAACTTTTCCTGCTGTACACAGCTCATGGCTCTCCAAGCAGGGAGCTAAGGAGGAAAAGAAGTGAGGAAAAACAAGTGAGGCAGCACTGCCAGCACCATTTTGCTCTCCTATCCCCATTTTGAAGATAGCCGCTTAACCCCTGGCGTTTGCTCTACTGAAAGGGTCCACTTAAGTAAGAGAGTTAGACTGGAAATGGTACATAATCAGTGACGCACCCTCATTAGCTGAGCATCCCTAGGCACCTTGTCACTTAAATGCAACAGCTCTAAAAGTGTGTGCATAATGCTCTATGTCTATATATTGATTCTTATAAATATACATGTATGTATATTTACATATGCACACAACATGCACATACATGTGCCACAGCACAGATACTTTTAGCAAATTAAGATGTTTTACATGTGTTTCAAGTGGGTTGGTGGCTCTGCGCCATGGCGCGGGCTGTACAGGCTTGAGGGCAGGGGGTGGGAAGAAGGCTGTGGTCTGTGGCCTGAATGCATGCAAAGGACTTGTGGTTGGGAGCGTGAGGCTTCCTGAGTCCACTTCTGATACTTCCTGCACATTCCGTGCCAGTTGGCCTTTTTTTAATCTTATTTCCCCCTCTCTCTCGTTTGTTTTGTAGTGTTTTGTCTCAACTTTTCACACAGGACCTTAGGGCACTGAATAAGGAGCCGAAAGTCCTGATGTGCACGTTGTCCCAGCCTGGAGCAGGCATTGCTCTGCCGCCTTGTCCTCAGGAGCTTCCCCTCTGCACTGTGTTTTAAACCACTCTGGGAAGATGAGAAAATGAAGACCTTTTGCCATCAAGGCCCGCAGTCCCATGACAGCACCATTGTTTGTGGGAGCTGACCTGACTTCATGTCACACTTTCCACCTGTGGACCACTGCCTTACAAAAAGGGCAGGGAGTTCAGGCAGCCCAAACCTGAATAAGGACATGTAGGACTGGGCTTCCCTGGGCAACTCTACCCTTCTGCATCATACTCCCTCGCATCAAGCATAGAATCTGTCAGAGGTGCTGCTAACCATCTGCATTACAGGAAAGAAATGGGGTGAGAAGTTTGACTGGAAACTACTGTGGAGAGTTTTTCTAAACCACTAACTGACACAGAGCTATAGGTGTGAAACTGGCTCATAAGAAAGGGAGTTTATGACAGCAAAGAAGCCTGTATGGTGAAGAAGGAAACGTGTGAAGCAGAAGCATTCCCTTTGGTCTATTACACTGCACCTAAAGATTGTAGACAGTGATAAATGCTGCCCTGACAGAGGTGTCACAACTTTAGTTTGCATTTGAGAGGTGGGATGTGCAGTTTTTCCAACATAGATATGGGTTTCTATTTCAGGTATGTTCTGTTACACAAGTGATACGTTCTACTTGATGTAAAAATCACAAAAATGGAAGTCACTAGAAGAAAACTATTGAGCCTTCTCCTTTGCCATGTGATAAACAGTATGGATTTCATACTTGGAATTTTTGATCTGGCTGCTCTATAAAGACAGAAGAGACAATGTTTTCCCTCTCTAAAAATAAATAAATCTACTTCCACGTGATGAGTCTGAGGAGCATTGACTATGCAGTTCCTTGAGTCTGGAGCAGCTGACTCCTAGCTGAGTCTGTTGGGGATTCCTGAGACTTCTTACAGGATGTTCACAGCTCTCCATGAGAGGAGGAAGCTGTAACTTTCAGACAACTTCCCTGGGTGTAAAGGAGGTGGAGCAGTGAACAGCTGAAGGAGAGAGGCCTGGTAGTCCTGACTCTCTACCCCTGCTTGGTACTGCCTAAACCACGGCTAGTTATGCTACGCATTAAGATTGACTGATGGGTGAGGAAGAACCATTTGGGGTTTTATTTCTGCTATACACCGGTTCTGCTATTTCAGTTCTTTTTGAAGTGGGAATTATTTGAGATTTTCAGCTTCTTTACATGCAATTCGGTGTAATTCCATCCTGTTTGGCTATGGAGTGGGAGGCCAATCTCTTCAGTTGAAAGGTGGGGAGGAAACTCATCTGGGGAGCTTGAGGTATATACTGATTCTTACTGAAGTGTTTTGAGAGCTAAGTGTCCACCTATAAACCACCTCTTTTCCTCTCTGAATACTTTTACTTGGATTATCCATAGCTCTGAAGAAAGTAATTGTACTTGTGTGTTGTTGGTTCCCAGGTTCTACCTGGGAAACTGGCAGCAAGGTGCAGTGGGTCAACAAGAGGCAGGAATTAAAGGAGTTAAGGTCATGAATATCTCTGTTGTAGCTAGATCTGGTTGCTGGAGTATTAGGACTGAGTGAGAAGTCCCTGAGATTAATGACCCACAAGTGGTAAGGGGATTCTGTAGGACTAGGAGCAGAAGTTGCTGAGCACAGCCATGTTGGTGCAGTGACCATGCAATTAGGGAAGAATTAGCTACAGTTAAAAAATAAATCCTTTTTCTTGGTCTTTGGAAACTGCAATATAGTTGCCTCTGGATATTTTAACCTAGAAGTGTCTAGTTTTAAAGGCTTCAGTATCAGCAGCGCTTCCTCGCATGTTTGCTGACATTGGTGGACGCTGCAGATGGTTTATACCTGGGAAAGTCAAGCTGTTAGATACATGGACTAGTTTTCTTTTCACATACAACAGAAAATGCAGAGCAAATGTCTTCTCTGTGAAAGGAAATAACAGGCTACTGGGACTGGTGTTCTTCTCATTCATCCTTTGTTCCTACTCTCCGTTTGCAATAGTGGGTCACAGTGCTTTCTGAAGAGGCTGGTTGCAAGGCAGCTACAGGTGTGAGGTGTACAACTTGGCTCATGTAATAACTTCATGGGACTAAGCTGTTTTCTACATGGGCTCTCGTTAAGACGGTAAATATTTCTGAGCAGAGATGCCCACCTGCTTTCTTGAATTATAGCTACTAAAGATATTAAAAACAACCCAGACAAAACACTCATCTGCTGCATGGCATTTATTTATTTATTTATTTTCCTGGGGAAAAAGAAATACTTTGTTGTAATGTTAGTATTAGTATTCTAAATATTACTATCTTAATGAATTCAGCACACAGACACCACAAACATCTGTCCTGCTGGGGAGGAAGCTTCAGACCTATTTACCTTCAGGTGTATGTTACCAGAATACTGTAATTTTGCATTTGTTTAATATAAGTTGTTTGTAATTGTTTTGAGAGCACCTTTTATTAGGCTAGTTCTCTCTCGCTTTCAGAAAGCCATCTACCCTCTATTTCCCGGTTTGTAGGGAAAGCTTTATAGTTTTACATATTTGGAACTGAATGAAACTAGCTCACAAACTGGATGGGTTGAATTTCACAGCTACAAACCATCTGTGGCTTCCACTGATGCCAGCAAGTATATGATAAATAGGGAGCCTGGGAAGAAAATCCACTATGGAGGCACAGCTCCTCCAGTTGCGAACAGTGCTAACAATCTACTGCTGTGCTAGCAACAGGGCTTCATGGATGCGTTTTCAGGGCCAGGGTATTTTTCAGAGAGTAAAAATGCCAGAAGGCTAAAAAGTCAAACCAAAGCTCTCTTAGCCCAGCAGCATTTCAGCAGCCAGCCGCAGATGGCTAAGAACAGAGCAAGAACAAAACTTCTCCTCTCCCCTAAAACTTTTCAGTTTCTGAGAATGAACAGCTTTGGGAATACCCACCTGCTGTCCCAGGACATTCAAGGTCTTCTTATATATTGTAACATCATTTCCAGTGGAGGAACTTGAGGAATTGCTTGGGAGAAAGTGGGGCAGCAGTTGAGCCAAATCTGTCCCCTGAGGAGGCCTGCAGGCTGCTCCCAGACCTGGTGCAAAACTCTTCACAAACAGAGAAGAACCTGCACAAAAGTAGCCTGGCCCCTGAGATGCCTTCAGGTAACTCTTACAAATCAGAGGCTCAGCAGCTTGCGTTAAAACTTCGTGGAGAAATGGGAGCGACTCTTAAATTGCCATTTGATGTTTATTGCAAATGCGGCACCAGTGGGTAACCCCAGCTCCCAGAGCTTCCCATGCTCAAAAGGATAGGTAAAAGTGGAGGCTGACATGTGGGGATGTTGAAAATATGGCATAACCTGCATCTCTCACTTCAGAAAAGGTGTTGGCTGCCTGCAGGCTTCTGGGTTGGTTGCTGTGTGGTTGGCAAGTATTCAGTGTAAGGGTTCCTGGCTGCCTGAGATAACAGCAAACCCTGCGTGGGGTGCAAGGACTCACACCTCCAGAAACCCTGCTTCCTTCTTGAGAGCTGAGTGACAGAGAAGCATGGCTTTGAGAAGAGAGGCCGTGGTGGTGAGGTGGAAACATCAAATGCCTTGTGATGGATGCTGGTTCTGCATGAAGGCTTTGGTCATTAAAACTGTTTGGATTTTAAATAAGGTAGCCTTGCTTTGCATAGTAGTCACCTTATCCTTGTACAAGAAGTGGGAGAGTTGACACAGCCATGTGGAACTGCTTCCTCTTCTTGCAATCCCTTCCAGCCCTCCTCTGCCCAAAGACACCAGGTGTTATAGTGGACAGACTTTTAAGGCAGAGTCTTCTCTACCTTTTAAAATGTGCTTCTACTGCAAAGTAGAGCCATATTTTGCTGAGTTAATCATGGGAATAGCTATGTGACACATTGGTTATTCTTTAAAAAGTGGCGATGACTTATGCACTGGTTGATACCTGGTTCTTTATGATCTGCTCCTTCAGATCATGTTAACATATATTTTCATTATGTTGGACTTTGCTTGTGTTTATCTGATTTTAAAGTGGTACTTTGTATAGCTCAAGGCTTATAGTTTGCGTTTGATGTGTAATAGCAGACAGCTTCAGGTTGTGGTTTGATCTTCATCTCAGAAAAGCAGTTTGTTTCCCTCATTTTAACTATGTCACATCCTCTTCAGGGGCGTGTACGATGAGATGGTTTGTTTTCACTTGACTCTTTTGGGGAGGGTAGAAGCTTTGTCTGTCTGTGTATTGCGATCTCAGAAGCATTAATGAAAAGAAACTAATGAAATGTACAGCTGAAAAGAGGGACTATCTGGGATGGACGGTCCTGAACCGAGATAGTTCTTACTTCTTTGCAACTATACCCATGCCCCTCCTGAGGAGTCCAGGGGACCTCTCTGCAGTTTCCTGGTGCAGAGGAGCCACCTTGTAAGCAGCAAAACCGGGACCAGCATCCACGTTGGAGCAGCTGCATGCGCTAACATCTCTCCACTCATCCCCAGAACAGCAAATATCAGAAGACCGGAGTACGCTGGCACTGCTGCTGTTCATCTCCTGTGCTCCCATGGCTGGAGGGCTCTTCTCCAGGCTGACAACCGGGTAACTTTCCTCCATTCTCAGCGCTCATTGGAATGAATCCAAGTGTGAGCAGTACTGTTCCCCAGCTGGAAGGCTGAGGCTAATGAAAGAGTGACGCACACATTGCATGGTCTTGTGCCAGCCACTGGCGTCAAGGCCGAGTAAAAATTGTAATTTATTTTAATGTAGTTATTGAGGCATTTTAATTCCATCAAAGGAAATAACACGAGACAATCTACAAATATTCATTTGCTACTTTTAAATGGATTTGGTTCAGCTGTGCTTGGTTTCTCCTTTTTGGGTTTTACTTGAGACTTCTCGCTTCCAGTCACAAGTATTCAAGGATTGTGAACCTTAAAAATTGCAGTCTGAATGCGTTTCATACATGAATATTTAAACAGAGTGATATACTCTGTTCTTTCCATAAGGCCCCATTTTTAATCATTAATGCCTGTTCTTTTGAGCAAATAAACCCCATATATCTGCGAATTGTATGCATTTAAAAAAAAAAAAAGATAGCTCTCTGGGACAAGTTCCAATACGACAATATTCTGTTTATGAATATTTATAGAGCCATCAAAATCGGTGAATACTGAATTTGCTTATAAACACTGTGTTTTTACTTTTCTTTTGAAAGAGACAAAAAAATTATCTGCAAATTGGGTCAAATTGAGTACATAATTCTGGTCAAAAAGCATTTATTTTATTCTTTGGTTAAAAAAAAATAAAAATGAAACCTTCAAACTTTTTGATTGAAAGCAAATTTTGTGTGCATGATTTATTCAAATTACAAAGAAAAACCCAAACCTTTCAACAGTATTGAATAACATGGGAAAAAAACATTTATTTTGTGGAAAAAATTTTAAGTGAATAAAAATTAGGAGTTTTTGAATGTAAGAGTTACGTTGCCTGTTGCACATTAGTAGCGGAATACTGATCGATGTGGTTGCACTGGCATTGATTCAGGTTGCAGTGAAAGCTTTTCATCCAGATGCATCGGTGTTTTGTTAGAACTGTGAAGAAAACCATCAGGCTGTTGTCTAATGTGCATACACATCGCATTGTGTTTAAGAAATTGCCTCTTGCACTTGGTTCATGAATGTGGCAGCATTTGTTCTTTCTGTACCACAAGTGTTCTGGTTTTTCTTCTGCGCATCAGCTGTCCTCGCTTGATGTATTTTGCATTTAAAATGAAATGTTTAATGCTGCATCATTGAAGCCTGTTACTTTTACAGCAATTGATGCCAGATCTGTGTGCACAGAACCCTGGCTGCCCTTTCCTCCTCCTCCCAGCACAGTGCTGAGAACCATGCTTGTATTTAAATAGGGCTGCGAACAGTACATGACCTAAATAGCCCAGAAGCAAAGTCCTGTTGAAACACATATGACATTTCTGAATCAACCATTGCAAAAAGGTATTTGTTTGTCTGGTGTGTTCTGGGTTTTGACTTGGGAATGAAAACAACATATCAGTATTTCCCATGGGATGGAAACACAATTTTCCAGTCATCTCTAACTGCATGTGACTGATTCAAAAAGTAAAGGAGATACAAATGATGCTTTAAAGGAGAGAATGACAAGACATCTACCAAGGAGACAATCTGAGGAAATGCAGAGACAAGTGATGGAAAATGAGATAGCTTTATGGGCAGGCTACACAGAACCTCAAGGCAAAAGTGAGGCCGCTAGTTTTTGACAGTAGCATCAGAAAACTGCAGTCAGGACATGGCTACTGCAGCATTGTGGAAATAGTCAGATACTCTGAGACTTCAGCTTTATCCCTCAGCTGGCTGGGGACACGGTGGTGCATTGGTTGTGAGCCCTTCTGTGACAGAACCAGCATGAGCATCTACTGCACTAGGGTGCTCGTCCTTGGGACCTGAGCAGAAAAGGTTGGGAGTTGACTGCAGGAATGTATATGTATATTGCTCACTACAGTATAGTGCAAGTTTGCCATGCCAAATTGAGATAATTTACATATGATATCTGACTGTAGGAAAGTATCAGTGATGTTCTTAGCCAAAGCCATGTTCAAGCAACAGTTGAATGGGTTTACATCAAAATTCTTCACTGAGAACCATATATATTTTGATTGGAAATTTTTTGGTTAGCATGGAGTTCTGCTTTTTGTGTGAACCAGAAAACAGTGTGTTGGGATGACAGCACTGTCTCAATCTTACCAACGAGCCTCTGCCCTTTTGCCAAAAGGAGCTGGCAATTTATGAGATATGGTTTGTTTAAAAAGTATATATAGTTGTAGAATAGCGTAAGTTACTAGATGCTTCTTCAGTTCCCTGTGTCTATGAAAGCAGGAAACAAACTCACATGTTTTTGATCTCTCGCAATAGGATGATTGCCCTTTTTGTTCTACTACAGAAGTAGTACCCTTCTACTACCCTTCAAGAAATTAAAAGCATGCAAGAGTTAGGAATCATTTCTTTGTCAAATAGTTGATGAAGTCTGATGAAGTCTAAATGTTCCTATATATGCTATAACATTGATTATTCAGAAAGAGTTGTAATGTGTGCATGTTTGCTTTAACAAAACCTTTTTTTCATCTTCTGCAGGTAAGACTATGAGGCAGCAGCAAGAGGTCTGTAGCTACCTTTGTGCTAGCCAACTAGGCATGAATAGTGAGCAGCTAGAGATGCCTGTAAAATCCTGTAGATCTCCTGTAGAGATGCCTGTAAAAGGAGGTGGCTCGTCTCTTCTCCCCAGTAACAAGTGACAGGACAAGAGGAAACAGCCTCAAGCTGCACCAGGGGAGGTTTAGGTTGGATATTAAGAAAAATTTCTTCATCGAAAGGGTGACGAGGCATTGGAACAGGCTGCCCAGGGCAATGGTGGAATCACCATCCCTCGTAGTCCTTAAAAACCATGTAGATGAGGCCCTTGGTGACATGGGTTAGTGGTGGACTTGGCAGTCCTGGGATAATGGTTGGACTTAAAGGCGTTTTCCAACCCAGCTGATTCTATGATTCTATGAAAATGGTATCAGAGATCCTGGATTTTAAAAACTTGTTTGTAAGCAGCAGTGGTTTTTTTACTTTCAAAACCCTTTTTGTTTTACTTCAGTGCAAAAATGATACTTGGCATGGGGTCTTATTTAGAACTTCTGTTTTCAAAGGAAACTGAGGTTTTACTACATGTTCTCTTTGAAGGGTTTCGCACAACAATTTGTGACTACGTGCCATTTTCTTTGCCTTCACTTTATGCAGTGCTGATTCCTTCTGCTGAAGATGGCTCAGACATGGGCAGTTCTGGCTGCATTTCTTTTGCTGATAAATCTGGTTGAAGGGCCAGGTAAGTACAAGAGATCCAAAACTACATGCAGAACACTTTGGTACTCTCTATTTCCAACTTACCAGTACTCTGAAACTTCACAGTCCATCAGGGGAAATTTTTCTTACTGATTAGTGTGAATGCAAAGAGAGATGTCACTTCAGCTGGCAAAATAACTGTGTGCCATGCAGAGTGGCACAGGATGGTATATCTGATAGGAATCTAGCACAGATCATCTGAAGACACATCTCCTGTTCAACTGGGACAATATCAGAGCTATGATTTCTAGCAGAAAAGGGATCTACATATGCCCCTTACCAAATTTCCTTTGTCAACTACTGCACCAAGTGATCTCGTGTTTTAACCCTGTTACAGGTGTGTGTTCCACCACTATCCCCCTTTTTACTTGCCCTTTAACCAAGGTGCCTAATTCGGTAACAGAATAATATTTTTAAAGTAGTTTCCCTTCCCTTAAGGGTGAATCTTGCCTTCCCAATCAGTTTTACAAAGCCCAAGTTAGTGATAGAAATCTGTTGCCTAAAAAAAGGTGGAGGACTTGCATCTCATCAGCATGCATCACATACCTTCACAGTGTCCATAGCAGAGAGGCACCATCTCCACTGTGTTTCCAGACTTCAGAGTGACAGCAGGAAGCTGGACCTGGAATTTGAATACTACTTATATGTGTCTGCTCAAAGCAATGTGTCTCCAAGGCTGCCAGCACAGTAAAGAAGTAGAAGTTTCTAAGATGAAGCCAAGAGTTTCCTGTCTTTGACAATGGCTGTAGCATCATTTTTTATATCTTTTCTTCTTATGCAGCTTACGACATGGTGAGTGTGGAGGCTGGTCATGAGGCTGTGTTGAGTTGCCCTTCTGCCTCCGAAGTGTCTTTGCTAATGGTGATATGGAAGACGAAATGCAGCACTTGCTGCTTGTTGGCCTATAGAAGTGATCACAATGAGACAAGGAGGTTAAACTGCAGTGAGAGGATGACATGGAAATATTCGCCTGAGAGTGACCCTGCTCTTCGTATTTACCCTGTGAACCTTGGTGATGAGGGAAATTACACCTGTGAAGTCGTCAGCACTGCAGGGAATTTTCTTTTTTTCTCCTTTCTGACTGTGATAGGTAAGAAGCACCTTTGAGGGTGATTTTGGGGTTTTTTTTGCATGCATGTGTGAAGATAAAAATGATTTGATTTGGTGATAAAAGACCTAAACTAAAAATAAAAGATGTAAGCTGCCTTTGGGTATTTGGAGAAGGTAAGAAGGCTTGAGGAATTGCATAATAGGACTTGGCTGTTCTATGGAGAAATAATCTGGGGGGTTTGTGCTTCATTTTTTTTAACTTCTGACTCGGGAAGAGGGGAGGTTTTAAAATGCACAAACCCAACAGCCTGCATAGTTTCTGAGGGAGTTCTTTGGGTGTAACATGGGGTTTGAATGTTGTGTGAATGTTCATACAACCAGGAGTATACACTCTTGATTAAGCTATGCAAACAGAAGATATCAAATAGCTGTTGCTGCTATGTGCTAAGCAAGAGGATGCTGAACCAAGACTCTTGTCTGGGTGAGACCTGAATAGGAAGAAAGCAAAAGTTTCAGGACACTATCTGGAAATATTTCACTCTTCCAGAAATACTGAAAGCTGTCTATAAGACTGCATCACTAAAATAAAAATTAATCTATTTTCAACATAGGCAAGAACAGAAGAATATTAGGAAACATAATAGATACATCAAATCATCTTTTTCAGATAGGCAGGTAAACTGTCTAGGTTTCCGTTAATTAAAAAAAACGAAAAGAACTGAAACCAACATAGGAGGAGAATTTGTGTCTGGCCATATTAGTTAAGTCTTCTGAATATAACTAAAAAATCTGGGATATTAATTTGGGTACCCTATAATTGCTGCTATTAATTTTTTGTTGCTTGATTTATGTATCTTTTTACAGGGTCTTGCCCTTCTAATACTGTCTTAGGTATTGTCCAAGCCCTGTCCTGTTTTGTCAAATGCAGACTATGAGTTGTTTGACTCCAGGCAGGACAGTTTTGTCCAATTCCTCCTTTATTCCCCTACTATCAAATTCTTGATTCTGCCTCCATAGTCTCCTACATATCTCAGCTGCAGCTTCAGCAAGATGTGTTTTCTTCAGTATGTACTGCCATACTTACAAATCTTCATTTAATCCACTTCTGTCTGTCATCCCCATCTTCTTCTGTTACTCTCGTAGTCACCTTTTGGACAACACGAAAAAGCAGTACTCTCAGATTCAGATAGGTAGTTTTGGAGATATTCACCTTGGACTTTTTGCTGTATATTTTCCCCTTGAAGATCGTTGGTGCTAATATTCCAAATGATTTTAAAATCTCTTGAATTGGTCATGCAAAATAAAAGAAAACCACCTATTTTTCATTTTCTCAGTTGGTGATTTATACTGAACTAGAAAAAATGGTTGTGGCCTTTTTTTTTATCTCTTCTGTAGTCCCTCCTACAGTGAGTCTGACCTTTGATAAGAGCACAGGGGCCGTCTGTCAAGCATCTGCTGGAAAGCCAGCTGCTGACATCTTCTGGATTCCTCCAAGTAATCACAGCACCGGTGAAGAAGTCCATCACCCCAATGGGACAGTAACCAGACTGAGCTGGGTCAACAGCAATCTTTCCACTGTCACCTGCCTGGTTACCCACCCAGCTACAAACCAGAGTCTGTTCCTAGACTTGCCACGTAAGTAATGTTGTTCTGTATCATTATGCTTTTGGGCATCATTGTGCTGTTCTATGCAGCTGTTGCCACTGAACGCCAGGGTTCTACAGATTGTTTAGTGGGATTATAAGCCAAAGTCCTATTGCATGTTGACAGAGAAATTAATAGTTTTGAGTGAGTTTCTATCCCTTGTTTGCTTCTTTCTATCCCTGTTATACTTTACAAGAATTCCTCATTCTGCTTTTGGTGGGTTGACCTTGGCTGGCTGCCTGATGCTCACCAAGCTGCTCTATCATTCCCCTGCTCAACGAGACAAGGGGAGAAAAATAAGATGAAAAGCTCATGGGTCAAGATAAGGACACAGAGATTATTCACCAGTTACTGTCATGGACTGAACAGACTGGACTTGGGGCAATAATTTATTGCCAATAAAATCAGAATAGGATTGTGAGAAATAAAAGCAAATCTAAAAGTACCTTCCCCTCACCTCTCCCTTCTTTCTGGGCTCAGCTTCACTCCCAACTTCTCTACTCGCTCCTCCTGAGTGGTGTCATGGTTTAAGCCCAGACCCTAACTCAGAATCACACAGCCATTCACTCATCCCCTCTCTTCCTCCCCTGGGCTGAATGGGGAGGAGAGTCACAAGAAAATCAACCCATGGGTTGAGATAAGAACAGTTTAATAACTGAAGTAAAATACACTACTACTGCTATTAAGGGTGATAACAATGGGAGAGAATATAAAACTAAAAGGAGAAAAGGAAAAAACAGTAAGCAGCAGTGGTGCACAATACAATTGCTCACCACCCACTGACCAATACCCAGCCCAACCCGAGCAGTGATCGGACCCTTCTGGGTAACTCCCCCCATTTTCTATGCTGTGCATGACGTGCTGTGGTACGGAATACCCCTTTGGCTGGTTTGGGTCAGGTGTCCTGGCTCTGCTTCCTCCCGGCTTCCCGTGCCCCTCCTCACTGGCAGAGCATGAGAGACTGAGAAGTCTTTGATCAGAGTAAGCATTACTTAGCAACAACTAGAACATCAGTGTGTTATTAGTGCTGTTCTCAGACTAAATCTAAAACACAGCACTGCACCAGCTAATAGGAAGAAAAATAACTATCCCAGCCAAAACCAGGACAAGTGGCACATTTTTGACTGGCTCAGCCTTGGCCAGCAGCAGGTCTGTCTTGAAGCCATCTGCTGCTGGCTCTGTTGGACATGGGGGCAGCTTCTAGCATTTTCTCACAGAAGCCACCCCTTCAGCCTCCCCACTACCAAAACCTTGCCACACAAATGCAACACACTGCTTTGGTAACCTTTTTAATCACCAATAGCAGAAAAACTGCTTTCAGCACCCACCGTGATACAACTCACTAATTTTTGATGTGAAGCTTTGTACCCCTGAAGTTGAATTTTGTCCAGCTTCTCACAGTGGTGATGGTCTGGAGAAAAGTTCTTTGGACAATGTCTGTCTGTGACTTTCAAAGTATCCTTCCCAGGGCCAAAGGAGGCAAAGGGCAAAATTCTGGTTCCCAGCTGGCAGTGCTGGAACTGTTAGAAATCTGTTCTGGTAGGATTTGTAAGCTAGATAAGTGCTCATATCGCCAAAATATCTCAGTAGAGGCATGAAGGACAGAAGCCAGCATAGACCAGTCATTAATAACAGCATTTTGCAGGAGTGGCTGGTCATTTCTATTGTTGCAGGCCTAGTATAATTTGAGGAAGAGGAGACACTGCAGGCAGACGAGTTGAAAATGAAAGTGTGTTTGTACACACAAATGACTGGGTTTGTGAGGCAGCTTCCTATTGCTGGTTGGCATCCAGACATCTCATCAGTGTCTCAGTTCATTTGAGCTGTGGGGGTAGAGGATTAGCTTTCTGCGCTGCATAAGGAGCTAGTAACATCATGTAGGCAGTGGATACTGACATTTAGCTTTGTAACTAGTTTTCTTTTCTTATTTCTCAGATAATTCCCCCAGGCTTGACTTTTTTCTGCTAGGAGGATTTGCAAGTGTTGCTGTTGTCAGTGGTGTGACTTTATGCTTGTTTTGTAGCTGCAGAGGTAAGTCATTTGATGATCCTGAAATGTATTACAATTCCGTTGCTGATTATGTGCAGGTACAAGGACATGTACTTCATTGCTGAGAGTGTGGTGGGAAGCATGGATTGAGGAAAATGTCCAAAGATGATGCATTGTCCTTTTGGGAAAGGGGTGGAATTTTAAAATGAGTCTGGAGTTTTGTAAAAGTCATAGTTATTATGATATTAATGCATCATATATACGGCAGAGAGTCATTAGGGGGAAAAATGATTCTTTCTGAGAGTACGGTAGGTTTTGAGGTTTTAGGATTATTTTGATTGTTCTGTGTTTACTGACATAAAATTCTATGCGTAGAACGACAATTCACAAACTAGTCTAATGACTAGACACAAACAAGCTCCCCGTTTCCATCGGCAATATGTTTTCCCTTGAGCAAGTGTAATAGGCCAAATGTACATCCCTCTGGTACACTCGCAGTTTCTCAAGCTGTATAGATTTCACGGACACTGGGTCAGGATCATACTGAGAACTCAGATAATAGTTTGCTACTCTTGGAGTTGTGTAAGACACCTGTGATGGGGTATGAATGGAGTAAAAGTCCAAGTGGAGGCTTAAAATGGGAGGAAGTAAGAGTAGCAGGCTGAAGATAAGAGTTTTTTCAGGAGAGCAGGAGATGCTACACTGGGAGAAGGCAATGTAGAGGTGGATAAACTGTAAATGGAGAATACACTTTTTTGGGGCAGGCGAAGAGAGGAGAAGACATGCTCAGACGGGTTCTTTAGCCCAGCGTGTGCCTGCAGAACTGAGGAAAAAATGTACCTGTGTCAATTCAGTCATGTCTCTCAGGGTGACCAAAAGTTTCAATGAAGGGAAAAATAAAACAATAGTGCATGCAAGAGCAGGACATAAACCAATAAGAACTTAACTAACAAATGTAACTGTATTTTCCATTCCAAACCATTCTATGATTTTGAAGAAAGTCTTTCAGCAGCTGAGGGCAGCTAGAGGAGAGCTCTAGACATCATAACTGTGCACCTTGCCCCATGAAACCATTTTAATTTACTCATATCCTATTTTCAGCTCTCCGGTTACATAAATTGGCACACACGTCAGCAGCACCAGTTGCGGTAAGTGGCCTTTTTGTGTGTGTGTGTGCGCTTTGCATTTTTTTGTGTATTCTTCAGTAAAATATGTAATTTCATTGCAATGCGTCTGGTCTGACAAAGCTCCCATTTATCTCTGGGTGTTTGGAGGGGGAAATGAGGAACAGTGTATCTGCGAGAGTGTCTATTGTTTGGATGGCCCTATCTGCATGTATATTCAGAGTACCTGAGTAATTGTTTAAGCACTAGATTGAAAGTGGTGTAGTGCGTCTTCTGTCTAAGAATACTATAAATTACGTTTACAATGCCAGCGGTTAAGCTGAATTTTAAATCTCCCAGAAGTTAATGTTTTTGAATTTCAGCTTCTCGGAGTAATCTAAACTCTGATGTCTTATTTAAGAATGTGTATTGCTGTTGATGGCAAACATTTGTCTGGTTAAAGATCAGATGAAGACAGACAAGCATTTTACAATGGTGTACTTCCTTATGCTGTATTAGAGAGAAACACAGCTATGAAACTCTTACTTTTTTTAGTTGCAGTTCAAACACTTAGAAGCTAGGAAACAGCAGCAGTGATAAATTTGCCACGGCAACTTTTACTTCCTTTCTAATTCCGGTGTGTTGTGATACATATTTAACAGCCTGATAATATGCAGCTCTTTCCTCAGGAATTCTGCCTCATTTAATGCATACTGAAAGAGCAATTATTTCATATTTTGTTTTCTGCTCACAGTTAAATTAATGGCTGCGTGCCTTGTTTGTTGCAAACTAGTTAAGCAGTGTTCTGAAGTTAGAGTGATTAATTTCCTGATATGCTCTTCAATGGCATTCAGGACAATTTGGCTGATGAGAGTGGGAGTTGCAAAGGTCGAAGTCAAAAGCTTCCAGTAATTTTCGGTGCCTAAACTGGATTGCTTGTGGCCTGCCTGTTCTTTTTCAGAGAAGTTAGGATTGCAGGATCCTATTTTTCATCATCATCTATTTTGCTGAAAATACCAGCATTTCAAAATCTGTTTTCAATTGCATTAAGAAAAAAAAAAAATGATTCAAAGTTTGTCCTGTTTAGACTTTGTGAAGGTGGTTGCTGCATCCTTCTGTCAGTTTGGGTTTCACCCTCTGTGTCCTATCCCTTTGCTCACAGAGCTTAGAGAAATAACGTCACAGTTCTTTTGCAAAAGTAATGTTACCTACCAGATTTCTTCTGGTCTTGTGTTTTGTTTGGACTCTGTAAGTATAATGGTTCCATTAAATTCTACAGTGTAATGCAATGGTACATGTTTTCTTTATATTGCAGACTAAGAACTTCAGGTCCACACCATCATGGGCGAAAACAGAAGCAGTCAAGCCTCCTGTCTTATCAGAGAGTATCTACCAGAATTATAGACCAAGAATGGTATATATGAACTGTTGACAGTGTAGGCACAAGCAGTTTAATACCAGCTCAGCCACTGATGATACACAGTTACTTGTACTTCAGCTAACAAATCTCAGACCTTACTGCATTGCACACCAGCAGAACACTCAAAACCGCCCCACAAAAGCATTTGTCTTTCCTGACCTGAAAAAAGTGGTTTACCTGTTTTAATAAATCATTTCTCTCTTTCTCGAAGTATCAGTACAGGTCTTGAAACATTTGAAACTTTTAAAGACCAAGTTAGTTTAATACCTATCTGAATGTTGTTTGAAAATGGTCTCAGGTATGTGCTGTCTTTCCTCAGATCAATGATTGACACATTTCTGTGCCAGAGTAACAGGCTGCTGGTGAAAATGCAGCACTTTTTCCATTTTAGCAACTGGATTCTCTTTGCAGTTTTGTGTTGGAAACCAGGAAGTGACACAGGCATCCCCAAAAATACAGAAGGTCAAAGAAGCATATCCAACAGAAGTGCAGAAAGAAGAGTGTGGTTCTTTGTTTTATTTTTGTCTTTTTTCTCCTGGGTGTACAGTGGCATGGTGACATGTGGTACCTGATATGTGGCAGGTAAAAATCTGGTATTCATCATCTTTGTTTATTTTTATTTCTTTAAATGTATTTCTTTTTCAATTACACTTTCTGTTTTCGTTATAATGAAAGAAAAAAGCCATTTGCATAGAGTTCTGGTTTGCCCAACATAAGAAAGACATGGAGCTGTTGGAGCAAATCCAGAGGAGGGCCATGAGGATGATAAGGGGGCTGGAGCACTGCCCATATGAAGACAGGCTGAGAACATTGGGGCTGTTCAGCCTGGAGAAGAGAAGCTGCATGGAGACCTCAGAGCAGCCTTCCAATATCTGAAGGGGGACTACAAGGATGCTGGAGAGGAACTCTTTTGTTTGCTTTTGACAATCACAGTGCACGTGTATTGTGATTTGTATGATGCAAAGTGATAACTTTTCATAATTCCTTTGCCCTGAATGAAATGTTGGAGAGTAAGATTTAATAGAGGCAGAGGAAATAGAACTTTGACAGGGCGATGATGGTGCATGGGGAGAAAGCCCTCTGGAGAAGCATCACTGTGATACTTAGCCCTGGTTGAAAAGCATGGTTTCCATGCTCATGATTTTATTTTCCCCTTTAATTTGTATTTGGTGGAATCAGTCCAGTCACATGCAATGGGTCAGCATTTCCATTAACCTACAAATTCTGTGCAGACTGTGTCTGATGTGCTGAAACAAGGTGCTCAGGCCATGAGATAGGTCCCTTTCGTGATGCAGATACTTGGTAAAATGGGCTTTGCTGGAGGTTCCACAGCTCTTAACAGCCATGTGGACTACGGTTTGCCTGATTTCTTATTTCTGGGATGGCCCAAGAGCCAGTCCTGCTGCAACCTCTCAGAAAATTAGCTTACAGCATTGTAGTATGGCTTTGATCATCACTTGCTTACTGCCAGCAAAAAGCTGGGGTTATCAACCCACAGCTCAAGTGAGCCCACATGTTGCAGGCATTAAAAGGCCTCAGCTGCCTAATTGTTATATCTTCCTTCTGCAATGAAGTTGGCCTTCATGCTTTTCGAGCTGTTTTGTATGATTAATAAAACTTATTGGTCCAAAGAGAACAATGTGGCTAGCGCAGGTGATAGTGAGGAAGTCTGGGACATGAATAATGCTTCTCGGCAGAGCATAATAATTGAACAAGCTCACTTAATTTTCTGCTTATCTTTTGTGTGCGTTATAATACTGGCACAAGGGGTAGATATTTTCACATAGAGAGTTGCTCCTTTTTTAATGGTCTGCAATTCACTGGAGCTTTTGACCACAGGAGTATGTATCACATCCAAGCTGCCAACAGGCGACAACGATTCTAGTGGGCCTCTCGGCTCTGCTAATATTATTGTCTTTGAAAGGAAGAAGATAGGATTAGCCAAACAGTAGGGCCATGCATATGCTCAGAGAGGAAGGCCTTGGTGCTTGAGTAAGACACAGAGATCTGTGAATTGAATGATTTTGTATGGAAGCAGAGGGGAAAATAGGAAAGACTAGAGAAGGGGATTGACAGAGCAGAACAGTAAGGCTAAGGAAGCATGATGTTTGGTTGTCACAGCTTAATTCTTAATAATGTGATTTATTACTTTTTCCATTCATGCTGCCTGTCACTGGATACCTTAACTGCTGATCATGACTGGTGAAGGACAGGCTTTTGTCATACAGGAAGATCTTGGCATGGGCTTTGATGGGTTCCTCTCTTCCTGCCATCAACAAAGAACAGTGTGTGTCATGTTTCTTGGTCTTACGAGCTGCACACCAAAGGGCTAAAAGCCATGAGACACACACCTCAGGGCGCAAGGGAGAAGGAAGGGAAGGCCTGGCTGCTGGGGCAGAGTGGGCAGGGTGGGTGCAGGAGACCTTCCCATGCTGCCAGAGATGTGTCCTCCTGGGCTGGCTGCTGGGAAAATGCCCATTTCCCACCTGGATTTAACTTTGTAGCTGATCTGTTGAGTATTTTGAGAACAAAATCACTTAAATGTTTTCTGTCATGCTGATTTTGTATGGGATAGGCATCTCGGTGTGATTCAAAGAATAATCCAAATTATGTATTTGGTCTCTTGGAGGAGGTCTAGAAAATAACCAACTTGAGGATTTTATTTTATTTTTAAATGAATATATTTACCCTTCTTTTTATCCTTAATTGCACAAATGCCTTTGGTGGTCTTTCACCAGTGTTATTTGCACTGAAAGCAAATTTAAGCAAGGCAAATGTTTAGACTGCAAACTTCCATCTATTCTTCTGTGGCCTTGTCAAAATTGCTAGGAAAATGCTGACTGTTTATTGAATAATCATTGTGAGAGAGCTGCTAAACAGCAATGGGAGTTTGTTATTTGCACATTCTGACAAAAAGTACAATAAAATAAAAGTTGGGAGCATGAGGCCTTGCTCCAGGGCTGTTGCAGCAGCTCTGCCTTGCCACTGCTGTTTCAGACTGACTATTTAGTCAAATGCACGGTTGTTTGAATGTTACTTGTACTTTTTAGCACTTGATGTGGTTATAGATGAAACCACTCCTGTTTATTGTGTGGACTTTCACTCGTAATGTTTATAGGGCACTTGGTAATAGTGATGATATCTGCTTTCTGATTAATTTATCAGAGCAATTTATCTCCTGGAAATAGCAGATGTGATGCTGCTGAACAGTTCTTTATTCTCTTTCTGAATATGAAAAAAAATGTTGACCAAAAGTTATGTTTAGAACCCCACAAATTGGAATGTAACTTCAGATTATGAACAAGATTTGTTTTAAATCCAAACTTTCAACACCAGGATTGAGATGAAGAAGGGAAATAATTTTCTTGCAGACTTTGCAAATGGGGCAAATGTCCTAAGGGTATTTGCCAGTTCAGTGAAAAGCTTTGTTTCCTGTATTAGTATTTGTTATTGCTGTATTTTTTGGTCTAGCCTTCTTTGTCATAGCTTTTCTTCTCTGATGAGAAAACAATATTTTGTTTGGTTCTCTGCTAATAACTATATTGTCCTGCTGCTTTTTATGTCTTTATGGCTTAGCCTTTGTGAAGGTTTTTTTTGGTTAATGTTATCTTGTTCTCAGCTACTTGACTTGGTGTCCAAAATCTGTATGTCTGTATGCATCTGTCATAGAATCATCACAGAATCATGGAATGTTTTGTGTTGGAAGGGACCTTAAAGCTCCTCCAGTTCCAACCCCCTGCCACGGGCAGGGACACCTTCCACTAGAGCAGGTTGCTCCAAGCCCCTGTGTCCAACCTGGCCTTGAACACTGCCAGGGATGGGGCAGCCACAGCTTCTCTGGGCAACCTGTGTCAGTGCCTGTCGTGCTGGAGGCAGTGAAAATCTCATGATTTAACCAAGTGGGACTTCTACCCTATTTCCTATCACTTCTCTGTCCTGGAATAGTTTTTGCTTGTGCTCTTAATGGTGCTTCTTTAAGCCATTGCCTGCTTTTATCTTTTATTTTCTCTTCATTTCCTTAAACTTGTCTCCTCAATCCTCTCATCACTAGTTTTCTCAGTTTATTGAGTTTTATCTTCTCTAAGTATTTTATTATCCAATTCTCTTTTCTTTTTGGCATCAAATTACAATTGCATTCTCCATTCAGTTGCTTTAGTAGGTTCCAGATCCTCTAAATGAAGTATTTCTTTATAAGAGGTTTTAAGAGGTTTTCTTTTTTTTTTTGGGGGGGGGGAAGGTGAAAGGGGAACAAAAGGTTTCAAAATGTGACTTGTTTTTGAATTTTCTAGTGCTTTTCATTGAACTTCTCCTTGGAGACATATTTACTCCAGGTCTCCTTGATCTTTTTGTTTGTTTTTTACCAATATGTAATAGAAAATTAATTGCTCTTGAATACAAACTACTCTTGTGCTTCAGCTTCTGCAAATATAAGCTCACCTACCAAATCTGAGTGTGTAATGTGCAGCATTTTATTTGTCCTTGGGTGACATCTGTCCCGCATTATTATGCAAAACATCATAGCCAGTTTTTTTCCTCCATCTTTTACATGCTGCCTTGTACCACTCCCAGCAGCAAGAGGATCCAGCTCAAAGAAGCATTTATCAGTGAGGCTTTTCAGACAATCTTGGTTATCACTGATTTTTTACATAGTTCAGACACAATAAAAATATATCTCTGATACAATATCACGCTTTCTCTGAACGGGGCTGTACCTACTCATTGCTAATAACATTGTATGTAACCAAGAAATCGTGGACTAAGCGCCACTCTAGAAAGTAGATGCCGTTTTACCTGATTCATCATAATAAGCAATAATATTCTTGGAGAAAGAGGAGAACCACTAACTCCTTGTTCATTTGTATTTGTAAAACTGTCCCCTAAGAAGAGTAGAAACAAAAAAGATAAGGAGGCTTTTTGCCCCACTTTATCCAGGTTCTGTCTCTTGTCATTACCAAGCTATCACTACAAATGCTGCTGGGTTTCTCATGTATTTGCTAGTGGTTTTGACTATATTATCAAATCAATTCACACAAAATTTAGCACACAGTACCCAGAAAAGTCTCTTGGATCTGCTTGTTCAGGCTGGGGCTAGTCTAAATTGGCTTCTGTTTTGATTCCTGATTCCCAGTTTTTTATTCTTCTGTGAAAGTTTGTGGTGTTCTCTAGCACTGTTCCCGGCTCCCATGCCTTGACAATATTTAATCTGATGCCTGGTGCAGAGAACTCTGGAACAGACAGAGATGAGGAATAATCTCTTGCTGCATGAGAAAGAATGCAATAGATTATTCTTTTCACCGAGATCTCCTTGGGATACCTCACCTGATATCTTGCACTTGCTGCAGTTGGTATCCTTAGTGGCAAAGGGCCTGAAAAGCATGAGCAGCTTTTATGGGAGCCTGACTAGTAATTTGTCTTACAGTTGCAGAGGCTGTACCCAAACCTCTGCATCTTGCTCCTAGTCTTAGCCCAGGAAGCTTCTGCAAGAACTTTTCAAGTCTGTTAATTGCTGGATTCCTCCAGGCAAAACTTCTCATCCCTCTGTCTTCTCTTTGAGAAAGAAATGGTACTGAAGCCAGCTCTCAAAGCAAAAGCATCTTGCTTGGAGATAAACCTAAGAATATGGGGACTACCTGGAGAGTGTGTACAGTGCTATAGGACAATCACAGGGCTAGCTCAACTTGGAGTGCACTTCTGCAGCTCTCCAAAAGTGGGCTGATCATCCTCTTCTTCAGTTAGCTGGAATTACCAGCCTGCCTTAATTTGGGGATTTGCACTGATACCCACTCTGCAGCTCATGGCAGACCTCGTGCTGGAGCAGGCTCCTGGTGGGAACTACAGCCCTGGAGAGGAGCCCACGCTGGAGCAAGTGGCAGGACTTGTGACCTGTGGGGGACCAATGCTGCAGCAGTCTGTTCCTGAAGGACTGCACCCTGGGGAAGGGACCCAGACTGGAGCAGTTCATGAAGGACTGTATCCCATGAGAAGGACCTACGCTGGAGCCTGGGAACAGTGTGAGGAACAAATGGCAGAGATGAATGTTATGAATTGGCCCCAACTCCCATTTCTCATCCCCCTGCACTGCTGGGGGTGGGGAGCCAGAGGTAAATCTGGGAAGAAGACCGGTTAGGGGAGAAGGTGGTTTTAATTTTGTTTTTATTTCTCACTGTCCTACTGGTATCAATTGGCAACAAGTTAATTTCCTCAAGTCTGCTTTGCTCATGATACCAACTAGTGAGTGATCTCCTTGTCCTTATCTTGACCCATGAGTTTTTCATCATATTTTCTCCCCCTGTCATGCTAAGGAGGGGGAGTGAGAGAGTGTCTTGGTGGGCAACTTGTGTCAGATTGGCCCGACCCACCATGGTCAACCCATCATGCAAGGCTTATTCACTAACAGAGCTATAATATGAAATAGGATGCTGTGAACATAAGACTCTATACTATAAAGGCATTTTATGCTGATGATACATCTCTGGATCTTCTGACTTTAATCTTAGCACTCTGTACTAAGCTCTGAAAATCTTGTTTACTCATTCTATTCTCTCAGCTGCCTGTGAGTACTGCTGAGCAAACAAAGGTAAGTGCTTTTCAGATTGATTTTGTCTGACTGCTGCCACAGTCTAACAGAGCTTATATCGCCATAGAGTAGTGTTTATGTCTAGCAGTGTTTGTATTTTGGATTTCTATGTGTACATATGAAAAAGAAACCATGGAAAAAACCCCTGAAATGCTTTCTGTGTTAGATTTCTCTCTGAAGTATACAACCCCCTCTTCTGTGCAAAACAAGTGGCCACATGCAGAATGTGCTTAGTACAGAAATGTCTTGTACTTACTTCATCTCTTGTGAGAGAGGAATGTCATATAAAATAAAGCTGGGTGCACCAGCTACTGAAAAGCTCTGGCTTGGCTGTTTGCCTTTATTTCCAACCTGTTCGAAATAGTCTAATTGGGAAGGTTAGAATTGAACACCACCAGTTAGTGTATTGATAGGGCTGTCTCCTTAATCAGGCTGCTTAGTGCCTGCAGAGCTATACCTTCATGAGCACTGCCTGTCTCCAGGTCTGAATCTCTACCACCAGCTGCACTTACTATCACATTCTTTATCATTGCCATTCTTGTGTAATCAACAGTCGTTGCCTATTTCATGGTGCTGCATATAGCAAAAATAAAAATGTATGCATACATGCAAACATCTTTATGCATACATACATTTCTGTCTGTGTGAAGCTGTGACTATATACAGAAAAAGTTATGGTTCTTCCCTGAGAAATTAATTTCCTAATAATTTCTCATCAACAGAACATCTCATTATATCTAAATGTTGTGAAAGACCCTATTAGACAGACAGACACATGAGGGATAAAATAAAAAGTTGCTGTGGAAACCATAACCTGAAATAAGTCTTTCTCTTCTTCACTCAAAGTCCCAGTCTTTGTCTTCTATTAGAATACTGTTTGCATTTAATTTCTTGCTTTAGGAAAAAGAATCTGAATTGCTAATACACAAATGGAAATCCCATCTGACTGTGACTGTAAAGTGTATCAGGCTAATGAATTTTTTCTTTTTCCCTAATTTTTTCATTTCTGGTGAGTATTTAAGCCCTTCTCTTGTCTTGGTATCATCGGTCTGGTGTGAGGCAGAAAAAATTTGAATCCCTGTTGGTCATTCCTGCCCATCTACAAACTGCTGCAGCAGTTTGTTGGAACTGTTGATATTATTGCCTTCACTGCAGTTAATTTTTATTAGGAAACAGCTTGGGGTAGGGCATAGAGAAGGGAAGAAGGAAGAGTAAAGAAGATGTTAAGGCACAAAGAGGGAATGTTTTGCTGAAAAAAAGCATTCTTTAGCGCCCAGTGGCAGCTGTTATCATCCCTCCATAGCACGTTCTTAGAAAATCACATTTCAAATGTGGCTTGTCAAATAAGCAAAAAGCGACCTGAGCTCTGTACGTACCAACTGCTCTGGTACTGGAGGCTTGATCATGCTAAAGCTGGTGTCCATGTTCTATCCTTGAGATTCTTCTGTAGCTGTTCTTTTCTGTAGTCATGTGTTGGCAAATGCATTCACATAGTGTTAGCCTGGGTCAGGAATGTGCTTTTGAGAAGAAACTCCCAATGGTCTGTGCTTACTGTGCTGAGTTCATATTGCCAAGCAGCCTTGGAGCACACAGCAAACATGGCATCTTTTCTGATAGAGCTAAAGCAGAATATGCACCCCAGGGGTACCCCTAATGCTCTCCAGCTGCTAACGGGTGTTCCGTTCACAGGATCAAACCAGAACTAGCCCAAAATAAAATCCCCCCAACCCATGCTCTTCTCTATCAAATCACTCGTGCTAAGCTACACAGCTGATGAGATAAACATAGCTTTTGTTAAACAAGCTCTTCCTGCAGTGTGATTTTTTTTTTTTTTAATCTGCTTTATATGCAAGAAATGAGTTGAGCATCAGCTCCAAGAAGGCACTGAAAAATGCAGATCTGCAGTACTCATGTATTGAAGATCTCTCTTGATGATTAGACAAAAGATGTGCATGGAAAAGATGGGCCAAATATCAAATATGCTCCTGTTATGAGCTTTTCTGTTTAGGAAACAGCATTACATACAGATACTTCTGGTGACCTGCTAACCCTGGATTGCTCAGCAAGACAACATAGGAGCTGTGGTTGCGTGCAGGCACTGTTGCCAGCTAAGCCTCACCTTTTCTGCACAAATGCTGGAATACCACAAAGGATGATGTAATATCAGTCTGTGCAATTCCCTGCAAATTCATGAGTCCCATTTGATTTATTCAGTAATATAGGGAAAAAAAAAAAAACCAAACCAAAACTGGCACAGAATTTTTAGTGTTATCACACAACAGCTTGCATTTAAAAAGCCATTGTGCTTAAGTGCAAATTGAGAATTAGCATATCTACGTCTACTAGGTGCAATGTTAAGACCAGTTTCAGCTCTGGAGTTCATCCTCAAAAAACATTTTATATACACACACTCTCTGATGGGCAGGCCATTTTTTTGTCCTTCTAGTTCTAGTGCCATCAATGCAGAATTCAGACCTGGTGGAAACTGAATTTGCTCTGAACCAGTATTTGGTTCCTTTGTGCTACCTTATAATTTGAATGAGGAGTTGGCTGTGAAAGAAGCTAGCCCAGACGTTGTGAAATCCCTCTCTCTTTTAGGAATACAGAAGTGACATCCTGGAGATGGTTCTAGGCTGTTCTAACTTTGTATAGTATTTTACGGAGTGATTCAGAATGGCAATACTAGACAAGGGCATTTCTAGTTCCAAGATAAATACTAGATGATTCTTGATTCACAAGTAGCTACTTGCCATTGATCACAAAGTATTTATTACTGAGCTACTTGGGAAGCTATTGCTGCATGGTAACTAAACCCCCCCCAATATCCACATTGAATTAGAGAAAATATTAATAGAGGCTAGGAAAAATGTATGTTGGAAAGAACTCCTGGAAGTTATCTGGGCTAAACCCCTGCTCAAAGAAGGGCTATCTTCAATGCTGCATCCTGTTTTGAACAGTGGTCAGCAGCCGACAAGAAAATCACACCTATCATCACAGAATCATAGAACGTTTTGGGTTGAAAGGGACCTTAAAGCTCATCTAGTTCCACCCCCCTTGCTGCGGGCAGGGACACCTTCCACTAGAGCAGGTTGCTCCAAGCCCTGTCCAACCTGGCTTTGAACACTGCCAGGGATGGGGCAGCCACAGCTGCTCTGGGCAACCTGCGCCAGTGTCCCACCACCTTCACAGGGAAGAATTTTTTCCTAACACACATCTAATAGCTTGAACACCTTGCACAGCTTCTTACAGTCAAGAGTGCAGGACTTTCTGAGATGTAAGTTACATCCGAATCACTTCTTAATAGCCATTGATAAACCTGTCCTGCATAACTACTTCAATTTCTTCAAACCCTATCTCCAGCTATGAATGGTGGGACAGAATCCTTGTGGGCCAGGAATTCAGGTAGAGGCAGTGTGATAAAAATGCCAATGGATAAAGTGACGATATGGTGGAAAAGGGATACATGGACTTTCATCACAGCATCTGGAAGTTAGGTGCTGAGAGGAGGAGGAGGGATTACTGTGGTGTGGCTGAAGGCTTGTTCCCTTACAAGAAGAAAACAATCAACAAGCACCAAGAGAAGCAGAAGTAGTAAAGCAGGTGAGTAAAGCAGCTCACTCTTCCAGAAGAGAGGTAAAAGTCAGAGGACTGTTAGTAGCTTAAGCTTTCAAGAGGGAAAGCATCAACATGCACAAGTATTAAATCCTAAAGGAAGAACCAAACCAGCAAGCTGGTCAGGCTAGTCGGACAGCCAGGAAACACTGGGCCATTTGGTAGGTTGCTGATGCCATCAGTGTCAACAGAGCTGGTGGCAGAGGGCACCCCAGCAGCACTGTGGGTCTGTCCCAGAGAGGTGTGGGAATGCTGCTGCTCCTTCTGCCTGCCTCTCCTTGGCCAGCAAAGGCCCCCGGATGGCTTATCAGGGCCGTGAGTGCAGCAGTGCTTAGCCTATCAGTTCAAAAAGATCCTAGCTATATTTTATGCATGTTATCTGATACATAATTGATTTACAGTTCATAGTTTTGTATATGTTACTCTTTTTGCATGGGTAATGGTGCCCAAAAAAAAATGACCCAAAGAAGAGGCTGTAACAACATGTGCCCGGGATGAAAGACAGTAGGGAGAAGACCCCAAGGATTCCCAAAAGAGCACATCCAGGAGCGTGAATTACCCTGGCTGAGGAAAAACTGCTTAGGATGTCACTAGTGAGTGGGAAAATCATGGACTGCAGCCCTAAGGAAGGATAGGGTGTTGAGGCTGAAAAAGATCCTGAAGGTTACAGGAAGGATCAGCAGTAGATTTTTTTCCCTGTTAAGACAAGTGCCAGTGCCTGGAGTGAATGATACTCGAAGAAGAGTGTGTACTGGTGAACTTTGGTGAAATACTTTGTTTTTGGAAGTGTGAAAGCCAGAAAAATGGTTGGAGATTAGTACAGTCGGTACAAGCATTCTGGTTAGGAGGAAAAGCCATGCAAAGGGGACTTGTCTGAGGATGGATGGTGCTGAAGACATAGCTTCCTCAGGTGCCACTTAAGAAGACTTATGAGAAGAACTTTTAACTAAGAAATGAGGAAAATGGTTTGGGAGAGTAGTGAAATCCTTACAGCTGTTTTTATAATGAAAGGAGAAGTGGGGGGAAGGGAATAATTCTGCTGCCAGCTGTAGTCAACTTGGCAATATCAGTAGTCAAATCATTTACTTTTACAAGGTGTCCTGGGTTCAGCTGTAGCAGTCATTTTTCTCCTCCTCAGTAGCTGGTGCAGTGCTGTGTTTTTGACTTTAGCCTGAGAACAACACTGATAACACACTGAGCTTTTTAGTTGTTGCCAAGTAATGTTTACTCTGATCAAGGACTTTTCATTCTCATGCTTTGCCAGGGAGGAGGGGCACAGGAAGCCAGGAGGAAGCAGAGACAGGACACCTGCCCCAAACTAGCCAGAGGGGTATTCCATACCACAGCACAGTCATGCCCAGTATAGAAACTGGGGGGAGTCACCCGGAAGGCCCAGATCGCTGTTCGGGTGGGGCTGGGTATTGGTCAGTGGGTGGTGAGCAATTGTATTGGGCATCACTTGTGTTAATTATTATTTTCTTTTCCTTTTCTCCTTTTAGTTTTATATTCTCTCTCCTTGTTATTTCCCTTATCATTATTGTTATTGGTGGTAGCAGTAGTAGTTTTGTATTATACCTTAGTTACTGGGCTGTTCTTATCTCAACCAGTGGGGTTTGCATCCTTTTGATTCTCCTCCCCCTTCCCTTTGGGAGTGGGGTGGGGGGAGTGCGCGAGTCCCTGCGTGGTTCTGAGTTACCGGCTGGGCTTAAACCATGACAGGTATGGAATAGCCCTTTGGCTAGTTTGGGTCAGGTGTCCTGGCTCTGCTTCCTCCTGGCTTCCTGTGCCCCTCCTCCCTGGCAAAGCATGAGACTGAAAAGTCCTTGATTGGAGTAAACATTACTTGGCAACAACTCAAAACCTCGGTGTGTTATCAATGTTGTTCTCAGGCTAAAGTCAAAAACACAGCACTGCACCAGCTACTAAGAAGGAGAAAAATGACTGCTACAGCTGAACCCAGGACACATGGCTAGAAAGTATGTGGTCAATAGGAGACAATAGACATGCCATATGCCTATGTATTTACACCAGGCAAGTGTGTTGCAGGCGATGCGCAGAGCATGAAACTGATGATGACATTGACTGCATGAAGGTGGAATAGAAGCAGTGGTTATTACATGACAAGGAACAATCATGTTGGAAATGCACTATACAAAATGTTAGAATAACTGTTTAAAGGTAGTGGAGGAGTAGAATCATATTTTAAAGATGTTAAGAAATTATTAAAAAAGCAGTAACGTGGATAAAGTAGATTAGTTATGATCAAAATCATTTTAGGAAAGCATGTCAAAGGAGGCTCTTCTGGGATAGACTAGGGAGTTGAATTTGAATATGAACAAAGAACTATTTAATGCTATTAGAAAGAGAAATACTCCTGAGATCTGTATCACAGGAAATGTTAATTTCTCAGTCGTCAAGACTGAAAACCACCGGCAATCATACGCCATGGGTCTGACAATCAGAAGATCTCTTTAACTGAGCAGTCGGTGAATCAACAGAGGAGGGTACTACTTAAAATTTTGTTTCTGTGGCTAACATTAGCAACTTAAAGGAGATGGTTGTAGGAAAAAACCTTGAGCGAGCAAGTGAGATTGATATGATCTGGAATGTGGGTCTGTGACTCTTACTTTAAAAAGGGAAAACCACGTGCAACTGGAGGGAACTAAATGGTGAAGAATGGACCAAGAAACTCAAGATTTCATCTCAAATGAAGCCTGGAATTTCTTTATGTAAAAAAGATGTAAAGCTCTTGGGGGCTTCTCTTCTAAAGCAAATGAAACAATAGCCTCAACCGCTCTGGAAATAAGGGCAAATTCACTTGAAATGGACATTAGGAACACAGAGGTAAAAGGGCCATTTTTCCCCATCAGTTTGCCCTGCAGAGAGACCTGTCTTAAAAATCAAGAAGGTCAGGGAGAAAATGGGAATTGCCAGCAGCTGTGCTAAGGCTGCAAAATACCTTCAAATGCTAAGCAGTGGGCTTGCTCAGGCTGTGTGCAAGGAGAAGAGCTGTGGTGGGAACAGCCCTCAGCTCCAAAGTCCTCATCATTCGGGAGAGCCAGGGGATCCTGTGGGGCTCATGTCTGTAACTGGGGTTACACGCAATCAGTGCTCCGTAACTAGAAAGGCATAGGGGGGCGGAGGTCAGGGAGGAGCATGTTTAACAACCACCACAGAGAAACATTTGAATTTTTTTCTGTAACAAGGGGAACGTTTTCATCTGAGCTTGCTTTCAGTACTGGGCAAGGTGGACCAAGCCAGGCACACGTGTTGGCGTGGGCACCCTTTTGGCCTGAGGCAGCAGTCTGGGGCAGAAGGGGTCAGCCTGAGCAGTGAAAAGCTTAGAGAAGTAATACCAACAAAGTCTTTCAGTGCAAAGTGTTAGGAAATTTTAATTGTCAGCCTCATCACTGCCTGATGTGCAACTTCACATCAGAGGATTCAGCAGGTGTGTGGGTAGAGATGGAAATGAAAAAATCTGTCTTGATGTAAGGCAAACATACAAGATGATTCCCATTAAATTTTTGTGTCTGTTCCTTAGCAATGGGGATAAATGCCTCACCTGCCGAAGGAGGATGTACCTCTCCTCATAATGTGGTGGCTGTATCTGGATCAGAAAACAGCTGGCGTTGATGATATGGTAAGTGCTGATGCAGGTGGCTTTGCTTGACCCATGTCTGATAGATCACACCCCTTTCTCAGGATACCAAGTGGTAGTCTGAGTTATCTTAGCCTCCTGTTGGATGGACAGAGTGGAAATTTGACTCTGGACTTCCAAAGAAATATGCTTAACATTTTTCCTACTGGCTTCGTACAAAATTCCCTCCTGTGAATCACTTCTCGTTTCCCAGTATCTCTGACAAAACAAGCTGAGCACAGCATTGCTCATTCTCACTGATTACTTAGCCTCTGATGTGTTTGTGTTTTGTTTTACCTTAAATTCCACTGGTTTGTGTCCTGGTTTTTGTGTTTGGTTTACTCTGTGACTGTGGAAGCAATCTGATGTTCCTGGGTCTTAAAATGAAAAAGACAACTCAGTGGGCCTGGACACCAGAGCTGTCAATGGCAAGTTAAATGATTGTACTATTTTCTGGAACGTTAGACATGATTTTGTGAAGTAGGGGTTAATAATAAAGATAGTAGCTAAAAATAATAAATACCTATATATTCTTTTAGAAAATCTCTACTCTAGACCCTGCACTTTTATGTCAAAGGAGCTCCCTTGATTGTTTCCCGAGTTTAACAATTTTCAGACTTTCAAAAATGCTATAATGAAGCCTAAGAAGAGATAAAATACTGTTATAGCAAGTGAGGAGACCCAGGTTTAATTCTTTGTTGCTGTTTTCTTTTGTGATCTCAGGCAAGTAGTTTCTCTCTATTTGATTCTTCATCTGTAACTGAGGACAATAGCACTTTCTTGTTTCTCCCGGAGCTGCGTTATTTTGGTCACTGTAGAAGACAATGAAGAGCTTAGACGCTACAGCAAGGGGCATTGTGTTAAATACAACAGCTCAACAGAAGTAGAAAAAACCCTGTCTGAGGCTCCTGATATTTAAGGCTGGACTGTTTAAATATTTCTATCAGTTTGTTGTGCCCTCTGTGAACATGGGAGGTGAGGATACCAAGAACATCTGCATCTTAGTGGCTTAAAGATCTGAACCCTGCTGCTGAATCTAAGTTTGATCTTACTAATGCAAATATCTTTTTGACGTTTAATCTCAGATGTTGAAAAAGACTATAGAAAACCTACACAGCTGTGAAATGGAAGAGTGGGATGAACTTGCCTTTTCTGTTCATTTGTTAAAACAGGAAATAAGGCACTTAATGAATTGCTCTTGTGCTACTTGAGTTTTGTGGCTAGATTGTTACAGCTTGGGCCTAGTAATATATTCAATCAACTTAGAAAAATTAGATATTAGTAGATCAGCAAGGAAATTGCACAGCACATTGATCTCCCATAGCTATAAAGGCCGTCTACAAAAGATGCTGGCTAACACCTTTGGATTTGATGAACTTCAGGCAGAAGCAGCCTGGAAGAAAGGAATTGCCCTGCTATCTCTGGACAAAACAGTGCCCTAACAGAGAAAAACGCTGACTGACAGCACTGTCATTTAGACAAATGTCTGGTTTATCCACAGTTTCTTTTTCTTTAATCTCCGTTTTCTTCGGGAGCACTTTTTAGTCTTTTAGGGACAGCGTAATATCTGTATTTCTGCACTTTGCTAGTTTATGCTTGAAAAAACTGTAGATGCTCGACTTTGCTCTCTTGGCACACTTGCAAAGGTGGAAAACATGAATTTGTGGGCAGTGACACTGCAAGTAGGAGCTATGTATCAGATTCTGACTGTCTTGTGGTCTGTGAAGCCTTCTGGGCAAAGCAGTGGGCCACCTGTGAAGAAGTGGGTGGTAGCAATGTGGCGAGACAGAAGAGAGATGATGGGGTTGGAGCAAGGAAACAACTACAACGTGGGGGGACATGGTATGAAAGGAGGAAATAGAAGTACACTTCTTAAAGAGCAGGGGAGAAATGGCAGCACAAATGACAGGCTTCTGCTGGGTTATTTTGTATTTACGTTTCAGATAACTTAGCAATACTTTAAATGCATACACAGCCAGACCAGAAAATGCATTCCTGAGGGAAGTGATACTTGTAATGCCTCTTCCTGGCAACAAAGACCAGAGTCAAGCAGAGCATATTCATGCTGGCCTGCTCTGCATTATTCCCATAGCAGCACGATGCTAAGCAAATGGCAAGCTGTACTAATTGGTCAGCAGGGGATTTCCTTGCACAAAAAAAGGCCCTCAAAAGGCTCAGAAGTGCCCATACTTTAACACAGCTTAATGACAGCAGCCTCTGTAGGAGCTGGTGCTTGTATTTCAGTGGAGGAGGTACTATAAGGATACAGGTCTGGCAGCTTCCTTGGCCATGTGTGGGCTGGCCTTTCTTTTCCTGCTGTGATCTTAGCCTTGGGGACTTGAGAGCCAGTGTGTTACTGCAGCAGCAGACAGACGGGAGATCAGCTCAGCTGAACAGAGAGAGACCTGTTGGCAAGGTGCCCTCCCTAGGTGCCGGATTGTGGATTTCACTCTTTCTGGTTGTGCTTCCAGACACATTCAGCAGTCTGGATCTGCATCAGTCTTCATTTCCTTTTTCTGGGGGCTGGGGAAACTGCTGTCCTTACCTCTTTTAGATCATTAACTTAGCTTCATTTTACCTTAGGGCCTTTGAGAGATACCTTCTGTAATGTGGAGAAGGTAGCTCAGTATTTATCTGTGATCTCCTGCAATGCTGACATTATTGTTTGAACTTCTTGCCATTTCAGCAAGGAAACTCTGGGAGATGCATTTGAGCAAGGAGCCTTCCTGTGCTAGAATGTTTGTCTGGGTATGTCATATAGTGACAGAAATAAATACATTGGGATAGGGGAATGAGAAAAGGAGTTTACTTCATATTTGCTGATTATATGGTGGAATGTTGCAGGCAGAAAAGAGTCTCTGTGCTATTTTTGCATCAAACAAATGTCAAGAGCAAAAAGTCCTACCCATGCCTTCCTGGGCTATTGGATAGGGGATGTGGTTTGCACCACCTCATGACCACACTGAAGGTGAAGATAGTGTTTGTACAGCTCCCTAAACAACCTGAAAATGTGAGCTCTCTGGTATTTAAGACTAGCTTTTCTTTTGGGTATCTAAATCTTTGTAATTACCCAAGTCCTACTTCCTTTACAGCAATATATCCTGCAGCAGAAGGGAATGAGATGGGATAATATTGTCACTGTGTATTTCCTTGGAAAATGCAGCACAGATAATTCTAAATGGCCTCACACTTCTTATGGAAGATAGGAGTAGTCTTTGGTTTGATTTTTTTTTTCCCCTCCATTTAGAATTCAACAAAACTTGGAAAAGGAAAGAAATTTCCAGGACCGGTGATGTTTTGTCTGTATGACAGTGAAAGAGAGTATATGGGACAGAAAAAGCAAGAAGAGATGTTGACAAAAGCACAGGAGTCAGAAAATGTGTGATGATTTACACTCCCAAAGCAGTTCAAGTGGCCCCTGCGCTGCCTATATTAAAAATAAATATAAAATAAAATCAAGCTGCAAGTGAATTGCATAAACAGTTCTAGATTCAGTTTTCCAGTAACTGGAATGGAATTGGACAGCTGACAGAGGCCAACTGAGGCACTTGGGTATAAATCAATGATTAGGCAATGCAAGACAGAAAATTCCTTAACACAAAAAATGCCAAGGAATTAGAGTCCTTTCAGCTCCTGAGTTCTCCTTTTGCTCAGAAAAGATCTGCCATCACATACCCCCTTATCTCATAATTTCTAGCTCTGGAAAGGATTCCTTTCCAGATGATTCACTCTATGTTTATGTACTCGTATTTATATGGCCTGTGCATGTTTCTTTTTCTACCTTTCCCAGTTTCAGTTGAGACGTTAAAGCTTCTCTACTCAGTACCTGCAGTTTGCATTGATATTACATCCAAATCACACCCCAGATGCTCCCAAAGATTTTTCTTTCAATTGTTGTAATCCTCTTTTTCAAAGCTGGCTAGAGGACCCTCAACCAGGACTTCCTGCAAGTGCTTGGCTTTGTCACATAGGAAACTCTTCAGTCCATTTTCCTCTCCCCTTCCTTAGTGTGATCTTCTGACAAGAACATGGCAAAGACATTTATTAATTTCAACACTTTCTACTTCCTGCCTCTATGTTCTTACTGTATTTTAATGCATTTCTTCTCTATATTTCCATCCTTCTCCATCTGCCTCCCTCTCTGTTGAGACCAGTCATAAAAAGCTGAAAACTATGTCATGGTTGTGTTGCTGTCTGTGTTTCAGGCAGTTAGACAATATTTATTGATGGGAGTACACCTCCTGGGCTGTAATCCCACATCCACTGATGTAGTCAGCTCAGAACAGAGCATTCCAGATGCAGTCCCTCAAAGAGGGAAGACAAGAGTTCAAGCTCCTGGGCTGCTGATCTTGCAAATTTGTCTGTCTTACGTGCTTCCTACCCTGCAAACCTGGGTGATTTTTAGTCTGCTGCCCAGTATGCCACCAAACCCAGGGACCCTGTAGGTAAAATTTGACAGAACATATATGAATGTAGTAAAACTTAAATGATGTTGAAGTGTGAATAATTTCTCTGTCTTAGGATGAGAATCCAGTCACTGACCAATATATAGTTTCAGAGCATAGTTCTCCACTGTCCTGTGCCTTGCTTTGTCCTCTATGCCAGTGCAGCATGAGAGGGGTTGCAGGTTTTGGAAATGAGGGAGTTGTGGCCACTTTACACAGTACTGTGCAATAGCAAGAGTTGATGAAGAGCAACTGTGAATGAAACCTCTAGTTTGATAACCACAAACAAGTCCAAATCAGAAACAGTTACTGTAATTGTCATCATTACTTTAAATGGAGAGGTGAGTTGCTATTTCCTACACGCTTGATATTGCTCATGACTCCTTGAATTTAATCCTAAAATAAGCCCAGTATCATACCACGAAAAGAGCCAGCTTTTCTAGAAACCATCCTAGAAACTTTTAACCTGCTGCTGAGGCCTGTACTACTAGATGTTATCAGGGAAGCTGATCCCTGGTGATTTGTAATTCCTCCCCCCTGCCATGTGTGATGTTTCTGCACACCATTTCAAATGCCAGTCCTTCCTGACCTTTGCTTGGGAGGTCTTACATGCATTGCTGAACTCTCCAGATTTGTCAACTTGAACTGAAATGCCCTAGATGTTAGTCATTCAGCTAACAATGTTAGAGACATAAACTACACGCATCTTGAAGCAACAGTGAGAGGAAGCAAATGTCATGTTCTCTTCTCCTTCACAAGAAACCTCTGTTGCCGCTGGTTGTCCCAGGAGCCTCATGTGGCAGAAGTGAGTGTTAACCTGGAGAAAAGCTGTACCACAACTTTGTTCCCTTCTCCCACCTACCCAGCTTTCAACCTGCTGTGTGCTCCCTGCCTTCTCTTGGGTTATCGTCCCTTATGTTCTGGGTATGTTCATCAGCCTTCCACTGCAACTCTTCTTCCTGTCGTGTGTGTGTACCTAGGTCCAGTAAGTCTCTAACTTGGTCATTAATGATCAAGCCCTAACCATGGGAAGTGCAGGCAGATATATGGGGTCTGAGAACCTTGTGAGGAGGTGATCCCATCCTGATGTTTTCCCAACTTGTTGGTCCGCTGTTGCTACCAAGCGCTAAACCCCCACTCAAGTGTGCTCCCACAGAGCCGTGGCCCTCACGGGGGATGCCTGCAGAGCTGTGCTGGGTGACCGCCTGGTTAACATGGATAGCATGGAGCAGGGTTTTTCTGCCCGAGGAGCTGACCCTGCGGGCGGGCAGAGCGCAGCGGGTGCGGGAGGAAAGCGGCTCAGGCGCGGCCGGGGACGAGACCCCGAGGGGATGGGACGGTTGCGGCCCGTGGCTGCCGGTGAGGAAGGGCAGGGACGTGGCGGGACCGGTGCCGTGGGGGATCCCGGTGGAGGCGGCCGGCTGCGCATGCCGCGCAACCGGGGCCGCTAGGGGGACCCTCCCGCACGGGAAACGGCTGCCCGTCGCCCCGGCCTCGGTTCCTGGCGAGCGGCCGTGAGCCGCATCCTGGCACTGCAGCAGCTCTCCGTGGGCACGGGTGGCCTGGGACAGCCTCCTGTTTCTCCTATCTACTTCCTAAATCCCCGGCTTCTGTACTATGTGATTTCTCACCTTCAGATAGCCTGGGTTTTGTTTTCACAGCTCCCGTAAGAAGTGTAACCATGCCTGAACTTTGCATCAGGACCAAGGCCACCTCCTGAGCAGAGGGGTGAGCTGCCACCCTGCTCATCCAGTTTGGGCTCTGGTTTTGCTTCCCCCCACTCCCCCCTGGGCACACTGGAGGGTGACTGCAAAGAGGACATGGCTTTGGGCTTGCTCCCGCATGGGTGCTGCAGCTGCCCGCACCCAGCAGAGCAAGTGCTTGGGCTGTTGGCTGCAGCCTTCACAAAGCACCTGGTGGCTGAGGAAAAGCTGCTCTGCCCCTTGAGAGCTTCCCTCCGAACAGAGGCCAAATCCAGCCCTTGGTGAAAGCCTACTCTGGCTTTTGTCCTTCTCTCTGACGCTTCTTTCATCTGTGCTATATTTCCTTATCTGCATGTTAGTCTGTAATGCATCACTCCTTTGGAGAAAAGACAGTAAAAGTTATCATTTCATAGCCTTCCTCATTCTCCTGAATGAGCTTTAAATCAGCTTTTTTGTCAACTAACACAAAATAAGCCAAACTTTCTACTCTTACCCTTCATTCATGGTGTGCATTGTGGTGCGGGTAAGAACAGGTCATGGAGTGGGCTGAGTAGAAGGGGTGGTTCAGAGGAGTGTTACTTGATTTATTCTCTGTTGAATCTAGACTGCTTAGTTTTATTTATTTTTTTGTTTGTTTGGTGCTTTTTTGTTTGTTTGTTTGTTTGCAGGTTTAGAGCTGTGAGGGTGTTTCAGTTGTTTATTGTTCACCAGTCAAAGAAGAAAGAGAAGCAGTGGAGTAAATTGGTTGTGAAGTGCTTTAACACTATGTTCAGTGACCTGGAGGTGCAGGTGAAGGCCAGGCTGGCAGGTGCTGGAGAGGATTGGCATACACCAGGGTATTTAACAAGGACAGACAGGAAACATGGTAATGGTTTGACTTTGTGTAACTTGTATTTGTGGAACATTAAGCAAGCTGAGGATATATATCTGGCCATATCAAAAGCAAGGGAAAAGTCTCAATTCAGCGCTCTTCCTGGGCTCAAGGTAGCTTTTGAGAGAGCGGTGTTGAAATGTAGATAAGATTTGAAAAGATGTGTTTTGATACTACTCAAGTTTTCTCTGCTGTTTGTAGCCTTTAAATCTCGGTACTTGCAATTCACCAGTCTCAGTGGCTGTGCGTGCCTGGTCTGAACGGTATTGTTGCACTAGTCTTCAAGAAGGATCCTGTGCGCTCAGATATAGTATTCTGTACTGAACCTCTGTGGGATGGAGATGGCAAAACAACTTTTTCTCCCTCTCTTAGCTCCTTGGAGGTGCCAGGCAGCTTCCAAGTGAAGTGGTACTTCTGTTAGTTGGATCTGAGCTGTGATGAGTTCAAGCAAGTTTATTTCAAGTCTGCCTGGCTCTGTAAGGAGAAAACTACCCAGTCTTTATACTCTCCCTGTTCTTCTCCTTCTTCCACATTTCTGATTGGCTTTGCTTCACAGCTTGTGTTTTCTTCCCTCAGTATGTGATTTCTCACGCAGTTCAGCAAAGGGATGCTCGGAATCCTGCACCTCGAACAACCTATGGACTAGTATATGCTGGGGCCTGACAAGCTGGAAAGCGGTTAGGCACAAAAAGGACCTGGGGGCATCCTGCTGTGGACAAAGCTGAACATGGGCTGACAACGTGCAGTTGGGGCAAAGACCAATGGTGTCCTGGGCTGTATCAGGAGCAGTGTTGCCAGCAAGTGGACGGAGGTGATCCTTCCCCTCTGCTCAGCTCTGGTGAGGCACATCTGGAGTGCTGGGTACAGTGCTGGGCTCTTCAAAAGAGACACGGACATACTGGAGAGAGTACAGTGAAGGGCCATTAAGATGATGAAGGGACTGGAGCATCTTTCCTCTGAGGGAAGGCTGAGAGAGCAGGGACTGTTAGAAGAGAAGCCTCCGGGAAAACTTATCGACATATATAAATACCTGAAAGTAAGGTGCAAAGAAGATGTAGCCAGGCTCTTTTCAGTGGGGTCTAGTGACAGGACAAGAGAGAATGGGCCTGAAAACACAGGAGGCTGCATCTGAATGTGAGAAATACTTTCTTACCGTGAGGGTGACTGAGCACTGGCACAGGTTGCCCAGAGAGGTGGTAGAGTCTCTATTCTTGGAGATACTAGAAAGCTGTCTGGACATGGACCTGGGCAGTCTGCTATAGGTGGCCCTGTTTGAGCAGGGTGGTTGGATGAGATGACCTCCAGAGGTCCCTTCCAATCTCAAACATTTTGTGATTCTGTGATTGTTGCACTGGCTTTGAGAATATCCTTTGTTCCCTTCTCTTGTTTTGGACACTGAATGGCACCCCAGGACCTCACACAGGTTGAGGAGCTGAGTACTTACTGCCCTTGGCTTCTGTTTTTCTACCTGTAAAAGGGAGATAAGACCTCCTACCTACCTGAGATAATGAGTTAATTAATATTTCCTGCACACTTTGAAAACAAGATTGGAGAAGTACTTGTCAAAATGCAGAAGACTGTCAGTGAGTGAGGTTAGAAACAGCCCGATGGTAATATATTTATGTGTGTGAAAAATAAGGTCATGCTTACCTGTAATAGATATATCTTGCTTGGAAAACTCTTTTGAGTTCAAAATGACTGCAGTTTACTTGCTGCCAAAGTAAATGTGGAGGAAAAAACCACAACCTGAAAACCCTTAACCTGAATTTTTACCATGTCAAATTCCAGTATTTTTGCACTTACCCAAGGTGAATAATGACCTCAGGCTTCAGAGCTGAGCTTGATGATAAGAGAGCATGCAAACCCTGTACTGACCCAACACAGAGCTGATAAGGTAGTTCAACATTGTCTTGCTAAACATGCTGAAAGGGCTGAAAGAGCCCAGATCAGTTAGGATAGACAGTAAGCTTGCAGGAACTGATATTAAGGGACTGTTAGTATGTGGTTGAACTCCCCGTGCCAGGGAATGTGGGCCAGACACTGAATTGCTCTTTGTTTTGTTACTGCTTAGTACTAAGTTTGCTGATTGCATCATTCTCCTTGAAGAGATCTCGTCTTGCATTTGGCTGGGGAGCAGTGCTGGTCTGTGCTGAGCCCACCTGGCCACGGGTCAGTTCAGGCTGTCTCCTGGCCACCTCCAAAATAATAGGTGGATGTGAAAGATGTTGATTATTTTTGCTGTGAATAAACAAACATCTTTGCTCCTCCTGGTTAACGGGGGGCTCTGTGTGGAGCAACTATCTTCTGACGTCTGCCAGACTAGAAACGACTGGAGTGCAAACTGCCTGATTTCTTATTTCATGGCTGTGGACTGTTTCATGCAGCTTTGTACTGTGAAATATGGGAAACCAGGCTTAGCCAAAAGTGAGTTGCCTAGCAGACGCTCGCTGTCATACAAATTAGCCACAGCTTTTGCATCTTGGAGTGCTGCCAGCAGAGCCAGCTATTGCATTAAATGTCTGCTACCAGTCATGATCTAAACTGAAAGTGAGAAGATTAATTGCTCTTCTAGCATTACCTTAGCAGTTAGCAGTTTTTGTGGTGTTAAACATGGTTTTCGTCTTTAAACCCAAACCATAAAATACTGTTCTCAGTTTCAAACCAGTGAGTGCATGGGAAGAACAGGAAAAAAAGCAATTAAGTGAAAGTATCATGCATGTATGGGAATATCTTGCTTTAAAGTGGAAAGGGAAGCTAATTTTTTTAGTGCTACCCATCTGGTATGTAACAACGAATACCTTCAAAACTATAGTTTCAGTAAATATATGCCTTAAAGAGTGGATACAATTGATTTGAGCTACTAGTGGGCACAACACATTAGCTTTCAATAAGCATTTTCTTTGACTTTAGTCTGCCTCAACCAAGTACATTAATACATAATCGTACTAATGTAGTTTGACTAATGAAACATGGTACTTTTTCCTTGCCTAGAAATATTTCCCTCTGAAATTTTCCTAGTTGCAAAGTTCTTACTTAAGAAGTGACTCACTTGAACAAGAAATAAACAATTTTGGAAGTTTGGAAACTCATACTTCAGTAAGTTGCTGAGGATATAAGGTTGTTTTCAGTCATTGATGTCTAAGTGAGGGATTTGACACCAGAAAGGCTGGTCTGAATTCAGTTGGTAACCTTGACTGTTCATGCCAATGCTGCTTGACATTCTGTTCTCTGTAAAATTCCTTCTTAGCCAAGCTTGATATCATCAAGGCTTTCATTTCTTCAGTTACTAAATGATGGATAGAAACACTAAATCAAAGAAATGTTTATGTTTCTTCTAGAGGTTTAGCTTGCCTGGTTGAGGAGGAAAGGAAGAAATTCCACCCAGGCTCCCCAGAGACAAATGAAAAATCCCCAAAATCCAATCTGTTGAATTCATTTCAGGATTCTGCAAGGGAGGAGATAGCAACATCTTGCTGTAATTTTTGGCAGTCCTGCTATTGGTAGTACTGTCCCTGTAGTGCAGCAGCACTTTTTGGAGGAGGAATATGAGAGCCACCAGCAGATGCCATTTACTCCTTGCTTATGTGTGGGAGCGCTTTTAAGTGCCTGCTGTGACCCGGTGACTGCTGACCCATTAGTTTTGTGCCTGAGAAGAGCTGCCCATGCGCTGGTGCAGCTCTTGTTTCTACATGAGACACGGTGTTCGGTTTATCCTTAATCCTTACAGGGCTGCTCCAAGAGTTTTCTGTCACTTTTCTTGTAGCATTTACTCTGTGGCCTGTAGAGTTCAAAAAAGCCGGTTTCTTTTTCTGCAAGGGAATCTGAAATGTAAAGGCCAAACGGTAACGTGTACTTGCCTAGAAATAATGTGCTGAGCTTGTAACTACTGGAGAAAATAATTTGGCACATAGTTATTTCTGTGTACCTCCCTAGCACCAAGAACAATTAGGCACCAGCTGAAGACAGTGACTGCCAAATCCACATTTGGATGAGGTGGGTGTTTCTGGGTGGTACAGTCATGCGTTCACAAGTGTGACTGCATCACTAATACAAAAGTATATTTGTATCCTCAAGACCTTTGTAGGGATATACCATCTTCAGGAGGAAAGGACACTGATAAAGCATCTGGTGGGGAGGAAAGATAAAGAAATGAGTACAGGATAATGAGGTGTATTTAGCTGTTTGCTGTTAGCAAAATCCATCCACCTGAACTGGATATAATGTTTGCAGCTGCTTCAGGAATCATTCTCCGTGAAAGCTGAAGTGGGAGCAGGTCAGCTGCTCCAGAGCCATCTCTCTGGGTTTTAGAAGGAATCTAAACTGATGGGTGGGCAGCAACCAGCAACAGGGAGAGCAGCTGCAGCAGGGATAGGGATCCAGGAAGCTTTGTGCAAACCCTAGAGGAACTGTAAACTCTTTCCCTGCAATACATACACACAGTCTTCTGAGAGAGATAGGAAAAGGGCCATTTTTTTCTTCTTTTTCTATTTGCTGAGATACGGCACAGAGTGCTTGCAAAAAACCTCAGCTCCAGTGCGTAAAATCCTGCTTCCTCTTGCTCCTTGAATCCAGTGCTAAGCTCCAGTGCATACCTGTGTACTTAATGGGGAGGGCAAAGCAGAATCCCACGGAAATCTTAACCTTTATGCATTTTGAAAGAGGAACTCATTTTTTCTCTTAACATATCACATACATGGCTAAACACTAAAGATTAAATGATACTGTGTGGGGTTGTGTTGTAGTGTTTGGCACAGTGGAGTCTGTTAGAGAACGAGTGATGAGTTGCAGTCAGACACCAAGAAATGATGGTCCACAAGCCGCAAGTGCTTTTAATGGGATAACTACCTGCTCATTTTTTAGATTTCTTGTGGTTGCATCTTCCACCACCGGAGTGTTGAAGGGTGAGCAGATACAGCTCAGTGAAAATGATACAAAAGAAACCACCCTGCATCTTGAGAAATGTTTAGCAGCTTAATTAGATTCAGAGTATAATACTGTTAACAGTGCATAAATAAAAGCTATTTTCTGTTTATCTACATATCGTTCCATTCTTGGAGCTTTATCCATTATTATTTAAATAGAAGTATTTTAAGTATCATTTCTCCTCAAAAGCAACCCGTTTTTGTTTCCAATTTGATTTCACAAGATATCGTCAGACTTCTTACATGTATACAAGAGGATAAACGATATACTCTACCCTTCTGCAGTCATAAAGGGAGAAGCAGGGGGAGAGGAAGTCCTGCCCCTAGATATCCAGTGTTACGACTGAGTACTCAGGAAATGTGAGAAACAGGTCTTCAGTCTGAGATGTTTCAGTGGGGTTTTCTTTGCCGCCTCCTGCTACTCTGCTAATCCTTTTAGAAAGCTGAATTCTATGGCTCTTTCTGGAGACAGCAGAACACAGCTGATGTTTAAAGCAGTTTTTTCTTTCAGCATAATGCAGCCATTGCCAAGGTCACGGGGGCTGCAGAGCCTGTGCTCTGACTGCAATGATAGTAAAGTGGGCTAGCTTGCACTGAGCATCAGCCAAATTCCATTCTGTCACATCTTAATAGCTGTGCTACTGCTGTGCTAGAGCTACACGGCATGACAAGTGAGCTTTCCATTAGATTCCTGGCTGGGTTAAAATCAACAATAAAGCAAATGCACTGTTTCTAGTACTTGTGAATAGCATCTCATTTAGACCTTGATGTGAAAGCAGAATACAGTAAGTTGCAACTGACAGAAACAAATTAGTTCAATATTTCAGGTTTCAAACCTTGTCATCTTGCAAGAAACACCTCTGACAGCTGTTGTGTCAGCTGGTAGCTAGTGGGCAAAATATGAAGATTATTAAACTGCAGAGTTTGTAATACAGGGAAGGGATGGGGGGCGGGGAGAGAGAAATGACAGTGATGGTTTCTTTCTGAGTTTTCTTGTCTAATGCAAACTACTGAACGTCTCTTGGAAGAACAACTGCAAAGACCAGTGGGTGATACCTTTCCAAAACTAAGGTGTGCGTAGTGGTCTTCTGTCTCAGCTTCTTTGTGATGTTCTTAAGCTGCTGGCCCAGGTGCCAAATCAGTGCTTTTGCAGGAGACTGCTGCTGCTGACAGCAGGGTTTGTAGTTCCTGTAAGGAGCTTCAAGTCCCTATTCCTGCTAGAAAGCACTGAATTGCTGGCAACGAATTCAAAGCCAGAGTCTTGCTGACACAGCCTAGATCTGTTTTTCCTGAAAAGTGCAAAACCTGTCCTTGGGTTCTGGTGTGGCTTTTAGCAGCTCACCTGCACTTAGGGGTAAATGCCCACTTCCCTGTTGGTACCCTTAGCTGGTGGTAAACTTGCACTGCCGGTTTTGAGGCAAGGGCTGTTCTTGCACTGAACAGCACTGTGGTTTCGCATCTAGGGCATGTAAATCAAAGCTGGTCATAGTGCCATTTCTGAGGCCTTAAAGAGATCAAACCAAAGAGATTTGTTCATTGTGGTTACCTTTGACTGAACCAAGCTGATCAGGGCTGGCTGGAGTGCCTGCAAGGTCCTTTTAGCTCTGCTGGGACTGGGGACGTGGACTAGGTGCTCTGGGGAAGGAGGTGCCAGCCAGAGAGCATCCCACAGGATCCCCTGCCTAGGTGGGCACTGCATGCTGAAGTCACTCCCTTTGCCCTTACTGCAGAAGCTGCTGCACAACCTTTTCCAGGGACCCACGCTACCAGCACCACGGTTGGTATCTGCTTTCTCACAGGCTTGGAAAGAGGGTGCACAGCCCTGCTGCTTGACGCAGTTGAGTAAAGAATTGGGGGACACCAGGCTTGTGCGCCAATGGAGGGCTGAACATGCTGAGCCGGAGCTGTTAGCCCAAGTTCTTCATTAGGTGGCACTCAACCAAACCTCACTAAGCCACCCACTGTCAGCAAGGCTCTGGGGGCCCCTGCACAAACTGTGTGGCTTGGTTTGGTGCTGAAAGTCACAGGAGCCATGCCTGGTAAGGCGTGTGAGGTAGGGGTGAGGACATGAAGAAAGGAGTGTCTCATGCTTCTCTCCCTTCTAATATGTCTGTAAGGAGGACCAAGTGCTGTTTATGAGCTTACCCTCCCTAGATGCCACTGCAGTGGCTTCTCAGAGCACCAGGCACTATGTGTACCCAGCTCACTGGAGATGCCCCAGCTGTCTGGCTGTTTCCCTTGGGGTTGTGCCGAAGCCTGTTGTGGGCACGCAGTGGCAGAGGGCTCATAACACTGGCTGGTAACCTATAAGAGCACCTCGCTGCTGGGATGCTGTGAGGGCAAAACACAGGCAAGTCCTTCATCTGTGGGAGGAGGCAAGGCTGCAGCTGCACTCAGATAATCAACATAAGATGATGCTAGATATGTTTAAAGTTACTACCCTTGGCTAGGAAAGGCTTGGCTCTATGCTGCAGGCCTGTGTCAAACTAGTGAAATCATGTCTTAATTCCAGAGTGTATTTTCTATCTTATTTGTGATTAGGGTGTGTTTTCTTTTTTAAATTTTGTTTCTTTCTCTACTTCAAGTGTATATTTCCTTCACATTTAAGGTAATATCTTAGGCTTCAAACTAGGCAGCTGTGCAAATCCCAACTGGATTAGAGCCACAATATGCTACCTCTTTTTCCAGAGCAAAACTGATTGTAGATGATCCATCTCTTTAAAACTTCGGCAATTTATGCTCCCAGTACTACTGATACAAAAAAGTCATAATGTAAATGCAGAGTCTCGGTGCTTTTCCTTAAATACAACAAATCTCATCTCAGTTATAGAAATTTATACAGGTTACAAAAACAATAAGTATGTTCTCCTTATATGAACAAAAGCTCTTAAAGATATTGCCTACACCGCACAAGCTTCTGGAAGGCTTTCTTGAAATCTTCATTAAAGATTGTGTAGATTAGAGGGTTAATAAGGGAATTTATGTATCCCAGCCATGCTAGGAAATTAGACATGTCTTCTGAGATGTGACATCTTTCACAGGTATTAACAACTACTTCTTTTACAAAGAAAGGGAGCCAGCAGATCACAAATGCCCCCAAGATCAGACCCAGCGTAGTCGCTGCCTTTCGCTCTCTTGTGCTAGAGATTCTTTGTTTTTTCCAAGACTTCTCGTGCTTAGATTCAGACCTGGGGCTTCGTATGGTGATATTGATTTTATCGCAGTTCACCAGGGGATCTGATGTCTTCTCAGTTGTGCTGGGCATTGAAGCTGATTTGGTGCTTCTTTCACCTGCATCCAAGAGCACTTGTCCATTTACCTCCTCCCTTACGATCCGGCTGATGCTTCTTCTGTGAAATGTCTTTGCTGCCTTGTATATCTTGTAATAAAGGATCAGAATCAAGGCCAGTGGGATATAGAAGGCGCCAAATGTAGAGTAAATGGTGAAAACAATGTGGTCGTGTTTGATGATGCATTCGTCATCCCTGCTGGTTGTCTGGTGCCGCCAAAACAGAGGTGGCATGGAGATAAAAATGGATATGGTCCATACCACTGCGATCATGATGCCAGCATGCTTAGGTGTCCTTTTCCGTGCATATTCCACAGCATCCGTGATCGCTCTGTACCGGTCCAAAGCAATGGCAGAGAGATGCAAGATGGAACATGTGCAGCACATAATGTCCACGCTCAGCCAAATGTCACACACCACTTGCCCCATGATCCAGGTCTCCTTTACAATGTAGACAATGCTGAAGGGCATTACTAGGACTGCCACAAGGAAATCAGTCACTGCAAGAGAGCAGATTAGATAGTTGGCAGGGTGGTGGAGCTTTCTTGTCACAATTATTGCAGTCATCACAAGAGAATTGATGGCTGTTGTCATTAGTGCAAGCACGGACAGGGTAATGGAAATGAGAATCTTGGATGTCACCCATTTAAATAGTTCTTCTGATGTACCATTTTGTTCAGTTGAGTTTATTAAATCCATGTTCTCTTTTAAAGGTGATCTTTACCAGTAGCAGTTACCTGTTGGAAAAGTAAAAACATTCAGAAAGTACATCCTTAGTCTCCAATTTGCAGCTCTTGATTTTTGTCATCTTAAAAGACCCCAAACTTACAAGGCTTGTCATTAGAAATTACTTTGGATCCAGACAGATTTGCCTGGATAGCATTATGTGGGGTGTTCTGCCTCCAGAATAGGGGCCTCCTTTTTCTCCTTGGTCATGCTTGTTGGGGAGGGCATGTTTGAGTGCCAGGGGAGAGGAGCATCCTGTATTGCCTGAGGTGGCACTGCCCTGTGGGGTGCTGCATGCCACTGCACAGGGAACCAGACTTGTTCCTTAAGCAGGAGAGCGGCATCAGTGCAGCCCCTGGGGTGCAGAGCCAGCCCTCCTGCTAAATACTTACTCTGAATGGATTGCAGTCAAGTTTTGAAACTGGTTAAACTCACCCTGAAGTAAGTACTAATACTGCATTTAGGCGCGCTCTACTCCACTAGGCAATGTAATGGCTGTTGAAAACTTTAATCCACAGGAAGCAGGCATAATGCTTCTTTTCTCTCTATAAACTCTCCCAATCAGCATATGAGTCCTCCCTTGTGTATAGATAAGCATGGGCTTTCTAAACTGGGATATAGTTTTCAAGAGAAAACAGAAACTTGAAACATTGCAGTACAAACAGGAGAAGAAACAATTCCATGTGGAAAGGTTCATTTTAGGCAGCTCTAAAATGAAACAGCTGGATATATTTTAAAGCTTCAAATGGTTGACTTATTGTCTAACTGAAATATTATACACAGAACCATAGAATCATAGAATGGTTTGGGTTGGAAAGAACCTTAGACATCATCCAGCACCAACCACCCACCACCCTCCACCCTCCACAGGCAGGTACACCCCCCACCAGACCAGGTCGCCCCAAGCCCCGTCCAACCTGACCTGGAACACTGCCAGGGATGGGGCAGCCACAGCTTCTCTGGGTGCTCTGTACCAGCGCCTCAGCACCCTCATGGGGAAGAACTTCTGCCTAGTGTCTAATCTAAATCTCCCCAGAGGCCCCAGAGTAGAACATGATGTGTGTGGTATCATGGAAGTCTTCTGTGTTCATCCAGTTGAGCTGTGTTTCCACATCTCTAGCACTAGCGAGGCTGGAAGCCTCAGTCTGAAGCAGGACATGCTCCTCCACCAAATGGTTGCAAACCTTTTTGAGGTGATCAACTCCCTGTGGATTTGTTTTTATTTCCTTGTACTCATTCTTAGAAATGCCTGAGCTGTTCCTCTTAGGAAAACGTACTGAGACACAAGAGCCTAAGAAGAACAGTACTGCATCAGAGAGAAAGTCCGTATGCTCAATACTTGGTCTCCAAAGAGGCCAAGCATCAATGTCTAAAGGAGTCCCTATGAGCAGAGCAGGTCTACTTCTGCCAGGGTCCTGGCGGCGGAGCTCAAAGGCCTCAGTGGCTGCCTGGGACCTTTAGCCCCTGCCTGAGCCATGTTGTAGCTGAGCCTGTCCCTGTCTCCTGGATGGGTCTGGGATCTGCACTGCAGAGAGCCGCTCTCCTGGGTGGACCCCTTAGACCTAGGGCACCACTTGTTATATAGAGTCGTAGGCATCACACAGCATAACCCATTCCATGTCTAGCCTAGTTTAGTACATTCCATACCATCCCATTCCATTTTGTTCCATTCTATGACTCTCCATTCCATGCCAGTCCATTCCATGCCATTCCATTCCATCTCGCTCCACTCCATCCCACTCCATTCCATTCCATTCCATTCCCCATGCTCACCCTAAGCTGAATAACAATGGCACTGTTATTCCGCTGCAATGCCAGGGGTTTCCAGCTCCAGAAACACTTTCAAGGTCACAAATCACAAAGCTTAGAAGTGGAAACAGGATTTTATTCTATGATTCCAATTGATTTTGGTTTGTTTCTTATATTTTATCTTATGTTATCTTATTTTTTATGTTATTTTACATTTTTTTCTGTTATGGGATTTAGTTTTGGGTTGGTTGCTCTTTTTGCTCTCTTTCAGAGCTAATGCTCACAAGTGTCAACACCTTCCAAGCACAGGTTGCTGTGCACAAGCTAGAACCCCCAGGAAACGGAGCCAAAGGGAGAGCAGAGCTCGCTCCTGCTCCGAGCTTGCGATGGGCAATGGAGCCAGAGAGCGCCAGGGCACAAGTGGTGCCCTGGAGGTGTGAGAGCAGCAGGTGAGAACCGAGCCCAAAGGGGAGCCCTGACAAGGGGCTGTGCTCAATGCAAGACAAGCAGCAACCCCTGTGGGCTACCCTGGGAGTCATGAAAGCTTCCTTCCCCCAGATGGGGGCAGAAGGAGCCACCTCTATGGAGCAGGAGCAGCAGCCTTTGGGCCACAGCAGCCCAAAGAAGCCCTGTCAGGGGGCTGTGCTCACTGCTGCAGAGGAAGGCAAAAAACCCCCGGGGACACTCGCAGGCCTCCGTGGAGTCAAATTCTGACCGAGCCAAGCATGGGCTGCAGGGCCATTCACCTTCCATTGCTGCCATACAGGTAAGGAATGACATCTTTTTTCCTTAAATCCTTGAATTAAAATGGTATTAAGAGATGTGCATTAGCAACTGGGGATAAAACTTATCTTTTCATCTCTGTCTGGCAGTGTAGATTTGCCCCAGCTTGAGGGTGTTGTTTCCTGGCAAACTCATGCCTGCACGGTGGCCAGCTGCTGGCTGGAGAAGAGAAGGCTCTGGGGTGTCCTCAGAGCAGCTTCCAGTACCTAAAGGGGGCCTACAAGAAGTCTGGAGAGTCCTCATCAGATTGCTGTGCTGGCACAACAGGTTAAAACTGCCTGACTGCCCCCCTCTGCTCTGAATTGGGAGGAAACAAACCCAAATGGGGCTTGAAGGCATAGATTAGATTATTACTCTTCCTCACGTTTTGCTATTCTGTGGTTGCTGCTGAAAAAAACCAAAGAAAACTTGGGTGCTAGTTGTTCTGCTAATGACTCTACGGGAACAGTACAACTCCTCTTACGGCTCTGCAGGAAGCAGAAAGCATGGAAATACTGATTGAACAAATTCTCGGTTATGTTCTGGGGATGTGCACCCTGCTTTCTTATCAAGAAGGGTTTCTGAGCACTCTATGGACTGCAGCTTGAGTTTCCAGCTTTTTAGACTAAAGCTTGTAAGAGGATCAGTTTCCATCCTCTTAGGAGTTTTGACCTGCAGTTTGCTGTGTGTGTAAGATCTACCTGATGAACCCCTAAGTGGGGTTGCAACTGGCAAATTTTAGACCGTAGTGAGTGGGTTACACTTGTGTGCATTGGATGCCACATGTAGGGAAATATGGGAAATAAGCGAGCTATTTTTCATAGGAAAAATGGGTGTCATTAAAATAGCTGAAGCTTTTTATATTATGCTGGAGTGGCTGAAAAAGAATCTCATATAATGTTTATAACCTTGGACCCAGATCACTAATTTGGTTTGATATTGTAACCTGGGACAATATTTAATATGCTATTGACCTATTCAAAAAGGTTTTTAGCACTGCTTGACCAACACTTAATCATTTGGAAGACCGAGGAACGGAAATGTATTTTACATGGTGATATTTACAAATGCTGAGTAGAATCTTGTCCTGTATGTGAGCTCATTACAGCATGTGAGTGCTCTCTTTCTCTCTGTGTCCCTCCTTCTGAACTTGAAATATATTTCACACACATAAAAATAGATCTTTCATCATGTCAGTGTCACCTTAAAACCTTCTGAATCCACAGTAATTGCTAGTTTGCAGATATTTTTGTCTGCAGCTAGCTGCCTTCCAGAGGAGGAATAGGCACATATGGTATTATCTGGTGAAAGTTCAACCTCTGCAAAATAAATCTTCATTTTTAAGCTTGTATAAATACATGGGGGGAAAAAAGTTTACTCGGGAAAAACTATGACTTCTGTTGATACCCAGCAGTTGATCATATTATAGAAGCGTTACTCATTATGGTTAATTACCTTATAAATTTCTAACTCTTTGGATATTAGTCTTTAATTGCAAGCAAGCAAAAAGCAATTTAGAGCTAATGAAAGCTGATTAATAGCTTTTGAAAGATTATTCAGTGTGAGACCGTGGAGTAAGGAAGATATAGCATGGGTGCGTTTGCCAAACTGGTGTGGAGGATTAAGTAGGTTACCTTAGTGCTGCAGTGATTTGGATGCTCTTTACAAGAAGCACAGAAAATGTGCTTACTTGCCATGTGCAGTGATTATGCTTCTCTGTGTGGTTTTAAGATTACCAGCTGGTATGCTTAGATTTCATTCAGGCTGTTAGCATGGAAATACAGCAGTACTGAAGACTACCACACTGAGTTTTTAGTGTCCTGCTGTTAAAGAGATTATTGCGCTGCAGTCTCCTGTTCATGGGGCATAACCTGTTCTCTAACGGTACCCATATGGATATATGCCCTTCTGTTCCTACATCAAAGTGCTTTACAGTGCCGGCAGCAGGTGCCCAGTGTGGCCCCTGTGGGCTGCTGTGACCACCAGAGTGTGGCTCCATCCAGCGAAGACAGCAGCACGGTGATAGGATCTGCCCTCCAAGGTGGTGACTCCCCTTTGAGGTTATAGTGGGTTGTGCTGCTTAGGACTGGCAGGCACAAAGTTTGGTGGCTTTCCTGTCCAAGTGGTATGGGGGTCCTCTGCTAACTGTGGTGAGAATTCACACAAGATTATTGGGTGGTCATTAGCTAAAAAGATTGCTTTATAAATGTGTGGAGTTGGAACACTGTCAGTGGTTAAGGACTGACCCTTCTCTCTCTTTTGATCAGTTCTACAATGAAATAATTCTGGATTTTCTCTTACCAAGTTGAACTCAGTTCCATCAGTGGCCATCAAGGGCTTCTGTCCTTAGCAAGCAACTGAACCACTACAACCAGCTATGAACGATGGTTCTGTAAACAGTGCACTGGATTAGGATGCAGGAGAGTTGGCTTCTGCCCCTCTGCTGCAGGCTTTCTGTGTCAATTTTGGAGCAAATTCATTAAAGTGCTTCAGTTAATTCTCTGTAAAATAGCTACAGGAGCACTCCCCTGCTACTCTACTTTGCGTATTTGTATTGCCTTCTCTTCATAGCATGAATTATCTCTTGTATACATTTACTGCAGGGAAGATCTAATCTCAGGTGATATGCACAGGTGCTGTGGGCATACTGACATAACTACACACTGTACTTCCAGCTCAGTCTTTGCTGTTAGCCCTGTGTGAGTCTACTGAGCTCTTGCCTCACAAAGCTGGCACAGCCCTTTTGCCCTGTAGCGTGGGCATCTCCTTATGGCCGCATACCTGACATAAGACTTCAAAATGATGCGTGGAAGACTTGAAGCTCTCTTCTTTGAGCAGTGAATTTACTTTGTTGAGTGAAAACAAACTTGCAGCTGTGCTGAACTGAAGATAAATCTATATTTCAACAATTATAGAATGGGTTCAGCAGTGACAAGCAGCTATTTTCAAATAAATTATTACAGTCCAGATGTTTTTCAGGTTACTTTTGTGGAACTAGCAACTTGGTGTCCCTCTTGAACTAAGCTGAATCTATCAGCTTATCACTGATAGCGCAAATTCCATGGAAGTTGCTCTTGCTGCAGTTGGAAGTGTTGTCTTCTATTATTACTTTTTCAGTATGCAGCTCTTGTTGGAAAAGTCTGGAAAGACTTGAAACTTTGATTGCATTATATTGTCCTGAATTGATGATTGGTGAAAGTGATGTCTTGTACTTTATCTTCATGATAGATCTTAACAGAGTAAATTAATCTATAACTGCTATTAAATACAAGTATGGTATTTCAGCTGTCCCATTAAAGTATTAGCCTTTGATTGCTGAACAAGGGCCCTGTAAACCACAGAAGCTGCTGTTCACCTACGATAGCATGTCTGTTATCTTGGCACTTGAACATTATTATTTCTGAGGAACTAGCCACTTCTACAAACCTTTTTTCCTTCTCTTCCAGATACGGCACATTAAGGTTACCAGACTATGAGTACTTCCTTGTCTCTAAAAGCGCATATATCATCCTACCGATCTTGTTTAGAAGGCATGGGGGGAAATGTCTGTGCACCCATATCACAAAAGTAAACACTGAATTTGTCTAGTGGCCACTAAAAGAAAAGGGAATGTTGTTGGTGCTCCTCAATTTTGCAGGAGCATGGGTATATGTTATTAAGCCCATAACCATCCATTTATGTCTGAGATTTACAAAACAGTAATAAGATCTCTGTTGTTCAATAGCATTAGTCCGTCCTTCCAGGTTTGGAAAACAGCACTCCTCTGCCTTTGACTAAACTTAGAAAATAATAGGAAACACTGGTTTCTGGAAAGACATGTTTGGGAATACCTCTGGGAAGGGCATCATGAGCTTACTGTTTGGGGTTCTGAATTTTGACTGAACTTTTAGAAATGTACAGCTCTTGATTTTGGGGCCTGGTTTGTTTTATATTGCTTTAAGTACTGGCAGTGAGAAAAACTTGCTGATTAGAGTAAGTACTGCTTTTGAAAACAAGTTTTCTGAGTGTACCGAGGTTGCTTGCTTTTTTCCATGTGGGTTCCTTAGCAAAACATGTTTTTAATTTGAAAACATTAACAGTGCTCAGAAACTAAAATGAGCAACTGATTGAACTAAGGGTATTTAAATTGCTACAGACAGCAGTAACAGCCTTCGTGCATTACGTAAACACAAAGTTGTGCCAGTGGCACAGAATAGGCCCTACCCATTTCTCTCAGTCAAACAGGCTTCAGCTGGCTTTGAAATGCTGAAGTGTTTCACCTGCCAGCAGGATCTCTTGCCCTATTGGCCAAACTGATCTGTAAGCCAGCTAGAAAGGCCCAGCTTTCTTGCTGCTGTGGAAACTGATCCTACAGACTTAGTTTTCTGATGAAAAGGAAGACTACGCTTGTCTTCAGCTAGCCTGTTTTTATCACCTGGTCCTGTATAGGCTAACCAGGTACTTACTGGAGGTAAGACTAAAATAACCATAGAAGGATAAAGCAGTTATAAGTACAGTCTTGCCTGGGAGCTAAAATTACTTCTGAAACCAGTATTTATGAGCTTGTAAAAATCCTTCCTGTTGTGGCTGTGTCTTTAGATATCAACCATGTGATGTACTAATGACAATTAGCTTTGTAATGATCTGTTGTATTAAATATGAGTAGAAGGAAATAATACTCTTTTGAATTAAACAAATCTATTTAAGAAGAGTGAGCTTGTACTTGGATCTGAGAGGGGATATGTACTTTGTTGAGCCTGAGCCCTAGTGCCCCAACAGATGAGAAAGAGGAGACGGCCACTTTTACTTGATTCTTAGTGTCCTGTCTTTAAATTCTTTCCTCTCAGTAACTCCTTCTAAGGCTCCTAAAGTATCCCGTGGGACAAGGCAGAGGTGACTGGCAACTTTGTAAGAGAAGTTAAGCTGAAGGCAGCTGCTGCAAACCTGCCATTCCTGGAATGCAAAGTAGATGGCTATCAGCAGTATAAAGCAGAAACCACAAGGTTGCTGGTTGCCAGCTTTTCTTACCCCGTATGCATCTCTGCATGCTTAAAATCCAACACCCACCTCTCCCTGCTCCCCCCCTCATTTTTTTCCTCTGTATCTGCTACTTAACTAGGAGGTAAAGTTATTCCTAGTTCTTAATCTGTCAGCAAATGTTTGTATAAGTGTGCTGAAGTAATGCTTTGGATTCCCTGTTTTGAGTGCTACTGCCTTGGTCCATGGGACTGAGCGCATTCTGGACCCGAAATGTATTGCTAAACTGGAATAATACCTCAAAAGCTCTTTAGGTTTTGCTGTTATTTATCTTTATGATAAATAACTGGAATTATTTATCGTTTCCACTTGTAGAAGGTCACAACAGACCCATTTCTAGAAACAGACCACAAATCACTGTAAAATCACAGGTAGATCAATAAAACTAATATCAGCTAAAGATAATGCAGAATTCTGCCTCCCAAGCACCCTTCAGGAGAAGCATGCATTAATAGATGGCCTTTGCAATGTGCCCTGAATATCAGTATAGCACACGAAGGAAACAAATCTGAGAGTCCTGGAGAATAGGTGCCTCTGCCTTAGAGATGCACAAATCCATTTACAGCCTGAGCACAGGTGCTCTCGTTTCTTACAGAATGGAAAAGCCCATTTATGTGCCTTGAATTCAAGGCACAGAAGTTACTTAGTAAACCTGCATTTGATGCTTTCCTTAGCTGTGTCACAGTCTAAGAGTCTCTGCGTTGACAAAATGATACGCTGAAGTAAATTTTGTGTCAGGCATAACAAAGATGATGCTTGCTTTAATTTTCAGGATGGTTCTTTAAATTCTTCCAGCTAACAGAAATAATCCCAATTGGCTAAAATGACAAAGTCTGACAGACTTAGCCCTGAAAGTTACTTTCCCATATGTCTGCTCTGTCATGTTATTGCTTTTGGAGCAAATTCAGCAGGAGGGACATAGTGCTTCCACTGAAGCAGCTGAAATGCAAAGTCTAAGGCTTTGCTCAAGATGCCAGGGAACGTGAACTTGCCCTCTGCCACTGGATGCTGACAAGAGAGATACAAACTCCGTTCGGACCAGAACAAAGGCACTAATCTCTGTCGAAGGGGCAGAGTGAAGCGCTGACATAGCTTCTGTCCTCATCTCCCTCGTGTAATTAACTCACCTTCATGTTTCCTACTGAGGCTGTATAAATTGCAGTGTGCTGGCTGTCACTTCTTTGGCACATCTCCCTTCAGGAGGCTTTGGTCCTTGCTTTGTTACTCCATGAGCATTACCAAGTGCTGTGTTTTCCAGTCTGCAGAACACCAGACTCTTCAAGTCCAACCAAACATGACAACCACATGGATTCCCACACCTCTGTCACAGGGGGGCAGCTCTTTGCCTTCTGCATTTCAAAGGTGTCACTGCAGTTTCTGGGGAGGCACCACCTGAGCGATCTTTAAACTCAGTCAGGTAACCATAAGCAGAGCACCCAGCAAAACCTGCTTGGGTGGCAGGGTTGCTACATAGGTGGGGTTAGTCTGTGATGCATTCCTTGATTGCCTTTGTCATGTTCTCTATTTGCATCTGTTGGACTGCATCTGTGCTGCTTGTCAAGCCTGCCTGGAGGATACCTCCCCTGCTTATTGTTATCATGTCTGTAGCAACTGCTGCATTTGCTTATATGAAAGAATGATGTTCAGAAAGTAATTACGCATTCCTTGCTGCTTCTAGTGCTGAAGTTGAAGGTTTGTTTTTTGTCTCCTTTTGGAAAATCAGTCACTCATCTGTGTTTGCTTTTTATTTCATGTCCCTCTGCCATCTGTTTTAATCTAGCTGAGGGGGATGAGTGGGGAGGAAAGCCAGCTTCTCAGCCAGCCCTCTGGATGGGGGGAAGGAGAAGCAGCAAGAATGGCATTGTCCACAGGATGACAGACTCGCTTACTTAAAACAGTAAGTATGACTCTCAAATGCAGCTTTAGTTTTTGGGTGACTGGAGAATGAACCTTTTATGAATTTGATCATTTTGGCTCAAGAAAGGCAAAATTTCAGACCCATATTTATAATTCTCTAGAGGGGATGGCAGTGATTTGTTTCTATAATTCATTAGATGAGAGGATTCAGTTTCCTCGCTTATTTGAGTCTGGTCTGAATCCCTAGTCCAGACCTATGTGTGAGAAATGAAGTAGTGTCTGGGCACCCCTATCTGAGCAAAATGGTACTTTCATGATTGCAAGTATTCTATAGAGACAGACTAACCATGTGGTCAACATCCTATCCTTAGAGAGACATGTGCCCTTGGTGGTCCAGATCTGAACTTAGACCCTCCATATCATAAGTGGGCCACTCACTTCCTATCCCCACTCTTCGGCACCCATCCTTAATTTAGGTTGCAGCTAACAGACTGAAATGTTCCATTCAACCAAAAATCTTTTGTATTAGGAAAAGATGTTAAAAACTTAATTTTAGTTCTGTTGAAGAGAAAGCAAGCTGTTTGTTTGTTTGGTTTCGTTTCAAGTTTTTCTTTGGATTGGCCGTGAATCAAAGAAGTGACTGTTCACCCATCTCTATATATAATTTGTACAACTAGTTTCAGGCTGTGCAGGAGTGGTTTGCTTTCATGATTATCAACTAAATTTTTACAGTAAGGTGAAAATGTAGAATGGCTTTGCTTGTGTTTCAAAATGCTGCTTTTTTAGGTAAGGAATTGAAATCTGTAGGAATCACAAAGCAGTTTGGAGTAAGTAATCACAAAGCAGTGTTGGAGTAAGCAGGTTGAGAGGCAGTTTTACTTCCTTTGAATGGTAATAAAATGAAGCCTTGTTTCTCCCACTTCCCACTCATCCTTATGCTTTGGGGCCATGTGTTCTTCGCCAGGCCTCTGTAAACACATGCGTGCACAATTGTAAGTCACAAACCTTTTTCACTGATACACCTATCTCTGAACTCTATTACTAGGAGAAGTTCAACTTTAAAAAAGAAAAGAAAAAATTGTTTTCTAGTTAATAGGCTTTTTGGTGGAATAGTTCCGATATTACCTGACTTCTAAGATAACAGGTGGGCACCTTATGTCTTAGTTCCTTGCAAATTTTATCAAATGTGGGTTTTATTACGTAATAACTGTAAGACCTTTTATTTAACTGGAAGAAACAACATTGTTTATTGCTGGACAGTAAGAAAACAGTAGTTTCAAATATTTGTCTGGAAAAGATCTCTGTTTCAATCTACAGTACAAAACCCTATAATTTTCAAACTATCATCTGGGCCAACAGCAGGATGTTTAATTACCTGCTGGGTGCTCAAGAGGACAGCTTTAAGGAAGAGCTGGTCTCGGAAGGGTTTGTTGGAAGAGGAGCGAAGGCGACACATCTGTGTGCTGCTCCTCTGCTGCAGGGGTTCTGCTTGGCACAAGAACAGTACAAGTGTGTGGTTTACTTATAATTTGGACAGATGGCAAAATTCACATAATGAGCAGTTTCATCTCTGCCTAATTTTTGGAGACTGGTGCTTTTTTACAAAGACTATCTTACTGCAAACTTCCCAGGGTCTTTCCCTGTACTTCTTTTTATGGTGTCATTTGTCTCCATTCTAATCCTTATCTAATCATATTATAGGCTGAATTTCTGTCTCTAGTTCTTGTTATCCACATGCGATGAAATAACCCTATCAGATGTAAACTCTGCATTGGGTTTGCACTAAACATCAGTTCTCTAATATTTTCTTTATCTGGACTGACACAATTCAGGCTATTTCCTCTGAATGATGTGCATGTAGCCCTGACCAAGAAGTATTTTAAGCAAAACAAACAAAACAGGACTTAAAGTTGGTGGGTTTGGAAGTGGGAGGAAAATAAAGAGCATCAACTTTTCAGAGGAAGTAGAACTCTAAATGTTTCTTTCCAATCTCCTTGGGAAAGACAGAGAGGAAAGGATCTGCGTGCTGCCAGAAAACCAGGCAGGATTTGTTGAAAACTTTCTCACAGTAATGCATCCATGGGAAAAGATTTTGTTGTGGAATGTTTGTTTTTGTCTTCAGACAATTCTTTTCTGTCAGAGGGTGCCAGGCTGCCTGGCCCTGGTGGTGGCTTCCACCAGTGAAGAACTGAAACTCTAGGGAGAGACCCTGTAAAGTGTACGAGGAGGGGAAGGGCAAGTGTGAGTGCAAGCTTGTCCAGTTTGCCTGGGTGTCAAAGCGACCTGGGCCCTGCCACCACCTCATAGAGGAGGATGTGCCATGAGGGAATGGCACAACAGGCCCTTGTCCTGTCTGAAATGCTGGCAAACTGCAGACCCCCATGAAGCAGTGAGCATGGTCTGCAGAGGGTGGCCTTTGTAAGCTCTTTAATGTCTTTCTTGAAATTCCTATGCAGAAGCTTAGCATGGAAAAAAACAAACTTTGAGCTCTGAATAGGCAGGTGGAAGTCTGGGAAATCTTACCAAGTGGATATCAGATACTTGCACAGGAAGGTCCTGTGTTGGAGATGTCAGATAAAATCTTGACCTGGGAGTTTTCATTTTGTAAGCAGTAATTAAAATGTCCTCAGGTCAGGCTGGCTTAGATTGCTGTGGGTGGGCTGACTTTGCAGTAGACTCAAAACCACACTATGTGGTACTGTGTCAAGCTGTAGAGTTTGAAGCTATTAGCCTCCTCCATAGGTAAACAGAGACTTCTGTTGGTAGAGTTCGCGTAGCGAAGAGGCAGACAGATATAATTTACTGTTGAGGCTGGTGCCTCCTCACTGGCACTGCAATGTTTTTTAGATGTTTCTGCTAAGATTGATTTATTCACCACTGTATACACTTAGTCTGGGGGCTGTTTTTCCAAAATCCAGATTTTGTGCCTTCAAACTTAGTTCTGTACCAAAAAGGACATGACTTTTGCTGTACTCTGCACAGGGTGCCACAATGCTGGTACTACAAAACAGAGCCATTCTTGTATGTGCTTTCTCCTGTATGGAGGGAAGAGCATTAATGTAGGCAGGTAACTGGTCAGACTCTCCTTGAGCACACGAGCGCCACAGGAAACTTTTGTCTAGGGAGTGTATCTTTTAAAGGGAGGTGGTACCAGATAACTAGAAAGTCCACAATTTGCTGCTTTCATGTGCTTTCCCAGTTGAGGTGGGGTTTTGGTTTGTTTGGTTTTTTTAGGATTAAACTCCTAGCATTGAAACAACTAAATGTTTTAGCCAGAAGAGCTTAGTTCACTGAGTTTTTCACCCGGAATTGGTGTAAGTGCTAACTGCAGAAAAGCATTTGTTCCAGGCCTGTATAAACCATCTATGTCTGAGATCCGGGATGCAGCTATGTTGGCACAACTTCTCTAGGGCATATTGGGCTTTATCTTTCCTCCTTTTCACAGTTTCAAAATAGTCTGTGGCTTTTGAGCATGCCTTTCTCTCTACTTTGGTTTATTACTGCATTACAACATGATCCTCTTTAAAAGTATCAGTATTTGGAAAAATAAGTTCCAGGACAGCCTGCGTAAAATCAGATGAGGAGAGCTATGGAGATAGGAGAGAGCGCATCAGGTGGGAAAGATTTTTGGGGAGAACTTGAGGAAGTGGTGCTGGAGTACCCCCTGCATAATACTTGCATGCGTTTATATCCCATGCTACTGCTGAACTGCATTGATCTTATATAGATAATTTATTTGGAGAACCAGGATGCCAAATAACATGTCCGTGTGGTGCGGTGGAAGTCAGTCCTTGGGATTTCTGGGTTGTCTGAGCAAGCTGGCACGTGTACTTAGCTCCATGCAGCACCACTGCGGTGAGAACGGCAGGAGGTGGGTTGGGGCAGAGGCTGCCAGGTTCAGGCCGGTGGCTGGTCTGGAAATGCCTTGTGCATGGTCGGGGCAGGGATCTCAGCACCACGTTTTGGCGCAGAACAACTGTGTCTGTGGTCAGCTGGCACCACAGCTTGCTGAGTCATTCCTGGAAACGCTCGGCCTTGGGTATGTTCTTAGGAGTACGACAGCATGTGTTCAAACACAGAAGCAAGGATTTATCTTCCCTAGGAAGCTTCCTGGGTCTGTCAGGTCTCCTGCTGCAGATTCTGTGATTACTAAGTAAGGTCTTAAGCTCTCTAACACTTTGTGAACTCATTTTCTTTTCTGATAGCAAAATAACAGACTGTCACACACAACTCTTTTCCTTTGCATAATTCTGATGTAGTTGTGACACTTGACATACAGCACAGATGACTGTGAACAGCTTCTTTAAATTTTAACAGATGATTCAGAATTGATTATGAAAACTAACCTTATTGCTGCATACTGAATTCCTGGGACAGCAACTGTGTAACAAGATTATCCAGCTTCAGCTGATCCCTAAAACTTCACTGATGAAGCACCTAAAGAGTCTGAAATGATAAGCCTAGGAAACTATTTCCAAACAAAATCTCAAATTTAGTTGCTGATGTTGATCCCCCCTGCAATTCCCCCCCTCCACCATGAGAACCTGCTGATGCTGGCTTTCTACAATCTTTTAAAACTTGTTATGACTAAAGCCTTCAGTGCTGTAGGGAAGTTTAGATATACTACTTTATCTTAGGGATGCTTGTAGGTAGCACTTCAGCTCTTTGTTTCCCGAGTAAGAGGAAAAAGTATAGTTCCAGAAAATGGCTGAACAAAGCTATCTTTTAGACTTAGATTACAATATTAACATAAAGAAGCAATAATTCTAGCAGCTGTTTTCTCTTTAAGTTGTATGCTGAGAAAATTACATTTGTCTTTCTTATACAAGAACATTTCTTTGTAATCTCTGTATATACGTGCAATAGGTTTCAAAATATTTCACAAAAACTGTTTAAAACCAGTGTTTTACGGTACTTGCCCATGACAACACGTAATATTAATTTAATGTTGAAGAGAAGCATTCAACTGACTGTTTCTAATTGCCCAAATCTGCAGAAGGCACATCTGAACTGCTTTATGAGAGTTCAAAAACCTTTAGTGGATTCTCAGCAATTGTAGGCTATCTACGGCCCCTGTAGTTTCTGAGAGAGATAAAGATTATAAGATGCGCTTTCACATAATAACATGGTAAAGAGCAGGAGTAAAGGACAGAGGCAAATGGTTAATGTACTGTTCTTCAGAAACTGGAAGAGGCCCGGAAAAATCAAAGGCAAGCCTTTGATGATCTGACTTGTTTGTTATGTGTGGAAGCAGCACTGTACTTAGCACTGTTGGAAATGCTGAATCCCCTTCTCTGGATTGCTTACAGACCAACTCTCACATTGGCAATTTGGAGGATTTAACTATGGACTTCAGCATGAGAAGCAATTTTTCTACCAGGAGACTGGAAAAGACCAAATTAGAACTTTGCAGCTCTCTGATAAAATGCTTTTTCAGTTTTACCTGCTGAAATGTATGGAAAAAGGCTTTTAACATTTAAACAGTAATATATTGTTGACAAGTAATGAGAAATATAGTATAGGGTGTCTATCCTTGTGCCGAAAGGGTATATACTGCATTGTATTTTTGCCCATAATTTCTATGCTTTCTATTTTAAGAAGTCATTATTGAAAACTATGTTTCCTTAGTGTTCAAAATATGCCTTTGCTCCTAGAACATGTGGAATATTACGTTAACTCTCTGGAAAGGAGCAATGAAGAGATTCAGGCAAGTCTCCACATCTGTATAGTCCCTTGTTTCTTTTTCTAATTTTAGGTTTCCCAGTTTTTATCCACAAAATAATGACATTACATTCTTGGATTCTTTTACCTCTTTGTTTCTTGATACACAATATTTAGGATTTAGCTAGGTCATATATATCAAACATTCCCCCTCGTAGTCCTGTTTCATAGGCTTTCTTAAAAAGACACAGATCTAGCTACAGGTAGTTATATACACATACATAAAGAGGTGCTCTCTCTAATCAGTAGACCTGAGTATCTACAGCTCCAAGTAAAACTAGCAGGCCTGAGGAGAAATAGCCAAATTACTAGCTGATGGCACTAATTTTATATGGCCTGTCCAACTATATCACAGCACCTTCGTGATATAATACGTAGTGTAGCAAATCTAAAAAAGACCACCAGACTCAATCCACTGCAGAGTGTAAGGGCTGTCTAAGTACTTAAGTCCTGTAGTACGTGGGCTCCCTCTTCAGTGCTTGAAGATTTAAAGTACTGATGATTGTGTTGTGGTTTCTTTGGAGCAAGTGCTTTAATAAAACAAACTGAAAACCAGAACCGACTACTAAAACCCCAAAATAAACCAAAAACCACCACAAAAAAACCAAACCAGGAGAGGGGGTTTGTGAACAGGCAGTGATGTCTCAGGTAAGGGAGCCAATGGAGCTTCTTCCTGTCTGATGTGGCTGGGAGCTACAGTAACTTGATGCACACTTATTTATACAACTAGAGTATGCAGGCAGCACAGAAGCATACTCAGTAAGTCTAAAAGGGTGCACAGATAAACTTCTGCCTGCCCAGCACTCCGTAGTTGTGACATGATGGTTGGCAGGGAGTGCTTTGGCTGTAGGTACGCTGCATGTGTACATCTTTGTGTTAGGGGGCTCTATAACCTTCATGCGTGCCCCTGCTCCCTCCCGTGGGAAAACTCTGCTTCTATGCCCTGGCTGGAGGATGCCTGAGGGTGGCCGGGCTGTGGCTGACCTCATGTCTGTCCTTGGTTTGGTTTACCTTGGTAAGGGCTGTGGGACAGGGCTGGTTGAGGAGGTAGGGCACCACACTGTCCTTGGTGGCTCCCAGCCTGGCCAGGCCATGCTGCACTCAGGTAGGGTGAGGCATGGGAAGGAATCTGTCCTCCAGCAGTGCCATTAGTCCCTGAAAGTTGCAGGTGCATATTTGGGGCTCCAGTAAGACTTTTAGTCCCTGTGAGGGTGGGATCCCTGTTGCATCTGCTCTCGGAACACAGCAAGCTCCAGCACCCTGCTCCTGCTGCTGTCTGTGCCCAGTGCGAGGGGTGCTGGTTCCTCTCCACCTCCAAGGTACAGCTCCTGCTTAGCAGGGGTCTTGCTATGTTAGGAAAAGTTGTTGGAACAAATAAAATGAATGTGGTTGGCAGCATCTGAAGAAATCAAATACGTTGCCTTTACTTAGAAATTCCATCTGGTTTTAGGTGTTTTACTCTGGGTTTTGGGGTTGAGAAGTTCCAGCATCATCAGCTGCAGTTCCCAGTTTTGCTGTTGTTCGATCTCTACTGCAACATTTATTATCCTTTCTGATAATTCAAATGGATTGGTTTAGACCCAGGCAAGCAATCACAATATATTCCTTCTGCAAATGATTTATTCCAGTTGCTTTGTTCTCTCTCATAATGGAATTTTTTTTCATTAGGAGGCATTAGGAGCTAAGTTAGGCCATGCAGCTAATTCTAAAATCTTAGAATCTGTTGTGTTGGAAATAAGATTTTACTAAGATTTTAAGGTTTTTGGTTCTTTCGTGGTTTTTTTTTTTGTTTGTTTGTTTTTTGTTTTTTTTTTTTTTTTTTTTTTAAATTATTATTCCAGTATGGCCTAGTTTGACCACAATATTGTCTGTCAGTATCCTCAAATCACTAGAAAGGATGCAGCACTGCATAGAAGAAAACCTCACAGACATAACCATTTATTCATCAATTAATCTAAATACAAATTTTAATTAAAAACCCCTATAACAACAGCATAGGAGTTTTCAGAAAGCATGAGATTTGAGGTTGTGCTGTAGGAGGGAAAGATGCTCAAATGTACTGAAGTCCTTGCTTCCCTATTATTTTCAGCTAGCAGTGGAAAAAATGCTGCAGACCTTTAAATGCCATGGAGGTTTCTCATATATCTCAGTTGGAGATGAGATATAACGTGAAAAGTAAGTGCAGAAGAACACTGAAGAAAGAAGCAAAACAAAACAGAACCAACCCTGAACAAATCAAAACAGCAACAACAAAACCCCAACAACCAAAACCCACAACAAACCAACCCTCAAAATAAAACTTGTCTACTTCTAATAGCCATCAAATATGGTACAGGATCATTAGATTAACCTTTTGTTATGATGAAAAGCATTGCTGTAAGATGTGTTCCAGCTGTATTTAATGGGATCAGTAGGTTTGTGCTCCTTATTATGTTGAAATAGATAAAGATTTTAATTTAGCTAAATGGGTACCTGACATGGTCTGTTGTTTTTATGAGTTTTTTTTATATAGCTGCTGCTTTTATGTTGACTTCTGACTTGTGTGATGATTAACAGATAATTACTTCTCCTGTAGTGTGCAGTGTTGAAGTTGGGTGACAAGAAGGAAGTATGTTCCTTGTGCACATGTTGCTTCTGCAGCAACGTCCAGCAAGAATGATGGACGGTAATATGTAGAAATGTGGGTAATATGTAGAAAAAGCAGCTGCTTTTGCCCAACACAGTGAACTCAACTACTCTTTTTGCTGGTTTGCCTCTGCCCACTTTAGAGAACTGTGACAAACTGTGCCTGTTCGGACTGAAGAAATAGATGAGTCTGTTAAAATACTAGAGATTGTTATTTCAGTCAGAAGAAGTCGATATCTGTGCCAAAGCTGTTTTGGAAAGGTCCCTGTTGGATGCTGGAGCAGGGCAATATGTGTCAAGTAGGTGTGCTGGCACCTTCACGTCTCCCTGAACTGATTTCTCTCTTCTGCACAAGGGCATCTCTTTGTCACCTTGACATTCACCCTGCACACCCAAGATACCACATGCCCCTCAATGCCCAGCAGGTGGTGCCAAGCGGTGTGCCACGACTCTGTTCTTTTGCGACTGCAAAGGTACTAGGACATCATGGATGAATGAATGACTTAAGTGTCTCTATGTGTAAAATGGATATTACAGTACTTGTGTTTCATAAATATATTGAAAACTGTCAGCTTTGTGTAAGGTCCTGAAATTGAAACATTGAAGTAAGGAATAAAATGCACTTAGGCTAGCAAAGTATATAGTTCAAATGATCTGTTACAGGTTGCAGTTGTTCTTCCTTTGCTCTGACTGTGGGCTAGTTAAATCAGAGCTATTTAATTTCATCAGAGGTTGTTCTGGTGTGGCATGCCACTAATGATCCCCAGAAAGTTGCGCAGCAGAGCAACTCTGAAATACCAGTGCTCAGTATTTACTAATGTTAGCATGGTCAAATGCTTGCACATTGCTTGAGGTAACCTTGTAAAGACAAATGATTACTACAAGTTTGAGTCTCTGCGGTGAATAGCTGAACCTCAGGGGGCTGCTATTAGCAGTGCTGTATTCGGGGAAAGCAGCAGATCCTTGTTTTTCTCTCATCCCCCTCCTTGTTGGGTAACGAAATGCAACAAAAAGGGACTTTGTTCATCAGACATACCAGGCGTTTTGAACACAAGGTGATTATTTCTCAGCCCTTTTTTCCCCAGAGATTTCCTTACAGCTAGAAAAATAGATGCACTCCAGCTGGGGCTCCTTGCCCTGTGCCACTGACAGTACCACACACATTTTTCCCTGTCTGGCTGAACAGTTGCCAGATCAAGACTTAAGGTCTGTTAGCCTCGATGGGCTTTAAGGAAAAAACTGATTGATTGCTTCTTAATGATGCAATTTTATATATATATTTATTTTTTTTTAGTCCATCCTAATGTAATTAAAAATCTTTTGCTGCTATGATGGTTTGTTACAGAAGGAAGAGTTGACTGGTCTTCAAAATACAAGAAGTCGGTGTCTTGGTGGCTCTTCTTTTGCTAGCATGTAAGCACAGAAAAGAGGTACTTGTGACCTTTTATTCAGTTGGTGTGAGTGTGCTTTCTTGAGTTTTTGTGGGGGTAAGAAATATGTCTTAGAAGGAAGCTCAGATTCCTTCTTGATGGTATTGTGCTAAGAAAAGTCTGCTATATAATTGGTGAGACATATGTTTAGGAAACTGGTAGCAGGGGGCTTTTAATTTGTTTGATTCCATGGCATGACAAAGTTATTTTCCAGTCTGAAGTATTTGTTTTTTGACTGTGATTGTTTGTGCCACTTTAATCTTATGAGAATAATAATAAAACCAGTAATCTCTTCAGGCTTCTTCAGCTGCATGTGTTGGCTGCATTGCAGGTTGATAATAAAAATGGTGTTATAAATTTCAATGACTCGCGTATGGGAATAGGTCTTTTTAATATTGTCAGTTTGCCGCAGATGGTAATTACTGCACTTGCACTTTAAAGCAGTTATGTAAAACCAGCAAAAGGTGTGTCACGAGAAAAGCAATCGCCTTTGAAAAGTTTTCATAACCTGTGCTATGAAGTATTTGTATGTGTGGTCTCGGAGCAGGTAGACTAAAAAGTAACTGCCTGTAAGAAAGTCACAAATGTTGCTTGGGACCCCTGGGAGAAGCAATATTTGGATCATTTATCTATCAATGAAAGAGACTGATTAACACAGGAACTCTCTTCCGACTAGAGTAGAAATAGTAGAAATGTCAGTCTGTCCAATTCTTGCTATTTCAAGCCTTGCTTTTCGTTTAAGAGTCTACTGCCCTTTAAGACCATTTGATCGGAACATTAAAGGCACATTCAAATCATATGACCTGTTCAATCAGGATTTTTTTATTCCTTTATGTGTGTTATAGATGCTAGAGAATTAATGTTTCAGCTGGTAGGGGATGAGGAATCCAAATACTTCCTTTTGGACCTAGATTTGTGTGGTTAAAATTATGTTTTACCTGGTATAAAGAAGTCTCTAGTGCTTACTGCTATAGTCATATGTAGGAGAGTTGTTTGAAAAGACAGCCAAGACTGTCTGTATTTACTAACTTTAGACAAAAGACATAGAATCAACTGCTTGCTTTTCCTAAAGCTCTCTTTATGACCACAGAAAATCTCACAAAGATCTGTTCTCCATGAAACGGGATAAGGAATCTCAGGTACCACTTTCTTGAGAAAGCCTTTCAACATCTAGTTGACTTCCTGTATATCTTTAAGGAACATTTCACCTTGGTTAAATACTCAAAGCAATTGTATATCAACCTTAGGAAAGAAGTTATACTTAAGTATAAGTTATAGTGATTTAAAAGAATTAAGTATAATTTAATAGTATTTCCCTCATCTGCTATATTGCAAACACTGTGATAAGGACTGTATTTATCTGTTCAATTTTATACTTAATACCTAGGCTTAATGGTGCCCCTATTCCTCTAGGCAATACTACAATTTTCCTACCTGTATGTATGAAGCTAATGAAATAAACCTCTATAAAAGATATGTAGCCCTTTTTTCAGTACATAGAATTATGATAGTAATAATAAATGACATGGAAAAATCACTTAGCTTTAATTATCCAGATTTTCTGTGCTTGCACATCTGGATTGCCAGCAGAACATGACACTTTCATTGGTTGGGTTTGGGGTTTTTTTTGTTTTTTTTTTTTTTTTTTAATTTAACCTTTCAGATGTTTGATAATATTAGCAACAGAGTGTCTATGATCAGGGAGAGAAATCGAGTATTTCCTGCCCTCCCATGTCCCTCCTCATGTACCTCGAAACACAGAAATCAGTGAAGTTAAAGACAAATTTTTGGGTTTAGGTTTAGCTTCAAAGTAATGTTAAAAAAGGATGACTTGGTGCTCCAGGAGAGGTAGACTAAGTACTTTCCTTTTGCTCTAGTGGCAGAAGTGTCTTGAGGACAAGTTGAGCTCAGTCCTCTGTTTCGTACGGCTTTTAGGATATCTTCCTGTGCAATTTGACCAAATGCTCCCATTTGGCTGTCTTTCCCCATCCATACCAATTGGCAGCAGTGAGTTGGTTACATTTTCTCTGCCAATCTGTATGGTCTGCAAGTAGTCAGAGCAATGAGCACCATCCATTAGTTCTGCAGTGAAGAATCCAGCAGCAAAAAATTCCTGACGCATCTCCTGGGCAGGAGATTTGCTTTTTGGGTCCAGTGCTTCTGATCCGTAAGGAAGAAACCTAGCTTAAGTGCACTGAAAAGTTACAGATTGCTTGTTAGCTCTTGCTTGAACTTTTCAAGGACTACTTTTGATGGAGAAAGTACAATGCAGGCCTTATGAGTGTAAGGGGTGAGTGTAAGTGAAAACACTAGATGATTTATCAAGCCTAGAGAACTATATATAATGGTGTAAATATAATGGACATCTAGGATGCTGAAAAGCCCTTGGACACAAGGAGCTTACCATTAAGAATGACTTACTGGTTTTAGTGGTACTTTGCATTTATAATGTTGTTTTTTTAATCTTGAAGCGATTATGTTTTCGCATAGGTGTGGAACTGTAGATGGGTTTTTGAAGGTGCAAGCTAGGGTTAGGGTACAACCCTCCTAGGGTTAGGGTACAAGCACTTTGCTTCCCAGCCATCTGTTCAGGCAGTTAGAAAATGCCTGCTCTCCTAAAGCACCAGTACTTAGGAGCCTTGATGAATGTGCAGGGTGAGTTGAAGTTAAATGTTGAACCTGTTAATTGATCCATTACAATCACCCTGCCAAAACATGTCTCCTCCAAGGAAACGCCATCTATGTTTAAGTGCCTTAAACTTTCCAAGAACATGGATTCGGAAATGGCAGATCAAAATGTTCATCATGCCTTGTATACGGCTGCAGTAATTTTCTTAGTCGCTAGTTCAACAAGAGAACAGAATATAAATAACTTAAAGACAGCTTAGCTGGTCAGCAGCTGTAAACTTCTCTCCAAGTAAAGCCAGTAGAAAAATTCTTTGACTAAGTACTCCTTGATGTGTTTAAGGATAATAAGACAGAAGGAGGTTCTTGGGCTTTCTTGTACCCAAAGCAGAAGTACACATTGAAGGTCTCTTACATAAAAAGATGTGAGTTGAGGATATATCATGCAGAGAAATCTTACAAAAATTATTCTTTAAGTCTTACATTCTCTAGTAAGAAAAATATTTTTCCAGAAACAAGAGTGTGGCTGAAAATAACTGTGTTTCAAAGGGCCACATTCTCGTTAGTGTCAAGTTAACTTGGTGCTTAACTGGAAAGTTCATCCTTTTTCCGTTTCAGATGGCTGAAGCTAAACTGTGACACACATTTGATTTCAGTGCTGTTGGCAACAGGTAGTATTTGAAAGCAGTGGGACCAGAAAAGAGCTTTTCTGACAAGGATGGCAGATGACCCAGCAGCAGATGAGGCATCACCAGTTTTGTTCTGGAGTGGCCTATCCATGCCACATGCTTGCATATGGGCCACAAAGGGATCTGGCATTATCCTTAGAGCACTTGGCACCTCAATAAGCAAACTATGCACATGAAGTTTAGGAGCAATCTGTGTAGTTGGTAGGCTGTCTTAGAGCACATTTAACATTGGCAGCTTCCTCTCTTAGGCTGAGCTTTACCTTCATGTTTTGTACTGAGTGAGCTTGTCTTTCTTGGTAGAAGCTGGATGAAGGATTAAAAGTAACAGAAAGCATTTTTTCTTTTTCTTTTCTGTTGGAGAAAGCTATCCCTGGGCTTAAGCTCCTGGCAGTGGAGAAAAGTCCGCAGTTAATCTTTATTCTAACACAGAGGTACCTTGTTTGAGTGTATGGGTGAAATAAAACCTAGCCTGGTCTGTCTTTGTACTAATGACACTAAATACAATGGACTTGGGAACTGGGAAAGTCAGCTAGTTCCCAAAGTGACCTCTCTGGTCCTTCAGGGAAATTCCCGTTTAAAAGCTAGAGAGAAATGGCCCTAGCAGTCACCCATGTTCTAAATCCCAAAGGGGCAAGCTTCAGCTGGCACCATGTCTCCTTGTCTGCAGTGGCCAAAGGGATTAAACCTAATCACTCAGGAAGTGGGTGGGAATGACAGCTGCTTTGTGCACCTCTAGCATGGCTGGAGGTGGTGTATGTCCTCCCATTGCTTCTTCATCCGTGAACTGTGGCTTGAAAGCCCCATAGGGAAGCTCAGAGAAGCTTTTCTCTCAGGAGGACCTCCCGCTGTGTCCAAAATTAGAAAAGTACCATGCTGGAGCATTAGAGAGCAAGCTGGAAGTAGATTAAGACAAATCAATTAGCTACAAGTGCTATTCAGAGAGTGTTTCGGATTGAAATAGGCTCCTAAGAGCACGAAATATTCTGTCAAATTATTGAGCATAAGGGTGGAAAATGGAGTAAGTCCATTTTAGTACACATGTTCAGCCACGTTAATTAAAGCAAACTGATGATTTCCTTTGGTTGGGAAATGTTGAGTCTGTACTCTCAAAACAAGTGCAGCTCTTTAGAGGGTGAACTCTCTAGCATGTGTACAGGTTCCCCTTATGACTGTGTAAGATTTCAGCACCCATGTGTCATGCTCCATGTGGAGCTTGCAGGGGGAAATAACACTTTAAAACACAAATGATGGAATTTATTTGACTACATGCAGCCAGCTAATCCTGAATTGTTACCCTACATAGAGAAGCAGGCATCTCTAGGGCACAGAAATTCTCATCCCTTAGTAGATGTTTTGGTTGAGTCAGATGAATTATGCCTGAAGGTGCTTATTTCTCGCCACTGATTATAAAGGGAACATAGGAAGACTAATTCAGATCTAGAAATCTGCAGTGTGGAAATCTAGAGCTAGAGGATATGAATCCTGCCCAAGATACCAATAATAAAAAACTGTCAGATAGATTTCCAAGCAGAACATTTATCACGTCTTTAGTGGTTTTACACAGTGGTCCAACAAGGTTGTAGAAGTGCTTAAAGATACGGGGTCATCAGGACTGCAATGGCTCCCAGTGAAGAGAACCAAAAGAGCAAGGGCATGCAAGAAACATTTTTCAGGATATTTGTAGTAATGCAAATGTTGAGATCACTTCTCTTGGGGAATTTATCCCATAGGGCTTCACCAGTTATCTTTACAACCTTGTTAAGGGGGATTTAGGTGAGAGGGAGTAAGGAACTGAAGCTTCATCTCATTTCAGTCTGTCTGTGTAACTCCTTGCTTATAAGGTAGGTGCTTTCCTGTAATCCTTTTGACACTAAAATTCTCCTTTTCCTTCTCCCTTCTAATGGGAAAATAGTACGTGGTGCCACTTGGTTTTTATCCTATTTGTAATAATGAGTTTCTCGTAAATAAGAATATGGAAAATTCAGATGTGGGGTAATGGAAGAATTTATGGAACTGAAGAACTTTTAGTGAGTCTACAGCAATATAATTAAAATCTCAAAGAGTTTATGTTTTTAAAATATGCCATGGACATGGGGACTTTTTGAGAGCTTGTGTCTAACACCAAAGGCTGGCTATTTCCCTATATTAAACTATACAAGCATTTTTAACTTCAAGGACATGAAATTGCAAGCTGCTAAGTATATATGTTTTTTTTTTAACCAATATGTGTCTCTCTAAAGACAATGAGTTGTGGCTGCCTTCTCATCTTGGCAAAGAACAATGAGTCTTAGAAGACAGAAGCTTTAAAGATTGGTAGTTTAATTAGAAAGTGCCCTAAATGAAGTCTCAACATTTTAATAAATTTCGTCTGGGGTGAAAGAAGTTTCTCTCAGAGGAAATTGCAGCAGATGTGAGTATTGAGGATCACTAGGGAGACTTTGGCATTTGAAGGCAGGGAACTTTAACTGTGAAGTGTTTTCTCCTTGTCATTTTGAAGTACGTGCCTATGTGCAAACACTGTATATACGTATATAAAATTGAAATATGTATATATACACACGTGTGTGTATATACACACACCCCCCACCCCCCAAAAAAAACCAAACTAAAAGGAATAGGTATCTTTCCTAGTGGTACTGGGGAGGGGAGGCATATGGTTGTAGCAGGAGAAGTTGTTATAGGGTTAGTGAGGATACAGCATAGCCTGAAAGAGACACCTGGAGCCAAAAATGGGACTCCTCACTGCCAGGGCTGGGCAGCCTGGACAGAAATCACCCTTTGCTACCACCACATTGCTGGCAGGGCTTTAGAGAGTTTACTGCATGCCACGTGCCCTTGCCAAAGTAAAAACTGGCTGGGATGGAGGGGAGTGGTGAATCTCTCCTCCCAGCAGCTGCACTCTGGTCCTCTCTGACACCACGGCTTGGTGTTCCCAAATCATGTTTTCCAGCTTGCTCTGGGCCAGGCAAGGTGCAGTGAGGAGGCATCTGCACTGCTGACAGTACCCCCTCTGCCCACACTTTACCCAGGACAGCATTTCGTGTTGGGAAGGTCTGACAAGCCATCCTCACTGTGTGCATTTTGGTTATCTCACTCTTCTCTCACTGATGCTGTTGGGAGTTACTTCCAATAACTCTCACATCCTTCTTCCCAGGTGATGTATGAATAACTTGGAAAAGCTCCTTTGGGCCATTATTTTCAAATGGCAGTTCTGAGTGATGCTGGTACAGGCTGAACTATGGGAAGCTGCTACACAGTGTCTTTCACTCTCTTTACAAGCTAGCTGATCTAATATGCTGATACTTGCAGTAGGCTTCAAGGGATTTTGCTGCTTAATCTGTATTAATTTGAGTCATGTTTGTCCTTAGCATTTTTTTAATTAAACAGTCATAGAAAGTTCCTTTTGGTAATGTATGCTGCCAGACTGGCTTCCTGGCAGTTTCAGATCAGTTGGACTAATTTTCCTAAATCTGTGTAAAATGTATTAAATCAAGCAATGTTTTACATAATTTTATTCCTCAGTTCAGCCAGGAATATTTTATAACCTTCTCTGCAGGAAATATCCAATTGACTGGTTTAAAGTTTCTTGGCAGGTTCAAGATTATGTTAACCATTTTACCAGCATAAGGGGGGACCGTTGAAGAAACATCTGCTTCAGAAAGACTTATCAAATTTACAGCCCCTTATCACCAGATTAGTGCTGGCTTGTGCATTCAGTGCATCAACAATCTCAAAGCGCTGTTTACCAATTTACTGCAATTTTCTGCTCATTCCTTTGACCTCGAGACTGGGATTTAAAGATTACAACTACCAGGCTAGCAGGAGGCATTGTTTTAGTAGGAAAGACACAAATACTTCCTGCATCAGTTCAGTAACAGTTTTGATGATGCTGGTAAGGAAAAAGCCTTTTCTTCATTTTCAAGTAAAACAATGAATGCTTCTATCCAATTAAGAGTCCTCAAATTGTTTCTCCATACATCTTCAAGCTCCTGCATTGCAATGACAGCATTGTACATGGGGAAGGGGAACTTTGGGAGTTACTCTGCGGTTATTTTGTGTTTAGAAAGGATTGCTGGCAGGGATTTCTAAAACCTGTGTACCAAGAAACATAGGAAGTTTCATATTTTACAGTACCTCTGCCCAACATGCTGTACCTGAGCACCATCCCCTCCTTGAGCCTTCCTTGAACTGGTTAGTTCCTTTGCAAATGCTCTCGGGGTTGGCTGTCCTCAGGAGCCAACAATTCAGTGGGTGATCTCAAACCACACTAGAGTTGTCATGTTAATTGTCCTTTTTTTTAGATACATAAATATATATTAAAAACCTTGTCATATTTTTTTCTATGAATTCCTACTGATTTTAAGAATTACGGGGTGATGAAGGTCCTCTTGGGACCATTTTTCTCCTTGGAGAACAGTCCAGGCCTCTAGAATACCATCTGGGATACTACAATGCAGTGCAGATGAGCAAGGATTTCTGCAATAATCATGTCAGTTCTGCAATAATTACATTGGTTCATTAATAGAATATAAATTCTCCAATTATCTTTTTCTCCATATTTTGAATCCCATAAAATTCATTTGTACAAGAAAGCTGAGTAATGTAATGCTGCAGCATGAAGCAGTAACAGCACAACAATAAATATTTGCTTTATGCTTTTTTTGTAATGCATATATATAGCTGGTTTTAGAGCAGGAATTACATGAATTTTTGCATTAATTTTTGTGGAAAGTATCTGTGGAAAGTATGGACAATTTAATTGCTATAATGAATATAAGTTTGCATACAGCTAATGCTAAATGATGGGGAAAGGGAGATTATTAGAAAGACTTTGTGTATGTATATATAAAGTAAGTGATCCTTAAGGACAAATTGGGAGAGAAATTTGCTAAGCAAGCATATCTTACTGGCTTAATGAATTCTTTTTAATTTGCTGGATTACTGGTTTAGGCAGTCTATTAGGTAGCTAATGAAAATGTTTAAAATAACTATTTTTAAATGACATTTTCAGTAATAAGCCAAGTACAAGCACAGTATGTAAAGCTGATCATAAAGTTCACGTAGTACATAGCAAATTGGCTATAAGCACATTTTCTGTTTCTGTTGAAGATTGAGAGTACACATCCTAACTGTACAGTGTGTAGTAGCAGGACAAGATATATAAGGGCCTGCTTGCAATATAGAAGTGCTACTTCTGTGTCTCAAAAAAAACACCCAGATCAACTTGCCTTAGGGCTAGGAAGAAATTTTACCGAGGAAGCACTATCATTTTCTCCCAAGTGCAATCTTGTTCTGGACTCCTCTCCCTGATGTCATAGGGTGGTTGAGGCAGGGAAGCCTCAGGAAAGCAAACTCCAACCCAATGCATGCTTATGTTTAGAACAGGGCAGTGCAGTATTTCTAAGTCGGAGCAAACTGACACTATTCAGAACTTGAACAAAAGAAGAGTGAAATAAGGCAGAATTGCTCATTCTTTGAAAGACTTGAAAAAGTTCATTACCAGAAAAAATTATATATTTTGTGTTTTGAACAAAGCATAAAGAGACATGGGGGTTGTGACTGACAAGTTTCAGTCTTAGAAACAGTAAAAGTTTGAATATTTTTCAAAAAAGACCTTGAAAGTTGAAATGGTTGAATCATGCCGTTCGCCTGTCTTTTCCATGATATCTAGTTTGAGGTGCAGAATGAGGAGATGTAGCTGTTTATAGCCGTTTTCAAAGGGGAATGAAGTGTTTTCACATAATGCTTTAAATGTTTCTCTGGGCATTTTGGGAAGAAAAGGAGAAAACCAAATATTTCTAGGTCTCTTCCGACTGCAGAGACAGTTTTAATTGTTAAAAATAACCATCACATTTCTTCCTCAGGGAGCCTAAAATTTGAGCAGCTTAGCTCTGCATTCATATCACTGCAGGTTCTGCAAGCACAGGTGCAAATACAGAAGCCTGCAGTATGAAGGCCAGTCTTTCTGTCAGTGCTAGTGTTGTGTATTTCTTCTCCAATCATAAGTTTCTCAGTCCTTCATGCTTGTCAGGCTCCAGATCTCACACAGTAATTTCTTCTGTGATATACAAGGTGTGCTAAAGAGAAGCATTTAGAAGAAACATGAACGATGCCTTTCTGTAGCCCTTTGGGGTAAAGGCATGATTCAGAATTGAGCAAGCTAAGTATGGAATCACATTGCTGGCTCAGATCTCCTCTGAAGCGTAGGGAAAAGTGTGACTAATGCTGCCTTGAGGTGTAGGGGGAGGAACTGAGCTGGATTGCAAAGTCAGAGGACTGCTGGGCTGCTCTGTCAGGGGATGGCAGCAGCCGTGCTGGGATGAGCCAAGGGTTTCCTCGATCTGTGCGGCTGGTGGTAGTGGCCAGCCCAGGGCGCTGCTGGCTGTGTTTGTTTCAAAGGCTTCTGGCAAAGGTAAACTGGACATCCTTGGCAGCCCAGTGTCCAAGGAAAGTGGGTATACCTAAAATTACAGCTGGCTGTGCCTTGCTGTGGGTCAGTAGGAGAAGCAGAAGTAACAGAAATAACAAAGTTCTCTTGGCACTGTCAGTTCAGAGCTTTAATGACCAAATGGCCAAGCTTCTATGCTCTGTGAACAACTTCTATGGAGCTTAACTGAAGAGTGTCATCTTCCTATCTTGGCCATAAAGAATTGGGTGAATGAAAAGGCAAGGTACTACAGAGGAAATGGAAAACAGAGGTGGTGATGAGTGTTTCTTGTTCATCCATTTTTTTTTGAAATGTGATGGGACAGTTGCCATAGAAATGCTATTCTCTGCTTGATACAATGTGTACCAGTTCCAGGAAGTCATTGATGGTTGTCACAAATAGCTTTCCATAAATTTAAATGTTTCAGAGTAACGTAAGGAGAAAAATATCCTTGTGGTTCTTTATGGAAGATCAGATTCTGTAAGATCTGCTTTTACTAGAAGGGGAATATGACTGAGTATGAGTGTACGGCCATCAGCTGTTACATATGGTCTTCAAAGTGAAAGTAGCTGCAGTTTTCAGTTGTAAACAAAGAACAGCATATGGTTTTCAGCGTAAAAAACAGAACAGTTGCATCTTTTAGGACAGTTTTGATAGACAAGAAAATAATCTTGATATTACACTAATTGCAAATAATCTTGATATTATACTACCAGACTATAAAGTTACACAAATTAATTTGGTTCAGAAGACAACTTTGGCTGTTTGAAACAATGTACTCCATAAGCATAAAGCGCTCAGTAACAAAATGTTTTCAGCTGTAAATAGTGTGGGATATTCAAACTTTCACATAAATACAGTGAGTAAGTGTATTATGAAAAGTCAGTTAGCAAGAAAGATAGTTCCTGGTTATTTTTATGGCTAATTGTTATGTATCCCTGCTGTGTGCTTTGGTATGGCAGGAAGTAATAGCAGCTGGATGGAGAGTACTGAGCATGTAGAATGGTACAGGCTTCTAGTCTGTTTTTCTGGTTAGCGTCTTGTTCTGCAAGGTCCAGCTGAAAGCAAACTCCTTTGGGCAGAAGCTATTAGAGTGAAAAGTTGAGCTTCTGCAGGGAAGGAAGAATGACCTGTTCCAAACAGCCTACTGAAAACAACATTTAAGAAAATGAAGGCTCTGAAAGTGAACAGATGAAAGAGTCAGTTCATGGCTACATTTAATAGCTCAAGCTATCTACAAAATTTTGGCAGTCAAGCTTTATGCCTATAAGAACTTGTTTCTTTTATTCTGAGATTTAAAAGATATTAAAATGAAATCTATTTTATGGGAGCAAATCCCTTTATGGAAGACTAGACCCTACTGCAAATGAAGATAGGGCCAATTGATTTTCTCCCAGAGCTTTCTAGACTGGAACAGCATCCTTAAACAGCCCTGTATTCTTTAAGAACTGAGACTGGGGAAAAAAAAGAAATTAAGAGACTTGCTGCTTTCCTTTCCTGATAGTTAAATTTGGATCTGCATAAAGACATGCCAGTAGTAATTCATTACAAAATTTATCTGGTCAGGTGAATGTGCTGCGTAACATACAGTTGGAGTGCTTGCTCAAAAACTGCAGTCAGAGGAGTATGTGTTCTGTGCTGCCTTTCTAGACTAAAAGGACCTCTCTGGCTCATCTGACCCTTAAAAACTGAGGGTAAGGCAGCTACAGGGTAGTATAGTAATTCATGGGAAGACTAAGCATATGTGCGAGTCTAAGTCAGAGATTTACTGTTCCCTTTTCCTTTCCATGGAGTCTGCCAGCCACTGTAAATTAGCAAAATATCCATTGCTACTCTGATGGGGAAGCTGAGCAGCAGCAGTTGCTGTTTTGGGAATCTTGGGGATGTGGGGGTCCCAAACTGACTGCCATCAGCCACTGTGTGGGATTCAAGGGAATTCAAGGTGCAGATCTGTGATTGAAGGCTGTTGTCATGTCCCCTGGAAGGATGCCATTGCTCAGCACTTTGTTTCTTGGAGAACTTGCCAACTGACATCTAGTTCATTACAGGACCAACTTCATTTGGCACGATTGATTTCCAGAAGCCTAAAGCCATACTGAGGTTTAGTACACTGTTTCTTGCAGCTAGCGTAAACAAATATGTGCTGTCTGGTAAGAGCATAATGTACTTGTTCAATATTAGACTTACAGACATCTTTATTCCTAGGAGTAGTGCTTTTGTTCATCATTATGTAAGAAATTGCAAACCTATTTTCTCAACATTGATACCAATCCTGTTCTTATATTTTCAACCTCTGATTTGTCAAATATCATTAATCTTGACAGAACTCAATTGCTTGAAATAACCAGATTGCCTATCCTGAAATGGCCTACTGTGAGGCTCTCAGCTTTGAAGGCTTAGTGCTCCAAGTTAATTTGCATGATACTGCTAGTATCCTGAAAGTACTCATTTCAGTTTCTTAACTGTGCTTTGACGAATGGCAATCTATTGTCAGTGATCTTGCACCTTCTCTCTACTTCTGTACTTTCACAGTCAGAGACAGGACAAATTTTACCCGTACTGTGTGTGACAGATGTCTCTCATCTCTCTTCAAAAACATATATTCTGTTCCATTTTGTTGAAATGGATAAAACTGCTACCACTTGGTGTGTGGATCTGGTCCATCCATGAACAAAATAAATGTGTATTAATAAATGATGACTATCAGACTTTTTACCTCTATAGTTTTCTATTATGTTATCTTAAAGCCCTTTACAAACTAATTGTCAGAGGGTTTCATATTATACCTTATTCTTTCAAAAAACAAGAGAAAGTATAGGAAGGCTAAATGCCTTGTCCTACCTCCCAGGGCAAATGGATGGGAAAGAGCACAGAACAAACCTCTAGATCTTATTTGCCCCAGCCTGTGCTTTGCTTGTCATCTTCCCCTCTGCTCTCAGTGGTACTCCCTAACCTGCCTATTGAGTGTGTTTTCCAACAGAGGTGTTTACACCAGTAGGAGTGTCAAACATAAAATCCACCTTCAGAAAGAGATCAAGAGGGCAGAGGAGTGATTTCTAGTGGGTATGCTGACATGCTTAATGACTTGAATTGGGGGAAGAGTCTTTTCATCCTGTCTCTTTTCCCATTTGGCCTTTCCCTTTGGTTGGCAGAACTAGCTATGCTTGTTGCTAGTTAGAAGGTAAGGTTTGCAGGGCTTTGTATATGCACACCTGCAGTGTTGAGAAAGGAACATGGCAACCTTTCTGGAAAGTGTACAATCCCAGTGTGAGGCTGCCCTATTTGTGTTGCTCCCCTTAAGAACCATTACAAAGAACAAGTATTTTGCTGAAAATGAGAGGTGCTGCAAGCATCTTCCTTCTTTCTGAAGTCCATGCTGTGTGCTATGAGATGCAGCTCCATAGGGATGTCTCCCTTCCCATACTTTTCTAAATATCAAAACTTGAACCTGCTTGGATAGATTTCCCCTATTATGTGTTTGAACCTTCTCCTCTGCTGGTGATTTCTTCCTTCCCCAGTGAGACTCTAGATTTACTGCCTCCTGGAAATATTTAACTTCAGCTAGGAACAGCCTTATACACTCGAAGCACCATATCTCCTACGAGAAACTGCAAGGTAATCTATTCAGTCCTGTAAAGCACACAGCTGTCTTGTCTTGAAGAAGAGAAAGTCTTTTGGGTTTTTTTATATTTTCCATTTATTTACTAAACCAAACAAATAAAACCCAAACTGAACACCTTCCCTTCTCTCTCAGCTAGTCTTCTGGCTACTTTTTTTTGCTGCAGCTCAAGATCCAACACCATGCATGCTGTGGTGAAAAATGTCACTGATATTACGTGAAGATGAAAGTTAATTACTGTTTTCACTGCTGCTTGGAGTGTTTAATTTCATGTTCAATACAAATGAAACAAACTGCTTTCACAAAATAACTTACCAGTTTCTTCGTTTTGTGGTTCCACTGAGGAAACCTCCATCTCTTTTCTGGTTTGCCTACTCACTTAAAGGAATATTTTGGCCCTGGCTAAAAGTCCCTACAAGGACTGTCCCTGACTTAAAGGAATATTGAGTGGGAGACTCGTAACAGGAGTGAACTAGAGATTCTTTACTTCTATATATGAGAAGGTAACAAACCAGGAGGTTTCTTGAAACTAATCTATTTGTTAATCTGTTAAACCATAGATAAGATGTTTTTCATGATTCCTGTGAAATTCTTGATACTCATGATAATGAGAGATTACTTGTACTTTATCATTACAGGCACAGGGTAACAACTTGCTTCATGGATTTACTATCTGCCTTACAAAAAACAAGCCCCAAACGGGCTATATTTCGACATGTTTGAAAAGAAGGGAAAAGACAGGTAGATGTGCAACTCTTCTGTACCTTTTTTGCTTTCAAGTACAGCTCCCCAAATAATTATACATGCGGTCACTGCAGCTGATGTAATTACTCATAGCCCGAGAGTTAACTGTCTCCCGTGTTGAGTGACTGCAGGCATCTGAACAGGAAGCATAGGGTGCATTGTCTAGCTTCAGAGTACTGCTTCAGCCTTGAAATAGTCTTTTAAAATAAGAACTTCTGATTTTGTATGGCAATTTTTGCCAAATTGTTGAGAGTAAAAGTAAAGTTGTGACAAAGCTTGAAAGGTAACAAAACTGAAGTGATAAGCAGGCACATATCTTATGAAATTGTCTCCTTTCTCCTTTGACATCACAACTCTTTCTTCTAGTTCTGGTAGGAAAGAGATCATGAGAGACCAGCAGATAGGAGGCTTCCAGCTTTCAGAATGTTTCTAGTACCAGGTACAGCTTCACCTATCAGCTGCAAGACCTGGAGTCCAGATTATCTACGGCTAATCCTCATTTCACAGGTAGAGAAGGCACAAGAAAGAGAGAGCTGACCTGAGTTTTGTCATGAGCAGGGTCCTTGCAATGTCCTTGGTAGTTCATCACTGATGAGTGGACTATATTTCCTGTGTACTGGGTAAAAACAGATGGAGAAACCTGTTTTCTTTCCTTTTTGAAGTGCTCACTTCAGAATAACTAGAAGCAGCATTTTTGGTTCTTTTCCCCCATGGCAGTCTCTCCATAAATCTTAGCAAAGTTAAGGATTTTACTACAGCTGAAGGTGAGCCACATGAAGTTATTTAGGAAGGTACATACATGTTGCTTTATGTGTTAAAATGTGTAAGCCAGAACACCAGTATATATATTTTGTGGACATTCATTCACTATTTATAATGCTTGTCTGCATTTATAGCGTGAGAAATGTTGGCGTTGGCTCAGCAGTAAGCACTTTTGGGTTTGCATGCTGCTGCTTCCTGTGCAGTGCGATGACTTTGGCTGTCCTCTTGGTTCCCTCTCCCATCCTGCCCCAGTAAAAATGTACAAGTTGTGTTTCTCATCTCAGAGCCCTTTGCTTTCCAAAGTGTGCACAGCCATGGACTCTTTGATAGCTTGTTGCAGAAGCACTCAAGTCACTTATAATTTGTACTTTCTTCCACAAGAAACAACACTGCTAAGTCCTTTTGCTGGGGATTAATCTTTGTGTCTCTTACCCTTTGAGTTGCTGCCAATCAACTAGTATTTATAAATCAAGCTCTTGGGTGATGATGGCAGCCTCATAAGTAACTGCTCAGTTTCTCCCCTAACTTACTGAGTCTACTAGCGTAAATTCAAGCTTGTATGGCTACCCATTTCTAATTTGATCGGTACAGACTTTTTATCCCCATCTTACTGCCCATACCGGAACACCAAGCCAGCAACTCATGTCACTTCGTTTGCTTTGTACATCTGTACGGATCAGAAATATAGGGCAGGAGTTGCTCTGCTTTGGTCTCCTGAGAGCTCATTCAGAAGTGCTATCTATCCTGCAGTGTTTAAAAGCAGAAACATCACTGCTACTGAAATCCTCCCCAGGAGAATGTACTCTTGGGGGAGAGATGGGCTCTGAATTTCAGAAATGAATGTTGGTCTTTTTGAAGATGCTAAAACTGAGCTTTAGCAGAGTTTGTATGGAATGGTCTTTGTAACTCTCTCCTTTCTTTGCCTCTGAAGCTATTGCAGTCTTTCAGATAAAATCTTCATACCACACTGGCCCCAAGAGAGATGTAGAAGCAAGGAGAGGGATATGTATTATTTAATCTATGGCTTGCACCATGCTTCAGTTAATATCTAGATAGGACATGGATGGTTAGTATTGCATTAATCACAAAGCAGTTCTGTTCAGATAAGCCTTGGCAATTTTGGATGTTTACCCAATGAATACTGTGCAAGTCTCTTGAACTTGCAAAACTTTCTGAAATAACAAGCTCTCTGTGGTATGTCAAGTATTGTAATTCCTGCTCAGGCTTAGTCAAACACCTTGAAATACCTTCTTTTACTATTTTGCAACATTCCTGTTTCTGATGTTATTCAAGAAATGCAGAAATGCAAAAATCACAAATGTGGGAGAGGACTATGCTAAATAAGCCTTTGAATGTGTGCTAAAAGAAATACCTAACAAAAAACATTTGTTTGAATTCTGGGCACATATGTAGATTACTACATACGCAGTTTTGCCCTCCCATAGCAGACATGCAGGAACAGCTGAAATCCTTCCTCATTTAATTAACGTATTCCACTATTGAAAATAGTTTAAAAAAAATGTTACCAAAAACTTGTTTAAGACCTGTGGTTACCAATCATATGATGTCTAGAGGTATTCTATTAACCATCCCCTCTGCTTAGTTTGTTCCCTAGCCTGCAATAGCCAACTTGGTGTTTACTGCTTTATTTTACTTTCACCGTTAACTTATTGTCTAAAGATTGTTAATGTAGCTGATCAATATTTGTACTGCATGCCATCGTATTTTGACAGGCTTTCTTTTTCCTGTTTTAAGGTCCTACAGATGCTTACTCTGAAGCATTGTTTGTAATATTAATGGGTTAGCTGAAATAGGAAACAGAGCAGTTAGTTTTTCCTTCTAACTTACACAACATATAGAAAGGCCAAAGAGATTTGCAGCTTTGTATTCTCCTACAAGTTCAGAAAGAGAGGTTCATCCACCCAGCTTTTTTCTGTATGGGTATGCTCGTCTCCCTAAAGCCATTAATAGCGAGCCTCCTGTGAGGAATCACAGAGGTCTTGGTTGGATGGGACAGCTGGAAGTCGCCTCATCCAGCCTTCTCTTTAGCTGGAGGCTTGCTAACGTTAAAGACCAGGTCAGGCATAGCGTTGTCTAGAGAAGTTTTGAAAATCCACAATAACTGAGACCTACAAGCTCCCTGGGCAATAGCACTGCACTGTCCCTCCAGTGAGAAAGTTTTTCCTGGTCTCCAAACTGAACCTCTATTTGTGAATGTCATCCTTTGTTATATTGCCTACCACTTGCAAATACAGTTTGGCTCCATTGTCCTTAACTTCCCTTCAAGTAGTTGGACTAGACCATCCCTTCTTTGGTCTACTGGATCATCCCTTCTTTGAAGACTAAATGACCCCATCTCCTCAACCTCTCCTCACAGGCCATGTGCCCTGGGCTCTGACCATCTCAGCAACTGGACTGCCTCCAAATTCTCCACAGCCACCTTCAACTCTTCCCTCATCCCAAAAGTAGATGAAATAACTGCAAGTGCAGCCTCATCAGTGCTGACTAGAGGGGCATAAATAACCACCCAGTCTGCTGGACATGCTTCTCTTAATGCAGTCATTTGCCTTATTTGTGACAAGAGTGCCATGTTGGTTTATATTAATCTGGCACCCAATGTAACTGTGGCACCTTTTTGGCAGGGCTGCTAATCAGCCTATTTGATTTCCAGCCTTTGCAGATGCCTGGGGTTATTCTTCCCTGAGTGCACAGCTTTGAACTTTGCTGTGTTGAACTTCATAAGGTTTGTTTGCTTGGTCCTTAAATTAAAGGCCAAGTCCCTTCGCATTGAAGCTTTGCCTTTTGCCGTGTCAGACACTTCTAGAGGGTAATCCAGAAAATTTAGAGACAAGTTTCTGCTCTAATTTATTCTCTTGGGAAACATTTCTCTCCCCATTAAGCATAAAGGGAACCATGGAAGACTTAACCCCTGAGCTAAGGTTGGCTTTCAGGGGTCTTCCCTGCAAAGAGACAGTGTGCATCAGCTTTAGCTTTCAGAAGCTGGAACAGTGGGAGATACAGAGAGACTGCAATTGTCTTTTCTTTTTACCCTGCTGTGCAGTGCCCAAGTCTGAATGGAACAGAGCTTTTTTATTTGCTGTGATGTTCTTCTGCTTTGTGTCTATTCCTGCCTTCCAAATATTATGTTTCATCTTTAATGGTTATGGCACCTATTAAGCAGAGAACAGTCTTATGACTGAACCAGCTCCACAGGCCGTTAGCCTCATTATGGAACCTTAACTTAATGTTCAGACTGTTGGTACATTAATAATTGTTCAGCATAAAATGTTGGCTTGTCTTCATGCCTTTTTCCCTCTATTAACGTTCCACTATTTGCAAATAAAGTAACTTCTGGCTGGTTAACTTATGTTGTGTTTTTTCTGTTAATGTTCCTTTTAGCCTCATATTAACTCAGATTTTCATCAGACCTCCACTTTAATATTTTAGACAATAAAATCCTAATGGATATGTTTCTGTGGATATTCTTACCTTTATTCTTGCAGCCTCTCTTGAGTGATATTCATCTTCTCCTATTGACCATGCAGATCTTACTCGGCTGTATGTTATTTCTGCAGTGGTTTTCAACTTCTCCAATCCAGTCAATACCAAGTATCTTTCAGTAGAAGCACAGGACCCCATGTGATAACTGATGTCCTGTGCTAGTAATGTGGTGGTTTTGTTTTTTGCCTCGCTAATTGTTTTGGGTGGATCACTTAGAAGTCATTCGTATAAAGGTTTGCAGACCCCAAGATGAAAATAGCCATTTTGTTTTACATGATGGGACAATGGAAAAGGAATATTCTTAGGCTGTTGCTTACAGTAGAGAATGTGGTATGTGCTAAGTGGTGGTAAGTATATGCGGTATATTCTGGCTAGTATTGCATACGGGATTCACAGCAAAACGTGTATTTGACTCTGTGCACTGAGGGATATAGGTCTATTAAGCAAAACCTGTTTTTGAGAAACCACAAAAATCTTTCACTTTGATATAGCTCTTCAACTGAAACTTACAACATGAAATCGACATACCTCATTCCATCCTTTCTCCTACAAAGTAAATACATCCTGTCTCAACCCAGACTTGGACTAGGTTAAAGGGAAAATATTTTAACAGGGGAAGAGGCGTATTACTAAGAAGGATAGCAGCAAAAAGGCACTAGGCTGATGAGTTACTGGCTTGCTCTGTTTCAGCAGTAGTGGTTTCTCTTTTCAGCCACTAACCATCCTGGAGGCAGCCATATGAAAAACCCACTGCTGAGGGGGAGTGAGTGTGACATTCTCTTCAGTGGGACTGAGAGCTAAATTAGCGCAGTCCTCCTCCTCCATTTCTTCCTTCATGGGTTGCAGTGCTGTGGCTGTATTAATGAGGCACCAGACTCATACAGTACGTCTTTCTAGTGCCAAAGTTCAAGCGAACTTGGTAAAACTGCCTGAAAATGTTTAGTTTTCTACAATTACAGATTATATAACTTTTTCTTTTTTTTTTAATTGCTTCATTCATTCTACTGGGACTATTCTTCTTTCTTTCCTTTCCTTGTGGTAAACATTGAAAAATGACCCATTTTATATGAGATGTCTAGGCTTGCAATTTCATTGTCTTCCACCCTGTTCCAGCCATGGCTGAGTTTCCCTAAGTCAGAGGACATCTCAGGTGGTGTTAGTGGTAACTAGCCGGTGCAGACATGGTGGCTCACAGAAAGTGAACTTACAAATAATAACCCTGAAATTTCTTGCATTATTTCCCACTGCAAAATGTGGGGTGTGTATGAAAAATGACCCAGAACAGTGGTTTACAAAGTAGTCTCTGGATTGGTGGTCGTTGGAGAACTGGGCAGCGCTCTGCTCTTCAGCTAAAGCAAGTACCCGCTTCACAGTGCTTTGTAAAGGAAACTACCTTTGGTTTTATCAGCGTTTTCTCTTTCAACTCCAGGATCCTGATTTTGTTTGACACTAAGGCTAGACAATAAGGAGGAGAGTGCAAGAAACGCATGCTTGGACAGTTATGAAAAATCATGCCTAGAGAAAGTGCTTGTTTCTAGCTGCCATACGCTGTAGTTTGGCTGATGGTTGAAGAATGAATAATTGCATTCTTTTTTAAATGACACACTTTAGAAGTGGTGTGGATATTCCCTTTTTTTAGCCAGTCACATGTTCTGATACAGCAATGTGTTTTAGTTCTTTTTAAGCTTGGATGAGATTTTGAAATAAATAAAATTAGCAGGCTTCAGCACTGTTCTCAAGCATAAGGTTTTTTTCCCAATGTCCAGGCTCTAACTTTTAAAAAAGCAATTAGTTCTAGAATCATTTCATGCATTCATTATTCCTGTGTGCATTCAGCTGACATGCTTTGTGGTAGACACCCAGAACTCAGAGCATGTGTGACATGGGCCAGGTGGGAAATGATAGCTGAACTCTCAGATTTGTCGCCTCTGACCCTAGCCCTGTCCCTTAGCCACGATCCCATCCCCAGCCACTGAAACACTGAAGCTATCATCCCAGCCACATGAGAGCACGCATGAGGTAGGAAGTAGAAATCAGTGCTGCTTAACCACGCTGGTGATTCAAGTGCTGAAGCTGATAGAAGAGCAGAAGCAGACAAGTGCACTGAGGGGACCAATTTTGAAGTGCTTAATTATAGAGTGCCTGAAGAAGGCTGGAGCTTTCTGGTGTACAGATCAAGAGTTTCCTCCTTCGATAGGATTAGGCCACTTCGGCTACTTGTGTGAAGTCCCTTCCAGGCATCTATTGCTTTGATTCCTCCCACTTCCCAGAGGACTGTAATTAAGAAGTTATTGCCTCCCAACTGTGCAATTATGTTCTCTGAAACCAAATAACAAGCCCTTAGTCTGAAACATCCCTTGCTTCCTGCATTAGTATTCTTCTGATAGGTAGGTACCTTATCACGCTTTGGTAAACTGCAGAGGATGTTTTGTCCTCCAGACAATTTACTGAATGTGAAGAGTGTTAGAAAGGGGATGAAAAAGAAGACATAAGTAGGTAAAACAAAAATAAGTATGTAAGTATTTATTTTTAAAATAAAAGCTTATATAAAAGTCTAAGTATTTAACGAGTTTGTCAGTGATGAGCAATGATAGACTTCTGAGGACTGTATGTTTAGGTTTTGCTGTTTGTTTTTATTTTTTTATCCCCTCTTAAAAAATGGTAATTCTAAACAAAATGTTGGAAGAAAACTATCTAAAGAATCAGAGTCTCTGTGCTGATGACAAAAGTAAAATTCAAAGAGTTACTACCCCTTAAAGCCACTTGTTTAGACTAGCCAAACGCTCAATTATGTCAGTCCCAATTTTAAGCTTCTTTGACGGCAAAACTCATTTTGTGAAAATTGTGTATGCAAGACTGCAATATAATCTTCTTGAAAACTGGTATTGAGCAGTTACCTTGACTATCCCACACCGCCAATGTTAATGTCACATCTGAAAAACAATTATATTTCTCTTGCTTGAGGCACTACAGCAATAGAAATAAAGCAATTCCTATGCACGATTTTCCAACGCAATCACAAAATTTTGAGCTAAACCTTCCTTGTTGCCATGCACGCCTTCGTGCTGTGCTCTGGGTGGGCATGGAGACTGTTTGATTCCCTCCCTCACTGCACCAGCCTTTAGGCTTTCAGAAGTGCTTCCTTCCTGCTTCCCTTGTTTAGATTAAAGAACTTAACTTCTTTATTTCTTCTTAGGCCACATTTTCTAGCTCTTTGAATTTTTTCCTTGTTTTTTTCTGGGTGCTTTTCAATATGTCCCTGACTTTCTTAAGTGCTAAAAAAGTGGACAGAGTGGTCTGGGTGAAGCCTTGTTAGTGCTTAGCTGAGCAGAAGGAATTTTTTTTTAATGCTTCTTTATATCCTTGTTTTATGTATTAGAGTAGAATATTCAGTATAATAGTTCCTTTTTTTTTTTTTCTTCAATAACATGGCATTGCTGATTCATGTCCAGCTTGTGATCCCTTAAGTCCTTCTCTGCAGAGTTCCTCTCAGCCCTGCTTTACGTAGGTGGTTATACCTACCCAAATGTAGGTAGGAATTTTGAAATGGGCTCTTTCTCCAGTTTGCCGCAATCATTCTTGATTTAGGGCCTAGTTTTCAGAATTGGGCCACAACCCAGAATGCATTTACCAGAGAAAAGCAACTGTCTGTGCTTGGACCATTGCTCCAGAAAAGCATGGGAAGCTCACAAGGTATTAACACCATAGACCTTCAGGGAAGGTTGAAAAAAAAAAAGTAGGAATATTCTAAGGAAAACGGGGAGTATACAGTTTTAAAAGTAAAGTTAATTGCCTGATGTCTTTAGTAACTTTTCTCAGGTCTACAAGTCTTGGCAAGTTTCAAATACATTGACTGCAAACAATAACTCCGGTTCCACACCAAAGATTAATAATACCACATTGAGGAAGAAAACAAAAAGTAAATAAACTATGCAAAAATTAAGGGCACACAACAATAAAACTTTGTTTAGTAGATGATTCTATTAAATTAGTCTTAGCTAATGAACATAAGGTGTCAAATTCAGTTCTAGAAACAATACCATAAAACCTTCACTACTTTATGTTCCAAAATGACTTCTGTAATCACTGCTGCTCTCTGCCAGCATCTTAGTACAGGCTGGTGACATATCTAAACTGTGAAATCACTTACAAGAATTAACCTGGAAACATGTAGAAGTACTGCAGTTTTGCCAGCTGCTTTGGGCAAGGAAAAGTGATACATGCATGATATTCTAGATTATTGTTTCTTTGAAGTGTATTCATATCCTGAGCATTGTTATTAAAGGCACTGGGAGTAAGGCATGAAAATAACAGCATTGTATGGATTGTAGACAACTGCCTTCCAAATGTAAAATTAACATTAAACTATCAACTTTTTGGTGGTATCCCTTCAGTTCTGTTACCCGTAGTAGTAGTTAACAGTTGTATATGAGAGGAGTGGATGACCTGTCATTGCGAACAGAGGAAGTATCTTAGTTCTGAATGTGCAAGTTTCTGAACAGAACAGGGAGCACTACGATATTTATACCAGTAATCTGGTTATTCCTTAGTTAATTACAAACATCTGGTCAAACTGGCATCTCTATTACTGTACACACAACAGAATACAGTATCTTTATTCTCCATCCTGTTGGTTTTCATGGGGCTTTCTATTTCCCACAAAATATTTCTGTTAGTGTTGATAATAGCTCCATTTAACTTGAGTGTCCTTGTGTGGATGAAAAGAATCTGTATTTGTGTAGCAGAAGGTAAAAAATCTAATTTAGGCAAATATTTGAAAGTGTTGTTGAATATATTGAAAAACCATCCCACACCTAAAATGACAAATGCTTGTATAGGACATATCAGCACTCTGCTGTCATAATGCAATATGTTGTATGACATTACTGAATCTCTGGGTTTGCTAGTGAGAAATGAAAAGAAAAATAAAACTGCTACTTCATACCTTAGAGATGAATGTAATCATCATGAAATTCATTCAGGTAATGATGCCTAAACCTATCCACATATTTTCCACTGTAAAATGTGATTTTTGACTTCTTGTAGCTTTACAAAAAAAAAAATTATGATGCTGATTTTGTGCCTCAGAATGAAATGTAGTGGAATGAACTAAAATGGCTGGGTTGGTTGAGAGAAGTTTAAGGAAAAATGTATGATTTTCTCACTATTAAAATCCTCACAGCAGTTTGACTGTAAAAAACTTCAGAACTTTGGGAAAAGTGAGATGTGAAATGATGGTGAGGGGGAAGACTCATGGTCATCCGACTATAAAGGGCCTGTCCTTCTGGGAAAATGCTCTGAGCAGACTAGTGTGAAGAGAGAAATTGGTGGAGAGAAGACAGGTTGGAAGTGGCTGGTTGTTGGTGCTCATTCTCCAAAGCTGGGAAAGAATCCCTGTACCCACCATCTCTAAGTTTTTTTCCTGTCAGCCAACAGCTGAGACACCCACTGGCAAAATGTGGGCCCATCTTCTGCTAGTAGTCAGCCCAGAGACATTAGCAACTTAAAGTGCTTTCTTCTGCTCTCGTAGCTCAGTGGAAGAAGCTGGTGGCAATGATCCAATGGTTTTAAGCACATGTGTCAAGGTAACAATATATGATGGATGTTCCTGGCCCTCTCCTTTGTGTTATTTTTAAAAGGAAGAAGATTCTGCAAAATAACTATATTGAGAGAAAACAGGAGGTGTATGGTTGCTTGTGCAACCTTAAGATGGTACTCAGGGTGTAAGAATTTTATAGAGAAGTGAAAAGCTGTATCAGACTTCTGAGTGTTTTGTTACAGAATCAAAGTGTATGTAATGAAAGAAAAGAAAAGAAAGACTTTAGGATTAGACATTTGCTTCTGGACATTGAAATGAGTTTTAGCCCTGTTTCTGTCCTAACATCGCCTGTGAATTCTCTGAAGGCAGTTAAGTAAAGCTCTTGTCCCACTGCATAGTCTTCAGTGTTTGACTTGAGAGCCTGTCTGATTTGCAGAAGGGATAAACTATGAAAAGCAGATATCTGGGAGGTGTATTCTTTAAGTAAAAATAAAGTGCAACTAAGGCTATGCTTTTCTTCAGCTGTGATCCTGCAATCAGTACATACTGGTTAGTGTCTTCTGTCTTCAAAATACGAACAATGCTGCAAGCCCACTGGGGTTGGGGCAGAGGCCTTCAACGTTTGGAAGAGGTTTACAGTAGTGAATACCACTAAAAAAGACTGAGGGAGTGAGCAATTCTAACACTCAGTGGAGGAAAAAGTACAAATTGGAAAAATAATAGGATCTGTCTAATCAATGGGCATGGTCTCTCTGAACAATAATTGTAACAGAGGTCCCATGGGAAAAATAACAAAGCATGGACAAATGAAAGACTTTACAAAAAAGCCGCTGTGCAAAGGAGCTGAATGCAAGTGGTATGATAGATTCAAGCTTGTTGTTTTCTAACTTTTGATTGTTTGTAAGTAAACAATATATTGATTTGTTGCTGTTTATCGTGTAATTTTGGGCATTCAGGGCTTGCAGGTCTTTTTTTTGTATTCTCTTCATGTACATGTATGCAAACCAAGAGACTACTTACTTTCCTAAATAAGCCTAAAATGTTGCTTGTTTAACCAATGCATTTTTACAATGTGATAATTTTTTCAAGTACAGCAGCAAAACCCAGTTATGCAAAAAGCTTCTGTCCTAAAATTAGGAAGATTGTGATTCACAAAAATATCTTCAGTTTCAATGTATTTCCTTTGGAATCTGCACTTTGGGTTTTTATAGTTGTTTATTTTGCATTTCTAGGCAACAGAAGCCTACTTTACTCAGTGTCAGAGAATAAATTAAGTAGTCCTTGAGTGTGTCACTTTTAATCTGGAGAGCGTTCTGAAGATATTTTTAATGACTTTGCATTTAGGAATACCAGTGTGATAATTTGTCTAAACTTCTTGGATGCTGTTTGTTACAGTTGCACTTATTTAAGGAAATTTATGGTTTAAATTGCAACCTCACTATATGCAAAATGTGTTTCTTAAAGGTCTCCTTTTCTTATAATTTACACATATAAATATTAATATCTCATTTTATGACATTACTGTTGTCTCATTTAGGATCCTGGAAAAAATTAATTTGATTCAGAAAGAACATCTATTATTTTTATTTAACCATCAGACAACTATTTTTAAATTATATTGAAATTTATCTGAGATACACAATTGTCCTATATAATTCTGTCTTACCCACAGACCTGACGGACTGCTGTTTGACTTTGTCACCATTAGCTATCAGACGAAGGAGAGAGGACTTCCTCTGAACTTTGTGTGCCTTTCCTAAATTCTGATCCCAATGCACAATGTATAAAAGTAGCCTCTCACTCTCCTGTTTGTAGGAATCCTAGAAAAACCTTTGGGAGATTGTGAACTGTTATGCCTCATGAAGTCTCTCCTCTTATGTTTTTACTCTATCATCTCCTTCCTTTCATTTTTTGTCCTGAGACTACGTTGTCTCTTTGCCTTCTGTTTTACCCCAGGGCTCTGAGCCTCTTATTATCAATACTGTGCATGCACTAGAATTGGCTCCCTTACAGGACAAACCCATTTCTAACAGGGCAAACCCGGATACCATAACATAAAGGGTTTTACGCCTGAGCCTGCTGCAAATCAGTAGTACTGACACAAGGCAGCACCATGTCTGTCCCCCTCCAAGAACAGCCTTTGTATCTTCAAATTCTTACACCCCTACACCATAGCACAGTCATATAAAAAAAGCGTCATGGTATAAATACATTACTTTGATAAGCTAGGATGTGGCTTTTTCATGTTCTTGGCTTTTACCTGAAAAAACACATGATAATATATAACAACTATGTCCTGGTGCCACAAGGGCTACTAGCGTGGAGGAGAACATCAGAGAGGGCATTACAGGCTCAGGTCAAATATTGCTTTGGCCCTGGCTCATGGCTCCGCTGGTAAAGAAACTGCCCCTGCAGGTCCTAAGTCTGGAACTGTTCACTTGTTGACTGTGGTTAAGTATGCAGGGTCTCCTTGGGAAGCACATAAGATTAGGCTGTGGCTCAAACTTGGAGAGACTGTTGACTTCAGCTCTTGTGCTGACTATGAAATTATGAGTAAAATAAGTTGCTATGATAAACTGTACCTTCCTAGAGCATCATCTCATTCCAGCTATTGTCCTGTAAGCAACTGTCAGTATGGCTAGCTTTATGTCCTTTCTCAGCTCTGCGAAATCAAAGGATGATAAAGAGCTAAGGGCCAGAAAAGTGTCCCAAAGTGTATAGTTGTGCAAAAGTGTACAAATGAAGTGCAGGTAGCAGTTCGCTCAGGAACTTTCCTGGTCAAGAACATTCTCTCCTGACTTTTCAGAACTCCCTGGCTATGTGGCAATTTTCCATGGATTTCTTTCCATAAATTTAGTTAGTTATTGTCAAATTGCATGTTTATTCCAGAGGACGCAAGGTCTGAGCAGATGCATACACAGCCATCTATGCCAGCTGGTTTGGTGGCCAGGTTTCTTATGCTGGTGTGCTACACAGAGGAAATTTCAATGTAGCTTCAGGTTCCTACTCTACAAATGTAATGTTTTCTTTTCCTACATGAAGATTAAATTCTAGATGTCTACTCCTTCCATGTGAAAAATTATGTATACTTCTGTAGAAATATCTTAAATTGGAACGGAATTCCTCCTTTCCCTTAAGTGGCTGCCATGTTAACTTGCACATTGGCCTCTGCTGGCAAATTTTGACTGAGGTACTACATTTCCTACCCCTTTGGCTTCTTACGTGCTGCTGAATATTGGCTTGCCATGCCTACTATTATACTCTTACTGATGCATTTGGTTTTGTAAAGAAATAACTGTAGGGCAAGCAAGGTCAAAACTGTCGCTGCTCCAAATGAAAAACAGAATTTCAAATCAAGGGGGAGATAAACTCTGTGACACTGTCCTTTGAAAAGCAGCACTAACTGTTTTTCGGTAATAAAGATCACATCTGTAGCTGTAAGAAGTAAGAAAATAATTATTACAAAGATATTAATAAGAGCACTTCTGAAATGTGCATGCATTTAGACTGAGATGTTTAAAGTGTGTTTCAAGTTTGTCTTAATTATGGCTCTAAACTTGTAAGATGATGAAAAATAGTATTTCTCTTTAGTAGGAGTGGGTGGTGTTATCTATTAACATAAGTTCAAAGTCACACAGTAACATTTAAAGTCTATTTATAAGTGAAAGACTAACAAGGAGATGAGCAAATAAATATAGGTCACAGAGGGGAATTAAAGAGAATGGGAATAATAACACCTCTGGCCAAATGGGCTGGTAAGACACCACTGCTACCGGTGGAAAAGGATCAGAAAAATGACTTGATGTCTAAGTAAATTCTGCATTCTTGCAACAGAACAAAATACCAAACATTATGACCGTGCTTTACAACAGTGTGGACTCCCTGAGAAGCTTTGTGTTCCATCCCAGAGGCAGATATAGGGTACTTATTATTCAAATAGCTACCACTTATCCTTGATAATGCTTTCAAGGCATACCTGACTGAACTGTAAAAAACCCATCTGGTCAAGTGCTGTTCTAGTATGCACAGACGCTGGCTTACAAACCACCATTGATTGTTTCCATAAACCACAATTTAACTGTCAAGATTTAATTAAGAAATGCTTCAGAGCCATTGGAATAAACAGGATAGTCAGGGCTGTTGGACAAGCTGGCTGTGCGACATGGAAAAGGCTTAAAAATTTGTGCTGTGATGGAGTTGTCTTCCCAACAGTGAACAGGAACAGGATCGCTTAAAAAAGCCACCAAACCCCAAAGCATTTACCTTACATATAATGTGCAAAATAGTTCTACACCACTCTCATCACCGCCAGCCACATTACATAGCTGGTTTTTGATTGTATCAACCTGCATATTGCAGTCTTGAAAATCTGTGGAAAAGACATATTTTATGGGACTATGAAATCATTACTTTCATGTACACTTTTCTGCTATTATACAAAGATTATTACATTTCGTGAAAATACGTAACAGATTTAATCTGAAATAGGATGTGCTTTTTTCCTGTACAAGCAAGCTGTCTGGCAGGCAGCAGAAGATAAAGAGAATGTTTATTTTTAAATTGTAGTGATTTAAGGTAACATTTGTATAAATGTGCATATACATGTAAGTATTATTTTAAGAAACAAAAAACCTACTAAAGCTGACATAAATGTCAGCTTTGAATAAAATTCAAAATCATTGAAGCCTAAAGGACAACTAGACATTGCTTATGGACACAAACTAATATAAATTAAGAAACATTTCTCCTGTAAACCTCGTGTTAATACAGTAAATACTGATAAGTTTTATCTCTGAATATAGTAAGGATGGTGTGTTATCTGTTTCAGTAATGCAAAGTTAATTTTAGCTGTCAGAAGACTGGAGCCAAAGACCTATAAAAGAATATCTTCCTCGAGTGAAATCTAAAGGGACTTTTTAATTTGTTTCTGTTCCATTACTTCTGAATAAATTGTTTGGAAGCAAATAACGAATTTGCGTAAGTGCCAGTCTTCTAATCCGGCCCTAAAATTTCTAAAAGCTTTCTTAAGAAAGCTCTTTTTTGTTATTTTAAAGTATAATCAAACAGTTGTTTGTGTGGGGGTATTTTTCAGTGTGAAGGTAGTCCAAGCAAGAGTTTTCAAAATTTAAGATACTTTAAGTGAAATTAATACAGGTGTGACAGAATTGCTTAGAATTTTAAATACGCATTTTATGTTTAATTTTTAAGGCTTTAACTGTATTGGCTGGTCCCAGATGCTTATCACAGGGGAGGAGAATCTAAGCTGGATAAAATTTAAGAATTTTAATTTCCACTATTAAAGTGATTATTTGAAGGTAAGACATTTCATTTAGAACTGTTTAGAGATGAAATGTGCAAGCAAAATTCTCTCCTGTAGTGTTTTCATTTGATATAATGCATATTCAGTTTATGAGGCACAAAGTAACAAATTTCTCCTTTAGCTATGCAAGATAAATTGCAGAGAAATTCCACTGGAAGCAGTGGAAGTACCTGCAAGCATGTATTTAATAACAAAGGACATGCCCTATTACAGAATTCATGTGACACTGGCTATGGAGTTATTAAAACTGCAGCACTCATTGCCATAGGATGCTGAAACATAGATTGAAAATGGATGTTAGCAAATTCGTGGCTAAAAATCCACACTGTTGTTGAACATGAGGACTTTACATGTAACCTCCCTTTCAGGAACTTCTAAGCTGTTTTGAGTAGGACTGATGTGACTGTGTTTAGTGGCTGTTGCAAAGTTTTGACCCAGTACCAGCATATTTTTTTGTGTCTTACTGAAAAGAGCCCTGTGTAGTGACATGGAATATTTCTGTTGGTTCAAAGCAGTGAAATATAAAGGACTTTACAGGGACAATGTTCTATTTAGTGTCATGGGATTCTTGTATTCAAGCTGGAAAGCTTTTGCCAGGTGGTTAATTATTGAAAGAATGCTTCTAGCCCTGGAGAACCAGGCTGAAAAGTTTTCTTTTTCTCATCGATTTGTTCTGCAACAAACAAATGATGCGTCTTGGGATGGTGAGAGACTGAATCCAGCAGCATTGTCTTAACTGTGAAAATGGAAAGCACAGTTGCCATCAAGAACTCAAAACTATCATCTGCAAGTTGTAATCGCACAACTGTGACAAAAGCAGCAGCTTCCCATTTAGCAATGGTTTCTGTGCAGTGGTTAGCCAGAGGCCTCAGTCATTTCCATCCATCAGCATTATCATTTGTTTCACTTGTTTCTGCTTTAAGCTTTGCCTTTCTTCAGTTGAGAATAACCAAGAGCTCTGCTGCGCCAGTATGTAGCTCATACTGTACCGAGGTATAAAAGCTGTCACTTAACATAAGTCATTTTGTGTATACATCTCATGAGTGAATAGCTGAATGAGAGATACAAGAGTCAGCAAGGTAGCCCAGTACTTCAAAGTACGAAAAGTCTCTAGCTAGCTTGACTTCCTTAGGTTTTCTTCTATATGCCTTGGGTTTTCATACTTAGATCCTAAGTTAAGCCTAGGAACATGGATACTTACCTATTTTACACAAAATTATGGTAGGATAAATTGCTAAACAATACCACTAGTTCTTTCTACCATTGAAGTATTTAAGATTCCAAGAAATGTTCTTCCAATATTTCGCAGGTCAGAAGGCTAATTTGTTTGATGCAGGCACGGCTATACTCTGTGCTTCTGCTAGGCTGTGTACCTTTGTGTTTACAACACAAGCAACTATAATCCAGCCACCCAGAACTGGCAACATCAGCAAAGTGCCAAATCCCAGACACAAACTCTCTCTGGGCCTTGCTCTCCTCTTCCAGAGGCTACAAACGAAATGTAGGCAGCACAGGGGTTTTGGTTTTTGGTTGCCTCTCTGCTTTCCAATAGGGACAGAAGCTGTTGAAGGTGCAAAGCTGCCATTTTTGATTGAAAAATGTTATTTCTACCTCCTAGTAATTGTCTTTCAAAATTTAGGCAGGATAGATCATATGCGAGGACTAGTAGTTAATTTTCTCCAGGGACAATTTGCTAACAAACTTGAGAAAGAACTTCCTCTTTCCTATACATCTCCCATATCTCTAGTCAGTCTGTTGTTGCAATTGGAAAAATCCTTTGGAACTACAAGTGCAGAAAGTGGAAAGTGTGGAACTACAAGGGAAAGCTGGAAAGGTTGGAAAACAGGTATCACTCTGGGAACTGAAGTCCCACAACGGTGGTCAGGGCTCTGAAGTGAGGCGAAAAAGAGAAACCACTCAAACAGGGACAGTGCGTGCGCAGTTTTAATCATGCTTATCATACCAGCAACCACCGATGTTTTCTGGTACTTCAGTTTAATGCAGATGCAGGATGAAACCCCAGCTTGCTGTCATCAAAGAGGTCTGTGCTGGCCCATCTGCTTTTCAGACTGAAGCGAGGTTGTTTGTAGTGATGCTGTTTTTAAAGGGTTTGAAGCCACACTACTTAACCTGCTTTAAGTCATTACGTATGACCCAAGGACAGCTGAGTACGGGAACACATGCGTGTTATGTATAGAATAAATCAGTTACTTATGGAAATATTTTTAGGGATGCAAGTTTACAACTGAAGGTGCATTTGATGGAAGGCAGATATAAACTATTAAATCCCTGCATATGCAGACTTCAATTGCCTGGCATAACTTCAGTTTTTGAAGGACTTTAGTTAAGCTGTTGCAATTTGTCTAGCTAAGCAGGACCACAGTTATTTTCAAAACCAGTTTTTCCCAAACCTTCATTTTGCCTATTTATACTGAAAGCTCTTTAGCAAATGGACCATTTACTACTGTGTGTTTGTTCAGTACAAGATGGGTTTCTAGGCACTACCGCGCAATTATGAACGAATAACCACTTCAGGATAATTCTATACAGACATTCATGTTCATGCTTTTGTACCTCAGATACAGCCACAGCGTACAATGCAGTGCAGCAATTAATTAAGCTACTGGTTGGGGTCACTGAGTTACAGGGGCATACTGAGGGTCCCATCCTATGTACGACATATGTCTATAGCCTCCAAGACATGCAACTGTTTTATCCTTTTGAAATACAAATTGCAGGTGTTGAAGGTTGGGGCTTATGTTTGTGTGTCTTAAAAGCAGCGAGGGAGAAAGATAAGAAAAAAGTCCAGAAATGGTAACATCTCTGTGCTTGTGAGCAAGAGCAGCAAACCTGTCAAGTCTTGCCCTTTCTTCTTATGGGTCAGTTCAAAACCCATCTTCATGAGTAACATGTCAGCATCTGGCCATCAACGTTGTTGCCAAATAGTCAGTTTTTGTTATTTTAAATACTTGCCTGAATCCTCACCAGGTTTCTCAGCGGCTTCCTTATTTTATGTAATAGATCAGTGCAATAATGCTAAGTACTAAACTCTACAAATAATTTTATGGAGACAATGACCAAGATGACTGAAGACATGAAGTTCAAATATGGGCTTAATGTCTCCTCCTGGTCAAACATAGCAGTTTTGTATTTTAGGGTTGCCTTTTTTTTCAAAGTTATAATATCAAAACATAAACTGCTTATTGATACAATTTCTCTTAATTATATTTGTGTGGGCATTTTCTGATTTTGGCCTTTTTTTTCCTATCCTGTTGCCAGTGTTTTAGATACAGCTAAAGGGATAAAGTGTGTGTTTGTCCAGCTTAGTAGTATATGTATTTGTAATTTTAAAACAAATCCGGTTCCAAGGTGAAGGAAATACTATACTCATAACTGATCTCAGAGAACTGGACATTTGTTTGCCTGGTCAAGTAAATAAGAAGCCCATTTGTGATCTTACCAACTACAGAATTAAATTTACATTTCCAGCTTGGTGCAGGGATAGGCAGAGAACTGATTAAGACTATCTGAAAATTTCCATTGCATTCTCTACAGTTCTCTACTCTCTAAGCTAACCTTAACCAGCCGGTTGACATTTTCAGTCTGCCTTAGGATATATTTTTAAGAGTGGGAAAACATTTCCAGGAATATATGTTAGAAAATTTTTCCAGGAGCCATTTTTCCAGAGGCAGACATAGAAAATTTAAGTCATTTTGCCCATGTAAAACGTCGTATTTTTCTTGACTGAGAATATTTTCTCAGTCAATAATATTTTTCTTGACTGAGAAATTCTAGCAGACTTTTATGACCTTGAGATTTGACATTGGGTAAACTTGCTGGTGAAACATGTGGCCTTGACATCTTTGTGGAAGCTTAATTACATTTGAGTTAGTGAAAAAAAATAAAAACCACAATGTGTACAGGCTTGGAACAGGCTGTATAGATTTTTTACAACTACATTCTACAAAGAAATGCCAGTGCTAAATTCCTGTTTACTCATAGGAAAAATCCACATAGTGTATTTTTATCCCATTTCCAGACAATTGATGGACTCTTAGGTGTTCCATCATCTCTAGCATGTCAGCTCTGAAGCACCCTGCTTTGTCCAACAACTCTTTATTAGCAGATTAATCTTTGTGAGCTGCTCTGGGTTACAGCCACATCAAGAAATCCTGTATTTAGAAGAAGTAATATTTTCAACTGGCTGTCTTGCATTTTTCCTCGATAGAGATACAGAGAAATTTCTGATTATAGACTCAATTAAAAATCAACACACTCTTTCAGGACAACACTTGCATGCAAGCTTTGATTTTTTTGGGTTATAGCCCTTAGCTGTCATGATACAGGGCTTACAATGACAGAGACCTCCTTAAAAACTCTGCAGCAAGGTCTCTTACAGCATGCAACAGCTATCACTCAGAAGAACCCATGGAAATTACTACTTATCATAGTAAAGTTTACCAATTTTTCTTGAACAGATCATGCTATGTGCTCCCCTGCACTAGGGAGATTGCAAAAAGCATTTGCATATGTTGATTTACTCTATGAATCAAATTTTTTTTTTTCTTTTTTCCTTTTGCTTCACTGTTTTACTGGTAAACTCCCATTCTCCCTGGAGCCACTTCTACTAACTGAGAAAGTTTCATGCACCTCTTTATTTATATAAGGCAAAATGAAACCCTCCAGTTTTCTGAATCTTACAGCTACTGTCTGTGGGATTCATCTCCCCCGCTTTTAGGTGTCTACCTGAGGTAAAAGCAATGTGATGCTTTTATCTGTGCTAGACAGATACTCTTTGACACCTTGGGCATTCTTTGTGGGCAAAGGAGTGAAGCAAATAGCGGGGCGAGCTTCTGATGACCTATTGGGGCCACCTAATGCCTGGCACCTTATGAGTGGCTGTATCTCTCCATTACTGCAAGAGGAAGCCTGGAGTGATCGGTTCAGGTGCAGATGTCTATCTTTGGTCAGATGAACCCTACCCTAAATTTGCATGCACTAAGTGTTGAAGCTTTGACTGAGAACAAATAGGGAAGTATGACAGTTTTCTGGTTGGAAATTTGTGTTATTGAGATAGTCAGCAGGAATAGATTCCAATACAACATTGTCCTGATGTTTAGTCCTGATTTTGGAAAGGGAAAGAGATATTACTTCTCTGAAGCAGATTGCAGTGCAACAGGAAAAAACTTCATTATTATATCTTAGGTCCTGAATAAAATCCCAGATTTGAGTGTTTATCTACTGAGCCTTTCAAAAGGGAATCTGCTGAGCTTTGCTATACCAACCCTATCTGCAATAACAGAGTTCAGTTTAATTCAGTTAAACATGCTTAGGTGACGACAATACTGTGTTTGAAACAGGACACATACTTATGAAAAATATTGTAGTTACTGTCATTTTTAGAAACACATTTTAAAAGCCTGAACAATTTTCCCCGATTATTATAAATGCATGTATTTTACTGAAATAGCAGTAACTTTTCACCTTTTTGCTCGTGTAAATGACCCAATTTATTTGTAGCTAAAATTGTCCTCCCCAGAGTACACTGACTTCAGTAGAATTACAACTTGCATGATTTCAGTTGGTAGAATTTACTGCAGCTATAACTTAAAGAAGTAACGTATTTTTTGCAATACATACTAAAAATAGCACTTGGCACAGGTCGGCTTTGCAGATGTCTTGTAGAAATGTCATTAAGTACAATATTCTGATGGGTCCCCTTCTTCTGCCTCAGTGCCTGTACCAATTATCCGGAACTTCTGATTGAAGTGCAGCATCTCAGTGAATTTGTTAACTTTAAGTTGGAAGGTTCCAGTATAATTAAAATAACCTCAAAGTCAAATTTAGCAGATAGGAATTTTGACAAAACTCTATTGTATGAAAGTAAAACAATTTTTAAGTTATCATTTGTCCTTCTGAATGTAGCTAAGGCTGCTAAGATTTGAGTGAATGTCAGGGAAAGTCCTAAATATTTGAACAAAAGCCCTGCTAAAGCTAATATTTTACGTTAATGAGGGCAAATACTATGCCAAAATGAAACCCTTCTGCAAGCAAGGCCTATCTTGCATTTCAGCTTTCATTTTAAATGCTAACTTTTGTCTACCATGATGACTCCTTGTTAAGCTGCCAAAAAGCTAGGTCAGTGCATGTGTTAAAACAGTGTGGGTACAGAGATCAGAGAAGACACCAGATAGCCAAGCAGTTAGAATGAACTCTAGTTCAGTGCTGAGATAAAATGTATACCTACCAGCATTGTTTCTGATTACAAACTCCAGCAGTTGTTTTAATTGAGCCACCTACAAATAGGGAAATGCTAATATTTACGTGGTGACTTTCTGTATGAATATCTGTGTAGCTGGCTTTCAGTTGGCAGCCTGCCATAAAACAGAAAGATGGACAGCAGGCAAGTAACAGTGGTCAAATACAAATAACAGTAAAATAAAAAAAGCTGCATATTAGATATGAATTAGTTACACAGTGAGATGATGCCTCTGTCTTGCTGGAGGTGCTTGTGAAGAGAAGCTAAGTGCTTTACAACCTTGAGGTCTCAGAGCATACTTGCTCTCTTTACATGGGAAGCAATACGTGAGCTTGATAGGCTAGCACTTAAAATCTCCATTATATTCCTGTTTGGGAAGGACTAAGAAAGTCATCATGTGTATTTTAGAAGATTCTGTGAGTCGAGATGATTTTCTGATTTCATGCATTATCCCAGATCTCAGCCTTACAGAGACCACTGCAACCTCTGCTGCATTACAAAGGTCTCTGGATCGAGGTGGCTGCCAGGAGATTGGGCAGTGCAGAACACACCAACTCTGCAGAGCTAAGGGTTGAGTTACATGAAGCACTTTGGGGGTTAAACTCCATGGCGTATTCTCAGCTGACGTACAGGTGAACTTGTATCATGAGCTTGTTGGTCAGTGTGAGCCTGCAGGACACTCTAACCACTATTGTGAAAACTTCAGGATTTTCAGTAAATTAGTCAGTTACATTGTATTGAGTGCAGAAAGAACCCCACAAGATCCAAAACTAAAAGTAAACCCAAATATAATTTGGGCAGCTTAGTGTCTGATGTGTGTCCCAGCGAAGGCATTATGTAGTGTGAATTCTTATAAACAACCCTTAGCCTAAGCAGTATCTGAGTAGTATCCTGTAAGATCACAAAGGAAAAAAAGTTTGGAGTACAGTCAAAGACAAACAGATGGCAAATATTTATGTGGCTTACAAAAGTGTAAGTGTTGTAATATAAGCCTACCAGATGTTGAAAGATGTTAGTGCTTAATGCATTGGAGAAAAGACGCATTTTAGAATACTGCTTTTAGAATACTGCTGAGGCAACGAATTCCAAGAGCAGAGACTTCACAAGCTAAATGCTGTCCACTGAACTAACTTCAGTCTCAACCTTACTGAGGTATAAGTATGTGAATAGTCTACAATATGCTGGTAATTTAAATGATAAATGCTGGTAAGTACTTTTTTCCTTCCTGCCTAAGCTTTACTCAAAGTCTTCCATTAAAATATATAGTTGAGTATCTAGACAGTTGCATTTTGATTTGCATCTATTGCCAAAACAATAGATCTTGCAGATAAGTCTTTCAAGCATTACTTTTAATAATGATGTTTTAAATTAAAAGACTGCTTCTATCAGAATAGTGAAGCAAGATAGCCAAGAAAATGCCTGAGCACAGAAATTCATTAAAGTTAGAAAATCCATGAAACAGTGATGATAATGAGAAAAGTATTGAGCCTCAAAGTCAACAATACTGAAAGCAGAGGCTGCATTTAGGGCTTACTGCAGCGGAGGGCCTCATTTCTCTTTTCAGAGATTTTTGTCTGTCTTTAAATTCTTACAAATCAAAGAAAATTTTGGCAACTCAGTTACTTTTCCATTGCGGCAGGCATATGGGATTTTACTGGCACAAATACTGTGCCTGATAGTGCTATGAAGAATAATCCTTTATTTTACTTATGTGTTAGTATTAATGATTTCCCTTCTTCCAATACTAAGAAACATACAATTATTTAATAATGACAAACACCACCACTTGAAGAAGGCAATTTAATGTAATCAAGGTACTCTGCTTTCTAATTTCCCTCCTGGTCTCTATTTAAGTTGCATACAGTGTATGTGTTACTTATATTTATCTTAGGAATTAGTTGTCCTTATAAAGTCTTTTTTTAAAATAAATATTTGAAAAGGTGCTGTTTTCCTCATTAAAATATCCTACCTTCCCCAAAACACAAGGGACTCGCATAACAAGCGCTGAGACACACATGCTTGCATTTCATTTGCATTCCCTTTTCCTCTTGTGCTTATGTTATTTCTTTTCTTCAGCAAGTCAAGGCAGTATTAAACAAGAAGTGGCACTAACATAACACCAGAACTCATAGTTCTCTGCATCCCTGCCTTTCTGCTAAGCTGTGCTGCAGCTCTCGACAGACTGTAGGAAGACAGGAATACAGAGAGGGTTTACAGGAGAAGCTGACACTCTGCATACCTCCAGCCTGAGACAAATTTTATAAATCTCATACTTGGCTCCATTGACTTCTTTGCCTATGGAGAGACAAAAGGTTCTGCCTGGGACAGAGCAACCCTTTGCTGCTGGAGTACAGATGGTATGAAAGTGCTTTATATGACACAAACTGTTACAAAATGTTTGGTGTGCTGTCAAGACCTGTTTTCTTTAAGATGCCAGTCTGTCATTATCTTTTAGAAATCAACATACAGCCAGCAAACCCATTTCCATCAAAAAAAAAGGGAGGAAAAAAGCACCCTGATTATACTTCCTTTTCATTTTCTCCTACCAGGTAATTTCCCTCTATAATGTCACCACAGGTATTACAGTAGAATTATGAATAGCCAAAATTTCTCTTGTACTAGATACAAAACAGCAAATAGTAAGAAAGAAAGTAGGTTTTAAAAATGATAAGAGAAAAGGAAAGACAAACTTTCTTCACACCTGAATCTGTTGAACTTCCCAGATACAGCATAAAACTCCCCTTTTTCTATATTACAGGCAGAGCTGTGCTGAGAGGTATTAACTCCCTACCTGCAGCTGCTTCAGATGCTGCTAATTTTCATACCTGAACCCGGTATGGACCAGAGCACTCATTTCATGCAGTCTAGCTCTCAGCTTTCAGGCTGAAACTCTGCTGGAGACAAAGAGCATCATCTATCCTGCTGTTTTGCTGAAGACTTGACAGTTCTTCTGCCTTGCTACGTGACTCTTGTTACAGATATGCAATGAATTTCTCCTGATTTACAATGCATTCTTTAGTCCCCCTTTTTAAATCTAAATTAGGCAGCAATGGGCTGAGGTCACAGATCAGAAGAGCTCCCACTGAACTTCTACTTCCAGTACCTGGTTCATTCATCCTCTAACATGGCAGTGGGAGGAATTCCTGGCCAACGTAAAAATCCTACTTCGAAGTACAAAATTGTACAAATTTCATAGAATCATAGAATAGTAAGGGTTGGAAAGGACCTTAAAATCATCTAGTTCCAGCCAAAATTTGGGAGCTTTGTCTTTCTGTATGCATTTCCCACAGCAGCAGGAAGGGCTTTTAAAGGCTAAATGAAACTGGCCTGTATTCTGACCTATTTTTCGCTAAAATCTGTATGTTTCATTAAGGCTACCATGAATCAATTAGATTATTTTGGTCAAACTTACAGTTACGCAGTGACACTTTTTAATTGTTCTGTTATTACAAGCAGAGAGTAAGCTTTTCTTTACCTCTCACTGTGAGAGAGACTTTTAAAGCACACCTTGCCAAATCTTTCGGACACCAAGAGTGCAGACATGATCCTGAGGTGGTAGGGCTCTGAACTTGTGTAGATATAGGCAGAGTAAGGAGTGCTGAACATGTGAAAACATCAGCCATGAGGGTCTGTTTCTTTTTCTAGCAAAAAATTAATGAGGTTAAATACCCTAGGAAGAATGCCTTTGAATGTCAAATGGTGGCACATTGCTCTAGTCTCTCTCAGCATGTGCAATTTTCAGGTCCACTTATAAGCAATCATACTTCATGTGTGTTTGCTCAGTCAATTGACTGCTGAAGATTTTAATTTGTTTCTCATTACTTTATTATCCAGGTGTCTCAATATTAAATGTCAATTTTGTCTCCTGATACTGTTCCAGGAAGTTTTACACTTCTGTTTTTAAATGTTTTTGTATTCAAACTGGTTGTAAGTACTTTATGAAATGTTATCATTAAGCTGCTGTATTTGAATCACTATAGGAGACAAGGATTTGGGGATTTCATCTTTGTTGTTGTTAAAAGTCTACAGTTCTGTGCCATGGGAAAAGTCACTTTGAAAAACTGCACACAGCAAAACCAGAAATAAAACCAAACATGCAGTGGCATGAAATGGCCACAGGCCAACACAAAAGCGAGAAAAATCTTCTCACAAAATATCTCTGTGATGAGCTAACATCAAAAGATTTTGGGTTCAGCTTGGCACTGAGAAATTTGGTTAAGCAAAGTAATAACTGCTGCTGCGCTTTTCATCTTCAAAATGTCTTACAAAGGTTAAGTCTTTAAAATATATCTGTGAAATGAAGCATTATATTGCCACCATTGTTTTTTTTTCCCCTTAGTTGAAGTGGATGTTGAGTATTTAAATGTCCAAGGCCATGGAGAAGGTCAGTCAGATCTAAGACTGCAGACTAAGCTTCTCCTGCAGTGCCTGAACTTCTCAAACTGTGCTAGACATTCTTCATTTATTCAGTTATCCCTCCATTGGCCACTGGCTCATTTTCTGAAGCTGATTGTCCTCTTTGACATCTTTTCCTTGGCTGGTCTGCAGCGTCCCATTGCACCGTGTGCAGATTGCTCTGTTAAGCGTGCAATAAACCTGTAGGTCAACCTTCAACTGGTTATGTTTGCCTGCTCTGCTACTTTGGCTTTTTCTCTCCTCTTGCACTACTTCAAGGAAAGGACAATCTTGCAGAGCTCAGCAAAACTCTCCATTCCACATGCTTTGCAGAACCCATATGAAAGACCCAATTAAATGAATTTGATCATCCCTTACAAATGCAAGTATAGAATCTTTGTGTATGAGGGTAGAAAGCAACTCACCATCTCCTGTGTTTGGAATAGTCTTGGAAAAGCTGCCTCTGTGCCAGGAAGCCTGGCTGGGCTCAAACCACGACAGGATTGGACTGGAAGTAGGAATTAAATCACCCTTAGCAATACCAGATACTGCCAAAAACCTGCGAGAAAGTGAAAAAATATCAATGTAGACTCTGTGACAGTGAAAGATCTTTGCTTCAGGGGAAGGAAAAAAATTTCAGAAAGCCTGAACTGTAATTTGCAGGATCTCTTCAATTAACTGGGAAGGCTTCTTTAAAAGCTTCAAGGCCAGTGTCAGGAAAACCCCCCAGAGTTCGCGTAAAAGGACATCTGTTAATGTCTGAAATGCTTTATAACAGGCTAAGGACCAGCAAAAACCTTGCCAGATTTGGTACTCCACTCCATCAGATGTGGCAAAACTGTTCTGTGTGAGAATGCAAGAGTGCACAAGAGCCAGAATAGTTTCAGGGTGATCTTAAAATACTCAAAAGGATTTCCATCTTAAGGGGTGGAGGGAGGGGAAACTGGTTTTAGTTCCTGTTTGAGATCTCATATGCTATGTTTCATTCTAAGGTAAGAAATTATAGGTATCAGAATGTCTAGGTAGCACCTACAGACCTTAGAGATTTTGTTTGTCTTGAGGTCCTTTTCATACATGTCTTCCTCTACAGTCTATCCTTTTCCCATTCTCATTTCCTTCCAGCTTTTGCAACTTCACGTTTTCATCCTCCTCTCAACTGTGTTTACAGGCACCTTATTCTTTGCACTCAGGCCCTTCTTAATTACATTCACTTTTTCTCTCCTGGTCTTCTAATGCAAAAAGGAATATTTCTAAAATGTGCGTACATATAGAGTCAAGCATTTCATTGTTGGCACACCATCCAATGACTTCATTCTTGTCTGGATGGAGAGCGACTGCCTTCTGAAGGGGATCTGGAGGCCAACTGGGTAGTAAGATCACTATTTGCAACTTCTCATCTACCCTGGAGTGGTGCCAGGCATTCCTGTGCAGGCAGATTTACAAGCTGCCTTACAAGCTCTTGTGAAGATCTTGTCTGGATGGGAAGGGAGAATGGATGTGGGAGTCCTTGTTGGTGATATAACAGTATGGATGTAGCTGTTTTATCTCCCATTGTTTTCAGAGGAATTAAAATGTAAGTACCCTGGATCTAGAGGTTCAGTGCAGAAACTGAACAGACATCTCCAAGGAGGATCCTACATAGTCAGCAGGTGAAGTTCATACGGAATTACACTTTCTTTTAGCTTTCTAAGAATATCTGTAAAAATTTGGTAATGTTCAATCGGTAACTGAGTCTGGTTTTAGAATAGTGATTCCTATAAACCGAGATCAGAGAGGAAGAAATTACAGAACTGCAGAAATAAGGACTTTTGGAACCATTGCTAAGTTATTACAATCAGGGTAACTTTGTTTTTATGGCAGAACATGCCCAGCTAAGGGGAAAAATCAGGAAATTGCTTGAAATCCAATGAACTCACTGTTTTCTTTAATAAACAGAAGCCAAGCTTTTAACAGATGAACAGGGTCGTCCTGTACTTAGGAGGACTTAATATTTCTCAACATAAACAAACTTCTTTTTACCCAATATAAAATCATTTTACATCTGCTCAAAATCCCAATAATCTCAATTTATGCGTGGTAGCAACTATCTTTTGGAAAGCAGTCCAGCACAAGTAATTCTGGACCTGCCTCTGTCTCTGAAGCACATTTATTCCTTCCATCACTTCTCAAGCCTCAGAGTTCTCCTGCTGTCTGAATTATTTACTGTATCATGTTGAAGTCTGCCAGTAACCAAAAAGCAGAACTATCAATTCCAGCCCTCCTTTTGTAGCAAAGACATTGATATTGTGAGGGCTTTGGTCTTGTGAAAAACGAATTCTTGTGAAATGTGTGGAATACAAAGGCAAACGTTTTTGTGGTTAAAAATAGCATATGCAACAATTCCACGACAAAAGTGACCTTCTTACTGTGTGGAGGATGCTAAATAAGACTCTTTAAATGGTATCTTGTGCTAAGATAATTATGGGAACAAAACAGCTTTACATGAATCAGCTGTTTTAAAATCTGAACTAGCAGCACCATTTGCAATCATGCAGAAGACCTAGGTTCAGAATTGCACACAAATTTTTGTCTTCTCAAAAGCCAGCAGGAGCTGGAGGTGGTATAAAGAAAATGATGGCCTTACTGCAAAGGCAAACAGAAATCTATTTGTGATCTTGAGTTGAGTTTACGTTTCCTGGGGGCAAGGAGTTAGGAGTAGATAATACTTCCCAGAATGGCTTGATGTCCATAGCTGGATGAAAATTCTCTTTTTTTTCTTCAAATTTACAGGGGCTGCATCGGATGTGCCAGAAAATGATGGATCAGTAAAGTCCTATAAATTCCAAACACATATGTAGTATAGCTTTTCAAAAACAACTTACAAAACAGCTTTCCAGGAGAATAAAAAGTCCACAATAATGACAGCACACTGACAGTGCAATAAAGAGGAATTCATTATTCTGACTGCAGGGGTTGGCAATGACCAGAGGGCAAATGCATAAAATAGGAAAGATGAGCCTATGCTCATATGTCAAAAAAACTCCCTGCCACAAATGAAAGAAAAAGAAATATGTTCAAAATATGTGTATTCTGTATAGGGATAATAATAATAAAAAAAGGTAATTTATCTGAGTACAATCAATGTTTCTGAGCTTGAAGCTGAGGATACAGCATTACGTGATATCATCTGTATATAAACAACCAATTCCTTTCAAATTTTCGTTGCCATGAAATAAAAAGAAACTTTTGCCATCTAATGGACAAGAAGGCAGCAGCAAAGATGAAAATGAACAGCAAGTGAAGGGTTAAAAATGTAGGATCATCTTCTTTGTGAGTGAGATTTGTTGACAATTTTTAAGCTACTGTTCGATTCTAGAAACAAATCTGACTATTACAATTATTTCTTTTATTACCTAAAGAGGATAGTATCTACTCACAAGTATGACTCCTTCAGTATGAAATTAATTTTGCAGGCATAAATTGCACCCTCAAACAAGATCTCAATCCCGCAAAGGAACAGTAATAAACTGAAAGACCAGGTTTTTTTCTGAAGTTATCTAGTTCTAAACAAACCTTTCTGTGCAGTCTGTCTACTTTTTATTTTTAGTTTTCCTTCTTTTATATTGAATGCTTTTGTAAGGAAGAAGGATTTTTGTTCTGAATTTTTCTTCCCCTGGTATTTCCCATATGAAGTTACAATCCTCTGACAGCTTGTATGAAGAGGATTAGAACATGTCATCACTAATTGCAGATAAGGATTTAAATCAGGGATGGGCAGGAGGAGCAGAAAGATGAGATTTTTCATCCTGTCTTGATTCAGACTGTGTGGATGCTTTGTATCTATCTCTGCTGCTCCAGGAAGTTAGCCTGGCTTCCACATTTGTCTTCATCTTATGGCAAGGGAAAATTGTTTTTCATTGAATATGATGAAAGACTAAGTTTTCTGCTGAAAGACCGTTTTCTTTATTGGAAATTGGTCCTGAAGATCCATTTCTACACAAAATTGGTTGTTTCATGAAAGCACACGAGAAGGAGCGGTTGCAAAGAAGAATCACTTCTAAACTCCCAAAATAGCCAGATTGCAATTGTGGGATTGCATCTTCCTCCTCAACAGATTTTTTTGTTGTTTCTATTAGACTGTAAACTTCTGACTACTGTATTGTATCCTCACATCTACCATAGAAGTGTTTCCCCTGAGTGTGGAAATAGTAATGTATGCAAGCCCTAACCAACTCCAAATGTTACTGTTGCTATATGTCAGCAATGGGTAGCAATTTGACTAATAAGCTTAAGGAATTACATAATGTAAGTAACAACATAACAAAATTATGTCAGCACACATGTCCCTTTCTTTTGCTTCAGGACAAATCAATTATCAAACAGAAATCAAAGTAATGGCTACATGTTTATAAGAATTTAAGGTCTCAGGCATTGATTAACCATGACTAAGAGAACTTTCTGTCATGAAGATAACTGTTGTATCATGAAGAACCTAAAAGCTCCCATGTGAGGCCATGAACTACTTCGAAGGATCTGTTACTAGCCCTAGCATTTTTCGATGGGTTGCAATCTAAGGAGATAAGACACAATAAGCAAGCCAGAATTGCTTTGCACTTCCCTATATGGATTATTCCTCAGTAAATTGTATAAGGGGAAAGAAGTTAACATAAAAATGCCATATCATTTGCTTTTAAAAAAGATTTTTTTACTTTCAAAGCCTACTATCTTCAACAGGTGACTCAGCAGTTTCAAAAGAGCCAGAGGGAATTTAATTATCTTCAGATATCTAATGAAAACCACAGAGTTTTGTAAAACTTTTCAGGACTTGTCTGTCAGACCTTGACAGATCAAGAAACTGAAAATGACAATTTCTTAATTAAGACTGAAAAAGAGCTTGAACTTCATTTTCAAGAAGAAAGGATGGGGGTTTTTAATTGATAAAGGTAAGGAAATATGCAGTATAACTACTTCCTTGTCTAACCTATCTATTAACGAAGTTGTAACTAGAGTTCCACATCTTTGCCTCTCCCTCCCATGCCAAATTTTGGGCTTTCATTCTGGTGGATGAAAACATTTTTTTCGAAGTCATTTGGAAATCAATCTGTCATTTAGTTAAGGAAAAAATTAAATGCCTCAGTCCTTTCAGAATTAAAGGGAAAAAACAGCTTCAGTTGTGTTAAATAGACTTGTTGATGTAACATGCTGGTTCTTGGTCATCTGAACTTAGGATGTACACCAGTATTTCTTTGTGGAAGCTGTGCTACTAAAATGACTTATTTTTTTGTCATTTAATCACTCAGAGCATTTCTAGTAAGGAAAAGCAGGCATTAACAGACAGAGAAGAGAGCCTAGGAATTTATAATTTGTATGCCATTTCTTGACTGGTATAAACAGATAGACTAAGTATGTTGTCTCTCACAGAGCAATGTTTTACATATCAAAATGGCATAGCTTTAAAGCAAGCAGCATTTTAGTCTGATACGACACTCTTTTACCAAAGTGGTCATACAGCTCAAACTTTCCTGAAACAGTGACTCTGTTTTAATGTATAGCTATTGATGATGTAGGGCTTAATATAGACAAAGTAATTGGAAAAAGAAAGGAAATCTTCCTGTAAAGTTTATCAGTGCCTTTGCAACTGATTGGGAGACAGACAACTTTTCTGTTGGTTCATCTTTACTATCAGAATTTGGTGTACTAGACACCATGGCGGCTTACAGAATCCTGCTCAGATTATTTAACTCCTTTCTTCCCAATGCAGGTGCTGCTGTCCAAATATCTTCTGGGGAAAAATTCCTGATAGGGCATAGAAATGGTGAGGGATAAAGCTGGGGTGCGCTAATGGTACTGATGATATATTTCTTTTGGACAATACAAATAAACAGCCTGTAGACCTAGCATAAATAGTCTTGGGACACATTTCTATTATCTTTCACTGCTTTAAATTGCTCTTTCCATTGTTCCATCTGCTTTTCAGCAATGCTGGGTGGGCATTGGAGCAAGTGTGAAGAGATGTTGACAGGGAGGAGTATGAGGAGTATGGGAGCAGGATGCGCCTGGAGTAACAGCTCTGCCTCAACCAAAACAATTTATCACCAGTTTCCTCAAAGTTGCAAGAATGTACCAGAAAGAATCACCTCTGCCACTCATACAGCTTAACAGAAAATGGATATTTGTAAGGGCAAGTACCATCGTAAAAGGAAGGTAAGATATGGTTTGGGCAATCTAAGAATCTCAACTTCTACTCAATATTTTCAAAATTGGGCCCTGATGAATACAGCCCCAAAGGATGCCAGTTTCAGAGCTGCCTTACAAAACAGATTTACTTAATGGTGACATGCAGCCGAAGAATTGCTCTCCATTCTGCTAAATTACATTTCATTTCAGCACTCCAATCTGAAGCTATACCCAAGACCTGCATCAGTTTAGAAAAATGAGCCAGCAGCCTGGCTGAGCTTCCATCTCAAGCACGTTGTTTTTATGTGCAGTGATAAATGACTTTAACTTTCTGAACAAAGGGCATTTTCTTGTTGATCTATTTGAGAACATTGTAGAGAATTTGTAGTTAAATAAGGAAAAAAGTAGGACGACTTCTATGGAGAAATTAATTTTTAATGCTATTGAAATCAGGGAATTTTGAAAATACTGTGCATTTGTCATTTTTGCTTTGTACCTGAAAGCTGCACAAAAGTGCATTTCTCCCTGAAAGACAATGAAGTGGGAAATAGCCAGCTTTCTTTTACATTGGGGATAGAAAATGTATGAAGTAGAGAGACTACAGGTTTATGTAAAGATGTCTGGATTTTGCCTGAATTAAAATACATTCAAGGAAAAGCTTTCCAAAGTCTTTCACGTAACTGTGTACTAAACCATATCTTCCTATCCATTAGAAGTGCATATGCTTCACAGTGTTTTTAGTTTAAAAAATGATGTGTTAGAGCTCGAGTGTTCAGTCTCTAGTGCTAAATACATAAAATGCTCTCCTCTTCCTTATCCTTCTCTAGCCCAGGGTGGCCAGCTTAGTATTAGGCACGTTTTTGATTAAAGATGAGGTACAAATCTGATCCTGCATGGTAATTACTATATTTCAGTGTAAGTCACAGACTATTGCTGTTATTATTTATTCTTAGACAAAAACATTCATCTCCCCAACCTCTAACTACAGGCTGCAAAATTCCTGCTGGCTAGCCTTTTTCTATGAGTAAAAACTACATTATTTCTCATTTGCTCCAGTTGCTGTGGGCCACCTCACTTGTGACAGCTGAGATAGCTGCACTATCTGTTGTCCATTCTCTGTGGAAAGATTCGAAATTTTCCACTGCTCTCTTTCACTATGGATCAGAAACCAGATAACTTTTTAATGTTAAGGATGGTCACTTGCACCTCATACAGTCTCTTCCTGCTTAAACAAGTGCCCACACACTCGTCAGACCAGTCTCTCTAGAGAAATTTTGTTTTATCCTTCTTAGAGTAGGTGGGGGTATCTGTGCACACATGAGCCCGTTTTGGCAAACTCCAAGATAAACTGGACTGAAGACCAATGAGTTTATTAAATGTCTTTTCTGAAGATTTTCCCCACTGTGAAAAAAACTTTCTTTTTCCTCATTTTATACAAAACCAGATGCTAATGTAGAATGGAAGTCTGAACATAAGCAAAAAACCCAAGCCCCCAGCCTCCCATTTTTTTTCTCCCAGAGCTGTTTAATATAGCAAAACATCAACTGTAGAAAACTACTCCACTGTGAACTAGTGAGCCACTGCCTCCAGTATGTACGTCTTAGGTTGAGGCTGACACATTTGCAGCTGAACTTTTTAGGCTTGCCAGTTCTCTGGAACAGATGTATATTACAAAAAAGTTGGGAATTTCAAGATATATCTCATCAATTTACCATGTGTAACACATGTGAGACACTGAGCATCTAACAATAAGTAAAGGGAGGAGAGGCAGGGAGATACTAAGCAGACTACAAGACCTGCAGAAGTGCTTTCACCTTGCTAGAAACTTTTAGGACCTAAAACTTGTTAGTATTAAAATTTCTGCCTTGAAGAAGCTACATGCTTTAAGTAGTAACAAGAAGTCTTTTTTTTTTTTTTTTTTAAAGGAGTAAATCTGAAGATTTATTAATGGAAGAATCAATACAATCTAAAGTGGTTGATGGTCTTCAAAGTAGACAAATACACTAATGACATCACATTTCCTGCCATATCTTACTAATGAATGAGGTAAGCAAGGAGAGATCAAAGACGTATAAGAGGCTTGAATAAGGCATGTGTTTTCAGTGAAGAGAATAGAGGCAGCAAAACTACCACAATTAACCATAATTGAAACAGGATTTTTCACTCCTTTCCAACACATGGATAACTAGTTTTTCACTGTCATTGATATCCCTTTACATTAGAAATAACAGAAATGTGCAGGCAGCAGTAAAATCAGTCTTCAAAATCTGAGCATTTTAAAATGGAAAAAATAAAATTTATTTTAAGTACACAGTGTTCATGCTGAAGATTAGCTAAATCAATTTTATACTGAAAATATATATCTATATGCTTAGATATAAGGAAGAAATTCTTCACTATGAGGGTGGAGAGACACTGGCACAGGGTGCCCAGAGAAGCTGTGGCTGCCCCATCCCTGGCAATGTTCAAGGCCAGGTTGGACACAGGGGCTTGGAGCAACCTGCTCTAGTGGAAGGTGTCCCTACCCATGGCATGGGGTTTGGAACTAGATGAGCTTTAAGGTCCCTTCCAACTCAAACAATTCTGTTTCTATGATTCTATCATATGTAAGTGCCCATACAACATTTTCTTTGGGATTAATAGAATATTTTCTTTTATCTTTTTTAATGAGAATTCTATTACACTAACTCCACCACAAATTTTCCACTATTGTTTATAGACAGTTCAAGGATTTGAAGCCAAGACTTACTGCTGCAAAATTTCAGATAAAAGCTGTGAGGTAAGAGGGCAATATGCAGAACATCTCAGAGTTTCATATTCAAAGTAAAAAACACACTTAAGAAAACTGGATGTATAATGAAGAGGCAAAGAAGTGTTTCATGTTGTTGTTTTCCTCTCTGAAATCTCAGGCTCATTCCCTCTCCCTTGGCTTCTGAAGACACAACGGCTTACTTGTCAGCCATGAGTATTGCTTCCCTTTCTCAAGCACCTTTCCCCCACTTCTTAAAATAGTTTCCAGTGTTGGAGCATGAAGCCAGAAGTAGTAAGGTGCTACCATTATCCTGATTGGAGAGTTAAGGAAGGACTGCAAGTGTGGCTAGTCAGGAGGAAAATAGCCGTCTTACAATAGCAAATCCTTTAAGCAAGGAAATGTAAACAGGAATGATCCTAGGGTTTTAAGATGGGCCCTGTTCTTTGAAGCCTCTTTTAGCCAACATGACACCTGTCAAGTGTTGGACACCTGGCTGTGTGTTTTCAGAATGTGCGACCTGATAGTTGCTGTCACTGTATCTTACCTCATGAGAGGCAAAGGAGGTCTGACACTGGCCCCAGAGTGGTTCCTGTGAAGACTGGGACTGCTTTGGGACTGTCTCTAGCAAGTGCTGTCATCTCCGTCTCCAACAGCATCTGATCTACTTTTGGGGACTGTTAACACAAGGTGGACCAGCCTTATTTGCCTAGAAAGGAGTAAGGTGAGCCAGGGTCCTCCCCTACCTTACTGGGCTTTTTGTTCTTGAGATACTTTGCTGGAACAAGGGGCACAGCAAAGAGATGCAGCAATAAAAGAGTGCTGGACGCAGGGATCCTGCTAGCCCTCAGCTTAACCATAACCTTCAGGTTATAGAGGATTCCGCAGGATAAGAAGAGCTTGGAGGTGAAATGGTGAAGATGAGGCAAATGGCTTATAACTAGCCAGGGACTGCTATGTGTATTTCTGAGGATGTGGTTAATGCTAGTTTTGGGTTTATGCTTTGTGCCTAAGGAGCTTGAGGAAGTAGGGTTCATACCTAAATACCACAGGACCCACATGCATGGATGAAGACTAGTGCCAGAGAGGGTTTATGCTGTGGGAGAGGCCTCTGCAGTGGTTAGTGCCTTGGTTAGTACTGGGGACACTAACACCTGAGAGAGAATAAGCTCACGGTTTGTCAGGGGTGGAGAAAAAGTTGAAATCTTTGACCCAAGAATGAGAGTCAGGTCTGGCCAACGCATGGGAGAAGGAGGCAAAGGGAAGGATAGTGGTGGGGCAGGAAGGAAGGTGGAGTCGGGAGAGTCACATTTGCTGCTCTGCCTGTTGCATGGGAAATAGGAGGGGGAACAGTGACTCCCTGCACATTGTGACTCTGCACTGCAGTGGCAGCCAAATGGGATTTATGGGGCTCCAGCACTGGCATACTTGGAAGCTGAGCATATAACTTGTAATGCCAACTTAGTGAATGCCTGTAGCTGATCTGAAGATCTAGATTTATTGCTGGTTGCTACAGGACCTTTAGGACTTGTGCTGACAAAACCCACTGGTGTATGGGTGCTTTTGCAGGAGGAAGATGTCACTGTACTCTGATTTAGGCTGCACTTAAGGCAAGGATTGCAGTTAAAGAGCTTGGCAACAGGGTTTCAATACTAATGTTTATTTTTGCCTCCTTTGTATGGCAGGTTAAGGAAAGGGTTGGTGATAAAACAGCTGGCTCCCGCTGTGCAGGAAGGACTGGGAGGAGGGTATGTATAAGCAGGGGTGAGTGCTGGATGCCACCAGTAAAAGCAGTTTTCAAGGGAGGCTGCTAAGAGCGAGGAGAATCAAAGAGATTGGAAGAAGGAATAGTGAGGGAGAAAAGTGTGAGGGAAGAGACAAAAGCCAGATGCAGTTTCCTAGGGCTCCTCTTTTCATCTCTATCCTTCCTCCTGTCTTCAGTGTACATCCTGACTTAAAGCATACTCTCTCAGAAACAGTACACTACAAACTACAGCTTTCTATTACGATTACAGTAAATGATCTGATATCTGCTTAAGTGACCTGGCCACATTTAACATCTCGAAATCACTGCAGCTTCTTTGGGTATCAGTTGTTGTAATTCACAAGAACAGGAATAACGTGTTAAACGTAGTATCCAGCTACTACGGATCACAAAGAAGGTGCATGAAGGGCTGTTATGTATATTAATATCTGTATATATCTTCGTATTTATATCTATGTCTATACCTTCTGCATCTATGCATATATTTGTATATAAGTGAAGTATTGAAACACCAAGAGTAGCCAGCTCTCAAGAAAAGCAGAGTTGCTTCTGGCTTGAACAAAAGGAGAAACAAGATACTGAGAGCGCGGGTGACATGGTACTGCAACTTGAAAACTAATTACAGAAAGAACAGAATTTAAATAACATTTGGAGGCAACAGCAGGAAACACAAGAAACAGGTGTTTAACAGGATTTCGTTTGACTGTTTAACCTCTTCATTAATTCCAAAAACCAAACTCTGTCAGACTTTAGCTTTACCTAGTTTCTGTAGTTGTACTTTTGCCTGTTTCACACCTCAGAGCATTTCTTCTGCTGTTCATTTGCCTCTAGGGATACAGGCCTCTGTTTCTAAGTTCTTTTGATCTCCATTGTATGTGTCACTGTCTCTTCAGCAGTCAATAGGATTACACGGCTATGAATAAGGCCTAGCATTTGTTACTCTGCTCTGCAGATTCACTAAAGAATCTGCAGGAGAGATCTCCTTACAACGCTGGATGAAATTTGTTGCCAAAGACCTACAAACCAAGGAAGGCTTTTCTTTGTTATGACTGTAAAATATAAAAGCATAAACAAGTGTTTTTCAGTGTTTTGGGTATTGGTATAGTCTGAAGGGTTATCTGTTAATAGAATAGGTCTCTCACTGCTGACACCCTACTGAGCGACTGGGACTACATAATACTGAAGTGGCTTTACATCTTCAAAGATGTAATGACCTTTTAGGAAAGAGCTCTTTTTCTCTCTAGCATTTTATATTCTGTTTTGCACTGGTTTTTGAATTTAGCAAGTGAAAAGGAACAGAAGAGACATCTGTTTTAAAAGTCACCTTTTAATGATATGAGTGTTTACTTCTATCACGATTTTAAAAAGTTTCTTCCTGAATTTCTTTGAAGGGTTCAGGATTTAAAGAGAAGAAATCATTATAGGTTTATATGCAAGACTAACACTGTAAAAGCATGCTTTCTTTAGGATGGGGTTTCAACAACTTTGGACAATAGACAGTACTGATGTCAGGTTTTGCCTGCGTGAATCCCCCCGCTCTCTTCCTACACCCATTTAGACCTTTACATGACAGAGACTTTTACATATGCGTCTCCTACTCCTTAGTCTTGTTTCCACAGAAACTTATCCCATTAGCTGCTGCTGCTTTTTGTTATTATTCTTTCCTCTCCTCTTCCTCATTGCTTTCCACTCAGTGTGCAGTCCAACCTGCTGCCTGATGTTCTTCCAACAAATTCATGGTTTTGACACTAGAATCTTTTTACTTCCTCCTCTTTTTTTTCCCTAATTTTTTATTAGCTTTTTTTCCCCCTGCACATGCTATTCAAGCCTCCTTAATAATCTCACTCTTCTCCAAATAAAGTGATTTGTCTTTTCACACTATTACAGTATATGTATCTATGAGAACTATTTCTATATCATGTCCTCTCCTCCTTGACCTTCCTTTCTAACCAGAGAAGGGTTAGACTCTCTGTCATGACACTGAACGCATCAGCACACTCTGCAACCTCTTGCTTCAAGGAGTTTGTCTGGCTGAGCTCAGACCTCTGACATTTGTTGACAGCTCTTTTTTACTTGCTGGATGTTAGCTCCAGGGCTGCTGGTAGCTTGCATTCTTCTAACAAAGATCCTGCTTAACCTCCTTCCCTATTCATACCGTTGATTATGATCTGTAGATATTTCATTCTCATCTTCCAAATTCCTCTTTTTTTCTCTTTTTCTGATGGAAATGCACCAAGAACACATTTGCAATGTGCAGCGACCATGCTGGTCTCCAGGATGTGGCTGTTGAGAGCGGAAAGAACAATCCAGAGCTGAAGGGCCCATCACTAGGTGTACCTGAGTATCTAGCTCAGAACTTCCCTCAGATTCCCTAGCTTGAGCACATTTTGTGATCTTGAAGTCAAAAGTAATCAGCAACAGATGGAAACAGATCTATCAGTTAATATGGTCCAAACCCTTAAACGTGGCTTGTTTAAAATCAGTGTTTTGGGCTACATTGCTAGTCTCCTAGGAAGTATGAAAAGAAACAGGTTGGGTGTACCTGCAGGATACAGGAGACTACATGAGTGGATCCTGATAGCTTCCTATGTAGCAGGGTGGTTTTGAAGTGCTTAGACTGATTTAACCCAATAAGCAGACAGATGCTTTGTAGACCTGATGTTACACCATTTCTCACTCGAGTTGCTTCCTGTATGGCACTTCATCTTTTATGATCTTAATTAATACTAATTGGTATACGATCGCCTCTAAAAATATTATTCTATGAGGAAAACTATTCTCTAATGTTACAGGGATTGGTATTTGAGAAATCATAATGTACTACAGCCCTATGTAAATGATTAAATAGGTGATATTCCTCTGTTTTGTGTGTATCTATCTACATATTGCTTTTCTTGATAGCTTATGTTGTAACTCACACACCTGGAAATTCCACCGTGTATTTTAAACCACTCCAGAAGTAACGCATGGCTAAAGGTGATCACACTTTTGAAAACTGTAGTGAAAAAAACATTATTAAATAAGGGATATAGCTTTCTTCCTTCTTTTTATTTTCACTTTGCTTTCAATCAGCATACTGATTCTGCTCTTATGAAGAATTCACTCCTGCATTTAATATGTAAGGATGGTTTCATCTTTGGTCCATTCCTGTTTTGAAAAGGAATCCTTCTGCATACATCCCCAAGATTCCCTTTCTCTTTCAGCAAGTACTGTGATTACATACATCTGAAAGCAGAGATCTTAGATCCTAGTAAACAAAACCAGAGGAATGACATAATCTTTAAAGCTGGCTATGACACTGAACTCACAATTCACATCTTATTTTTGTCAGCAGCATGTCCAAACCTCCAAGGTCATTCTTGAAGAATCACAGCTGTAATATCTACAATGACTGAACTACAGGAAAGCTGCAGTTAGGTCTTACTGCCTTGTCACTGCAGATGAAACAAATAGTAGTTAGCATTACTGTCTACTGATTTTGCAGCCTGTTTTGTCCAGGAAAACCTAATCCTAATTATTAATAGGATGATAAAATACTATGCTAAATACCCTCCCTCCTGCCCTGCGTGGTTGGCTCAGATAAGGAGCATGATAGTGTTGATCGTCCACAGCTGAATCAGTCTCATTCCTCCTTATGGTGGGCAAGTGCAGAGAAAGGTGATGGAATGGGCTGGGAGGGGAAGTCAGGGAATTGAGTAGGGCCAGGTGGGGTTTGGAGGCCATCGGGGGAAGGGGAAGTTTCCAATAGGAAGCAGGGAGAGGATAAGGCCAGTAAGCAGCCTTTCAGTGGAGAGGAAGAAACACTCTGAGCTCCCTCCAAATGGTAAGTGTTTGCATTGTCAGTAAGAGCTGCTGGTCAAGGAGGAGGTGTTCAAATTAGTTTCTGGGCTGGAAGAGTGTTGGGAAATTGATTTGGGCATTTTACTGTACCTTAGCAATCTAATTTTCAGAGTAAGTTTTACAGGGCTTGCTGCCAATTGTTTCAAACAGAGCTTGAAAAATGCTCCTACCTAAGGTAAATACTATCAACCCCCAGAAGAATACAACTGCTGTTTCAAAGCACTTACATAAACATATGTTCCACATCTACAATTATTTGCTTTACAGAATTAAATTTCTTTTAAGTGCTATTAATGGTTTGGAAGGCCTATACCAGCCTCCTGAGTGTACAGGCAATTTGATCCCAAGCATCTGATTTAGAAGGTCTGCAAAGCATCTACTTTGTATGTTTGCAAGCAGTCCAGGACAAATTGTTTGATAATGCTCTTACAGACACAGGCTATATGTGGTAAAATGACAGATGCCATGGACAAACGGGAGTCTTTAAAATGCTCTAAGTACTTGTACTATAGGTGATATGATGTAAGCAATGTTCAAAGGTCCAAAACATTGTCTCATATTAAAGGTAAGGGACTAGTTTGGTTGTTGTGTGGTTTTGTTGGGGTTTTTTTGGCTCATCTTTTTGCTTTATTCATCTTGGGCTGAGGCAGTTTGGCTTAGTCTGAGGGAATTGGAGAGCAGTTGCTGTCCTAGCCCTGGGAATTGAATTTTGGTAGGCAAGATGGCACATGCTGCTTGCAGCCTGTCGCTAGCTGCAGCCAATTGATGGGGCCAACTTCGGGGCAATAAAGCTGAATACTGAAAGACATTCTAGATTTAATCTCACAGGATTCAGAGGAAGGAGATGAGAAACTTGGAAAACAAATTATGTGTCATACGCAAAAAAAAAAAAAAATCCTTTCTTGCTCTTGGCAGGGAACCAAAAGAAATTCTGATGCAGATGTTTAATACTGTATGGGTGTCATGCAAGTAAATTTATTTTGGCTGTACCACTGCTCCAGCAATTCAAGGACCTGTAGCACAGACTTGTTTTTCTGTCTGCAGCAATCCCTGCATAAAGTGATTGAACTTTGTTTTAAAACTGTGCCAGTTCCTTGTCCCAGCTGCTTTGGCTTGAAGGTTGATCCAGAGTTTCATGCCGATAAGTGTGAAAGCACTTCCTCCCCCCAATTCCAGTTTCATTTGACTCACTACCAGTTTGTATTTACTTGAACTCTTACTGATGTTATCTCTGAAACACCTCTCACTTTCCTATTTGTCCCTTCTCAACTGTGTTTTGTCCATTCCCTTAATCATCTTTCTATTCTTCCTCTGTACCCTTTCTAGCTTACATGAGTGCTTTTCAGAATGTAAATAACCAAAAAGTAATCCAGTGTATCAGTGAAGCTTTTCAGAAGGAACATCTTCTCTTTTTTTCCAAAGCTATCTTGGAGGCCACCAGGGGAATGATACCTTAAGATGTCATTAGCTTTTTCCACACCTGCATCACATTAACAGCTCACAGCCATCTGCTGTTTGAACAGTGTATCCTGATTTTCCTCCTTATAGCCATCTCCATTACTTAATCTCATGGAAATAGTAAGAATTCTTGTTATTGATCTTTAATCATACAACTCCATCTCCTATCCTGTAAAATGACTTTTCATTTTGATGATGAGAACATGTTATTGCCTGTTGGCATAGATACCCAAGAGCTCCAGTCATATTGGGCAGCATTCTGCAAGGTCATATCTGAGGGGGAGAAAAAAAGGGTGAATCCTTCACTGATCACATAAAACCTCCAAACTTTCCCAAGCTGCATATAAAGCCTAAAACATGACCCAGAATATGAAATGTGAAGAACTTGGTCATGGTTTATGCAGGTTGGTGGTCTTGGTTACAACAGCCTGGTGAGCCCTCACATGGTTTCAAAATATCCACTGTTTTGGATTAAAGTTGTAAGTGAAACAAAATAGGCAGAACTAAGGTAACTGAAGTTGAACACAAGCACTCAGACTTACAGAACTTTTGTGTATTAATCAGAGCCTTGTGAAGAAAAGTTTACCTGAACATTTAGGAGTTTTATCAAAGAATTACAAATTCAAATTTACAGAAAGCTAGAGAATAAATCGCTGCATGCAAATTCAAACATACCTGAAGTGCTGAAATGAAATGTTTATACTGAAAAGAAATGCTGTGCAAGAATTCTTTGGTGTGTCAACAATTTCTTGTAGGATTTATTGAAAGGTTAATACAAGTAAAGACTATTTGCTCAATAAAATGGAAGCTAAGCAATAAAAAGATGAGCTCCGACAAATATAAAATGTCGGGAATCTCTTATTTAACAGCTATCATAGCAGCAATATCATCTTTCTTGAAGTATGTTATATATGCATCTTGGTTGATGAACAGCTAACTAATCTTGTAAGGCTAAAAGCTAAAGAAAAAAAAAATCACAGACAGCAGCATGGCTGAGCAATCTTTACATCTGGAAGAGAATACATGGTAAAATTAAAAGCTTTTCAGAATCACAGCCAGCCAGACATCCTTTATGCTCAGCATCGTGTTTATGTCTCATGTTATGCTTCCCTGAAATGATCTTTTTGTTTTGATTTCTTTTTTTTTTTATACATTTAGGATGAATAAATCTTCTGTGAATCAGCTATAACGACTTCCATCCTGCTTTCAGTGTCCTGAGCCAACTCAATCTGACAGAGAATATTTGTACTGCAAGAGAGTCCCTTTACTTGGGAAACTTAACATAGTATTTCGAGTGACACAGTGCTGAGAGGACCATGATTTTTAAACAATTCCAATCCACCCATTGAAAAGCAGTTTCTACTTCTGATATTAAATTCAGCAGCATGGCCTGAAAAATTCCACTGAAGAGATTAGTTTGGTTAAACGTAGTCACACAGAATCATTTAGGTTGGGAAAGACTCTTTAAGATCAACCACTATGATTCTATCATTAACATAACAAGTCCACTAGTAAACCATGTCCCAAAGTGCCATGTCTACATGTCTCTTCAATACCTCCAGGAATGGTAACTCAAACACTTCCATGTGCAGCCTGTTTCCAAAGTTTGACAACCCTTTTAGTGAAGACATTTTCCCTAGTATCCAACCTAAACCTCTCTTGGTGCAACTTGATGCTGTTTCCTCTTGTCCTATCATTTGTTATGTCAGAAAAGAGACCGACACCCACCTCACTGAACCTCCTTTCAGGCAGTTGTACAGAGGCTTAAGGCCACCCCTGAGCCTCCTTTTTCTGCACACTAAACCACCTCAGTTCCCTCAGCCGCTCCTTGTACGACTTGTGCTCTAGACCCTTCACCATCTTTGTTACTCTTCTTTGGATGCATGTAATGCAAACTTCTATAAACTAAGGTGTGGTTTCTTTTTGCACTCCATTTATATTCAGTAGCCCTTCTAGGGTGGAGTGATTTATATCTGAAAATAAAATGTCTAAATCAGGTGAGAGGATTTGTGTTCTGTCTTTTTCTGTTGGCTACAAAGAGAGTATAGGATGAAATGCTCAGATGCAGGATTCTAAGTTACATATAAAAATCTTTTGTCAAGCAATGGCACCAATTGATATAACTATATAAAGGAAATAGTAATTCATCAACCATATCTTTTCTATAAATCTATCTTCTGTATGAATATGTGGTTGGGCTGAAAATGGGTCATGATAAATCCAGCCTGCTTTAAAGTGGATCAGCAGTGCCAATTTGCAGATCTCACCTAAGCTAGGGGGTTTTTTTTCTACTGAGAATTTGAGGATAGGGCAATTCCTTTATAATGCCCTTAAGCACGTAGTCCAAACCCCACCTAGCAGTGGACATGCCAAGAAGCTCATATTATTTGCATACCCTTAGCCTGAAGCCTCCTTCAGGAGTTAAACAGCTGAGGTTCTACCTTGGGGTTGGTTAGAACTTCACAGATCTGACCAGAGAGTATAGACCTGTGCTCAGCAGCAGCTCTTCCCGACAATCAAGAGCCACTACAAAGGAAGCCTTTTAGGGGCCCTTTATCTTTCCAGAAGTCTTCAGTTGCTATAACTTGCTGTAGTTGCCAGAGTCCTGGACAAAATGCATTCCCTAATAACACATCTTTTTGAATGCATATGTTAAATAATGTATGTTCTATATTCTAGTTTAGTTAGTCTATGTCTCAAGTGAGTACTTCCAAAACAGGATATAGAACCTTCCTGAGCTATGCACAGTACTTGAAGGACTGTGCCAAATCTGAATCTACCATGAGTTAATAATTATGGGTTTAACATCTTGCAAATTTAATTTTTAAATGAGAACAAGAGAATTTAAACTCAGCTTTCAGGTCTCTGAGGGCTTCTTTTCTTTCTGTTCCCTATTCTTCCTTTTCCTTGTTCAGCTATTAAAGAGTGAAAAATGGACCAGAAGAGTAGAAGTAATTTGGATATTGAGCCAATGTGTTAACTCTTCTACCATTGCCGTTAGAGCCACTGTAGTTGGAAAACAAAGTGAAAGAAATACCTAAAATTCCTCCAACTGGAATACTGCATTTTTTGACTCCACGTTTTCCTGAGTGCTAGAGACTACTTTTATTAGTATATTAAATCAAAATAATAATAATAAAATAAACAGAAACACTTTTGGTTACAGGTTTGAAATTATAGTCCTGCTTATATTTCTTTTTGTGTATTGAAGATTAGAACAAATATAAGCCCAATTACAATCACAGAAGCCAAAGATATATGCAAGAAGTGACTGAAACACCCAACCCATGATAAACCAAAAGTGAGAAAGTATAAAGTATATCGATTTCTCCTTACAAGAATCTTGCAAAGTGTGTTTTCAGCTCATGACAGTAGAAACGTTGCACAAGCTAGATGATTTAACAGCTAATAAAATATGTCCAAACTATTTGGTACAAATAAAAGGCTAGACCAAATTCTCACTTGGTTTTCTTGGATGTACATCCAAAATGCCTATATTTGCAAGAAGAATTTGTGTAGGGAAGTCATGGTATTTAAAATACCAATGGAAATTCAAGTATTCTATTCTGCAACTGTGCTAAAATTCATGCTTTAGGCAATGCCTTGTGAGAAACATAAGCTACTGCTGTGCATCAAAATGAAAACTCTAGGACTTTTACTCATGCATCTGTATTAATGTGTTATGTGCATCTAAACCCAATGGTTGGGCAGCTGGCAGGGCGGGAGGCTAAAACCTTCGACATCGAGCACCTAGAGATGCACTCACTGGCCCAGTTCACGTACCTGGAGCCAGGAAGCATCCGCCACATCTACCTCTACCACAGCTCCCTTGGGCCTCTTCATCCCCTCACAGCACAAAGCTGCTGTCTTTGTGCTGGACAAGGTAAGGTGGGACTTTGGAGGTTGGAGGGTTCTGGTGCTGGGGATGAAAAGCTGGAGATGTCCCGTCAGTGTGTGCTTGAGCCCAGAACCCCTGCCGTGTGCTGGGCTGCACCCCAGAGCGTGAGCAGCAGGTCAGGGAGAGGATCCTGCCCCTCTGCTGCGCTCTGGGGAGACCCCCACCTGCAGTCCTGATCCAGCTCTGGGGCAGCAACGCAAGAGGGACGTGGAGTTGTTGGAGTGAGGCCAGAGGAGGCCACAAAAAAGAGGGAGGAGCACTTCTGCTGTGAGGAAAGGCTGAGTTGGGGTTCTTCAGCCTGGAGAAGGCTCTGAGGAGACCATATTGTGGCCCTTCAATACTTAAAGGGGACCTATAAGAAAGGTGGGGAGAGACTTATTAGTAGGGCCTAATAGATAGGACAAGGGGTGATGGTTTTAAACTAAAAATGGGAAAATCAGGCTCAGCGTGAGGAAGACATTTGTTACCATGAGGGTGGTGAAGCACTGGTACAGGTTGCCCAGAGAGGTGGTGGATGCACCATCCCTGGAGACGTTCCAGGCCAAGCTGGGTGTGGTTCTGGGAACCTGATCTAGTTGAAGATGTCCCTGCTTGTTGCAGGGGGGTTGGACTAGATGACCTTTGAATGTCTCTTCCAACCCAATCCTTTCTGTGATTCTGTGATTGCTTTATCTTCCTCTTTGTATATGTGCAACCAGGAGGAGCTGAGAAAGCCCTGCTTGCTGGGGACGAGAGTTCCCATGTGGTTTTGTGGGGTTATATACAAAGGATAGGGCTTGCTCTGCGGGTGGTCCCTGTGCTTGGGGCAGTGTTAGCACCACCCCAGCAATCCCTGTGCCCTTTTGCAACCCCTCTGCATGGTGCCCTAAACCCTACAATGGTGTAATTTTGGCATTCTGAACTGCAGAACCACTCAAAAATCTGTCCTGGTGTGCCTCAGGGCAGAAGTTGTCCCTTGCCCTCCTTATACTTTGTCATACAGCTGAAGTGACTTGTCTGCGCTTGCTTTGGAGGATTAGTCCCTGAGGAGTTTGAACATGAGTCAGCTTACACCCTTTGGCTTGCATGGTCCACATGGCTTGTGCCTTGTAGATGCTATAGGCATTCTCTCTCTTCTTCCTCAAATAAAAGAGGTGCTGTCTTCCTCTCTCTGCCTCTAATGGAGAGTAAATGAGTGCAAGGAGTGATGGGGTAAAGAGAGGAGAGTGTTTATGTATTCATCCTCTGCAGTACCTCCTCTTTTTACTGCTGGGAAGTAGAAGACAAGCTAATTCCCCGTATTTCCTCCTTTCTCAGCTTTTTTTTTTTTTTTCCCTGCTTGTCCCTAGGCTGTAGGGAACTGGGAACTGGGGACTAAAACTTCCTCCTTAGGCCGCTGCTGCAAATCCAGCTCAGGCTAGCAATGGCTGTTCCGGTGTATGGAAAATTCGTTTTCCCCAGGTTTCAGTGGACAAGGAGCTGTATTTCAAAAAATAATTGACAGCACTGCTAGAAGTCTTAGCAGATAACCCAAAGGCTGAAGTCTTGACATCCCCAGAGATCTCACTGAAGATCTGAATCACATCCAAAGGGCAATGGAAGATAATTATGCAGTTCAGATGCTTTATTCTACATATCTATTTTGGAGGGAAAAAAAAAATCCACGTAGACATATTCCTAGGAATATTCATCAGGTACATGTCCTGTACACATGCACTGTTAATAGAATTGTTAAAGGCTTATAAAACAGTGTAGCTTGCTGCTCACACATGAACTAGCTGTCTAGCATTTTGCTGAAAGTGTGATGAGAACATTGTGATCATATTTTACTGATTGCTTCTGTCTTTCTAGAAAAAATAATGCTTACTTTAGCTTAGGCCATAAAGCTCTGTCCAGCTCTGCATGCCATGGTGTTTCTGCCTCATCACTTCAGCTGTTCTGCTAAAAATGTGTTATTAAAATGATATTATATTTTTTTAAGAGAGTATTGCAAAAGGGTCAAGAAAACAGCAAATACCTGGAGTTGATTTGGAGGATCTAAGTAAATATGAATATAACACTGTATCAGAACACCACCACCTCATTGCTCTTTCCTTAAAGATTTTGTTATTCACCATTTATCTCAGAGCTAGACAGACAGATGGCAGTAATCCCTCCTGATGTATAGCGCAGTATATGTAATGTTCAAATAACACATTACAACAAATAACACATAAGTTTCCCACAAAGTACAGTCACTTTGTACTAAAATTGATGTATTTATTAATATTTAATATTTCCGCTGTGTGAGCTTCAGTAGCAGCTTTCTGTAGGCAATTTGTCTTTTATTTTCAGGCACATATAATTGTATGCAATAGTAGGAATATAAAAATATTTGCAGGTAAATTTTACTTAAAAATCTCCTCAATTTAAAAATATTCAAGGATGTTGAAGAATATATTCTAAATGTTAACTAAAGAGCAGTTAAATGTTTTTCAAACTGCCCATCTTACAAACAAGTAAGAATGTCTGTTTTAAAAAGTCCTGTGTTGACTGTGTTAGCAAATATTTGGATTATTTTCTATTTAATGACAATTTAATCTTTGAATACATTTATAAAGTTCTGCAGTGTTGACACTAGTACATATTTCATTTCTTGCAGATCGGTATAATGCCGAAAGAATCTTTGCGCAAATATATTTAAAGCTCTTCATCTTTAGATCTGAAGTTATTGATGTGGATGGAGTTAGAGATATTTATCACCATATTTACTTTGATCCCCTTTTCTGCAAAAAGTCAATAAGCTGAAAAATTCATGTATCTGGAGAAGCAGGGAAGACGGTTTCATCTGCCACTGAAAGTAATCTCTTAGGCATAAAGGATTGGCTGACTTCTGGATGTGAGTGGGTACAACCTAGATGTCTCGCAGATACTACATGTGGCATAGCAGTCTTTTGTCAAAGCAGAATTTATGGATGTTTCCTTGCTACTAGATAAGAGGTGTGTAATACAATTCTATTAATTACTATGAAAAGCAGGTAGCAGTACAATAAAAGGAAATACTGACTGCGGGTACCATTGTATGTTACCTTGTATGAACAAAGAAAAGGGGGAGGGATCAGTTGACTCCTTTTGTAAATATTTGAATATTCATAAACATTTGTGAATATTTTGTGAGTATCTGAATATTGAACTGATGGGCAGGGATCCCCAACCTGTGTTCCAAAAAAACCCAACTTTTTCTTGGCCTACTGGTTTGGATAGAAAACATATGTCATATGGTGAAGTGTGTTTTGTACAATATATTTTTTCATTCTATAAGTAGCACTTATCAGTTTGTTGCTTCAATTTAAAATAACTGCTTATTGTATCAGATACAGACCACACTACCTGTATTCAGGCCATGCTATTACCTATGCACAAAGCATGTAAAACTTTCCAGCTTTCTAAGGCCAGAAACACTTGAAAACAGAAGTGGGACTAAAATATGCACTGTTTCTCAAAGAACAAAACTAAACTAATTGTCTAATTACCTCTTCCCAAGCCCTGAAAACTTCTTTGTCCTGGAAAAGGGGTTGAGTAATAAGAAGGTGCAGCAAGTGTACAGCAAAGGGCAGAGGAAATAAATGTGAAAGACAGTTGCATTCAGTCCTAGATACTTCAAAAGCTGCTCTGAGGAGACTTTCTAACATCTCCCACTCCGATGGTAAAATTACCGCCTACTCGGCATATTATTGATGTGTATTCAAAGTCATAGCTATGAGCTTGCTTTTAAAGCTGGTGTTTTAACTGTTTTCTTTGGTATGCAAGGCCAGCAGAGATGTGCTGACAGTAAACCAGGTTCAACATTTTCTTGTATATCAGTATTGTTTGTTAAGTTCTCATCTGCACTGGCTGTGCAAAACATGCTGACAGGAAATAAAATGTTCAAGTGTCAGTGAATCAATTTGTCCAGGGGATTCTTCATTCAAGGTTATTATGTATGAGAAGAACTTTGTGTGATTGTCAGCTTGAGTTTGTAGAACTGACGGATTGGGGAAAACAAAACCAAATTTAACTTGCTAATACTGTATTCTTTACAGGAAAATAACTGTCAGACAACAACTTATAAAGTTCCTGCCGGCTGCTTTTATGGCCACTTTGCAGGCAGAACTACCATTTATATGGAATTTGAAAGCGCTACCACCCTCTCCTGAAGGTTTCATTGTGATCAAGCTAAATCTGTATAGAATGGGATAGTTGGGTCCAGAACCCCTTCAAAAGCAACATAAAAAGCTGTTGATAAACAGCCTGTCCCTTCTGTGAAACAGAGGTGCAGAAAAAACATCTTTAATAGAAGTGTCTGTGAAGTAACCAGATTTAAGATAGACTATTTTTTTGTTCTCTTTTAAAGCAGATAAATAGAAGAATTTTCCTCTTCAAGTTGAATCTTTTTTCTTTTGAAAGCACTGGTGTCGCATAAGAAGTAAGAACTTCCTATGGAGACTGCAAAATCAAACAAAAAAGCCCTTGGCCCAAACCCAGTCTGCAAACCCTCCTCCATGTGGGATCTAAGGGTAACAATATCCTGGCATCGCTTCAGACCCCTTTCACACTTGAGCTGAGAAGGAAGGGGAGCAGATTCTCTGGAGCTTCACACAATCCACATCTTTCTTGTTTCCCTCTTTACCTCTGGTTTGTAAAGGTGTTTCAAATACCTAAAACTGATGTTTGAGTCTGAGGAAAATAGATGCTAGCAAATTTCATTTCCAGCTTTGAAAAAAGGTCTGTTTTTTGCTTAACTATATATAATTTGTTAGAAAGGCAAATTACATTAAGAAGATTCAATAGAAAAAAGAATTGGTTTTAGGAATAAACAAATATAGGTTAGCTATGAAATGTCTTTGTTCAGAGACTGGGAAAAGAGTTTAACTGAAATGCATGTATTTTCTACAGATTTTTTTTGTGCTTTCAAGACTGATGGAAGATAGAGTTGACTAAAAGGAGAAATTACAGATCTGAAATTCATTCTATATATTTGCAATTGATACTTAATAAGATACATTCAGATATAGTGCGGATGTAATAGGTACTGAAAATAGTAGACATGGAAGAAAATTACATCACAAAAATGAATTAAATGGGTTTCAAGCCATCCATTACACAGTGGAAATAAACTTAGAAGAAGAAGATATGGCTTGGCTTACAAAACATTTTAAATGAGTATATGCATTAAAAGGTTGTGTCAACATACACACGCAACTTCAGTGACCTTGTCTGGTAGAGGATGGGGAATTTTGCCTTCCGACTGCTGCAGGCTAATTGGTACTGCACTCCTGCTTTCCAAAAATAGAACGATTAACACTATTCTTTATTTGCAGAACCCCTTTTCTCTTAGATACTGCAAGGCTTTCGATTAACACTATTCTTTATTTGCAGAACCCCTTTTCTCTTAGATACTGCAAGGCTTTTAAATAAGAAACCTTACAGTATATTTGTGAAATGAGTCAGATATTTTAACTGACATGTTGAAGCACAGTAAGTAGTAAGAAGTAAAAAATGATGTACCAAGGAGATGTGTCAGTGGCAAAAGCTGGCTGAAGAGTCCACAAACAAAACATGTACTTAACTTTGGTTAAAGCCATAGAGGGAATGTTACATGTATTCTGAACTTGAAAAGCATAAAGGTAAATAGCTTGTTCTAGCTTTGACAAACTTTGCATGAACTCTGTTAAAGTTTCAAAAGAAGAGATTGAGGGAAATACTTGGTTGCTTTTCCTTAAATGTGTGTCCCACCTGCGCAGCATGGGTGCAGCCGATTACATGAGAGGTGGGTGAGCCATCTAGGCATTTCAACCACTGTTACAGCAGGCAGGGTTTGACTTTTCTGTTTCCTCCCTCAGCTCAAGGAACTGGCAGAACCAGCAAAGTCTGTGCCATGTCAGCACGTCCAACAGAAAAGTTTGCCTTGTGAGGCAATACATGTACCTTGTTTGTTGATGGAGTGAGAGGTACTCACTCCACTGACAATAGTTAAGATGACTGCAAGTAGTAACAAGGCTAAAGATTATTACCGAATGCTGAAATATTGTCTAGCCAAATGTGTAGAAAATGTGGAGGAATCACTGACACTTGATTATAAAGAAATGTACAGAAAAAATGACTAAGAATAGTTTCTCTTCCGCCCGCCTCAGGCAGATTTATCACTAAATCCATTTTCCAAACTGATCAATCTCAATTTCTAAATAGTTCTGTGCTAGTTACGCTTGTTGGAAGATTGTTTCCCAACCTCAATGCATTGAAGGTTAGAAATATTTATCTAACTTCACGACGTGTTTGTTCTCACGTCAACATCACCCTTTAGCTAAAATACTCTTTTCTCCTTTCTGGTTTTTACTTCAATTATATGTTTGTAAACAGAACCCCTGTCCTCAGCTGTTTTTTTGACAAGTTCAAACAGTCTTTCAACAACCTCTTTGCAATTGTATAGCCGTTTAAAAATGGATCGACCTGGCAGAATTATCGAAAATACCGGTTATTTTATCTAATATTTTGCATTCCATTCTTTCAGAATTCTGTTGTGATGATTATTTGCTTTCAAAGACAAAATAAGCTTCTTAGCAATTTCCCTACCCTTATTCGGTTTAGATGTTCAGCCTTTTGTTTCATGCTCAACATCATCTACTCTGATTGAAATGAGGCAGAGTATTTACTTCATTTTTGGGCTGTACCCAGATTATCTTTAATCTCTGTCCCATTCTTCCTGCATAGCTACTCCATTCTCTGCCCCTGACCCCCTTTCCCCTCCCCGTTTGTTTTAATATCCTTTGCAAAGTCTAATTTTCACTGTATATCAGCATTTCTTCATCTCTAACGCTCAGATGCTTTGCTGCTCAGTTTCTTGTTGGCTCTGCATACTCAACATCAGGTTTTGTTGCCGCTATCCATTTTATTGGGCAACCCTATTTACACATTTAAAATAGTAATTAAGGGTTTAAATGAGTAAAACGCACTTCCTAAATGCAGTACTGCACTGTGCTTCACAACTTGCAGGTCAGGTTACTTTGTCAGCTTGATTTTGTTACCCTAAAGGAAACTCTCATTAGACAGGTGCAACCTTCCCTTTGCTTACTTAGCATTGCTTAGTATATACCATTTTGCATTTATATGTTGGCTTCCAAGTTATATTCTGGGTGAAATACCGATTTGTGTTCTATAAAGATTTATGTAGCTGTATATAGATTCTGCATTCTCTCCTAAATGGTGACCAAATGAAACTTTTCTATTTACTTCATGCACGACATTTATTGACTAAGTAGAAATGAAGTAAAGTACTTTCTTTAGTAATTCAGAAGGAAAACTCAGCAGTTCCTCATGGTAGACATAATCTTTGATATGGTGGTGTAAAATGAACACTAAACAGAATTTTAGCAATAAATAATCTTCTAGAAGAATAACAGTAAATTAAACTTGTATCTATGCTATCACACAAATTTTCAAATCTACCTTGTACCTGTGTTTTTCTATATTCTTTCCTCACATTCTCTACCTGCTTCCACACTTTTATTAACAACTCCTTATTTAATTTTGCCTGTTGTGGCCTCCCATTATGTTTCTCTTTAATTTGCTTGAATTGCTTTTCTCCTATTGCTGTTTACTTTTAACTCCTACTTTCAAAGTAATTTCTTGCTTCACCTGACTGCTTTCATAAGTCTAAGCTGGTTTTGTCTTGAATATTTTGTAACAGGCAACTTCGAGCACTGCAAGGTCTCTTGCCATCTGGGTGCTAGGGGAAGGGAAGCTGTCCTTTGCAGCATCTGTTGCCTAGCAATCTGTTTCTCGGGTGCCTTTAGCTGTACAGCATTGCGATCAAAGCTGAAAAGGCAAGTGGAAGGAAAAGTGAAAATGGGCTTGAAAAACACTGCAATCAAAACACAGCACTTGCTGCAACATTTGTGACTTTTACGTGATGGTGAATAGACCCCAGCCATACATTATGCCCTACATGCCATTATGTACAAAAGGCTGAACTCCTTTTCCTTAGTGCACTACAGCCCTTGGAAGAGAGAAAGCTGTTGGCACTATCTAGCAGCTCTCCACTGGACGATGTGGTATGGCTCTGCATTTGCAAGATTCAAGCTAATGTTTCTCAACCTTGATTTCTTTTTACATCACCTTAGATATTTTCACTAACCATCAGGTGGCATTTACACCAGAGGTCAAGGAAGTAGCATGTTTCCTATAGGATAGGTTTGGTATAGGTGGGATGGAGTACCTTAAGAAGCTCCACTTTTTGTCATGCACGTATAGTTCAGAGTCACAGACGCAAATGTGGCTTTGCATGTAACAGACCATCACTGTGATCAATTTGAGCTGATTCATGACATACCAACTAGAGCTAGTCCACAGCGGCCCCTGCTAAAGCTGTGAAAGTTTCCCATACCTTGACACCAACCATATTGTGTTCTGTGTAAAAGAAATCTTGTGTTAATATGGATGATGCCCAGGTTGTTGAGATGTTGGGCTAAATTTTATTTGTGCCATGAAGCTAACTAATATCATCATTGAACAAAATTGGAGTGATTAGTGTCATTCATGATGTTAGAGGCAAAATGAAGTTAATCGTACTTGAAAAATCAAATACCTCTCAATGACATCGTCTGGATGTGAATATCTAGATGAAGACAATATGGCCCCAGCCTAACACAGCATTTTCCAAAACTGTCTTTGTAGTTTGGTTATTTGGGTTGTATTGACCTTCAGTGTGTTTGAGAATTGAAATAATTTTGGCATTCATACAAATATTTTATTTATGAAATGACCCCTGAATAGAAACATATGTACTCTGTTATTTAAAAAAAAAAATAATTCTATTTATGGTACATAAAAATCCAGGGATAAATACAAGTAAATCATCCTAAAGACAAAATTTCTCAGAAATTCAGAAAGGTTAGGATACAATAGCTAAAAAAAGATCTCTTGATAATCTCTTGTTCTTTAAAGTTCACAAAAGAAAGGACTTCATTTGCCTGTCTTTCAAAAATATAACAGGGAAATGCAGTAGAATGATTTTGAGTTGCACTCAAAGTCTCTGCACCATTAGAGGGTTAAGCATCTCTTTCCCAATTAACCAGCTGCTGAGTGAGTCTCTTGACTGAGATTTTGGAACTTGACAATGACATTTTCACATATTGTGCTTCTGGCGTGGGAGCAAAAGCCACACCCTGCTGCTTCTCCCCTTCCTGATACTTTCTCACTGGGAAGATCACATTTATTAGTCATAATTTTATCAATTACATTTCATCTTGTATTTTCAGGGAATTAGGTAATCAGTAATATACCCGCCCATCTCCATGGTTCCTTTATTTTCAGACTTTAACCATTCTACAGTGCATCTGAATTTCAAATTTTAATTTATTATTTGTTACTAAGATAAGCTTTTAATAATAAATATATAAGAAGATAGATGCTTTGTTGTCTGGAGAAATATAAAATCAAAGGATTAATTTTCAATGGATTTTTCCTCAGCTTTCTGAGCTTGAAAAACCAGTTTTTCTGTTTGTGTTTAATGTCTGGTTTAAAGTTTTCTCAGAAAGGTGTTTCCTTACCTATGTTGTAAAAAAAAGTGTAGACAAAAAGAGACAAGAGAATGAATTTTCAGAAGTGACAGATATAGGACTTTCAGTCTGAAGGTATTTTCCTATTATAGTCGGACTGAGAGCCCCACTGAAAGTCTGAACCTTATTCTGCTTTCAGACTTTCCCAAGCTCCCGCACCATATGTGTTATAGACCAATAAGTGACTGAAGAGTCCTCCCCCTCTTTAAACTCTTGAAGGGAACGCATTAATTTCGCTGCTTTTGAAAGCTTGCCTACAAGGGTAAGTTATAAGAAATGATGGATTTATTTGGAATTTTTTGCACAGCAACTAATAGCCAAAACTGGTTATTTCTCACTATCCTTTTAAATCTGTTCAGCAGTTGGTCTTTGACTTCAGAGCACCAGACTAGACATTAGTTCCAGGGTTTTCTCTCCCATCATGGGGCTGGAGGCAGTTTGCTGTGGTTTTTTTTTTTTTGCTCCCTCCTCCAAGCTCAGTTAGAAATTGTAAAAGAAGCTCTGGGAATGCTGGACAGGAGAGTCAAAAGAGTCAGCTGTATTGTTCATGTGTCTTTTGCAAACTATGCCTATTTTCAAGTTGGGGGCCAGCAGGGAAGGAAGGTGGTGCAGCTAGATCCTCAAAGTCATTGCTGTGGGGATGCTACTTGTCTGCATGTGCCATCACGTAGCAGGTGACATTGACAGCCAGTTGCTATGTAATTTTGGACAAAGGAGGATAAAATCTAAGGGATAGATTTTGTTGAGCTCTGCCTGCGCCAAATGAACTTCCAACAGCTCAGTTTCTGGGCACAGAAAATCAGTATTCCGTTTTAGGACAGGACATAATGCAGGATGAGGGTATATAACAGCGGCATAAGTGCAAATGCCCCCCTGATGAATTTTGGGCCCGTTTTGCAGCCCGCTTTCCCTGTAGCTGCAGCCCTGCTCCCTGCTGATGGGTGGCCAGGCAGTGCCAGGCATCCTGCTGCTCTCCTGGGAGGTACATTTTATCCTCTGTTTATCAACGGGTTTATGCTGTCTTTCATTAGCTAGGCAAAATAAAAGTTCAGCTGTAGTTTCGATGTCTGCAGAGGAATGTGTTTTTGGAAGCCTGAAAGAACAAAGGTGGTGCTTGCTGCAGGGACAAAGGTAGTAAAGTAAAGCTCATTCACTGGGTTTTGCACAATGGCTGTGGCAGTGAAAGAGAACACTCTTGGCAGGTGAAAGATATGTTCAGAGATGCTTCACACAGCTGGCAATGCTGGCTCTAGCACCTGCAGTCAATTGCAAAGCGTAGTGGATCAGAAATGCCCTGACCTCCTAATTTTCATCTACAAAATGTATCTTTATCACCCCTTTTTAATGCTTTTCCAGTGTTTCTGAAGAAGGGCAAGGCATTATGTTTACAGCATGGGTGATTTTATGAAAGGGTGTAGAACTCATGTCAACAATTCATACATAAGCAGTGCAAGCTTTAGGGTACTGGAACATAAACCCCATCGGAAGCAGCACAACCACCTAATTGAACATAATTATGTGGAAAACTGTTTAAAATCATCAAATTAACTCCAACTTTTGCTCTTCCTCTCAGGAGAAAGTCTGATGTTACTTGCTTCCTAGAAGCTTTGCTTTTCCTCTCAGTGCTGAATAAAAGGAACAAGCTTTCCTTGTTGCATACAGGAAGGAAGAAGACAGTCTCATCATTCACAGCCGAGTGGTGTACAGCCTGCTTATTGCTCTCCAAGAGGGACAGAGCTTCATTAATGAAGGGTGAAGGGTAACCATATGGTACCAAAATATTTTCCAAAATATTTCCCTCTGTTTCTGTGCCATCTCCAAAAGCTGTTTTCCCATGTCCTTGACTCTTTGTTTTTTTTTCTTTTTCCTCTCCCTTTTCTGGTCCTTGGCCAGACTTCAAGTTCTTTATAAGTTTTCCCATTCGCTTTCCAGTTCCTGACCCAGAGATCTGTCAGGGTGTGCTGGGATGTTGCTGAGACATAACTGGTGGAGCAAGGGAAGGAGTTAAAACTGGAGACTGGGAAGGTTTGAAACAGAACACAATAGTTATTGTGCTAATTTTGATCTCCATAGTAACACTAATGCAATGTTTTTCCCTCTCTCCTGGAATTCCCCTCCTATGGTCTCTTCCTGAGCTCAGCCTGGAGACCAGATTGGCACAGGGACTTCAAGGATGCCTGTAAGGTTTTGAATTGGTGAAAGAGCTGTTGGAAATTGGTGAGAGGCAGAGAAAAAAGTAGTAACCTGCTTGTGTAACTCTTCTGGCTATCTGTGGGGGACAAATGCCACCAAGGAACAAAAAAGGTCTTGTTGAAATGGCAATGGCAGCTGGCTCAATAGGCAGCAATGTTTCTGTTGGAAGGATTCTTGCAAAGGTTCTGTGTGGATGAGAGGTCAATATTACTTCTATAGATGACTCCTCAGAAAGACGTTCTTGCCTTCGAATGTATTATCTTTAAATTTGGTTTTGGATCATCCAAAGGTCTGCACAAATTGCATAGCAAAAATTGACTTTTTCAATAACTTTTCTTGAAACCAAATCATTAATAGTGCTGAGGCTGTGATTAAGGCAAACTGAATATCTTAAAATCTGTATGCATCTTGAAATATCTTACTTTGGGTAATATATGTCATAAAAGGTAAAGGCAGGTGAAAGCTCAAAGCATTGTTCAGACTCTAAAGCATTGTTCAGACTCTAAAGACTCATATCTCAAATGCGTTTTCTCCTATGCTTGCTATGCTTGCATTATAGTAAGCTTGGGTTTTTTAACCCTCATGGTACCATCACACTGAATGAGAATAGCAGGTTAGCTGGGAGGAAGGAGACTTTTTGATATGCCATAAATACAAGTGTCCCAAGGTGTATTTGTCACTGCTTAACGCTGCTGTGCCATTTGGAGAATGCCAGAGGGCAAACTTTGAAAAGGCATGAGAAGCACCAAGAGGGAGAAGAAAATGTTAGAAAATGCTGTTGTGACAGATGGTGAGATGGTAGGCTGTTCTCAGATGGAGATGTGTTGAAGAGCTTTACTTCTCTGGTCTGGACAGCTTCTTGAGAACAGGCTGGGGGCAAATATGTCCGAAAAGCCTCAGAATGGCTTTCATCTGCAAACTTCAGCTACCGGCAGGAAAAGGTTAGTTCACAGATCTCTATGTAGCTGTATTAGAGTTGAACATGACAGTTCTTTTGCTAGCAGTGTTAGCTGTCCACAAAGATCTCTCAGGAATCCTGGCTGGAATTCCTCACGCCTTGGCTGAGAAGTGCTAATGCTGGCCACAAAAAATGTGAACACGATAGTGGTCTTCCTAGCAAAATACCAGTGCTGTTTGGAGCCAGACCAGCATTGTCATATCAGCTGGCTCTGAAGATAAATTGATATGTCATTTTCAAGCAAGTGTTCAATTTCACCAAAAGCATATTCTAATTACATAGATGTTACCCTACAGACATGAGGCATTTCAATTTAAAAGAAATTAAAAAAAAAAAAGGCATAAACCTAAGCATCTTTTACTTCCTCCAGTCCCTTCTGTCCATCTCTTCTCCCATCTTTCAATCCCATAGCCTTATTACCCAAATTAGAGACCTTCTTTTCCCCACAGATTCAGAGCCTATTGCGTACATGTAGTTTCCAGAGCACTGAGTGGGCTTGATGTACCATCAGGCTAGAATGTGTTAGGAGCTAATTCTGGGATGCATGAGTGCAGGAATTGTCATGGGAACACAGCCGATAATCAAGAAGGATAAAAATTCCAGTAGGAAAACAGGCTACGGGAGGCTTCCGTCATGTTGCTCAAAACAACCTTAAAGAGATAATGATTTGCAGTTACCTCAAAGGAGACCCCATGCAGTGGAAATCCCTGACAAAGCAAATCACCAGTAATTAATAAAAAAGGGCATTTAAAAATTAGTTTATTCTAGTTACACGAGGACATAAAACCATCCTTCTAGACACTATTAATGAAAAAGAAAAAATTGGGGGAGTCTGTTTCCCTCTGACTGAAACTCTGCTAATAAACATTGATAAAAAAATAGTATCTTCTCACCTTTATTTTTTTTACTGACAGAAAAGGAAGATTTTACTTAGCCTACCATGTAGTCAGCTGCTAGTCTTTTAATCCAGTTTCCTTGGAAAATGACACTTACAAGATTGTGCTGTCTGTCAGTCCCCATGAATTCCTTTTGAACTCATTGCCCAGTTTTAACTAAACTTGCACAGATATCAAGAGTCTCTGTACGTTTGATGAAAGCTTGCTGCCAAATAAACACAAGGCAAATCCCTGCTAATGGAAAGACCACAGCATGTGTTCAATATATTAATAGACATTAGAGAGTCTGTACAAGGGAACAGAAGGACTGAAAATTTTTATAAGAACAAGAACTACAGGAAAGCAAACTTCAAAAGTTTCACAGCTCACAACTTGTTGGGAGTCACTACACTAAGCTCTGATATGAGTACTCTTAATTTTCTAATTCCAATCTGTGTGGGGCCTCCTGTTAATTCAAGTGTCAACATTTTCGTGATGAAAAGCCATATTGAAAACCAATGATCAGTTGATATTGCTGAATGCAAGGAAGATGGCAAGATCTTGCACAGGTCCACAAAGGCCTGTGAAAGCCTTGCAAAGGTCTGTGAAAGCCTTCTGTCACCTTGCTGGGAGGGAACAGCTGTAAGACTGAATCACCGTTTGCTAATTCTCATCCTTTAAACTTCTGGCTGGCTACAGATAAAATCAGAGGCACATGTCTTACTTCGAGGCCTTCAGAGCTGCATGCCCTGCTTGAAATTTATTTGCAAGTATTTTGCATGTTCCCATACCAACACAACAGCCTGAGTAACCCTGAACTCAAAGCAAGGAAAGCTGCCACAGGAAGATCTGTCAATCTGAGCAATACATGCATGGCTCATCCTTGCAGAGTTCAAGTACTTCTCACAATTCAATGTGTTTTTCTTTCTAGTCCTTTGTTAAACAGGGGAATGCTCCTCACCTTGCTTTACAAGTCAGGAAAGCTAACAGCCTAGATTGTGATTCTGACTGCATAGAAGTAATTACAAATTATGAAAATTAAGTGCTTACATAATTTGATTTAGTCTGTTATAGTCTCTGTGAGTTTTTAATCAGGGTACCTTATCCCTAGCTAGCGCTCTGCTAAGGCTGAATTTACAGTGTAGGGCATGGTTCAGAAAGACCTAGTGAGAGCACTAGGGTGTTATGAGGGAAAAAAGATAGATGATATAACAGAAGTTTTATTTCAGCCTCTCTCCTGTAATAATTCCATCTGTTTCTTATTGTCTGCGTTTATTCTATTGTGTGTTGATTCACAACCTCTTTAGGGTCATGTTTAAAATGTACATTTATATTTTTCAATACTACTCTTTCTGGAATGCTTAGTTTAGACTTGCTGAACTTTTGCAACCCATTAATGTTTCCTCCAGCTCAAACAACTTTTCGCTTTCCCTGCTCCAAACAAGCAAACGCTATCCCAGAGTCCAGCCCAGCTCCTGCCTTCTTGCTAAGGAAGAACTGCCCTGCAGCCCACTCTCAGGTGCTGGCATGGAGCATACGCTCTAAGGTAGGAAGACTGCTCATTGTTTAGAGGAACCAGTGGGGGAGGAATCTCTAGGACCAGCAGAACCCTCCCAGCCCATGTGAGACTGGATCTAGCAGCAACTTTTTACCTCTGTTAGTTTGGTTTCCTCAGCACAGTGCAAGGAGGAGCATGGTCCAAGCCTTGTTCTCCAAGACAAGCCTCCTGCCTCCAGAACTCCACAAGCAGTGCTTCCTGCAGTGCTGAGCGTAAGGAGGTGGTGGTGGCTTCTGTGGGTGCTTGAGAGGCTGCAATTTAACAGTAGTGCAGGCTGTTCGGTGAAGTTTTGCTTTTCTAGTCACACACATAGGCCAGTGCCAGAGGCTGTGGTACAGCCTCCTCCTTATCACAGTGGAGAATTTGAAAAGCAGAGACTGCACTAGGAATATTTTTTATCTTTTTGGTGTATTTGTTCATGTATTTCCTTAGTTCTAATAGGGACCCTTCTTCTACCTCCCATTGGCTCCTCCAATCACATATATACAAAACAGCATAAAATACAAATAAGCACTTGTACACAAAAAACCCTGCGTCTGGGCACTGAGTACTCCAGCAGTAACACTGAATCTAAATTGCAAACAAACAAAAAGCATGGAAGTAGCTAGCGGGATAACCTTTCATGAGGCAGAAACATCTTCTGAATTACCTCTTTAATTCCTTCCTTTAGCACATTATGATCACTTTGATCTAAATTGAATTGACTCTAAGCCAGTTTATTGGAATGTATGAGCTGCTCCCCTGTAGATGAGGCTCTTGCCTGAAAGCTAGGTGTGACACTGCTCGCTCTCAAAGGTACCAAACGAGAGAGGTGTGAACAGATTCTTGTATTTCCCTCCAGTACAGAGACAGAAGAAAAACTGAGTCTCACTTTTAGGAAAGGTTTTAGAAGGAGATGAAGATGCAAAGAAGGGAAGAAAAGTATTTTTTTTCCCCCTTCTTCTCTTCACCCTCAATCAAAACTACCTTCTCTTCCCTGGCTGGGAGGTAGCTGTGGTCTGCGAAGAAGAATAGTTCTGCCCACCAGGTCTCCCTACCCTTTCAGGGTATTTCTTTGTTGCAGCTCAGCTGTTTCAGAGCTGGCAGCTGTCGTAGGTAAGAAGAGGAGAGTCTGAATAAAGGAGACAGGGTGCCAAAGCCTTTCTTGCCGAAAGCAGGCACAATACATCTTGATCCTTACTCTCCTTGAGACCTACAACTCTTTAAAGGGCAGTACATCCAGTGATAGCACTTGCTTGGCAGGTGTTGATCCAGAAGATTTGTAACTGGGAATATTAGGGGTAGGATCTGTTCTCATTGCCACAAAAAGCTTTCCGTTTCAGGCAGGATGAACAAGTCTTTAATTTCCTGCCTTCTTTAATTAGTTCACCAATTTATTAAAATCTTTATCTTTATATTCTTAATATCCCTGCAATATTTTGAGTTATTAGGTCAGTGACTCATACCTACAGCTGTACAAGAACAAACCTCTTTTATATAAAACAGCTTCATTTTCAGGCTGACCGTGTAATTTTATCATTCTTCAAATGATCCGTACTTCTCTAGATGAAAAGAATGAGTTTCCAGAAGGTAAATATGTCTGGGCTCAACAGGCGAAGCTTTATGTCAGGTTACTGCCAGAAAAGTCTGTACAGTATTTTCTCAATAAAAAATGAGACATTGCAAAAGTAGTTCTCTCAATAACAGTGAAGAGAACAAATTAGTTGGTCTTTCCTGCAAAGAATTGCAGTAAAATAGCCAGAATCACATTTCTAAGTGAAGTAAGTTCTAGTGAATTAAAGCAGCTCCTGATGTTTAAAGTACTCTCTCCTGTGTAAATGGTACTTTGTCCTATGAGTATTTTCAACATCTCTCTGTCAGCCTCCTTTTAACTTAGGCTTTATGCTGTAGCATTGAATTTCAGTCTACATTCCTGTACCACTTTCACCAAGACATCTCACAGGTTCATGAAAGAAGATATACACACTATAAGTCAGATTTCAGCAGACAGGTGCATCCAGGTCAGAAAAATTATTTGCTTTCTCATCTTTCTGCATTTTAAGTCTATTTTAATTCCATTTTAAATCCAGATAAATTCTGGCCAAATCTGTTCTCCCAGTATTTTGTACAAAGGTTTTTCTTGTAAATTTTCTAATGGAGGAAGAGATAAGCAATTTCTAACTGCTAGATAAAGTTCTTTATGACTGTCACAAGCTGATATGTGTGTTGCAATAGTCCTGGTAACTGCAGACGGTCACCAGTTTATCCTCACTACACACCTGAGAAATCAGCATCGTTGCTGTGTTACTTGGTAAGATGAGAGTCAAACTCCCTGGCCTAGGATATTGTCCCTGCCTCTCTTTCTGAATCAGTAAAATTAATGGACCAGCCACATTTTCACCTTACAGACTGTGGTGAGACATTCAGTAAAGAACAGATGATACTGCAGTAGTGGAGAACACATGGGAACTTTTAAGGAAGAGAAGCATCTCTGTGGGTCTGCAGTGGAAAGCATTCACCAAAGAGAATCAGGACTCATCCTCCTCTTTCTTTATCCTTGCCTTAGGATATGACCAAATACAGCAGATACACCCCATTCTTGCAAGTGATTTACATGGATGCAACACAGACACTGTGCTTCTAGTGTATCGTCTTCCCCCTGGTTTTCATGTGTTGCATCAACTAACCTTCCGGAGAAAGAATAATTTACTGGGATTTTCTGCAAACATGTATTGAAAAGAAGAGAGCGGTTTGCCAAAAAATATATTCCTCTGTTCATCTGGATGTAAATCATATCCCTTGATTTCCTTTTTATATGCTTTTATTCCAGCAGAGGTCAGCTCAGCTCGTGCTAGGGAAGGGTAGAGCAGTTCAAAGTTTGGGTGCCTGTGCACCTGGCAACACAAAGTGCTGGTTTCTTCCTGCTCTCCCCTTATAGCTACTAACCAAAGCCCATTGCTGGCCCTCCTCTTAAATGAAGAGAACAAAAGGTACTTTAAACCAGCTGGTCTGTACCTTCAGGACTGCTGTAATAAGCTGTTTAGCCATTCTTGCTGCTGTTATGTGCCTCCAAGCCTGTTTGAGAACAGCCTGTAACGTGTAGGAGGAGCAGGAAAGCCAGAAAGCATAGTCCTTGAGGAGGACTGTGAGACAAGCAACTCTTGAAGAGTAATAAGCTGTGTCTAGAATGTGCTTTCTAATTACTGAACTATTAGGGGAACAGAAGTACTGCTGTCCTGTTGCAACTATCTTTATTACTGTACCAAAACTGTTAAATAATGAAGGTCCCGGTGCTCAATAAAGTTTTGTCAAAGTCGGTTCCGGCAAAACTATTTGGATTAATTCGTCAATAATTTTACTACTTTAAATGGCATCATTTTGGTGGATATGTAGTTCACCACAAATATTATTTCCCCAGCTCCATCAGTTACAGTGTTCTTAAATGTTCGCTCTTCACAAGACAAGAAACATTTTGATGCTGAAGGCAGAATGTGTTGTTAAAACTATGTAGTTCTACTCTCTGGTTTAGTGTCCCCCAATTAATATTCTTTATTGTCTGTTTTTCAGCATCAACATGCATTTCAGATTTTGCATCTAAACAAAATTCTCTTACCTAATTGCTGTGGCTTGAGGGCCGTTGTTGTGAGTGACAGCTGCTCCCACTCTTCTCTCCTCCCCTCCTCTCTGGTTTCACAACCTAGCCTTTTCCTTATGCCTTCTCCTCTTTTTTCCTACCAGTACTCAAAATACTGTGGAGAAAACTGTGTTTAAATATTCAGAAGTACTGTGCATGGCAGAATGCTGTATTATAAAGCCCTGAAAAAGTGCAAGATGCATTTATTCTCTTTTCTTTTTAAAGACTAAATTATTGCTACATTCAGAATTTTTTGTTGGTTGTCATTAATGATTGACATGCTTTACAGAATTTTGAAGTTAGAAATTAATGACTGCTTTTCTGAAATTAAACATCACGCTTTAGACCAAAATCTCTCCTGTAACCAGTGATGTGCATTATTGAGACAGCAGCTGCTTATGAAGAATAATGCTTAAAAACCCTCAAAGAATCTTACTGTATATCTAATCTAATTAAATAATTAATATTTTTCACACTTTTCTGATACCTTTTTGAAATATAGCTTCCTAATACTAAAAAACAGGTGAAGTTTCATTCCGTCTATGTGCCTCTTTTCTTTGTTCTATTAGAGAGATTCAGTAGTTTGAAATGACTGAAATGACTCAATGTGGTCTGCTTATTTCTCACATGTAGCTATATATATCAAGAAATGAGTGCCATTAGTCTAACAAACTATCAGGAGAGCCAATAAATAATTTCAGTACAAGATCAAGGATGGGGCTCATAAGCAGCAGACTTGACTTGTTACCTGAGAATTGAGAGAAGAAACAGAAATGCACTGGCAAGAAGTAATTCAGGCATACCATCATGGTGAACTTGCACTCCACATGTAGTTGTGTTGGCCCAGCTGCAGCCTTTTGGAGTGTCAGATGAATGTTAAGGAAGCAAGTCAAGCTATTTTCCATTTTAGTGTTTGTTTCTCCTGATGGCGTTATCTGTTATAGGTCAGGCAGCTACAGATGACAGCTTAATAGGTCATCTTAAAAGCAAGATATATAGAGCTGTTTTCAGTGATTAAAGATCACATATCTAAGTGCAGATGACGCACTTGGCTTTTAGGTGGCTACAGTGGATTGAGAATTCCACGGTGAATATCAGATCATGTCACGATATCGTATATACACGATCGGATGTTGTTTACTAGAGACCATCCAACTGCTTCACCAAAGAGCAAGTAATTTTCTAGAAAATTGACAGCATTTGGAAAGCTGCCATTCTTTGCTGCTACCTGGGGATCTGCATAGCCCACCACTTCCAGGTACTTGCTGCCAGTACTGACATTCATGAGCAGGCTCCAGACTTAAGCCCTCTTTTCTTTCCTTAGTAGCTCTATCCAAATATAGGTCTTTTCTAGGTCAGAGATAGTTCAAAGCACCACTGACTTTTGTGCCAAAAACTAACAGAGGCATCCTAGGCTGCTCATCTTGCTGTTTCATTTTGTCATCCATCTGGTGATAACTGGCTTGCTCTGTACTGAAGAGGGCCTTGTCTGCTTTTCCCAAGAAGACTTAGTATCACTTGGCTATTGTCAAAATCTGAAATGCAAACAAAAAACTTATGCCTGCACCAAGCAGATCTAAAGCAAATAGAAAAGATGTCTCTATTGCTGAGATCCCTGCTTCCTAGCCTAAGTGTGGCTGGTGCCCACACTTGCTCATGTTAACTCTTTAGAACAGTGCAAACAGCTGTGCCCATGCTGCATGGCATCTAACACAGGTCCGAGTGGCTGAAAGATATTCTTACTAGATTTTGGAGATTTTATGGTTCAACATAGCTGAATTGATGTGAGGGCTGACCCAGTGGAAGGGTAGTTTGATAGCGTAATACCAATGGGGAGACAGGTTGCATGTCCTTCAACATGGCATAAGGGCTTGTGAGCCCTTAAGGGCAGAAGGTTTGCTAGGAGTGTGCTGGAATATACTATCTAGGAGAGGAAGATCCCAATCTGGGCATGGTCTCAGCTGTCATGCTTATGTGAAATGCTCTCCTCAGAAAATCACCTCTGAATTCACACCTGGCTTTTCTCTTGGAAGTAACTTGTTGGTTTGCTCCATAACAGGATCCAAACAAACTAACAGGGACACAGTTTGGATGATCAGAAGATAGGGACTTAACGGCAGATCAGGGAAGTAACAGTGCAGACGTACCCATAGAGCCTCATTATTAATAGAAAATAGTTGATTATTCTACATATAAACATCTTAAAAGATTAATTAAACTAACAAAATAACCCCAAACCAAAAGAAACCCTACAGCCACCAAATGCTTTTAGTCTAGATGAAAAAAAAAACCCCAGACATTTCATCTTTTCCAAAGCAGCAGGGACCCTTTCTGTAACTGGCAACTGTCAGTTTTCAGGTAATTTCATGATAAGAAATTACCTGAAAGCACAGAAGAAAAAAATCAAAAGCCTTATGTAAAAGGCAGAGTAAGAATGAGCTTAATTTATAACTCTGACGTAAAAATTCTTTGTGCAGAAGAGAAGGTAATGATGCTGTTATGTTGGGCAAGCCCAATATAGAAGATTGTTTATGTAGATACAAGCATTAGAGAGGACACAATGGAAGTCATTTCCCCAGGAAAGAAATTAACAGCCTTAAATGCATCTTTTACAGAGAGCAAAATGCTAGTAGACTTCTAGAGTTTGACTTCCCTGTTTTCTTGAGGGGATAATTACATTAGTTGCTTGTTTTGTCTCGTACATTTGGATTTTTTTCTGTGTCATTAAATGATGTCAGTGTAGTTTTTTGCTTCTGGCTGCTCCCTCAGGTCGCCCCTTGTCCCGGTTCATCCCCTCATTGTGCTGGGGCTGTCGATGCGTCCCATTACCAGCGCTTGGCTCTACCTGCCTGCATTTGGCTGTGTCTCCCTGGCGAGGCAGTACCCGTGCTGGGGTGACCTTGGCTCCCAGCACGTCTCCCCTTGCAAAGCAGCCCTTTTCTCTCTGTTCCCCACACGCCTGTGTTCAGGATGTGGATGACCATGTATATCAGTGGGTTACATCATCTGAACATGAATCAGCTCTGTAATATTGCTGACGTATATTGAGATGTACCTTTCTGCCTGGCCAGTCATTTCCGCTGTTATATTTGCAGTCTTGGTTGTTCTTGCCCAAGAGTATCCTTGATACTTCTTCTATTCAGTTACTTTTCTTAAAAAAACTTTAAATTCTAACTCAATTATTCAACCCGTTTGCATTCCTCCTCAACCTTTTATCACCTGCACTTGACTACAAGTTATTCTCTCAGCTAAACTGTTAACGAATAATTAAACACTAATTATTATTAAACTATTAATTAAAACATTACATGATACCCAGGAGAGTCTCCTGGACAGTCACAAGTGGTGCAAGCCTTACAACTTGACATTAGTTTTATAATGAGTAATTAAGACCAATTTTCTGAGCAAATTTTTCCAGACAGTGGTATCTGGAAAATACTTCTACTAGTATTTTCAGCCAAGCTACATTTATTGCTTTGTGTCAGTGACAATGTCAGGAGCTTATCCTGTAGTTACTAGGATTTATTATAACACCAGTTGGAGGAAAATACTATAATAACTGACTGAGCTGCATCTGTAAACAATACAGATGTGGTCCAAATTTGCCTACATCCCCTAGTGGTTGACACACCAATAAACCATGGCCTGAAATGTCTCCCAAAGACCAATCCTTTTGATAACAGACCTCCTGTTTCAGTTGTGTCTCTTCTGGTTTCAGAGCACCTCCTACTCATCAGTGGCCCAGCGAACCACTGTCATCACAGTGAGTTAGGGAACTTGCACTCTGTGGGATCCGTTACTGGCCAATACAGTGTTTTGTCCAAACCATGCTGATCTTTTACAATTACAGATAAGAGAACGAGTACTGATCACTTTTTTCCATATTGAACTTCATAGATAGTCCTATGCTTAGTACAAATGGACTGAATAGATTTAATGCTATCAAATCAACAGTGTTTATGTTAGGTAGACAGGAATGTGTTCCTTTCCTCCCAAAGGAAGGATCACTTTTCAGCAAAAGATCTAATTAAGGCCCAAATCTCTGCATCTAGAGGCTAACAAATGTGATTATGATACAAAGAAATGATCTGTACTTAAAACTGGAAAGTGCTTGGTTTTCATATATTGCAGCAGTCCTACAATAAGCATTATGCACACTAACTTCTGGACTTGGGCGAAAAACCACAACCACAATGATTATTGCTGCCCACACAGAGAGTTTTCCAGTCAGGGCAGTGTCAGTGCTTTCACATGAGCACAATCAGCAATCTAGGAAGGCAAAAGACCAGGAAACTCAAGACATCTGAGGGTCAGGAGAGTGTGGTCTGCCTGAAACCTAGCTGCTGTGAGGTAAGCAAGATGGTGAGACTGGGACAAAGAGGGAGGAGAGGAGATGCAATGTGATGCTGAAGTCATCCTGTGCTGCTGACCTTGAATCTTAAGCGTGATTCACTGAGCACCATGTTCTCAGTCAGAGGTAGGAAGCAATAAGCAGAGAACATTTGGCATTCCAGTCCATGAAAAGGCCGAAGCCAACTGTTCTGCTCTCTTCATTCAGCTACTGTAGGAACCAACTACAGACAGCTCTAGGAAGTAAGTGTTACTACGGGGAAAAGGAATGAAACTTGATTACGATAAACTCTTATTCCCACTACTGTGAAAAAAGGAGGAAGAATCTCACCGTTGTCTGTTTGCCTGTAATTGTTATTGCAGACATGACTACACAGTTACAGGTATAGTAATTAAATACTCATAAATTCTATTTTGAAGGTCAAAAGTTTCTAAAATTGTCATATTTTTCATTGTGACTTGTAGCAGCAGAGTTCAGAAGTTCTCAAGTCAGGAGAAGCTGCCAAATGCAACCACACTTCAGTAGGTACCAAGTACCCTTTGGAGCAATTCCTGGTTTTGCGTTATGATAAAAGATCCATCAAATTCTAATCACCTCTCATTACTGCACAAGCAGTAGTTTTTCTGGGTTAGGTAAGCCAGTTCCAGTCCTTCTCCTCACCTACTCTGTCCAAAATTTACATAATGGATCAGACCTTTCTGTGACTCTCAATTTTCATTCTCTTCTTTCCTCTTTCTCCAGCAGGTCACATTCCCAATGTTTCTTCATGATTCAAGGCAACTTTTTATTCACTCATGTGGGTTTTATATTTGGCTTCCATTAAATCAGTATTTGTTTGTGTACATATGCCTCTAAGCACACACACGTTTATACACAGAAGTAGGTAGCTAGATCCCCTCAGCCTTCTCTTTGCACTTCATAGTGACAGTCCTGCTAATAAGCTATGTAATTCAATATTCCCTGTGGCAGAGAATTACTTTTAAATGTTTAGCACATAAGGCATAACTGCTGTGCTCACACATGGGCCAGCTGACTTTCTGATTAGCTTCTGGATGATTCTGCCACCAAACCTCTCGATTTTCCACCATCAACAAAACCCCAGGTTAGTCAATGCCTGAAAAACACTGCCATTTAACATGGTGGAGTAATGCTTTCCTACAAAATGCAATAGATTAGGCCCAAGATTTTTCTAGGGAAAAATAATTTTAAGAAATGAATTTAGGTGGCCTTTTTTTCACTTTGACAAGCCCTGTCTTCAGTCTAGGGCTGCTTGTCACTCCGAACAAAACTTTCAAAACTCAGCTTGCATTCTGACAAGATGAAACAAAGTTTAAACATATCCAACAAGGCTACTCGCTTATATGCTGATGTAGTTTTTCAAAAGACAGTATCAAAACTAGTGCTTTATAGAAACCCTCTCATTTTTTCATGAAGCCAGTGATGTGTGAGTCCTTAAATTGGCCTTTTGTGGTGCTGAGCTGCTGACAATTCATGGTAAAGCAAGCCATGTTTGCTATTTAAAACTAGCTATCCTGCCTTTAGTCATAGACTCTGCCTCTCTCCTGGAGAAAACCTGCAAATGCATACACAGAGATGCATAGCTGGAAGAGTCAAACCCAGTTTCATAACTCTTCCAAGTAAGCCTCCTAAATTATGATGTGATACATTCCAGCTGTAGGCAAGGGAAACTCAGAAGTGTTTAGTCAGTTCTTAGGATGCCTAGGTCTTCATAGTTTACTGTACTTCCATGTGCTTTTCTTCCTCCAGGAAGTGCAGGAGAGCTGAGGACATGAAGAGAGTGTGAAGGGAAATGACCACCAATTCCCTTCTTTTACTCCATTGCTAATTTGTAAGATGAACCATCATGAAAATAACACTTGAAATTCAATCTACATAATGCACATTCCCAACATTTTCTGAAATATGCCCTGGCTTAAATTAAAATGTGAAGTGTATACAGCGAAGGATTTGCCTCTCTGCCAGGAGCAACTGCCTTGTGCAGCTTTCCCACAATGGACATCAAATGTCAACTGGAAAGAAAAAGTTTTTTCTTGCATTGAAAATTTTCCAACTTTATTACATTTGGAAACATAATGTAGTAGTAGAGGGCAACATTATGTCTGACATATTTAATTAGTTTACAAAAAATATGACCAGTAGAAACATTTTGGATAGAACCACTTCATTGCAGAATGATAGATCACATTGACTAATCCTTCTTGCTAAATGATATGTCAAAGTAAATGAACATTTGTATAAAAATGCTGTAACAGTTGAAACTTGAATTAGAGAATCTGTAACGTTGGTTTGTGGTCATAAATTACAGAGAAGCCCTGCAGGCAAGAAGGTAACATTAAATAAGTAAATAAATAAATAAAAAGGCATCCAAATCCAAGAGATAAAATCCAATACTGAAAATGCATTATACTGTGTACTTAGCATTAATCACTTAGGATCTTATAGTACAAATTGCCTCACAGGTCAAATGGACACCCCCAGGTGGAGATTAGTCATTTAAAAGACAAAGGTAGAAAACCTGATTTCAAGTACTAAAACTGTCGTAAAGTCAATTTCTCTTTCATTTTTCCATTTTCCTGCCCTGTTTCAGGGTGAAGGGCTAATAGTACCTGTAGTATATAAGGCTTTTCCAATCAGTAACTGAAAGGAGATCAGGGCAAAAGGGTGTTACTCTTTCAGATCCAACTTCAGTTGTAGCTTCTAACAGCTGTACATCAGTAAGTTATTAAAAATATCTGAATTTTCATCATCTATTCGCTCGTGCACACTGTAACAGTGGTATGTCATCCTCAGATGTGGAATTGGCACAAGATGCCATGAGCACCTGAGAGATGTCATGTGCAGGATGAGCCCCTTTTGCCTGTAACCCCAGCTCAAGAGGAATCTTAATACTGGGAAGTCAGATTCTACAAGCTGTGAGTGCCTCCTGCCTGAATATATTCTGTAAGCCCTTTCATTTGCTGCCTGGATGAAACACTTCCCCCCCGCCCCCCAAACCAACAAGTAATTTGGAGCTTATAGGAGGCGGGGAGGGAAGGAAGGGGAATTCAGTAAGGAAACTTGCTTATTTGCCGGTTTCACTGAAGGCAATGAGGGCTGCAGAGCCCAAAACTTCTGAGGGAAAAAATACTAACAATAAACAAACAAAACCTGAACCCACAAACAAAAGACAGAGGCTTGATTAATCTCTTCTTAAGAAGACTTTCTGACTTCCCTAATTATCTATTTTAGTTATTGTAGTGACATTTCAGAGTGGCTTGGAGTTGATCATCTTTTTTTCCTCCTTTGACACTCCAAGCACTTCAGTCTCCGCAATCAAAATGAAGAAACTTTCAGATATTTCTGACAGGCTTGTCAGAAATCTGGTCTTGGCAGAAATCACACTGAAGAAAGGCGGCACTATCATGCCTATGAATGGTAATTGCGAAGTGGTACCTTAAAACAAGCTGATTCAAAGATCAGTGCTGTGCTTTTTGCAGTGCTCAGGCAGCACTACTAATGTTTTGAGAAGCACTGCTGGCCAGTCGTTTAACCACTTATGTCCTACATGTGGGAGAAACAATGCCCCCTATTCCCCTATTCCCGTTTAACGCAACACTGCAGAAAGTTAGCATGCAGTGTCAGCAGCACACAGTAGTTTGTATGTTGGTGAACAAAGACTATTTTTAGCCCCTAAGCAAAAGATGTCTCTTGGGTCAAAAGATCTTAATATTTAGCAGACTCTAAATAATCAATGAATGCATATTCTATCCCATTTTCAACGCTAACAAAAAAAATGGTGGATTAACATAAGTTTTGGGAAGATGAATTCAAATAGAGATGTAATCACAGCAAGCAGCAGTTTACAGCAGAAGCATATGCTAGGTGCTTTGAAGGGCAGCTGGGGTCCTGTCTCTTTTCTTTGACTACTGAAACCAGTCTCCAGGCTAGGATCCCCAATATATGTGCCCAAAAGGAAATGTTATAAGTTCGTTCTTCTTTTTCCTTCCCCCACCATTGTCTGTAGTCCTCTGTGGCTCAAAAACTAGAACCGTAAGTCCTGTGCTTGGGCACTATCAGGTTGGTGTATGCCTGGGCAGGTGTGTGTGCACATATATGCACAGGTAAGCAGATCAATACACAACTAACTTCTCAGAAAGGAAAGAAACAAAATCAGTGAAGAGCAACAGAATTTACACTAAGCTAAGTTTTCCCTGAGCTAAACTTGGAAATTTAGCTCATATTTTACAGCAAAGTTCAGGTCAGTCATTTGTATCAGCTATGCAACTGATACTCACATTTTCTCTTATTTTAGAGAGAGAAGAGAACAAGGCAGTCTTTTCTCCATGTATACACTGATTTATTTTTTTTTTAGCTGACCTCATTTTTATTTTCCTCAGGTGAATGGCTGCTGGGTTAATACTCCAAGAAGAAGACTAGCTCATAGTACAGAGCATAAATGTCTATGAAATGATAATACCTAACAAAGCAAAGACATACAAACTCCTAAAGTTGGTTTTCATTATGCGCAGAAAGTCTAGGGTTGCCCAGTATCATAAAGCATTAAACTAATACAGTGTCTGTATAAAATTAATAACCTCTCAAATAACAGCCTACTGGATTAAGAAGCTATACAAATTATGCAAACTGCACGAGCCATAGCACGTTTCTATCATAGAATCATAGAACAGTCAGGGTTGGAAAGGACCTTAAGATCATCTAGTTCCAACCCCCCTGCCATGGATGCCTCAGGGCTGAGAAATACTACTTGATTTGGTTTGGGTGACCTTGTCTTGGCAGGATCCACAAGTTGAATGAGGGTGAAAACAGAAGACAGTTCATTTTTTAACATCATAAACTAAAGAGATTCAAAGCCTACTTGGATTTTCAGATGCAAGTGCCAGCATACAACATCAGTCAGCATACAGGATCGCATGTGTGTAGCATGCACACATCTATGCCATATTAGAAAGCATTGGCAAAAATTGAACTAAGGAAAAGCAAACTCAAGGGGATGCTGACACATGAAATCCCATCTACATTCAGCTTAGTAAACAAAGTAAACCTATTTGCAAGGCTGTTATGACCTAGGAAGGTTGTCATTCCTCAGTCCAACTTTAGGATAAAGCAGACAGGAGTCCTGCTCCATTCGAACCCACTATTTCAAGTTCTCTAGCAGCATAAGAGAAGCTAATGAACGAAAAGCTAAGGATGATGAAATGAATCCAGATAAGCCATAAATATCTACATATAGAAGCACATAGCAAGCAAGATAATGAAAAGTTAGCTGGATTTACCGTTTTAATTATCCAAGTGGGTGGTTTGTTTGGGTCTGGGTTTTTTTTGGGTAACGTCGGGAGCTGTGTTCACGAAGACCCGTCCACACGCATCCGCACCGCGGCAGGCTGCGGAGAGCAGAGCGCTTCCCTCCGCCGCCACCGCTCCCCCCGCCAAAAATGAACAACGAAGAAAACACGGGGAGGGGCGGCACCAGCCGGACGGGCAAACTCCGCCGACAGCGCTCCGGCACCGCCCCGGCACCTCCCCTGCCCGGAGGGATGCGGGAGAGGCGGCTCCGCGCCACTCCACCGCCTCGCAACTCGCGCCCGTCGCGGAAGCCTCTGGAGCGACGCGGGCAGGGGCGGCCGGAGGCGGATGCCGGGATGCGGCGAGGCGGTCCCCGGTGATGCTCCACCAGCGGTGCCCGCCGCGGGGATGCGGCTGCCTGCGGGCGGACCCCCGCTCCGGCGCCCTGGGCCGTGGGGAGGGACGCCCCCAGCCTGGCCGCGCAGCGAGAGCAAAGGGGTCCCTTGCGCTTGTGGGGCCGCGCTGCGCTTGTGCCACCTTCACGGCTTCCCGAGCAGGACGCGGGCCATGAGGAGCCCTGCGGGTCCTCGGGGGAGGCTCAGGTGTATCCTAAGTTGGGTGGGAAGGTTGCTGCCTGGTCGTCTGGGGGGTACAGGAGAGGAGAGCAGGGGAAGGTCCATTTCAAACACCCGACTTCTGTGGGATTTTGGATTTTCAGAAGTGCGTGCTTTTCCACAAAAGCTTTAAAAAGCTGAAAATACTAGAAGTTAATTTATAACTTTGGTTATTCAAAAAGGCAAAGGAAAACCTTGAGAGGCTCTAACAACTATTTGCATCACATGGCCACACTGTAGTTTCATCAGTCTGATTAAAGGCAGTCTCCCTGGATCATTTGGTCCTTGCCAGATCCTGAGATGGCTGCTTAGGACTTGCCTTCTGCAGGCTTTTAAAGTTCCAGTTCTGTATGAGCTGAACACAGGTTTTTCTTCTGCAGGTTTTGGCACTAGTGAATACAGTCTTCTCCTCCCTCAGCTATCAGTCACATGTATCTCCTGCTATTGTTTGAATTAATTAATGAGTTTTAATTATACTGCAAGTGACCTTAGAAATATCAGCAATAACAGCGAACCAGTGCTGCTCTGTCTGCTGCTCCTGATGACTAAGAGTTGACTGTTTATGATTAACCTATGTTTGCTCTGTGGTCTGCATCTGGCTTCGGATTGGTGCCATAACACTCAGACTAACAGGAATGTGAAAGTGCCTCTCTAGAACTGACAATTTAGTATATTAGTTTTCTGCAGTGCCTATAAACTTTTTAAAATAGATTTTCTCCTAGGGAAAACTGCTGAAATGACATTGATGGTGGTAGAAATTCTCTAGTAATTCCCAAAACAGTGTGCAAGGGCATTGGGTGTCACAGTGTGAGCAAGCAGTCTCTCCATCTTCTTCTTCAAATATCTCCTTAGGACCTCTTGCTTCCTATGGTGTTTGCTTTGGGTTTGCTCACTGCTGCTTTGTTCTTTGTGAGTTCTTTTGGTTTCAAACTGTGGCTCATCCTTAGATTGTACCCTGCTCAGTGTAGTGCCATCTTCAACAGCTGGTGTGCTCCATAGCAGTAGCTCTGGTGGTAGCAAGAAGGGGCTTTTCTGTTCTGACTATAACAGGTAGTAATTTAAAGCTTATTCTTTAGAGTGATATTTGTGTTGTGTTCTTTTACATAGGAACAGTCATACTGGGTCAGGCAGAAAGTCCTTCTAAGTCCATTATCTTCTCTCTGAGGAGAGCTGGCGGTGGGTACTTGGGGAAAGAGTATAAGACCAAGGCACATACAGAGAGATCCTTGTCCTGGTACACCCTCTTATCTTGCTGAAGCTAAGCACTACAAGTTTGAAAGCTGGCTATGCCTTTGTGTGTAATCCCTTTGTGCAATCTGTTTTACAAGAGTGTCTACAGGCACTTTTTGAACACATTTATACTTCTTGTATCTACTCTATCTTTCCAGCAAGCTGTTCCACAGCACTCCTGGCCATTGTGCTTGTGAAAAAGCATTACTTGATTGTTTTAAACTTCTGTTTAGCAAAAGTGTATGTCAAACTGAAAGTCAAGCACCAGTGGGAAAGTTTTACTTAGCTTAAGTGATATTTGCATCAGTTTAGATCAAGCTATTTAATCCCCTGCATTTGAAAAAAAAACCCAACCCAAACAAAAAAGTAAGTCAGTGAACAGGTAATAGCTGCATATAAGGCCACTGCATTTACTGGAGGAAGAAGGTCCATACTTCTGTGCTTAGATCTCAAGGTTTTTGAGATAGTTTTTTTGCCCTGAGTTTCTACAGCACCTGCCGCATTAAAGTGTTGATCCTGGACTCAGGCTCCAAGACTCTGTGACAACACAAATAATAACAATGGATTGTTTGAATAATAGATAAAAAGAAAATAAAATATTGGCACGGTGGCTGGTCTGTAGATGCAGAACAGAGTTGAGTTTTGTGACATGCATTTCAGTCCCTTTCTGAGAGATTACATTCCCTGTCTTCTGTTTCCAGACAATGTTTATCATCAATGGTGGTGCTAGGCCCAGCTTCTTCCTTTGAGCTGACCCAATCAACATCTCAGAAGCTTGTTCAGAGATGATTCTCCAGGTATGTCTGTATCCAGGAGAACCCCAGGAGGGATTTCTGTCCATTTTGTTATAAACTTTCCACAAACTAAATAAGAAAATCTGGATTTAAAGACATCAGCAAGGTTATGGAAGGTTTGTATGAGTCACAGTCACCCTCCAAAAGATGATCTTTCTTATCTCTTTGCATTTATCACCTTAGGGGGGGTGGAGGATCAAAAAAGTGGCGCTGCCCTGCAGTGCATTCAGAGCCTTGGGAAGAGATGTGTCTTATGGAGTTATTTATTCTCTGCACGTGCCAGCTAATGGCCTCTCCAGGGTCTCAGCTCCCAGGGCTGGTATAATAGATGATAATAAGCTGGTGTGTAAAGCTGGTGAGGGAGAAGAGTGGGACAGCAAATTTTGTTTACCATGGTGTTTGAAATTCCAGTATACAGCCATGTAGTCCAGGTTGCTTTCCTGTTTGTCTGCAAACTGCCTCACATCAGTCTAGAGTGAAAGAAGGATTGGAGCTGGTTTGTAAGCCACCTTCCTTTGTAAGCGCTCCTCCCTTCTTAATACCACAAACTTGGTACATCTGAAAGGCTGGGGGCTTTTTCATCACATTTAAATACCCCTTGTGCAATAAATGAGGTCGATAATTTGTATCTCCTGTGTGGCATTCCTTTTTTTGCAGGCTCTGTTTCTTTCTGGGATGTATCTTTCCAGGAATGTTAAGAAGCTTTAGCTGTTCCTTACTGCTTCATCCTTTCCTGTTCACTAATTTAAATCTGGTGGCTGGGGTTTGCTGACAGCCGCCTTTCCTCTCTGCCTGGATTGTATCCACAGACCTGGAGGTGGGGATGCTGGGGTTTTTTCCTTTTATGCTTCCTCCTTTCCAGGCATGGGTTTGAGAAAAGAAAGGCTTTTGTTCAGGAAGCACATAATGGTGAAGACTGTGGTCAAGCTCCCACTTTTGTGCTGCAGGTGGATTAGGAGGTTAATGGGTAGCTACTACTCTCTTCTTCCTCAGCTCAGGGTATGCCTGTGCAGATTTACACAGTCATATCTTTACAGTAAACAACGTAGGACCAGAGCAAGGCCTTGAGCATGAACATATCATTGTCTATGCTGCTTGATTTGTATCACACTCCTGGATGTGATGGCAACCTGTGCTAACCAGCACTCTGAGGTGATGCCTAGGCAAAGTTCAGAGGAGAACATAGGCCAAAGGCTGTTTCTCTTAGGCACTGTAGTTGCAGCATAACTGGGGTGGGTTGGATTTAAAGTCAGCTGTATATAAACGTAGTCAGTGACTTCTTTAATGTATTTCAGCTGAGAGGATCTCAGCAGAATATTTTGTAGCAGGGAGTAGTCCCACCCCCCAAGAAAACTCCACTGTGGAAATTAATTACTTGTGGTAGTAAGTAAGTAATTACATGTTGTAATTTGGTATTTGCTGTTTCTCTTGTTACCTGCTACCTTTTTGTTACCTTACCTCCATTGTGTTATCCTGGCACTGTGTGTCAGTTGTAAGACAGAGGGTCAAAGAAAGGTTTTAGTGAAGTTATTTCAGTTGTGATGGGCATGGGCTCCACTATGCCCTTGGTCAGAGCCACACCTGGACACAAGGCATTTGCTTTCTGGGGGGCAGAGAGAACTCCCTGACCACATTTGTGCGGACATAACCAAAGTCACCAAACATAGCTTGAACTGATGCAAGAAATTAATGTCATGGATAGTGTTGCCGGAAGAGGTTTCCTCCCACTGGTTTTATGAAAGTTAAGTATAAAACTTGCTGTTTAGTCTCCAGGGTCACACTGTCTTGGAGAAGAAGCTCCTCTTTGGCAGAGACATTTATCAGGACAGCAATTCAGCATTGCAGCGGATGTGTGTGCCTTTTCAATTTTTACTGCTCTGCTTTTAAAAGAGCTCTAGTCGACCGTCTTTCCCCCTTTTTAAATTCCTCTTTTGCTCTCCTTTCTGAGCATATCTGTCTATTGTACAAATCCCGACTAGCTTGTATGGTGTGGAGGGAGACTGAATCAGTGTGACACAGAGATTTGGAGCAGGCTCAGCTCAAGGGCAAAAGCCCCTCAGAGCAGCGTAAGAGGGCTCAATGGGTGGCCTCATGGACAGGAGAGGTGAGATGAAGCTTGCTGAACCTGCAGTGCAGCTGCTAGTATTTGCATCAGAGCCATCTTTAGGAGCTGCTGCCGAGTCCCAGGATGACCTAGGGGCTGATGCCTCACAGTTCTTGCCTTTTCTACTTCACTATAAATACTTACACATTTGATATAAAATATGATGTGCAGATGCCAGGGGTTATGATGTTACTATTTACACTATGGTGTCTAGAGAGTAGGGGGCATAGCCTTGTTGAGTCTACCTTGCATAACCGTCAGAGTGATGTGCTGTGGTGTGCCCTTAATGAGGGTCAGCAGAGCAGTTCAGCAGGGGCAGTGACAGAACATCTGTGGTTTGCAATACCAGGTGCTCCGTATCTCTCAAAATCAGATAATTTGTTTGCATCTGTTAATTATAACACTCCTAGTTCTCTCAAAGTCTGACTATCTAGTGAGAATGCACATTGCTGCTTAGGAAAACAGCAGATCATTTTTGCTTAATGAAATGTGTGTATCTCATTGTCGTGAGGGGAAAAATGTGAAAATGTTTATCCTCTGTAAATAATGCTTACACTCCATGTATTCAAACCTGCTCTCATCACAGAGGATTAAGCTGAAGCATACCCCCCAGCAGATGTAGCATGTTACAGAGGGCAGGGCATGGTCTGTTACTCTTCTCCAAGATAAAACAGAGAGGCAGGCTGCCTTTTGGTAAAAAGAAAAGCCCCAACTTCTGTGGACAGAGGGTGGGAAAGCAGATGTACAGCAGGGAGTAACTGAAGAGCAAGAAGGAGACTGGGGTTTTAAAAGTGTGAATATTACCTCATGCTGAACAAGAAAAGAAGAATGCAATGGGAAGTCACTTAGAACAAAACCATGAAACTTACCAGAAAAATTCATTTCAGAGTTTTCAGAATGTGAAAACTGTATATGACATGGAGCTGAGAGGGAGGACAAGGATGCTTATTTCCTGATTTATAACTAGATTATGTCAGCAAGATGTTTAATATCTCTTTCTTAGATGTAGTAATTTCCATTCCACTTGTCCACTAGGGTTTTAGTGGCTTTCTCAAGCCAACATGTATCAATGTGTATATTCATGTAATGAAAAAAGCTACAGAAGCCAGCAAAATCCCTGTGCTTTCTTCCTTCCTTCGAAAGTAAGGATTTCATATTTTTCTAAAGTTGGGAGACTTTGCAATACAATTATTCTTCCAAAGTGATAACTGTCTGAGGTGGATATGTCAGCCCTTAATAAGTATCAAATTTACTCTTAATTATAACAAAGAACATACGTGTCTAAACATACGTAGATGAGAGCCACTAGAGAAATCTTGATCATTTTCACAGTTAAATTACTGGGTAGATGCATTTTACAGGTTCCTTATTTGGGCAGATTGTTGTTTCTGGGAATGCATATTTTTATTTTCTGGAAATTGTGCTTTCCACTTGGCTGGGTGCTGTGGTTCTGTCAGCTGCTATGATTGTGCTTGCACACATGCACACAAACACACAGAGGCTGGTATCAGAGCAGCGTGCAACTGGGAAAGGATGAGTTCGATTAGCAAAAGGAAGAAATCCTAATTACAGGGCAAAGTGGTGGATAGTATGCTGATAGCTCCAGGTAATAGTGCCCTTGCTCAGAATGTCATTAAAATATACCTGATAGCTCAAGCTAAAAGGCTTGCTGTAGCGTGTAAACCAGTAATAGAAACAACAACTTCAGACCTTAGTTCAGTAATGAAAAAAAAATGAGAGTATCTTTTTCCCCAAAGAGAAATGCTTTGCATAAATACTGATCATGAGAACTATTGATGTCAGCTGTGCTTGTAGAGATGTTGATAAAAAAGTCAGTGACATGGGGATGACTTCTGAAAATAGCAAAAAAAGCATGGTGTCTACTTAAATGCCGAAGTGCCAGTAACAGAAAAGGTGGAATTCAGTTGAGAGAAAATATATTTCACTCCACTTCAACACAATCTGAAGCAATTTTACTTAAAGAAAAGGATATGGACTAGTCCTTTTTTTGTCTTGTTTTGTTTTGTTGTGCTTTCTCTTAATTTCTGCAGGCATTGCCTTTTCTCTGATTTGTTGCTCTTTTGTTTGTTTATTGGGTGTTTTTTCCTGCCATGTTGTGTCCTTTCTGTATTTCTTTGTCTCTGTCCCTTTTATACGTATTTTTTCCCCCCTCTGTTTGTTTGTTTCTATTTGCTTCCAGTTTTACTGTCTTTTTTGTTAGAATGTTTTCTATTAAAATTGTATTTGGAAGCATTGACCAAAGATGGAGTGTCCACTGCAGATACTATTGGTAGGCAACAATGTCTTCTTCTCATCTAGTTAGACAAAACAGCAAAAGGGCATAAAAGAGAAAAAAAACACTGGCAGGTGAGGTGACGTCTTGGCTTTCTTACCTCTTGAAGCTCAGTCATATTTACCTAAACAATTTTGCTACCTCATTATAAAGGGAAGGTTCCAAGCAACAAAATAACAGGAGTTAAAAACATCTATAATGTACCGTATCAGCAGAGGACAAGACAGCGGTGGAGAATAGAGAAAAAGGCAATTAAATAGTTAAATTAATTTTAAATTACATTAAAATTACTAGGGTTTGTTCAGACATCTCTGAGTCTTTTTGTTTTCTGCTGCTTTGATTGATATTTAGAAAATTCCATTGCAAAATGAAAAGCCCAGGGACATACTTAACATATTTATTGAAAAGGTTTTGAATCTTCCATTATTAAACAACTTGACTGATTGCATTGTTCTTCAACAGACTGAGCTCAGGTGAGTATATGGAAGAATAAATAAGACAAATATTCTAATGGCTTCTAAACATGCATCTTGCCATGACAGCATTTGCTTTTAAAGATCCCACTCTTTTTGCATCATTAATGAATAGTGTATAGCTGGCTGATTGTTCACCTTCTTTTCTGCGAGAGCTTGGTGGACTTGCTTTGAATACAGACTATGGAATGCATGTGTATGAGATTTTAAATGCCCTTGTTTTCTAAAAAGAAGCTTTGTCACCAAGCTGCATCTTTGGAAATGTATAACATGATTCCCCCCTTACCCGCCAGTTTCTTGGCTCGTAAAAATTTAAATCCTATTTTAGGGCCCCCACCAATCTATCTGTATGTTTTCCTCTGTTCCTGAATAAGCGTACTCTTTCAAAGCTCTGACAAATTTGAAACTGTAAAAAGGTCTGCTGAAAGAATATAGGAAAAGTCTCTTTTGTTATTTTTTAAATAAATCACTAGTTCATGCATTTATTTTTCAAGAGATATTTAAATATAACTTTGCAGGTGATGGTGAGATAGTCATGGGGAAGTACTGGTGGTTAGTGTGTTTTCTAAAAAAAGTAATAAGCATAGATTTATATTGACCAGCTGCATGAGATCCCCAAGATCTGAGGGTGGTAAAGTTATTTACAATGGAGGGAAACCTTCTAGTGACAGTTGCTTTTCTCCGAAGACAAGATTGGGGAAGTTACTGACAGTTCTGCTTTTACCCTGAAAAACTTTAACTATACATCCAGGCATCTCCCAATAGATAGATACATCATCTCTCTTAAGCTTCTGCCTTGCATTACTCACCCCTGTGACCTGTTTTTTGAGAGCTGCTGGGCTCTCTCTGTCACCATGGAGCTTTGAATGCTTTTCTTTCATATATTTCCCAGAAACATCCACTTTTCCAGATAATTTTTTCTCTCCTTCCATTTGTGTTGTTTGGTCTCTCTATCTGGCAAACCATTGCATGCATCTAAAGGCATTAGACCTTCACCTCCTCCCTCATAGAGAAAGATACCTTCTGAGGTGTGTTCTTCCCTGTATTTCTTGTGCTGAGCATGTGTTTTGCTTTCTCAGGCTCCATTCCACTTCCCCCACCTTTAATAAAACCTTTGGTCTTAACAGTTAGTAAGAGCAATCTTTCAAAGTCATCTTCAGACACCTAAGGGCAGCTCTTCCTTCCTACTTCTGTTTTGTCTAGAAAAAGTGCTTTTGCGTAGAATATTTAGGAGGCATAGTAAAATATGATTAGGAGATCTATCACATCCATAATCTTAAATTTATTTGATATAGGAGTGACCACTGGCTCATTAGTTTGTTCCTGGCATCGTCTACATGAAGCTCAGCTATTCCTTTCTTTGAAATTTAACCATTGTCTGCTTGCTGTTCCTTTTATGAAACTATCTTTGCAAAGAATGAAGAAAGTCTTATGTGAAAACCAAGATTCCTCCTGTGTCTTGCTGTCTACCAGAAAATTTGCAGGTGTGTTTCCTGAGCTTTTATATGCATGTAGGAATATGGTAACCTCATTCACCAATTTGTTGGAAGGTTTTTATGAAGGAAAGCATTTGCAGTGAATAATAAAACATATTCAAAACTATAAACACATTATTTTGAGTTTATAAATGTAACAATTGATCTGCTTTGTGGACTAGGCGGAGCTTGATGCCAGGGAGCCAGCTGGCTTTGTTTGCTATCAGATCCTATAGCTATCAGCTGGGAAATAGCCAGGTGATTTCTCTAAAGGGCTAGGAGCAAACTAGGTTGGTTTGATTGTTTGAGGGAGGGGGGCTGAGGTGCCTGCAGTCTGCTTTGCTTAGGTGTGTGGCTGGGCTCTCTGCTTCAGCAGTGCAGCATTGTCCCGAAAAACAAAATCTTAGCAGCAGTTCTAGTCCTTCTGGGGAAGCTGTTAGTTTGCTTTGGTGCTCTGCGACTGAAAGTTTAGCCATTGAAAGAGAAGAGATGGGAGCTGAAGTGGCAGTGTTCAAGCCGTAGGCAAAACCTTTGGCCTGCCGGAGGGCAGGGGAAAGGCAAGCACAGCTGAGTTCACAGTGGATCTCTCCTCTGTTGCAGCTAAATCAAGGTAAGACACTTTATGGCTGATAAATTTCTATTTTGCTCAGGTTATGTGCAGATGAAGGTAGTACTTGGATCCTACCTCTGCAGGGGTTTTCTTGCAGAATATGGGCTCCAGCCTCACCTGGGGCTGCCCCAGGGGCCATTTGTGTGAGCCATAGGCATTCTGGAGTCTTGGCTTTGTTTGTCATCTCAATGTTACTGTTGTATGGCTCTTACGGCTGTTTTTAGAAGAGAAGACGATTTGATGCAATATTGTGAACCTTGTCCCTAATGGTGAAGGAGTGCATTGTGGTTTAAGCCCAGGCAGTAACAGTACTATGCAGCTGCTTGCTCACTCCCCTCCTTTCCTCGCCTCCAGATGGGATGGGGGGGAGAATCAAAAGAATGTAAATCCCATGGGTTGAGATAGGAACAGTCCAGTAACTAAGGTATAATATAAAATTACTACTACTACTAATAACGTTAGGGGAAATAGCAAGGGGAGAGAATATAAAACTGAAAGGGGAAAGGGGAAAAAAACCAATAAACAGCAGTGATGCCCAATAGAGTTGCTCACCACCCACCGACCGATACCCAGCCCGACCCGAGCAGTGATCTGGGCCTTCTGGGTGACTCCCCTCGGTTTCTGTGCTTGGCATGACGTGCTATGGTATGGAATACCCCTTCGGCTAGTTTGGGTCAGGTGTCCTGTCTCTGCTCCCTCCCAGCTTCATGTGCCCCTCCTCACTGACATGAGAGACTGAAAACTCCTTGATCAGGGTGCTACTGGGCAACAACTAAAACATCGGTGTGTTATCAGCATTGTTCTCAGACAAAAGCCAAAACCGGGTTCTAGGAAGGAGAAAAATAACTGTTATAGCTGAACCCAGGACAGAGTGTCTGATGCGGAGTACCTAGCTTCACTGCTAAAATCCTGTTGGTAGTAGGTGGTGTGGCCTTTCGTGGAAATGTTTGTGACTATAAGGTAGGCGGTTGAGTCCTACTGTTTTGCAAAGTGTAATCTTCATCTGAGCATGCTCTTAAGAATGTAAAATTAAGTTTTGCCATCAACCTTCAGATAAATGTTTGGAATTAAGGTAAAATGTTCTGATGCTCTGAAAAGACTTATCCCTATTTTAACCCTTAGCATATGCATTTTTCTTCCCCTTTGTTAAAAAGTACATATATTACCCTAAATCAAATTCCCTGGGGAGGGGGGGAAATATGAATAGGTTAGGCTTTATCAAGATTTTATCTTTTAATGAAATTGCAAAATATCAAGGACTTCAGTGAGGCAAGATAGAGGTTGGGCAAGAGTACTTGGTCCCTTTTCTGTATGAAATGAAAGCTTACTGAAAGGTTTGGAAAACTGCTGAAAGTGCAAAATTTGTATTGCTAGCCTATTTCCACACTTACTTTCCTAAGCAAAGCTGTCCTTTTATCATAACTCCTGTCAATATAAGGTTTGAAGAAACCTTATAATGGCACCTGATGTATTACTGAGAAATAGGTCTGAGACACATCTGTACTCTAAACAAGTCCTTTTAGTATCCATCTAACTCTTCCTGCTCTCCCACTATTTAAAGTTGGCTTTCCTTTACACTTTCTTGATCAACATGAATATACTGACCTTCAGGATGTGCTGTTTATAATGTACTGATGATGATCCAACATATATTCAAGTAAAGAAGAACGTTTTTCTTTGGTTTTTTTCTGAATATTAAGCTGAAATGCTGCAAGTTCTCCAGAAAAGACCACAAAAAAATGTGCAGTAATTATTTGATGTGAAGTCATCCAGTAGAAAACTGTTGAACTTCTTTCTATCCAAAGATATATGCCTGTGGTCTCTGGACAACAAAAGTTATTATTTGCTGAGGGTATATATAGGGATATTCAAAATATCTTCAGGATTTTTTCCTTTGACTTTGCAAGTTCATGTAGTAAATATTGAGTACCTATTTTATAATTACAGTTTTGCAGACCACAATAACTGTATCTCAAAAATCCTTGTGGTGTGGATGAAAATATCGTGCCCTGAAGTACAACTACAAATACAAATTAGCTGGGATAAAAGCCTGTGATTATTTTAAGCAAAGGTCATAAGGGAATGTCCAGAGGTGACAATAAATATGCATGTTTATGAGTTTATTACCATCTATTCTTTACTCAACCTCTGTTCTTGAAAGGTGGGAAGTGAAGAAGGCTGGTGAGAATACAGTGTGCTCTGTTTGACTAGATTTAAGTGAGTCAGCTGGTTAATGCCTTTAAAGCAATAACATAACTGCCTGATAATTGTAACTTTTTTTTTTCCCCTCCTTGACTCATTCAGGGTGAGAACTGTGCTTTGTAGGAATAAAACATGCTAGAATAGTGGTTGAAATTCTAATGTTCAAGAGTAGTTCAGTTTCAAAATAGCTACAGGTAAATGGAATGCTGCATGCAATTAATGTGCTTGTAATTCAATATCTATTTCTGATGCACTAGAGAAATTCTTCTTGAAAGCTTTCTCTGAAGTCTAGAAATAGAGAAGTGACTTTCAGTCCAATATAGGACTGAACATACTAACTGTACCTATAAAACTTTGACAATGACTTGTTTTTATAATCTAATAAAACAGAACGCTTTTTTCCCCAATTTGTTCTGCTTGCATTGTTGCAAATGACTCCCACATTTCCACCACACCCCTTTCCCCCCCCCCTCCAAAAGAGTGAAAACCAATGTCTGGTAAATGCTATTCGCTGAACAAATTGTTAGGTAGGTTACAAGACTTGCTTTAAGCACTTGTCCGGGAATATGTACTGCTAATGGCCTTTTTCTAACAAAAGCTTAATCAATAAACATTAACTGGAGAGTAGGAGAATGCAAGTTATTTGTTTTATTGTGTATTAGTAAATAACACTTTCAAGTTTGATGAAGAGCCTGCCTTCTAAATTTCAAATTCAGTGTAGCTCAATTTATTTATTTTTTATTCCACAAAATGGTTCATGTCAACATCAGGGTGTCTTTTTTTGCTACTATACTGGTATAGCAGATAATAAGTTTTATCCAGACTTTACAGACATAGTCAACATATGGAAATGCCTTATTTATAGCAGAATTTGCACACCCTTGTGAATGTAAAAAGCAAAGGATGGTGTTAGATTTTACTTAAGGCTGCTACACTACAAAAGAATATTTGGAGACTAAGAAATTTGCCAAACTTTTCTAAATATTTAGGAGTGGTCTTACAATTTTTGCTATTGTCTGTAAAGCTTGATGTAGCTTGTCTTCATCCATCTCCCTGTGTGCAATATTCAGGGTATTGTTACAATATGCCTTCATACCAATGTCTTGCAGGACGTAAAATGGTCAGTGTTTGTTTTTGTGTTACAAGGAAGACTCAATGTGCTTTTGCTTTAAATCAGCATTATCCAAGTTCAGGCTAAGGTAGGAGTTAAGAACTGCACAGGAAGTGTTTTGGAGTTGATGTGTTGCCAGAAACTGCAGTGAAAACTGTTGAGGCTGTTTCCTAGCTGCACACAGCTTCTCTGGCGGGACTTCACTGGGAGGCTGTGGTGCCTGACCCTGCACAGGTCCTCTCTGCATCATTACCTGTGTTCAGGATGTCAGCACAACTTGATGACTTCTTGAAGAGATTCTCACACTTGTCTCTGAAATATTGATCATTCCTGTCAGCAGACAACTTACATTCCTTCCCCACCCCTCATCTGCGAATTGTGCTCCAGTCAGGGCCCCTGATCCTGCATGGTTAGCAAGGTTCTTGTTAGGCTTAGTGCCTACTCAGGCAGGTGACTACCTACCCTGTAGAAAAGCAGCCCAGTCTTCAGAGCGGCTGTTCTCATCTTCTAGGAGAACTCCTGTAATAGAGACCACTTGCTAAATACTAATGCTTATGTGAAGATTAACTACCCTGATTTCTCTTGTTTGATGGAAAAGCTGGAAATCATTTGATTCCCAGGGAGGTGCCCCACAATCCTCAAGTAGCTGTTCAGGTGGTGGAATTCATTATGTGATGTGACCTAGAGTAAATGATCAGCTGAACTTGCCTGATTTGGAGAGAGGAAGGACTTCTGCTTCAGAAAGCCTTCTAGATCTGGAGATGCTGACATTTTGGGTAGGGATGGCAGTTACGGTTTATACAGTTGATCATTACCCTGATGTTCTAGTCCAGAATAATAACCAGTAATTAAATGCGGCTTATGTTAGCCCCCTGCCCCCCCCCCCCTTTCTTTCCAGGGTATGTATAATTTTACTTCCAGTTCAGTAACCTTGTTGTTTAATCAAAGAGGTATTTTATTCTTCTGTATGCTTGCATGTGAGAACTCATAGTATTTGAGCAATAAAATGCCGGTTTAATCTTTGTTCCTTCACTATGTGTGTGATTCTTCTAGAACTGTGCAGTCCTGTAATATGAAGGATGGTATTGGCAGAAATAGCACGTTGCTAAAATGCAGTCAACCTCTACTGCAACCAAAACCCTCTCTTGTAAATGCATGCCATCCCTTTAACTTGTGAACTTTCCTGCTTGCTGAATAAGCGCTTCTGCCTTGTCCCCAGTTTCTCTATGAATTACAGTTCAAGACTAGTTCGATAGTTACCTAGGGAAAGGGAATACATATTGGGATGTTTTTTCTTCTTTTGGGTTATAATCAGAAAATATGGCTTGCAGTATACTATGTATCTGACTGCTTCAGAAGGAGGGAAAACTTTCTTCTTCAGGGAGACAGATGCCATTTAGTATAAAGATGTTTGCGATAAGTAAAGAAATATTGCACTCCAGGGGAATTTGACTTTTTTTTCCTGTTTTATAATATGAATATTTCTAGCAAAAACAACTCTACCAACTATATGGGAAGAGAAATGATGGCAAGAATTTAACTGCTTCCTTCTCTTGACTTAAATTTTAAAAGTTTTTTCGGTAAAAAGAGACAAAACAGTGGTGGGGGGGGGGGGGGAAGCAAAATAAATGCTTGTAGAATGGAGACTTGGAGCCTTAAAAGAAAAGAATTTGAAACTACAGTAACAGCAGTGTTGCTGTACAAGTACCACAGAGGCTGGTGTCAAGAAAGCAGAATTTTTTGTCATGGATGGGAACAGTTTGTAGATTTTTTTGCTACTTGTAGATCCAAATTTAATCAGTTACAATGAAATGCATCTTAGTTTCCAGCTGATATCTGCAGCATCCATTTACCACCAACAGTTGACACTCCTGTTTTCCATCTAGCATCGTTTGTCTTTCAGTGTAATAGGCTCTGTCCTCAGTTTCACAGCATCATAGTTGAGCGATATCACAGAGGTATCTCAGCATCATGCACTTTCAATCTGCCTGTTTTATTATTAAACAGAGATCTTATTTAGGCTAACAGTGGAAGGAAAACAACAATTGAAAATGTATGAAAGAACATGAGGAGATAGAAAAGCTCATACTACTTGAAGACAGATTTATCACTTTAATGATATTTTATGGTGTGCTCCAGAATATGCATCAACAGGTTGTAAATAATCCAAAGGAAGGATTTGCACAAGCTCTGAAATGCTTTCAGTGTCCCAGCCTAATTTCAAGCTGCGACAAATAAGCATAAATCCTGTGGGCAGCATTTTACTCATCTCTCTAGCATTCAATCATTTGTAAAACAGGCTTAAAAGGAACAATGCTGTGCAGCCTGGCTTAACTGACCACTGGGGAGAGCGACTAGAAGGGGGAATATAATTTTAATAGAGGTTTTAAAATTTTCTGGAATGCTTTGTGGAGAATACTTTTTTTTTTTTTTTTTTGTTACAAAAGTGACTTCTTGCATTGTTCTTAATATATGGAAAATATCAGTTGTGGAAATGATGGCACAGTTTTCTGCCTTCTGCAAAAACTTGATGAGCAGCGGTAATATCACAATGACTCTTTTCTTTCACTGACGTCTGCTGTCTATGTGAGGCTGTTTCAAAATAGTGGTGACAGCAAACTTGGAATGGAAATCTCTCTTAGAAAGTTATCTGTTCAGGTAGGACTTAATTAGGAAAAAAAAAACCCCTCTTGGGTCCTGGATAAAATCTCTAGTTGTAATCAGGAAAGGAGAACCACCTGCATAGGAAATAGTTGGTCCCTGTTGTGGTGAGGCTTTGTTTAGGGGTCAGTCAACCTGTTGCAGATCCTCATAATGTGAATTGGGAAACTGCACAACCACTGAACGCAGGAACAGTGGTGTGTTTGCAGAGTCCTTCCTCCTTCCTTCAGATCAGGCCTGCACCTACTTCTGCTTGGAGTGATAGATACAAATATTCTAACTGCATCAAATAATATGGTGATCTGACCCTGATTTCTTTGTAACTTGGGGAAACTTTGATTATGGTCACTTTGGGTAAGTATTTGTTTTAATGTACTTTTCTAAAGGGATGGGTTTTAGTGTGGGGTTTCCTGAAGTGGCACTTCTACATCCCTTTGAAAAACCCAAATTCAGCTGAGGTCTTTACTGCTGGAAGAAGGGTTCTCTGGTGGTCAGTGCCATGACTTAGGAAGTCTTGGAAGCTAGAACCTCACAAATATTATTTTCAGAAACATGATCCAAATGGAAGGTGTTTATTAAATACATTTATTGACACTTTTAGATATCTAATGGAAAATATACTAGTGGACATACAATACCTGAATACTTCCAGGTGTTGAAAGCTGCAACTCCAGGATGACAGAATATCCTTCTTGCTGATGACTTGCTTGAGCTTTGTGCTGTTAAACTTCAAACCTTCAATTACTATTCAGGGATAATTAATTACTAGGCAGTCACTGAAAACTTGAAGCATGCTTTTTCTTGAGATAGTGGGGGTTTCCTATGCCCTGTAGCAGAGAGAGCCTTCCCACTGTGTTAGGTTGTGCAAGTGCTTATACTTGTTTGCAGGGGAGAGAGATGATGAATGAATGACAGGAAACTTAAGAACGGGGAGAGAGGGATCAGTATAATGGCCAAGGAAATCAATGCCTACGGAGAAAGTGAGCTCTATAAATGGGGTTTTAAACCATGTAATATATACTAGCAATCAGAACAGTTTTTGGTAACTTTTGAATGCGTGTGTCAACTATGAGAAATGTAATTTCTGAAGCCATTTGTGTCATGGCTGAACTCACTATGTCAGTTTTATTGCTGAACCTCGTCACTAGACATTGTAGTAACCAGCTAATTCTTCTGTGCTCTTCATTTGCATTTTCTTGACTACATCTAGTGTACCACCCTGGTTCTGAAGCGTTTATGGTGCCTTGAACAGACCAGAGGAGGCTTTCACAGTGTGTTTCTCACAGGGTGGGCTCTGCACACAGGAATGTGCTTTCTGTGAACTCTCCAAATTCCTTGCAGTGTGTGTGTATGTGCATGCAGACACTTGCATGAACACACACTCAGCTGTTGATTTAATAAGAAGCTGTTGGTTTAGCTGTGAAAAACCTGATATGTCCAGTGTCTTGGTTATCTAGATGTGAAATCTATCACAGAGGGGTAAATCTGCTTCTAAACCAGGAATTAAATCACACTGCCTTTGTAATATTACAATACAGAGAAGTTTGAGAAAGTGCAGTCCATTTTTCAACTCATGGCATGGTCACTAAGCTACAGTCACAGTGGTTGAAAGAGCAGTGGCTGATGCTTCTTCATGTATCAGCTGTGAAATGGGCTGGCATCATTAATTTGATAACCAAATAAATCAAGATATTTGCAAGAACTTTTTTATTTCCTTAGAATATCCAAAGGTCACACAGTTTTTTGATGGTTGACTTCTAGCAATGTTTCTCATTAGTTTAAAGACAAAGAGTTTCATTGTTTGCAGGCAGTGCTGGTACTGGAGATGGGGAAAAATCCTGGCATGAAATTATTCATTCTTGTGTTATGCAATGCTGATGTTTGTGCTGGGTGATTGAAGCAGCACTGGCATTCTTGCCATCATATACCGCCCATTTCAATCACTGTGTGTTGCTTTTCCTTTGGGCACAAGCAGGTTTTCAGGAGGACAAATGGAGATAAATGCATCTATGTTTGCCTGAACTCCACATTTTCAGTGAAATATGAATTTGTAAACTTGTGGAAATACAGGTAGGAGGATAAGCAGATGTGTAGAAAGAGGAATATGGGATTTAATTGTGCTTGAAGGTGTAGATTAAAAATGAAGAGCTTCTGGAAGTCAAAGCAGTTCAAGGTCAAGAAATAACCCTTTGCTTGCTCCTTTTTTTTCTTTTGTATAGTGAAGAATTATCTCTTCCTGACCTGAAATACTGAGCTCCTGGCTTCTTCAACATTTACATTGTGACTTCAGTTGTTGAAGTGTGGTTCGTATTAATATTTACTTGTTATGCTGATGTAAAATCAGGCTATATATGTCACGTTTTGTGAGAAAGATTGAACAGCAGTTTTACCAGCTTTCATTAATGTTAGCTTAAATCAGTATTTTGAGATTGTCATTTACAGCAGGAGGCTGCTGTGCAATCACAGGGTGGCCTCAGAATTTTTGTTTCTAGTAATTCCAATTAAGTTAAAGGATTTATAGTTAGCTAAGAAAGTATGTTGCTTTATACCACCCTTTTGTATCCTGCCAAGCTTCCCTGTAAAAAATAAAACGGATGTTTTCATATGTATGGGTGGTTAGGTTTGCTCAAAATCCTGCTGTTCACCAATTTCTATGCACAGTATAGGAGCTTTAATGGATTTTAGTCTAAATTACAACGGCTGAGGCATTTTTAGTGGAAATTAAAAAAGATGCTTATAGAACACTAATGCAAGGATACAGCACGTGCTGAAATATCTCTTATTTATTATGAATAAATGAAGTCAGACCTTCTAAGCTATATGGTTCTTTTCTTGACACTACAAGATTCTAAACATCGGAAATTTAATGCTGCAGCTGTTTTGGAGATAATTTACTGAAACCGTTTGGACTTTCACTTGCACTATAAATATAGTATTTTTCAGTTGTCTTCTGCCTTCCTATTTGATAGGACCTTTTTTCAATGTTTCTTAAAGCATTTATGTCTCCATTAGCCGTGTGAGTGTGTGAAATTATGATACTGACAAGTCCTCACTGGTAAGAACCTAGTAATTACTGCTTGGTGTTGGTAGAGCTGGTTTTCTGATGCATAGTGACTGCAGGCTAGTGTGCATAGATCAAAATGTTGTTTTCAGCTACGTGTACAGGTGTAGTGGGCTGCAGTGTTGGCATTGAGCAAAAAAAAATCATTGAGTCACTGTGGAGACCTGGATGCCTCTTTTATCTATACTGTAATGGAATTCAGATAGTCAAACCCTTTAAGTGGTTCTGAAGCTCTTGCCTTGTACGGATGTACACACGAACATGCAAATTTGTTTATGCTGTATTTCACATTCTTGTTTAGAAAAGTAATCTGCTTCTGATACTTAGTAATGTAGCTTCACTGATCAAATTAATTTTGTGTAACTGTGGTCCTCTTCCACTAATGATAACATATTCTACCACTGAAGTCTGATAGAAATTGAATTATTCTCCCTTTTATTCTTCTCATCAGAATTATGTTATATAAGCCATAAATATATTTATATTACAGTGATGGCCTTGTTACCACTGGTATTCTTTCATTGCAAGTGACACTTAAATGCAGATCTCATCAAGGGCGTTCAAAGCCATATGTGATACTGTTGTGACTGGCTATGTTAAGGACTTTTTTCCCCATGATTCTTGATGCAATGAATTCATTGTCAGTAAACCCATTGTTTAATTCTCAATCTATGTACTTAGAAAGACAAAGTAATGGGGAAGCTTTGGAGGGATTCCAGCATTATGTTGATGTAGCCCTATCACAAAAGAAAAGGTTAGTAAAGATAGAGTTCAAGTGTGGTGCATGCCTTGAACTAGTTGTTCTAGCTCAGATTTAAAGCACTTCTCTACTTAGAGGTTTCTCCAGGAGAAGAAATGAACCAGACACAATCACTAAAGAAGATTGTTACTGCAGTGAGCAGTAACCTGTATGGGTATATGTTGCTTTAGATGCTGTGTTGAACTACTACCAATGACTACTGATTAATTAAAAGTTGTTTTTAAACTATCACATATGTTTATAGATCTTGAGTAGTGCAGTCAGAGCCCACTGATTGATCAGAGAAGTACCATGTGGGGTGAAAGGGAAGAAGACTTAACTTCTTTCTAAGATCCAATCCAAGACCATAGATCAAGCATACTACTAACTGTTGCTCCTGACCAAAGTTTGGATGAATGGCTTTTGTGTGTTTACATATCTAAGATTGGTTTTATATATTTTATCTTGAGTTTCCTGGGCAACTGGTATTTGGTGAAAGACTCAACTGGCTTGTCTCTAACTTCTTCCATGTAAGGAATTTTCTTGCTTTTAAAAATCTTTCTGGTATAATGAAGAAGAACTTCTTGTACACAGGTAACACTCATTCAAAGGTATGAAATATTGAATATTCTTGTGTAGTTTGCTTTCATATACCAGTTCTTTTCTCCTCCTTGTCCCCCACATTCCCTTTCTCATTTAGGTTTCCCTTTTGATTCTTCCCTTTTACCTTCTGGTGCCCAGACAGGAACCCACAACCCTTTATTAAAAGATTGGTACAAAAGAGGAAGAGGAAGAATTGCAGTTACTGTACTAGACAACCATGGAATTTGTTATGAATGATAGTGCAATCACATTTCCTACTAATTACAGAGAATTGCCTAGTGACCAAGCCTGTTGACATAAAAGACATATCTTTCATGAGAAGGACCAAAACGTAAAACTGTGGCAAGGTAGCAGTTGTTGTCCACTTTGACTTGGCATTAGGAACCAAACCATTTTGTTGCACTCTAAGCCAGCTCTGGAACTAAATGAACAAACTTCTTTAAGTGATAGTGAAGGACCATTAACAATGTTGTAAAACAAGAGGAAGTTTTCTTTTCTGCCACAGTTTTCTTTTCAATAGACTTAAACCTTCATAAAGGCTTTAAGAGGTGTGAATGCAGTGCTTTTACAGTTTTTCATTTGGCACAGAACACACTGAGCAATGCTGCAATAGTGTTGGTACAAAACACTTCTACCTCACAAAGAAACATGACAGTCTTCTAGTTTATTACTACAACGCTACTGTAACAGAATTATTTGAATTCTGCACTTTGAGGGAATCTGACCCCTTCTGTTTGGAGAGGAAGAATTTTTTGCTCAATGAGAGATCTTGCCAAGAACCCATGATCTTTCAGTAACCTTCAAATGTTTGGAGTCTCACTGGTATATTGACTACAGCTCTGAGATGGTCAAAAGTCTTTAAAGCTCAGCCTGTAAGTAACTGGCAAGACCCTTATTACATTGCTGTTTCCCATCTGTTGATTGAGCTCCAAGAGTTGCTTTCTCTTTTGTGAGCTTTCACAGCATTCACTGACTCTGACATGTTTAATTTGCTTTGTGAATTATGTATGACAAGAAACATCTTGCTCACTGCTCAGGGAACAGCCTATGCTGTGAACTGTGGTGCTTGTCTGCCGCATGTGGCGTTAATCTCAGCCACAGATACTCCTAGAACTCTGTGTGGGATTGCAAAAATAAATAAAAATATTAACTGGGGAGAAAATATACCTGTATTCCTGAACTTATTCAATCCCATTTCATTATTTTCACAAGACAGAAAGCAAGATGAAATGCTATTTTGTTTTGGTGTATTCAAGTCATTAGGTTTTACATCTGAAAGCCACTGGCCGATAGCTCTGCTGTCTGTCAGGCACCAATGAATTATGAACAGATCTCCCCAGTGATTCTGGATGCAGTGAAAAAACTTATGGAGCATTGTCATGAGATGAATGTATGGCTCAAACATCACAGATCTTCAGTGTGTCTTCAAATCTTGTTCATGGGCTTTTTCAGTACAATGCAAGGTATGTTTTTTCTGTCTCTAGAAGAGGTGAGAGCCCCAGTGTTCCTTCCCCCACCTGTTTTGGAGCTTTTGAACAGTGTGTGGGAAATCCTGATTTTGGTGATGTTACTCTGAAGGGATGGGTAATAAAATCGTGTTATGTCAGGAGTAGGTTGATGTTTGAACCAAACGGTTCCTCCTCTCTCTGGTATGGTGACACTGCTGCTATGGATCTAAATCTAAAAGGTGGAAACCATTTATCTCTTCAGAGTGTGTTTATTGTATGCTAGTTCACTTCAGCACTGCTCTCTGGTTATGCATGTTTACCTTTCCTTCACTGCAAGCGATTGCAAACAAAACTCTGTCGTATTTGAGTGTGGGTCTGAAGGATCTAAAGCCTCACTAATATGGATTCACTGATCTTCTTTTACCCTTTTTTCTTTTTTACCCTTTTTCCTGCAAAAAGATGTACAGATGTCTGTTCAACATTTTCATGTGTAATAAGATAAATATTGATTACAAAAAACCTTTCCAAGGGGATTAAAAAGACTCAGAGGGTTTTGGGTTTTTTTTAGTGGAGTAATTTCACATTTTTATTAATAGCAGTAGTGAGTAATAACATTCCAAGGATATAAAGAATAAATATTTTTTCTTCATGAAATATGTTGTTTATAAAGGTTGAATAATTACATGAATTCTAAGATTGAAGATCAATATATACCTCTACGTTATATTCTTTGATTTATAATTAGGTTACTGGAAGATCTGAAAGATTAATGGGGTAACATGGAGGGAGGATGGAGTTGATGAGTGAGGTAAACTCATATAAAATGTTCTGAGATGGAGAACCAGAACCTTCTCTCCCTTTGAAGTAGAAGGTTTAAAGTCTTTTCTCTTAAATGAGGTCAGCTGTATCATTGAAACGAAGTAGGTGTTTGCAATGTTTGGGTACTAGTTGCAAAAATAATTTGAACTTGATTGTGTTTGGGTTTTTTTTCCCCCACAAATGTGTTTTGGAGTTAGAATTTTTGAGAAGGAATGATGTTTTAGAATTTATTTAGGGGGACAATTCAGTTGGCATTTCTATATCTCAGGCTTTTAAGAAAATTGATATTGCTGTATGACAAGTATTATACAGGTACTCTCTGCATTGTCAAAAGGCTTGAGAAGATGCAAGCTTTGGACTAAAGTGGCTGTCAAAATTTGAGCTAGTTAGTAATAAAAGAATAAGCAAAGTGATTACTTCAGTAAGTTTTACTTCAAGCCAACAGGGTTGCCTGGTTTGGAGGACCTAGGAGAGGTTTGGTGATTTTCCAAGATATGTTACTACATGTCTGGAATAAGAAATGCTTTGCTTACTGTCAGTTTATTGTGCCACTTTTGAACTAACTTTTTTCTAACTTGTAAAATTCTCCTAGAACAGTGTTCACCGGTTTGCTTGTTTGCAAATGAATTTAGTTCCATCTCAATGAAGAAAGTGAAAAGAATTTCTTTCTCTCCAATCAACCATTTGGGAATTGTTCTAGTTATTGCTTTTCAAAATAGTAAAAAAAATGGTACATCTAATTAAAATGCTTTTTTAACACTGCATTCTGTATGCAATATTTTGCTTGAAATTGTCATGGTTTTTTTACGTTTGTCAACAGCACATTCCTCAATCTGTACTTTTTGGTCTCAAGTTGTCAAATTCATTAGCTTGATTACACTGTATGTCATCAGACTAATAATGCATATCCTTGTCTATATCCAGATTCCACTGAAGTGAGTGGGAGTTCAGCTATAAATTTCGGTGGAATAATTTCATATTTTATCTCAAGGAAAAAATTTTACTTCTGTAAACTTATGCTAATGATTGGAAAAATCTAAAAGTTTAAACCCTGGTTGTGTAGTTTAACTCCAGCTGGCAACTAAGCACCAGGCAGCTACCCACTCGCTGTCCCAGCAGGAGGGGGAGAGATTAGGAAGGGTAAAAGTGAGAAAACTCCTGGGTTGAGATCAAGTCAGTTTAATAGGTAAAACAAAAGCCATGCAAGCAAAGCTAAACAAGGAATTCATTCACCACTTCCTGTTGGTGGGCAGGGGTTCAGCCATCTCCCAGAAAGCAGGGCTCCGTCACACGTAACAGTTACTTGGGAAGAGAAATGCCATCACTCCAGAAGTTCCTCCTCATCCTTCTTCCTCCAGCTTTATATGCTGAGCATGATGCCATATGGTCTAGGATATCCCTTTAGTCAGTTGGGGTCAGGGGTCCTGGCTGTGTCCCCTCCCAACTTCTGGGGTTCTTTTAGGTTTCTGTTATAGTAAGTCTTAAACATGCAAATCAAATCATGGGTTACAACAGTTTATAAAGATATTTCCACTACAATATTCACTCCTGGTCCCTTTGGACCAGATCATAGGGTTTAGTATTGCGATGAACTCTTCCCCTTGCCCCTGCTCTGTCTTCAACACATCCACAGACTGTAGTGCCCTAAGGGTGTACCTGCTCCAAGTGAAGTGTTATCAGAGCCACAGTCTCTTCAGGGGTGTATCTGCTGCAGCATAGACTTATCCACAGCCACAGTTGCCTCAAGGTGCGCCTGTTCCCATGCAGCCTTATCTATGGACCGCAATGCCTTTAAAGGTATGCCTGCTCCAATGTGCCTTTACCCATGGCTGCAGTCTCTCAAGGGATGCACATGCTATGCTGTGGGTTTATCCGTAACCATGTGCTTTGAGGTGCTCTAGCATGACCATATGCACAGCCACTGATGCTGCAAGGTATACCTTCTCCATCATGGACTTATCCACAGCCAGAGATGCTTCAAGGTATATCTTCTCCAGCATGGACTTATCCTTGGGCCATAAGCCTCTCAGAGGTATACCTGCTATGGCGTGGATTTAACCAAGGCCACAGACACTTTGAGATGTATTTGTTCTGGTGTGGACGTATTCATGGCCACAGACACTTTGTGGTGTCCTCCTCTCACATGGACTTATTCACAGGTCACAGTCACTTTGACTTGAGTTCATGCTGGAGTTCGAGCCTGTCCAGTAGAGCAGCAATGCTCTGTCCATCTGCCAACCCAGGCATGTTGCTGTTATCAAAATGTTCCCAGGCACAGCTGAGTAAGATGATAGGCAGTACATCCAGTAGTGAGAGCAAAAAACCAGCCTCTAATGAGGACTAGACTAATACACAGTTGAGGCAAGCAAGCACAGGAGCATGTCAATTAATAACTAAACAGCAATAATAGCTATAAATTCAATCTAGCACATTCCAACCAAATGTGTTGTTACCTCAAACTCTTTGAGCCAAAAAGGACTGTTGCAGTTTAACCCCAGCCACCATCTAAGATAACACAGCTTACTTGATGGTGGGATGGGGTGAGAGGCAGAAAAGGCCTTGATTCTGTGCAAGCACCGCTCAGCACTAACAAAACACATCTCTGCATTATCAACACTGTTTACGGCACAAATCCAAACCATAACCCCATTCTAGCTACTATGAAGAAAATTAACTCTATTGCAACAGAACAAGCACATATGTGTCATCCTAACATCTGCAATCTGGAAAACTGTCTGAAAACTTAGTTGTAGAATTTGTAGAAGTCCCTATTAGGAGAAGTAAAAGCCTTTCCACTTAGGCATTTTTGGCACTGATTTACTTGCAAAACAAAAGAGCAGCATAGTTGTGAAGCTGTAAAAGAAGAAAAAATAATAAAGCAACTGAGGCTTGAACTGCCAAAATCAAAATTCAGTTTTGTTCACTGAGGCTTTTTTTTTATATTAAATCTGGCCTGAATCATGAATTTTAGTTGAGATGTTAATACTTCAGTCTGTACACTTGAGTTTATCGATCCAGATTATGATCAATACCCAAGAATAATAAATACTGGAATGCATAAACAATGATAAAAGCTTTACTTTGCAAAATCCAGCTATCTGTTGAAAATATAAACCATATTTGTCTTGGAAGGTACTTTGATATTTTTCATATTTATTTAAAATATAAAGGGTGTAGCTATAGTGTAGAGCAGAATTGCTTTTGCAGTGTAACACTGTCTGTGTTAGGCCTGTTACTTTGACTGTGGTACAGCACATGCTCATTACTGGGAGGGTTATATATGGGGGAGTGGAAGGCAATGACTTAACAACACAGGGGAAAACATAGGGAAAAAGAAGTCTCCCTAGTACCAGTCTCCTCTGCTGAAGAAAGTGTGAGGCTGTGGGGTTTCTGAGTGCATGCTGGTTTCCAAATGCTCCTGACAAGGATGACAATGACTGTCTCCAGCCCCTGGGTGTGAATGGGTGCTCTTGTGACATGGCTAGAGTACATGTTGTCCAGTGTCAAACTGAAACCCATATTTCTGCAGAGAAAATGGTGTCTAAAAGGAGCAGATTCTGCTTTAGTCTCTGTCGTAGGTGCCTGATTGGACAGACTTCTCCATGATGGGGAAGAGGTTTGCTATCCTAATCCTATCTCTTCCCCCGGGTATGTGGGAGACTTCTGCAAAGTGCTGATTTTCACTGTGTGGATCTTCTGAGTTATCCTGGCAAGCCTTGAAGTTAGACTGGAAAGAGAAAAAGAGGCAAAGCCCTTAAGCAAATGAAGATGGCAAGGCTATGTAGTGAAAGGAAAAATACTGAAATAAAGCAAAGATAGGTCTTGAAAGGCCATATTTGTGTCACAGAAACTTTCTAAACCTGACTCACTGGTGAGGCACTTGACTGATCTCCAGGTCTGTGCAAGTGCCTGTTTTATTAAGGAAGTCTATTCACCTCTGTTGAGTCTGTACAAGTTTACTGCAGCCACTGAGCAACATTCTCACAGAGAATCTCCATGATGACTAGCTCTTTGGAAGTTAACATGGAAGAGTGTTGTTTTGCTTTGTCCCACTGCTGGTGTCACAGGCTGGGAGAGCACAACTGTGTCTCAAGGTATCTAACAGAGCTGTTTGCTTAGTACTTTCGTTGTGTTGATGGTGAGCTTGCCAGTGCAAGTTATTATTTGTTTAGTTTCATTTGTACAGCTCACAAACATGGGGAACATGCACTTTCTTATTACAAAAGGAGCTGTTATTAAACATGGAAAACTTCTGTATTTTGAATATTTGGAGTTGCTGTGGCACTTGAAGGATGAGAAGGGGTAGATGTGGCTTATCCACACCAATAATAAAAACCAAGCATCTCTTTGAATTCAAGTGAACAAGTATCCATATGTGAACATCTGTTATACTCATCAATGATCAGTTTGTTAGAAGATATATATATATATATGGAGTGAACAAACTCTTACATGCCCCTTGCTCCTATTCTTAATGATACGCACTCTGCATGGACTTGTCTTGGTTTCGGGGAAGGAGGAAAACAAAACTTGAAAGTGGAACTCGACAGAATTTCTGTGTGATCACAGAAATGTGGTGTTGGCTGTTGCTCTGACGCAAATGCTAAAGGAGATGGTATCATCTTCCCTTTTGCTTAAGCAACCACAGGAACTCTTTGGCAGAAGAGAAGGTTGATTTTTTTAAACTTTGTAATCACTTTAAAATCATCCACTATGGCTCTTTAAAGCATGGGCAATTAGAATGCATTTTCATGATAATTATTATCTTGTCTTTCATTTGTTATCTAAAAAACTATCTGGTCACTTAGGGACCTATGTTTGCTGACTAAAGTGATGATATAATGGGCCTCTGATAGTAACTCAGCTTTAATTGGAGAGGTACTAAAGTCCTGCTAGTTTGCTATGCCAAATGCAGAAGACTCTTCTGGGGAAAAAGGCAGAGGAGCCAGTGTGTGGGTTTCCTCCCCACACCCATCCAAAGAAAACACCTAGTATTAGTATTTCTAGTTATGCATCTAAGATACCTTTTTGTTAAAGACCAGCCAAAGTGAGCTGCATTTTGGGTAAATGTTCTCATAGAGCACAGTGGGAATCTGGTTGGATTTACAGATGCCCTTCACATGCAGGTCTGCACTTCCACATCTGTGTCATGACTGAAGCTGGGATTTCACCAATACTGTAAACATGTTGTGCCAGTATGACACTGAATGCAGGAAAAGTGTGACGATTCATTCATCTTAACAGTTGAAGTTGTGAAAACTTCTGTGGTGGAGAGTTAAATTCTGCAATTTTGCAGTAATTATCCTGGCCTGGTTAATATCAGCAGATGCACTATGGGGCAAGGAGTTCTCTCTTTAATGGGGCAATATATATGTCATATGCATTACATTTGCAAATCACGTCTATATGCAGTGTAAACAAGCACATTTCCTGTAAACTGGTTCTGGTAGCTGAAGCTATGTCTTTGGTGGCTGACTTAGCTGTGTCTGTGGAGGAGAAAGCAGTTTCCTGTGGCCAGCGGCATCTCTTGTGCAATCTTCTGACATGTAATAGCATATTTCTGGGCATGATATACGTTATATCATGACCTGCTTCCCCTAGGTACATCTACCAGCATGGACAGTATAATCTAGTAGTCATAATTCTGCCAGTATGGGCAATACGGTCTGATAGTAGTTTATGCTCTGGTCACTCACCAGCTACTGGAAGGGTTGGTTGGAGATGTCTACGTGCAGCATCACTGAGAGCGGTGCTGAGTTAGTATCTGTTTCTCTTTCCTGCTCTCTTGCCACTACTGGCATGGCCAAAAGCAAGCAGGGTCTCTCTAAAGAAAAATAGCTCTTGCTTTCTAGCACAGCCAGTCTCATATATGGAGAAAAAACTGTGTGTGTTAGTCCTTTTTTCTCCCCACAGAGAGGGAACAACCTGTTTCTGAGATCTGTGTGCTCTGTCAGCAAGCCTGTCCTTTGACACAGCACCCAGACTACATTAGCTCTTGGCTGTTTGTCCCTGGATTTACAACTGCTACAGCTTACTAAACTTCCTAAAAACATTGGTTTGCCTCTATATTAGTCTAAATTTAGTGCAACTTAATGAACAGATGACTGGCCATCTCTTAAACAATTATTCATGCTTTTGGGAGAGAAGCAAGTTGGGAAATGCCTGAGGGAGAAGACCTGTCTTCCCACAGTGAAGCATGCAGTACCTTCTGGCCAGGTGCCATCCTACAGAACTAGCTTAAGGATTGTCTTGGGACTCTGCCCAGCTCCTGCCTTGCCTTGCCTGGCAGTTGGTTTATGTGTGACTTTTGTGTCGATTTAATGGTACTTAGTTTGTGTTTGCATCTCTCAAGCCACAGGCTTATGCAACACAGCTTGGGCTCATCTTCTCCTCTGGCACAGGGCATGCTGGCTCTTGTGTGTGAAATATCCAGTATGGGGGAGGAGGTTTATTATGGAATTAGCAGAGTTTAAGACATTACAAAGTACTAATTACTTCCTTTTAGTAGTTAAAAGATTTATAGGAGAAAAGTGAGTTAACAGTATTTTAGTTGAGCAAGGAGGAGATGCTATTTTTTATATCTTCACACAACCCTTCCTTCCTTTCTTCCCACCCTAAACTGCAACTCAAGGATTTACTTATCCTGTAAATCAACCTGTGGTTAACATATTTAAGCTGTAAAGCAAACTGCCTATTTTGCCCAAGAGTTAAACCCAGCCCTTTACTACAAGGTTTACCTTGCAGCAAACTGATGTGCTCTGGGAAATAACTCACTGAGGGGAGGCAAAACCTCAACACAGCTTATGGAGAATCTACATTCAAAGAGCAAGGGCAAAAATGAAGTTTATTGATCTGGATCATAACAACACTGCATAGGCTGATATATATGCTGCCTTAGGAAGAAAGGTTTAAAATTGCCAATGGGGGTCCATGCTGTATACCACAGAAAAGTTGTATGTGCAGTAGCAGGAGTTTAACAGATTATCTATGTAGCTGTTGGAGGTATTTTTTTTCTCCCCCCATGCAGTGAGTTTACATCCTTGAACTGTCTGTATAGATCTTGCCTGCAACCAAAAGTGAGCTCATATGTACCTATCCTAAGAATTGGGAGATGTTTTTTTTACAGAATATTTTGATATAATCAACTCAACTGGAAAACCAAGTTCTAAATGCTTCTGCTTAAAAGCAGAATGCAATAGTCTGACCAAAACCCAACACCGTGATACTTCGGGGGAACTGTGCATGCTCTGTATTCTCATTTTTGTGTATTCGCATTTTGACAAATTGTGAGAATTGCATCTCCCATTATGCACAACTTGAGAGCTCCTGTGAGGCTCTTGTAATCCCAAAGCTATGAGGTGACAGAGAAGATGGGTTGTCTGAGGAGCCCGTGTAAGTTGGAGAATGAAAGAATCTGATCTCAACTATAGTTCTGAGGGCACCATGGTCAGTCATCTATATGGAAGGAAATGCTTTTGACTTGCTCTTGTCTGAATTATGTTTCCTGTTGGTTGCCTATGCTTTTTTCCAGACATTTTTACCTTAGTTTGCTCCTGCCCCAAATCCCCAAATTATTGACATTACAGAATTCTTGAGGAAATGGTAGTCAAACAGCTTTTATAACATAGGGCAACAGCAATCTTGATTTATGATATTTTTATGAAACCTATAGTTCTTTTTAAGGAAATAGAAAGCCTTGCCCTTTGCAGATAAAACATGACTTCCACATTTTAGTCTATCTGCATAAAAAAAATCTTACCTGTGAGTTCATCTTTTGTTTTTAGCATTCATTTGTTTTAGTAACTGTTGTCCTTGTATTTGTTTCCATGGACAGACACTGTACTGTCACTCACATGATCTTTTTTGAGTTGCTTGGTGTAGCAATGTATTGCTAGGTCTATGCATAATCTTATGCTATAACTGTCACTACAAAAAGACACAACTACAAATAAGGCTTTCTGACTTTTTTTTTTTTTCTCCCTTCTGTGTAACTTGTGACGAGGCCATTATATAAAGATTTCTCCTGAAATGAACTTCTGTAGCCATCAGAGGCATTGCAAACTGCTTGGAAGACATGCTTTTAAACTGAATTTGAAAAGATTGTAAGGATTAATACAGATGAACCTGAAAATAATAACATACCAATGATGTTGGGATATTTTAAGTCTGAATTTCTCTTTGTAAAGTGTACAGATTCTTTTAATTTTTCATTAGCATAACAGACTAAATATCAATCTTTCCATTATCAATGCATTTTGTAGTGCTTTGTCAGACAGTTAATTTAAAACCAGTCGTCTTTCGATCCCTATTTGATGGATGTGTAAGCGATTGGAGAGTTGCAAGTGGTTTGATTTGTGCTTTTGCAGCACTTCCAGTAGCTTGAAATGTCACCGTTTCTTGAATTTCCTTAAAATGTACATTTGCAAAATTTAGATAAATTTTGGCTTATTATGTAGAACAGGGCTATTATAAAATCCTAGCAACACTCTCTGCATCCTCATTTTATTGTGATGTCATTGAGTCAAGTTCATTTTTAGCATCTTTGTATCAACAAATTATTCTGCTCATATTGTCTTCTCCTGTAGGAAGGGGTAAGATAGCTTTCTCTGTCCTCTACTTTCTTCCCTGCCCTGATAATAATTAAAAAAAGAGAAAAGGGAGCTTGTCTGTAATAGCTAATACACAGTGTTAAGAAAAACAAAAATATGGAGAAAGGAAGCTCAATATGGGTGATCAGTGCAGCTGCAGCAAAGAAAACCAACAGGATGCTGGGTTGTATCAACAAAAGCATCATGAGTAGAGATAAAGACATCATTATTTCACACAATACTTATCAGGCCACACTCGGAATGCTGTGTTTGGTTTTGGTCCCCACTATACAGAAGAGATGTGGACAGGCTGGAGAAGCTCCAGATAAGAGCCACAAAGATGTTCAAAGGACTGGGAAGCCTGGCATGTGAGGACAGGCTGAGAGAACTGGGTTTGTTCAGCCTTGGGAAAAGAAGGCTCAGGGGACACCTTATCACCCTGTTTCAGTATTTAAAGAGTGGCTACAAAGAAGATGAAGACCCTGTTTTTATAAGGAGTCACATGGAAAAGATGTTCTAGAGAACATCAAGAAAGTGTCTTCCAGTAACTGCAGGCTATGCTGAAAATCTTGGTCATGAAGAAATTCAATATATACTTCAACATCAGGTGTCATGGGAGCAACATATCACCCCTGCTTCATTGCCCTTACTAGTGTAGGTCCCTTACTGTCTATTGGCTTGGATTTGTGTGTGGATCAGCCTCAGAAGAGACCTTAAATAAGCTTCTTGTTGATTTTTGGAAAATTCTGCTCTATCCATTACTGTATTCATCTTTCTAACACGGAAACTGATGGTGTTCAATATCTACCCCCAAGTTTTAAAAGCAATTTTAATAAAGTTTTCTTTGCTAAAAAAAAAAGTGATGGATAAAATGTAACTATCTGATAAACAGGTATGACTGGTCACATTCCTGTGTGGTAGTTGCAGTTTTGTTATATGAAGCTAAGCAAGAAAGGAAAGAGCTAAATTGTTCCATATGAGAGGGACTCTGGAAGAAGAAAGGTGGTCCTTCTCTCTTTCTTGCACCATAAAAGTGGTAGAGCTCTGATCAAAGTGATGATGGTCAAAGAAATAATCTTTCAAGATAAAAATGAATAAATTAAATCCTGTTTGCAGTATTAGGGCTGAGTCATGCAATAAGTATTTAAATCTTTTCAGTGATTGAAGCTTTTAGATGTAGATAACCTTTTAAGCTTGCTCTGCTTTTGAACTGAAAATAGCAAAATAGTGATATGGCAGTATAATGATAAGATGGGTGTAACATAAAAGATGAGCATGAAAGGGAGGGGTGAGCATGAAGCAATGAAACTTCTAGTTGTTCCTTAAGGTGAAAAGCTGTTACTGCTGAAACGGTGATTCTTCAGCTACCATAGCACACATGCAATAATTTTTACTCTGCTAGAGTGGGTATTGATATCACGCAGCAAAATATCTGAATCATCATGCCACGGGGGAGGCTAATGATTTGGGCTATAATAAGACTTGTTTTCAGAAACAAGATCTGGAATCCTCCAGTGGTGTTTGCAGTATCTCCAAACGGGTGAATACATACATCCAGAATACACTGTAGTTGATGCACTACTTATGACTTAAAGCTGCCTGTTCCTGAAAAACTCTTGCTGCAAAATAAGGTTTGACTTTTATCAAAGGGAGCTGAGGGGAACAGGTAAATGCTCCAGGGTGAAGTGCATGATCATTTTACTTGCTGAAGTACTAAGGTGAAGAGTTTGATACTTCCAGAATATCTTACTGTACCTTCCTGACATCTAAGATGCAGATTCCTGAAAGCAATACAGGTAGATGTGGAGTCGTTATGTGATAGTCTATGTCACACTGTGTCACTATGTGTCTCTGTCACTGAAATGGGTACCCTGAAAGCTGAAAGGTCTTTCTAAAAGTGAGTGACTGCAGAATGAGTCCAGCAGCTGTCATTTGCCTATGCAACTCTCTGCTAAGAGAAGTATGAACTTTTCCTCTGAAGTATTTTTTTTTAATGTTTTGAAGCTAATATTACAATTCTACCTTACATTAATCCAATCTTCAGAAGAAAACTCAAGATGTATGTAGTTTGCAGTCAGTCAGTGGTCATGCAGCAGATCTGTTAATTGCTGCTGGAAGCTGTACCTGCCCATGGCGGGGACGGTGTGGAACTAGATGATCGTCAAGGTCCCTTCCAACCCAAACTGTTCTATGGTTCTGTTATCTTGTAAAGTAGCCTGCTTATAATAATTACTACAGCATTATCTTTGAAAGGGAAGAGAGGAAAACACTTCTCCTACTTAATATCCAGGCTGTGTCAAAAATAAGAGGTGTCACTGATGCTCCAGTATAATTTTTGTCCTTCCTATTCCTAACAAAACAGATTTGAGCTTGGACATGATTTTTCTTACTGTTATGTCACAGTACGATTTCTATGATAGGATGAAGTAGCATGATAAGGCTGGGGAAGATGAGTTAGCAGTAGGTTTAGAGCTGTATGCCATCACAGGAGAGACTACAGCGGGGAGATCCAATGGAACATCCTGTACAGTACTTGGGGTTGATGATGTCTCTGCATTTACCATAGTGTGATCTGTCTCCCCTTGCTAGGTCATCTAGAAGTTAGGTGTCCAGTCAAGTCTCCTTTTAGAGTCCTCAGAGACAGACTGATACCTTTTGGAGACTTGGATATTAGTCTCAGAAGATGAATTTCCCCCTAAAGAGTTGTGTACTTTTCTCCCTTGGCTGACCACAAAGAGAACTCTAGCCTGGTCATCTAGGAGTTGTGCATCCAGCGTGAAGTTTACATAAGGATCTTGCAGCTTATTGTTGGTGTGACCATTAAAAATACTGATACATAGCAGGAGAGGGATAAGGTTTCCAGTGTACGAACACATGAGATCACCATGGAGTAAATAATTTACTTTTAGGTAAATATTAGATAATTATCTTTAAAGGGAGTATGACCTGATTGAATTCTTGCTGGCTGAGAGGCATCTTGTAGAGTCTTTTGCAAACAACAGATTTTCTGCTGGTAACCTGAAATGATGGAGATAGTTCAGGCTCTCCGCTCAAATGCAGAGAAGGCAACCGCTTCTCGTTATTGCTTTACCTTTCGCATTTGTCTGTAGAAATGCAAATCTCCAGTCAGGATTTTGACTTTTAGCTGTTTTGGGTTTGGTTTGTCTTTTTTTTTAATTTGCTTTTTGGATTCTTACCCATTTTAACTGCGCGATTTTTCTGGCTTGACTGGGAAAGAAAGGTATGCTGTTGTATGGAAAGGGAAAGAAAAAACCTAAAAATGTGATATACTAGACAAATTAGCTTTGAATCCCAGCAGTGAAAAAAAGGCATGGAACTATGGGGTGTTTTTTCTGAGGGAAATAATTAGATTTAGCACTACATTGTTCTTATCTGTTTCCTCTTTGGAGACTTGTACATGTGGTTTGGTCTAAGGAAACTTTCAACCCCATGTGTGGGGGCCATATTAAGGGGGTTGTTTGAAGAATAGCCATCCTGTTCTATAGATCCTTCCCTGTCCATCTAGTGTACCTGTAGCATGTCGTCGGTGAGAATTTCTTCCCTGACTCTTTTATCTCTGCTTTGTAATTGAGTCTATAGAGTCTTACACATACATTAGGAAGAAGTTCTTTGCTGTGAGGGTATTGAGGCACTGGAACAGGGTGCCCAGAGAAGCTGTGGCTGCCCCATCCCTGGCAGTGTTCAAGGCCAGGTTGGACACAGGGGCTTGGAGCAACCTGCTCTAGTGGAGGGTGTCCCTGCCCGTGACAGGGGGTTGGAACTAGATAAGCTTTAAGTTCCCTTCCAACCTTAACCATAACCTAAGTGGTTATATTATTCCATGAACAATGTAGTCTTAGTTCTAGTCGTAGGAGATGTTAGTCAGCTGTGAACAATTCTTGAGCAATACAAGCCAGAGTCAAACATTCCAATGTGGTTCATTGTACTGTTTTCCTTACTTCTAGTTTTGACACCATTTCTAGAATAATTGAGACAGGAAGTAAGCTCATAAATGGTTTCCAAGTATTTTTATTGATCAAGCATAAAAGACAGACAAATGCTGATGTTACTGCATTGCACTGTTCATTATCTTGTGTGGTTGAACTGTGGTTCAGTTTCTGCATGCTACAGCAAGAAGACATTTGACTAAAATCTCTGCTTACAGTTCAATAAATCAGTTCATTTCAAGGTAGATAGTTCACTCAATTTATTTCAACAGATATGCCCATTCTGATATGTTTTTCCTGCTTTCCTAATGCTGTTCAGGAATCTCATTCTGAAATGTATTCTTGGTACATTTCAGCTGAAATGTAGGCAGTGAAGTCTATTATTTTGACATGGCAAAAGCTGAACTGATTATTGCTGCAGGCTTTGGAATATTGAACACTTCTAGTGTGTCTGTTTCATTCTGGACTAATTGTTGGATATTTGTATGTTACCCTGATACATGTCTGTAGCTTAGAAGATAGTACTGAGACCCACTTGTGTTTTGTGGGCTGTATAGGTTTGGGCTTTCTTATTCCCATTAAATTCCCAGATAAACATAACTCACACTAAAGTTTTCTGCTCTTTATTCATTTTGTTATCAAGCTGAATGGGTATAGCTGTGGTTAGGAATTCAGGCTGATTTCAAGACAGCCATACCCTTTTCTCTGCATCTGAATGTAAGGAAGGTCTAGTTATAAAATTTGTTTTAATGTGGGTCCTGCGGTGTCATCCTTGTGTATCTACAAAAGTAGCAATGACTTGGGCTTTAAAACACCACTACTTTTTCTGTATGACTATTTCAGAAAGTCTTACTCAGCTGTAGAGCCTAATACAGTCAACTAAAACACCAGAGAGACCTGTGCTTCTGTAGGCAGATACTGGCAACTCTGGTGTAGAAATCCATTTGAGAAACAAGTTCCTAATATTTTACCAGCTAATGCATGCTGAGTGCTTTCAATGTAAGGAAGTCATTTCTGACATCCTTAGGTTTAATTTTACTTGTTTGCTCTCCAGAAGCTTGGTTTGCTGTCTTTCCTTGCTTTCTGCTGGAGTTTGTATTTTTAACGTGTGACATGGGTGCTCAGAATAAAACTCACTGAAGAACTTGGACCTTTGTGTGCTGGTGAGAAGGTTTTTCACTCCATCAGTTTCGAGTGTTGCTTATCTCTGTATCTGGTGTTTGACATGGCATCATTTCTGGTATTTCCTTGCAGTTGTGAAATATTTCAGATAATTATGTTTGGTTTTCTTTGTATTCTATGAATTGCCTTCTAAACGGAACCTTTTTGGAGAGAGTGGCTGGTGTTTTAGGTGTCCGGTGAATTTCCAGTAATGTGCTTGGAAGACTACTGTCATGTGTAAAGAGGAATGAGTAATTTTTCAGTGAAATACCTTTCTTGTAAAAATGTAGACCAAAGATTTCCTTTCTCATGGGCAAGTTATCAAGCTACATGTTGTTGCTTTTGTTAAAAAGGAAATAGCACAGGGCAAACACTGAAAATTATGCTGTCTTGGTGCACCATGCTACCAGGTGGTGTGAAGCAGGCATCTCTCAGTCTTTATTCTTTCTGTGCTACTTAATATAAGCTACTTAATATAAATAAATATTCTCTGGGTCAGTTCCCTTTACAGATTAGCCAGGAGTGCTTGTGGATCTCTTTCTGCTATTAATTATTTAAGAACAAGTGTATATGTTGTCTGAAGTGTCCAAGGCTCTAGTTTTATCATTATCTGAGATTTTCTCTCCCTCCTTCCCCCCTCCCCCCCCACTTCTACTCTGGAATAAGAGTAGCTGTAGGGAAATCAATTGAATCTAAGCTGTCTTCTTGCTCTTTTATGAAGCAACTGAATTTCAGTGAAGCCCCAGGGAGTGATTCCACAGCTGTAGAATTGGTTCTTTGTGGGTTCCTAACCTGGGGTTTTATTTCTTCCTTATACACTTGATCTGGCTGCTTGTCCTGAGGTATCTGCTCATTGCTTCTCTTTTAGGGGAAGAGAGGACTTGATCCTTCCTTGAACTGAGAGAAAATTTATTTCAGCACTGGTCACAAACAGCAATTTTTAAGTAGATGCATAAAACTAGGAGGAAGTGTTAGTATAGATGTTAAACTGGGTTAAGTGATGGCTGAAAGTATGAAATTCTGCTTTTCAGCTGAGTGATAGTTGTTGCCATGGAGAAACATTACAAAAACACTTCTCTTGATGTAGTCCAAAGAAATGAAGTAACCACAACTGTGTTTGTGGAGTTTATTTATATTTTTTCTTCCTATATCTTCACCATAAAGAGAAGGAGAAGAGAAACCTATATTCTAGCAGAATCTAACTATCTACAACACAGATGAAACCTGGATTGCATTCTCTCTTTGAAATACAAACACCAATGATGCTTTTATAAAAAGGCTAGAAAACTATTGGAACAGAGAATCAATGGTGTAATTGACTGCACTTACCAGAAGTCTTCATGCGTGTAGTAGCCTGTGGTTGTTTTCAGTGGTGTGGGGTGAAATACTGAACATGGTGCTGTTTATATATAGTCCTTCTCACAGAGCTGTCTTAAGGATTTGTTGAGTGTAGTTGCATTAAGCAGATTGCCATCAATCTTGCAAGCTGACTCTAGCCTTGCATCCTCAGTGTTTTTAATAGCCCAACTGCAGAAGCCAACTATCTCTGCTGCACATGCAGTGTTCAAGCAATTTTGCTTTGGTAGGGTCTTACAATTATGATGTTTTCCTGTTCTTCTTGTAACTTGTAGTTCTAAATTACTTGTACATCTCTGAACCCTAGAGTTCTCCGTTTCGTGATAGTCATGTTCAAAGGATATCCTGGTTTTTTTGATGTTAATGTGTTGAAAAATCTTTTAAAATATTTTATGGACCTTTCTGTTTTTGCAACATTTTAAATCTCAACTGTTTTAAGCAATTGCCCTGGGTTCCCCCCCTCCCATGTTTTCAAATGACCTTTAGTAGAGTTGGAAATATATTTGCAGAGTTGCAATCTGCTAGTTGTGTAACTGAGGAATACAAAAAATTCCTCTAAAATAACACGCATTTCTATCTCTCTCTGTTTCCTTCTGGCTGTTACTTCTGGTTGTTTCTTTTTTGGTAACTACAATATTTTACAGCTCCCCCACCTTTGCATTTTTGTGTTCTTTTTCAAGAATTTTCATGCAAATGTTTAAATTCCTGAGTCATCTTGTGAAAGTGTTTTCTTGCCTTAGTTCTTCCTTCTTGCAACACCCTCACAGTGCTGCTCTTTTACGTAAATTCATGCAGCATGTGCTTTCACACCATTATTGCTGAATAGGTAGAACATGCTAGTCTGAGAAATGAATTTTCTTGGAGAGATCTATCTTGGACTTGGCCAGGTAGACTTCATGCTGTTTCTGATCACACTGGCAAGTGGTAAAACATTGAGATTACTATGAAGAGCAGCCAGTGTCCAATTGTGGGCCACCCTGACTCCCATCGAATATTAACCTCTTTTGCACAGAGCTTCGTTGATTTCAGTGGCATACTCATCTATTGTCTACCTATTTCTGCAATTGGATGCCGTTTGAAGATGAACTAATGGTTGCTTTGAAAGTTATTGATCAAAGACAGCTCCTCAAGGGGGACTATATCCAAAGACTCAGTTGGCAGTAGTAAGTATCATGAGAAGGACTTCGACCTTGTGAAAGAGGTACAGATATCCTTGGATAGATGATACTTTCTACCTTCAAACTGAGCTGAGGAATTTTAAAATGCTTTAGGATAAAGTGCCTCCTATGTGCTCTTGGAGGGGCTGCATGCACAAATGTGGTGGCGTTAACAGACTTGAGCCCTGCTGTTCAGTTTTACTTCATGTCTGCCTTCTGGTCACCATCCTCTGAAAAGTGCCAAGGAAATATGCCAGTGAAACTCACAGAGGACAGGTCCTGAAGGAGTGTAGTAAGCTATGAGAGCAAGATGACTGTTTCAGGCACATCAAAGAAAATACTGTGTCCAGTTTTGGATAGTGTATGTTTGAGTTAGATTTCTTGAACCCTGGGGCATCCTGTTTGCTTCTTAATAATACAGACATGTGCTATACTAAGGAGCTTTGCAGGGACCTGGCAAAATGAGGCAACTGTGTAACATGTGGTGGGTCAAATTGATTGTTGATGTATGCAAGTTAATGTACAACAGGAGGAATAATGTATGCTGTTTACATTCTGCTTTGCTAGCTTCAGAATTAATTGCAGTGCACAAACAAAAAATGGTTTGGTATCACTAAGAAACCAAATTACAAGCAGGTTGTGGAAAGAACAGGGGAAATAATACCTAATGTCAGTCACCCTCACTGTGGTGCTCAGCCAGGTGGAAAGCAGCGTGTGCCCTTAGCCTGCTTCTGACAAGAGAGTAGAGATGAAAGTGGAAGAAGTAAAAATAATAAGTGGTATAGAAAAATACTGCTAAGAGAAGGCGTGCAAAGACTGGGAGCATTCTTGGGCAGACAAAATGAATAGAAAGAATCACCGAAGAAAGCTTCAGAATGGATTAAGTTATGTATGAGTTGAATGGCTGGTCAAGAGAAGTATTTATGCTCTTCCTTATTTTCTCATGACTGCAGAATAAACCTTTCAGTTACATGGGTGGTCATCATATGTTTATTCAAGAAGTGCTACAGGCAGATACGAGAATTATGGGTGACAGATGAGGGCAGTTGGAGGGGAAACATACAGAGCGCAGTGTGGAATTTGAACCAGCAGTGTAAGAATATGTCTAGTTATGTTAATGTAGGCCAGAGCCGCAGTGGAGAAGCAGCAACACTGGGGGACTGTGAGTTGTCACAATTCTAGTGACTCTGTTAAACATCTGAGAGGTGTACCTGGTGTCTGTACTTGTAGTGTTTAAACTCTACAACAGCTATGCCCTGAAACTTCTCTTCAAGTACCTCCAGGTAATACTACTCCAGTACCTCCTGCTAGTTGGGTTACCTGACCTGGTGGGGACTCAGAGAGTTGCTTAAACCAGGTTGAAATCTGCAGGCGTTTTGTAACTTCCTTTTCCCCCTGTTTAACATATAAACCGATGAAAAGTTCCTTATTTGGCTGCTAATTTTATATACAGCTGAGACTCACAGAAAAAATACGAAGTTCTAAACTCCTTTTTAATAAAGCAGTTTTCAATTTAGAGATGTGAGGGTAAGTGGCATCAAAAATAGCATCTGTGGGAGTTGCTGTTCAGCATGGTCAATGTCCTTACCAGATGATGAAGAATATTCCTACAGATATGTGAGAAGTTATGGGAAAGGGTAGCCCCACGGTACATGAAGAATTGCTGACTTTTAGGTTGCTTTAAGGACAGAGAAGATTTACTTATGTATCTTTTTTTTTCTTTTTTTTTTGAATGATTTTGTGATTGATTTTTTCCCCTGGTTTTTTTTTTTTTTTTTTTTTTTTTTTTTTGAGTGATATGAGTGATTTTAGGCAGGTATAATTTTATTAGTTTTAAATGAAAAGGTCAGTATTTTATACCGAGAACACATGGCCTTTTGAAAACCTCTGAATATTGCAACTGCAATTACAGGAGTGTTTTTTTGTTGTTTTGCCTTTTTTTTTTCCTACACATATAAGAATGATGTTAGTTTACACAATTCTGTTGCATAACAAAACCAGTTTCCCTTGTTTTGGGTACTGACTAACAAGATCCTAGCACCATTTTGGCTTCTATCAGCCTTGTTTGCAAAGAGTTAATCAACCAAATTACTTAATAACATATGCATATTTCTGTAGCATAACAACAGCTTCTCATGTCCACAGAAATCACTTATTTTTTTATTTAATGGTTCATAACTGATTAGGAATTCGTATCTTGGCAATGTCATGTCTTTAATCACACAGCTGTTTGCTGTTCTGATGTGTATGTAATATGTGCATGATATTGTAGAGGTTCCTCCAGAGTAATGAGAAAATGAGATAAGGGTACATCATTTGGTGATAAAGTTAACTACCTATACATTAATAACAATAATATTGTCAGGGCTGCTGTATTAATCCATTTGAACTACTTTTACCTATAAAATCACAATAACAATCTGTTATACTACTATATAAACACACTCGTTTCTCATGATGAGCTACTGCTAACAAAATCCACTAAAGACATTTATTTAGCAGAAGCTGTATTTATATAGTGCAGCTGAAAGCTGCTTAAGATCAAACATTCACTTACAGTTACTTATGCTTTATTATTGCTTAGTGGAGAGCGTTGTGAAAGATACCTCAGTGTGTGTCTGCCTTAGACCATCTTCATAAGGTTTGTTTGTGGAGGCTGAGTATAGCTTAATCCTCAGACAGCAAGAGTTGGCCAAAAGGGACCAGTGTTTGCTGCAGGGCTAAGTTTGCTTATCAGTTCTCTTGCTTGCTCCAAGAGAGGGTGGGCGACCATTAAATGGTAGCTTTTGAATGGCAGTGGTGACCTCCTTATGTATCCTGGTGCTGGCTCCCATGCAGCACATGCTCTGGAGAGCTGGGATGCTCACTGGCCCTTTCACCTGTGGAGATGGGCAGGTACTCTGGGCTGCATTTACCCCTTGAGAAAGTGTCAAGAGTTTTCAAGAGCCATCCCTCATGCCAGGATGTCTCCAGGCACAGTTAGAGAGCAACATTGGGCAGGCAAGGATGGGGCAAGTGCTCTGGGGCACTGGTAGTTGCCCTTCCAAGGAAGGATGATTGCCCCAGCATAGCAGAAGTTGGTGCTGGCGGCCAAGCCAGGCGGTCTGGGGCAAGCATTCTTTTTCAGTTCTTTATGGAACTCCTGCTAGCCTAAGTGGCATTTCTAACTCGTACCTCCTCCAGTGGAAGCAGGATCACTATAAAATGTGGGGGAGTATGTGTTTTTGCATCTTAAAATTTAAACTATGAAGCAATTGGATATAGAAACCTTTTTACCCTGTTAGAAAGCAGGCTTTCATTAGAGTGCTATTGCTAGATTTTCTGAGCCATAGTAGAGCTGTCTCAGAGGAGCACAAAAGGTATTTAATTATGTAATTTATTCCATAAAATGGGTAAGGTGTAATATAACTCTCAGCGTTGATGAGCACATTATGCATGTGGTGGCTCTACTGAGCTGAAATAGTTCTCTTATGTTGCTTGTAGTAGATGGTTCACAGACTTTTTAATACATGGACATGTTATGCTTTGCCTGTGAAGTGCCCATGTTCTTGACTAAGATGCCAAGATTTCTCAAAGGAACGCAAGCACCACCAAACATTTGTTTGCTCATTTTAACACTCCCCACCTCCCCCTCAATAACCACAAAACCCCAAAACTTTTCATTTCTTTTTTAAGCCTAAAGCAGAAGAGTTGTCACTAGCGAATACTTAATGTCTAAGAAAGAAAACAGCAACACCACAAACCCAAGGAAATTAACTTATGTCTGATGTGGTGTTTCCTCTGGATCTAGTGGAGAAGAGTGCTAGAAACATCTTTCACCCTGACATTTTTTAGTGGTAAGCATTGCTGTTGCATATGATGTGGCTCGTGCATGTGTAATGGTGGTGTTTGCTGTGCTGCGTAGATCTTGACTTGCCTGAGGTGACTAGATTTGGGATAAGGGTTTTGAGGAAGTTAAGTCCAGAAGATCAAGGTTGGAAGTCAGAAGGGAAATACATGGAAGTTTGCGCAAGGCCCAGAGTTGCTGTAACAGCAGAGCGCATGTGTCTTTAATAACTGCGAAACGGATATTATTCTTAATGTGTAAATAATGAGTGGCGATGTCTGCAAAGCAGAACTTGAGGAAGAGCCTTTCATCTGAAGGGATAATCTAGCTTTTGAGAAGCATTGAAAAACCCTCAAGTCCTTCTCACGTTAATGCAGGCAGAGGAGGTACTTACTTGAGTAGTGCTGTGGGTGGCTGCCCACTAAACAGCGTGACTACTTGCCATGGGAAACTATAGAAACTAAAAGCTGAAGGAATTCGTCCTGGTGAGGGAGAGGGACTGTCAAGGATTATGTGATGCAAAAAACCACCAACACTTGTTCAGAAGGTGCCTGTTCTACAGAAGCATGGGAACAGGCAGGCTGTGGCTTGGTCCTCTTCTCTTAAGCAATTACTAGTGGCTAGCAATGGCAACAGGCTGTGAGGCCAGGGACCCCTTACACTTGATCTGATTTTGTGTGTTTATCTCCCCCATGAAAGTGAAAACAAGCTTAAAGGGCCGTATTTCATGATATCTTGTTTAACTGATAATCTGATAGCAGCTGGTTCTACAGATCTTTGAGTGACTGTTTCATGATTGTTTCATGATACAAAAAATTGATCTTGAGTTCCCATCATTGCACTGGCCTATTAAGAGATAAGGCCTGTTAACTATTTAACTTCTACCAAATGATTAGACTGCTGGCTCTTCTGACTCTTTGCGTTAAAAGGATTGAGTTTTATGAATGGAGAGTACAAAGTTTGTAAATGGTTCCTCTTGCTTCTTCAGTGACTTGATATGCATTGGCAGAATTGCATATTCACAAGGCCCTGCTTTGGTTTTGCCTGACTCCAGTGGCTGCGGTGCTGGGTTGTTTTCATAGCAGCAATAAAAACATCTCTTCATTTAACAAAACCAAAATGTTCAATGAATCACTGTACCAAAAAATACTGATGAGCAGTCTGCTTTTTGGCCCATTAAGAGACACTGACCACTTTCCTCCAAGCTCTCCATAAGAATTTGAAAAGTTGCAGATCTGACGAATGCATTAGGACAGCTGTTTGGAGATTATGAACGCTGTGTAACATGTCAGTGCATATGGTCAGGGCTGTTTCCAGCAGCTGTGCTGCATATTGAAATGATTCAGCACTAGGTCTATGAGAGTTTGGGAAATGTCTTGGTGTGATAGGAACGATGTGGGGTATTATTTTTCTTTTTCTTTCTCATCTCACTTTCCAGGACAGGCTGTCCTATATTGCAGTATTTCCACATCACTGAGCTTGAATCTCTCCTCTTCAAACATTAGGGATGTTTTTCATCTTTATTGTGACAACCAAAACTGAGCAAGGCTCAGTTAGAGGAGGCCAGACTGGACAAGTATAACTGATGGATTTAGTAAGCTCAGGAAAAAGAGAGCAGCAGCAGGAAAAGAAGGGAAGTATAAAAAAATGGGAGAGAGCAGGGAAAATGAAGAGTCTGCATGTTGATGTATTCAGCCTGAACAGCAGAAGATTTCGTAGAATCATAGAATTCATGTGCTTGTAAATGATTTTTCGAACAAAATTTTCCTGTTCTTGTGGACAAGTAGATGACTTGAGGTCTGCACTGTGTCCTTGTGGGCTGTGGCCAGTGTCTGCCACACAGCAACATCCATACGTGGGTGACTGTTTTAACATAAGACAAAATATTATGCTTCTGGCACCCCTGCAGCACCTCCTGCAACTGCTCTGTGCTTGTCCTGTGCCCCTACAGACAGGAACAGCTCACAACTCCCTATCGGTACCTCTTTCCTTCTGTTTTCCCTAGGGCTCCCTCTGTGGTCTTCTTCCTCCTCTCCCAAACTCCCAAACTGGTGGATGGGGCCATGTCCCACTGCTACCCTTCATGCATGGGACCCTGAGCATCCTGCCCAACTCTCACCCTATGGTAGTGCTTCTTCCTCACCCATTTTCACTTCCAACTCCAGTACATCTCATTTCTTATCCATATTGTCCCTTTTCCTGCCAAATCAGGATTCTTCAGTCTTTGCCTGCCAGCTGAGCTTTGATCTTGTTTCCTTGCTGTCCCATCCCCAGGCATTCGTTGCACCATTGCATTGCTTTGTCCTATAGAGATCTCCCCCATCTTTCTCCTTCCATCTTATTCTAGCTCTGTTTTTCCTTCTCTTCTCCAAATGCCTTTGTCCAATCTTCTTCCCCACTGCCACTCTTTGTTGGAGGTAAGACTCCCTTTTTACCTGCTCCCAAACAAAAAGAAGGTATTTGCGCATTGAGATGCAGTGGGAGCTCGAGGATGCCAGGAGAATGGTCACGCTTTCGAAACATTAGTTTCAGTATCTGACCTAGAGACTACATCAGTCTGTCAGAGCAACATGGGACAGCAAGTTGAATTTTAACCACTTGGTGAAAGCTCGGTAAGGAACAAAGTGCTGTTTTTCTTTTCTGATGCTTACTAAGCTTTGGTTTTCTTTTTGTGCTATAGCATTTGAAAAGAAGAGTCTGCTCACTGTAACTCTCCTGGCATCCTGACATCTTCATTTACCTGAAACGTTGTGCAGTCTCTGCTGCCTTTGTGCACCTACACTAGAATCTAATTACTTCAACCTGCAGTCTCCTGGTGCAATACTGTAGGTTTTTAGAAGTGAGACTTCTTTACTAGGTAACACACAAGGCAGGGCAATTCAGGACAGGGGAGAAACTGCCAGAAATCATAGTGAGATTTGTATAACTATTACCTTTTGAGGTAGGTAACCATTGGTGGTCCCATCCTGCCTCCTAAAGAAGCCTTCTTCAGGACTTTCTGGCTTAACTTTAACAGCAGGTGGTTCCCAGTGTCTGTTTCAGAAGATACTGTTTCACCTTGTAATACAACAAGGCACCAAAGGAGGAAACTTGCCTCCTGAGAACCGTGGTCACCATCTCACTTCTGCTGACTTCACAGATTTTTATCCCAAGTGGGGGCACACCAAAATGGATTGATAATTTTTATAAGGCAGGCAGGCTCAAAGGAACTAGCAACCAAATCTTGGTGCTCTGTGCTCCTGCTGGCTTTCTGCAGGATGTTGTGTTGCCTCGTCTGCCTCTTGCTGGCAGGCTGCCATGCCACACAGGGCATTCTCCTCATTTTTAAAAGAGAGTATCATCATGTTTGCTGCTGTGAAGATAAATAGAGCACATGAGATTAGATTACCTGGTAGTCCCTCAACTGAAGGCCCAGAAAACAATTGTGTTTATGACCCTGCTCTTTTTAAGAAGGCTTTTATAAATCATCAGTTTTAATAAAGGATGTTGGGAGCAGAGGTGGGGGAACCCTCGAGCTTTCACTTTATTTTTTTAAGTTCCAGGGAAACCCAATTTCCTTTTGCACAGAATGTCCTATATCAGGGTTCCAGACTGTTGTTTGGTTTTGTTTTTGTTGGGTTTTTTTTTTTTCTTTCTTTCCTTTACAGCCTTATTTCATGGAGGATTGATTTTTGCACTATTCTAGATTCCTTCAGTGAAGTTAAAACTCTGTCATACATTAGTGGAAACAGTTGTACCATTAAGATTTTGAATATTCTGCAAAGTCATTTTTTAATGTTATTCTGTGACATAGAGGGAATCTATAATAAGACTTCACACAAAAATGGAAGTGCAGTGTTCTGGTGAAGGGTTTTGCTAGCCTTACTGCAATATCCTTATGACAGGAAGAGGTGGGTGAACCACCAAGAAGTGCTTTTTAAAGTTAACTTTCCAGCAGTTTTGAAATGAGCCTGACATAGCTGCAAACAGTTCCGGTTGTAGATATGACTTTTGCTAGTGGAGAAAAGGCTGCCCAGAGGGAAGGGGACCTTAACTACAAGAAGTCCTGGAACACAGGAAAATAGAAAAAGCTCCACATGCCTGGAGTTACAGAGTAACATGGGACACTGGTGGAGGGTGCATCAGTCTCAGCAGTACCAAGCTCAGCAAGTCCTAGCACAAATGTTTCTACTGGTCACCGTGACCACACACAAGTAGCTGATATATCTTCAGCCCCTTTTCCCTATCCTTCTGGTATGTACTCCCTGGCTACAAGTGACCCCAGCCCTTGCAGTAATATTCCACAGTGTGACTATTCATGGCATTGGTGACCAAAATAGATTCTGTGGAGGCTTCTGTGTTTAATATCATTCAGTTCAGCCAATGAAGGGGTTTGGAAATTCAATGGCTGAAGTCTGAATTTGACCAGGATAGTTAAGCTAACTTTGAATTTATAACGTATTAAGATCAAGGAATCTGTAATCATTGTTTATTCTTTGGGGGAAGGAGGAGAGTGGGGAGAAGGGTACTAATTCTTTTTAGATGAAATCAGTGTCTCATGATATTTGAATGTAACCTGTTAAAATTCAAGACAAGAAGGGAATATTGTCAATAAGTAACTCCACAGAGGCATGGACCTAACTTTTCTAGAGCATATGCAGGACTTCTAGTTGCAATTGCAAAGCTGAGGGAAATGTATGGAAATGGAAGAAATGTAGATTATACTTAACCATACCATGAATTTCAATATCGCTTTAATATCCCTAATGACCTTCAAAGACAATGGTTAGAGCTGATATGAAGAATAAGTTCCTATTATGAATAGTCTTACTGCAGTTCTAATGCAAGTGCCCTGGACCATTTCACTCAGTATATGATCAACCCATCACCTTACTCATCTAAATAATTTCAGAACAGCTGAAATGTTACTCAAAGCACTCTTCTAAATTAATATTTCTTTAGTTCTTAAAATGAGCTTTCCATTTCAGTGGTAAGTCAGAATTCAAACACCCTTTCACACTTGATCCTTAATACAGCACCCAAACCTTGTTCTTAAAAGTTAATCTATCTTTATGTATTCTTAACATTAAACATGTCCTTCCCAGCAGATGTATTTAACATTCTTCTGTGTAAATTATGAATATGCTGTTAAAAATGTGGTAATAAAGTAACTTTTAATTTTTCTTATTTGTGAATTTTATTTTTTAGTGACCAAGTAAACTTATTAATGCAGCACCATTAATATTTTTATAAGGTGTCAAAAATCTATGAAAACATAAAGAATTTTTTAGCAACTTAAAAATTAAGGTTTAATATATCAATACTTTCAACTGTACAAGACTAATCTTTCCCTTTTGTTTTGACATTTGGAAAGCAGATACAGGATTTTTTGATTCAAGGAACTTCCTAGATCAGTCCCATGTGTTGAAGTGTTTATTAAAACAGCAAGGGAGATGGGAAGATCTGCATGAATCCAATAACTGGTTTTTTGTTTGGTTATTTTTTTTTTAAAACAAATATATAGTTGTACACAGATTAACTTCCTATGCAAACATTACATTCTGAGTCTACCTTTCTATCCTTACTTGAGTAAATTTTACTTCACTAGCTCAAGTCAAAACCCAAGACATTTAGCCATTATGAAAACATTTGGTTGATATTTCAGAAAACATCAATTCAAGGTTAGGTTGATACACTGGGGAGAGAGGGAAATGTCACTGATTTGGTAAAAGCACTGTTTTTTCTTCGGATGTCATTTCACACTTCCAGTGCTAGGGAAATGCTTTTTTGATTCATGGAAAACAGAACTATCAGAATTCAAGATTCATGGTATATCAGTGAATGGTACAAAGCAATAATTTTCAGCACCATTTCTCCTTTAGAGGGAGATCCCTGGATTATTTTTCTTTTTTCCTCTCAAATCAGATTAAAGATGATGTGTTCTCTATAAAGACTGTTCCAGTTCTTTCAACAATATACATTCAAGGCAGACAGTGGCTTTCTGAGTTTAAGTGGCAACTGCTGGCAGATATGAGAAGACTGGAGGGAAATGCTTTAGTTCTGTGAAGCCACTGATTCCCTTCTCATGGAGACCTGTGCACCGCACCTTCAATTTTGAAGGGGTTTTCATATAGCAGTTTCCCCATCTTCCATTCTTTCTGGGCTATGTTGGCTGCTGTGTGCATGGTATTACTGCATCACACATAAGAGGCATACACCTACTGGAGGTGTCACTCCTCAGCTTCTTTTGTTGATTGCATTTGGGACAGAGGATATTTGGTAGAGCAAGTTTTCTTCTCGTTAGATTAAAATTGCCAACCGACTACTGCTGTGAAGGTTACTCATACAGTTTAGCTTAAGATTCATAGAGGATCATAAAGGACTGCTCTAAACTTGAGGTTGTCCCAGTTCATATCCATATGAGAGTGTCATTGAAAATAAAATTTCTTGCAAGAGATATATGGAACATCTTCAAACAAGCCACTTCAGGAATTTTTCTCTTAAAAAGATTTCCTAAGTATCATGAAGGGAAAAAGCGAGGGAAAAACTATTACAGAGGGATTGTCCCCTTTTATCCTCACAAGAAAATGTTTAAAGACAGTACTCTTTGTTCAGAGAACAACCTTATAGAGAGTTTTCTTCAGCAAAGTAAAAATTGTCAAAGATGGAATATCTGTGTTTAAGTGTTTCACACTGCATTAATGTTTCTTGATTCAGTATTATTTAAAAGGCACACTGGTTGCCTCTGATTTGAAATTTCCTTAATATGTTGCGGAAAAGGTGAACATTAAAGCAAGAAATCTGAATTGAACTCTGTGGGATGCCTTAACCATAGATATGTTTAAACACATTCTGAAAACTCCTCGCTCCTTTTGCTCTTTATTGTAATTCTCATTTATTTATATTGTCTCAAAGTGCAACATCATGTGTGTGTTTCGTTGCCAGAGTGTCCTGGGGCTGTGAACCAGGAGCAGAGGAAGATTTTGTACAACAGGCTGGCATTAAATTAAAAAATGGCAGGATGTCTCACTGTGTGACTTATTCAAAGCCTGAACTAAACTCACTTCTGTTCTGAACCATGCTCAACAGCAGAGGAAGTTGGCCTTGATATAGTGCTTGGTTGTGTCCCTTTAGTGGGGAGTGGTGTTCGGGTTGCATACCCCTAGACTTGCAAGCTTTGCTGCTGGGTTCCCCAGCAGTGTTGGCGGGGGGGAAAGGGCATTGTTCTTCCTTGCCTGGACCCAAAGATTTCACTTGTTCTTGTCTTATTTCTCTTGCAGTACAGTGTGGTGAAGGGGGGGCTCTTCCCCACAATAACAAAACTGGACTATAACAACCTTTGTTTTCATGTCTGAGACAAAAATTTAGCTCAAAGGGATCTGTAGTCCCTAAATGGCTATTTATTATTACTGCTCATTCTTAGACTGAGGCACATGTACAAATTTAATTAAAATCTCAGTTTTGCTGTGTTTGTTCCTGCACACTGAATTGTGAGGTTAATAAATGTCCATGTGGTGCCTCTTTCTCTTTCCAGCTATGCTCAGTCATTTCTGTGACTACATCTGCTTCAGGATACATGCTGAAAAAACCTAGATTTGCAGCTCACAAGTGCTACCGGACTAGGAAAAAATTCATATTGTTCTCCACATCAGGGGAGACTGATAGTTTTCTCAAGAGAAATAACCGTATAGGTCTCTACTTTTCTGCAATATCTCCAATGTTTTTGCCACCCATTGGAGAGAAAAATGCATGTTCAGGCCTGTAGCTGACTCTGGAAAAGCTGGGCGAGGAGGTGTGGGGAGGCATGAGACAGCTTATATGTGCTTTTAACACTGTATCCCTTTTAAGAATGACTTTTTATGAGTTTTCAACATAACACTAAGAAAACAGCACTTTCTTTCACCAAAAATTATTTATAATATTTGCTTCATCAATGAGATTGTATTTGCATTTTGCATCAAAATGTTGATGGCATTTCGTAATGTCTCAGGATCTACTTTCTTGGTCTCTCCAGGTGGTATATGGGGTAGAGCTTTTTCCAGCAAGCATCTGTCTTGGAGTAGAAATTCTGACACAATGGGTAACTTCTCATAGGTGCTCAATGGTTTCCAGTCAAGATCCTGGCTGCTGCTTCCAGACAGGGCCCAGGGTAAGGGAGGGTAGGCTGGTGGAGTCACCTGGATCAGGCAGAGAGTTGCAGAGAGTCAATGGGAGCAGTGAGCATGGGTCAGCTTGTGAGGGTACAGTGGCCAGGGGGAGAGCTATGCAGAAACTCTTTTCTATCTGTCATGGTCACTGTACTCTCTACCCTAAAAAGAAATCTGGTTTTTCTTATTTTCTCACAAAAATCTAACTCTGTGTTTGTCTCTCTTGCTACTTGGAGTATACCATTTTAAGGAGAAGGTGGAGACGTATCCGTCTCCAGTGCTCTGGGGTCACCATAAATACCTTGGCGTATGTCCTGGTGTTTTACATAAGAGTAGATACGTTAGTGAAAAGCCTGGAGAATGAAGAGCAAAATCACTGTGAAAATATAATAAAGTGGTGAGGGAAGCAATTAAAAAAAGAAGGACATTCTCTGGATGAAATTGAGCTGGGAGACTGCTTCCAGGAAGGTAAGTGGCTTAAATATAAACAGTGCAATTACCCATAAACAGTGATTACTTTCACGGAAAGTTAAGCTTATAATTTAATAAGCAAATACAATCTGGTAAGACCGTGTTGTCGTAAGTACAGACCAACTATCAGTGTTCAAAGAGCTGTCAGTAATAAACTGTGTCTCATTACTTCCTTCTTTCTCAGGAGAGAAAAAGGAAGATAGTGATCCCCTTCTTTCTGTGATCCCAGACCGCAGGGGCTGGAAGTGGTAAATGCTGTTTCTATTTTGGAGTAACTAATCTCAGAACCTGTATCTTCAGTGACCTGAATCCTGGGGACAGGAGTCCATGGGGAGGGGTGGTAGAAAATCACTTTATCAAATCAACAATTCAAAAATAACATAAAGCAGTACATGGTAGAATTGAATGTAATTATAATGGGTTTGGTAATGGTATTTCTTAATAGTTGGAACCTAGTTTTACTGTTGAGGGGCTTTGTGCTGAGGATAGTAAGATTCTGAATCTTTTTTTTGTAGCTTAATATGGTAAAGCACTGCACATGCTTTATGCTCAGTGTTACCCTTCCTGGAGAAGGAGGGAGTCTGGAGATTTTTTGGGGGGAGAATAAGGACCTTGCCCCATTAATATTTTGGGTTCAGCCTTTTCTTTCACACAAGAGTTTACTTCTTTGTGTTGACAGATCTGTTTCTTCCTACTGACCTGAAGATTCATCTTTATGTGGAAAGCACCAATGGTCTTTGAATGTCAGCTCACTCTTAAAATTCATTTTCTTCAAGTGAAAATATAATTACTTCTTTATAAAGCAGAAGCCCTTTTTCCATCTGTGATCTTTCGAGTAACTAGACTTTTTATTTGCTTAAATAAACCATAATCTCCTTCCCTGGGTATCTTCAAAATCTCTCAGTCCAAAAATTGCATCTCAAACCTAGCAAGTTTAAGATCCTTATCATCTTCTTGCAGCATAGAGCCTGCTAAACCTTTGACAATTGCCTTCAGCTTTAAAAATTCATTTTTTATACAACAATAGCTTTATAAAGTATATAGAGACAGCTTTATAATCTATTAGAAAAGAATTTTCTTGGTACAGCTTAGGAAAGCAGAGATCACTCATCCTATAAAAGCAGCACAACATAATAAAGGTTGGGTTACTGCAGATTTTTGCAAGCTTCCTCGCCGTTAATGGAAATGTAGACTTGTCAAGGAAACGTAGTGGTGAGATATACTTTCACCACAGATAGGAAGAAGGAGGAGGGAGGTGCAGATGGGTATTTCTCTGGTAAAGTTGCTTTGAACTGTGGCGTGCAGACTCTTACACATACAAATGAAGCATCTCCTGGTCTTGGGACTTAAAAAAAATTGAAGTTTTTATGATTATGTTGATACAGGATGCATGCTTGATTCAGTACAGCTGTGTCATTTAACAAACTCAGTTAATTGGCCTCGGTTGATCCTACTGATGCAGCTCTGCAGCTTGTGCTTCCTGTAACTTGGATAGTGCTGCAGTCAACTGCATAATCTGGGGAATGACAGTTGAAGAAAATGTGTGCTGTATTCTCTATAAGAGTTCTGAAGTTATTCATTGTGTGTGGCTTCGTCTTCGTTTAGCTTTGCAGCTTAGAGAATTGTTGAGCTTGTATATCCCTAAAATTACCTCTCACTTTGAATTCTGAGGGTTGTTTACAATCCCTGCTACTTGAATGACTGATTTTCTGGTTGCTCTGCTGAGAAGAGAAGGGGGGGTGGGGTTGGGGGTCGTTGAGGAGTGTTTTGTTTGTTGGTTTGTTTGGTTTGGGTTTTTTTTTCCTTTGATAGGTTAATGCAAACTGTTCCCATGACTTTCTGTACCTTTTAAGGTAAAACACAGCGGTTTTGCTTCATGTATTCAGTTCAGTTTAGAAAGAACTTGTGCAGGATGGAGATGATTCCAAAATGTTGAGTGGCTGTATCTTGCCTTCTGAGTCCTGGGGATGCTCCTGCTCGAGGCAGATGCTAAATCAAGTTACTTTTGCTCAACATCGTATACTTGTGGACTTTAAACCTGCCAGGTGTCTGTCCTCTAGAAACAGCATGCTTTTGTGGGCTGGGCAGGGAGCCAGCATCTCCGAAGCTGTATTCCCACCTGTATCTGGTTTAATAATGCTTTGTCCTTATGTAACACTTTATTTTGTTGTTGTCTTTCACTTTTTTCTCTCCTTTCCTCCCCTACAACTAGGCAGTTACTGAAGCTTGCCAGCAGTACATAATAAGAGCATATTAGAGCTCCGTTGATATCTTAGGATCGGTTCAGATCCACAGCTTTGCCAGTGCTACCATGCTGCTAAAAACAGCCACCTTCTAAATTCCTTCATCTATTTACTTTTTTGGGGGGGGGTTCTTTCTGGTTTGGTTTTTTTGTTGTTTGGTTTTTTGGGGGTTTTTTTTTTAGGTGGTTCATTTTTTTTTTATTTTTTTTTTTTAGGTTTTTTCCCTTAGGATTGGGCATTTTGTGCCTTATGGTCTGTTGCTAATGTTGTACTTTATATAGCAATTGCTGGGCAAAGTCAGGTGGTTTATTCTCAGTTGGGGTTTTTTTTATAAAATACAAGCTGGATTTTACCAAAGAGCTTGTAGTGAAGTAGCAAGAAGGCAGATTTGAAAGGACTCATCTGGTGTTTTTGTAAAGAGATCACTGGGGGGAAAAAGGCAGTTAATTGAGAAAATAAATATATCTTGCAGCTCACAGAACCAAAAATGCCAGCTGCTTTTGACAGTCTGATCCTGGAAACCCAGTAGATGTGGACACAGATGTGCCGATTGGCATTGACAGATCAGATAGTGATTTTCACTGGAATAAAAAAGAACTTGGTACAAGTCATCTGAGGTTAGAGACAATTACAGAATATTCCTGTGGGGTAAAGTGTGAATGTTCCTTTAGTGGGATATGAGGTTATTTGGGATAGCCTAATCCTTGGTGAAAGAAGACTGTGTTCCCAGTGGGACCTTAGAGCTGAGGATCCAGGCATTAACTGCTATGTTGCTGTGCTTTAAAGTAAAATCCGAGCTTTCTTCTGTGATAATCTGATGATGGTGGGGTCTTTGATTAATTAAAAAAAAAGAAAATTAAAAAAAAAAAGAAAAAGCTGTAACTTTTGACAGAAATGCTTTGGAAGAAGCTTCAGCAGTGTCCTCTTTGGCTGCCATACCTTGAGAGAGTAGTCTTTAGGATGAGTGTTTGAAAAAGGCTGAGGTGAATCTTTGGAGAACAAAAATAGTATTGCTGCATGTATGTGCTTTGGTGAGCAGACCCAAGAATAGGTGATACCATGATATGGAAAAGAAAGACTGAGGTTTTTTGGTGTAGTAAGATGAATGTTAAGGATAGATACACCTGGCTTTTTGTTTCATGCTAAAGTCTTCATAGCTTTTTTCTTTTTTATTAAATCTAGATATTTAAAACAAATAGCATGGTTGCCTTCCTGCCTTGAATAAGATGTAGAGACTTGGAATGTATTTCCTGCAATAGGCTCACCTTTTACAGGATGTCTCATGCTGGCTTAAAATAGTTGCAGAGTGAATGCTCTAGTCCCTAAACCAGATGTCTTTCTAATAATTATCTTTGCTTTTTAAAGTAAGCCCCTCCATTGTAGCACGAACTTATTGCCTTTGGTTTCTAGCCTTTGGAAAGTAGATTAAAAAGCCCTTTATTGCCAGAATTCCTTCCCTCAGTAGATAGGCAATCCAATCGAAATCTACTGCCTTCATCCACATTTTGGTTGAACTACACAGGTTGAGCTTTAGTCTGTACATATTGTCATCTTGCTAATTCAGTCTATGGTGGAATGACCCATCTGCTTTTTATTTTGAATCTCTAAGCATAGGCATAAGAGTTCAGTAGTTCAGTTTTCTCTTTAAGTATAGGGGATTTCTGTTAATTTTCTTTTGAATCTTTTGGTGCACATTTTAATGAGGGTAAAACACCAGGATGAAATGCTACAATTGCTGTGAGAATTCAAAAAGTATAACAATCTAAATTCTCTTATTCGTTTTTTTTTCTATTATGTGATATCAAGATATGCCTTGATGCCTGGAAGAAGTAAATATTAGTGTCGTAGAAGTTTGAGAAGTAAGATATAACCAAGGCCTCGAGTAGAAGTTGCTGTTTCTATTAGTTAAGCCAACAAAGTTGCATAAATCTGGCATTCGGGGAGCACAGCTTGTGCAAAAACTTTCCCAGGTATAAAGATATAAGAATAGTCTTAGACCTTCACCTGTTCCTTTTCCACAAGCTTGGAAGAATAAAAGGAGGTGTACTGCTCAAGTACAGGAAAAGGTTTGTGGCAAAAGCCTTTAACTAGAAGACAGGAGATAAGCACTTTCTGAGTTGAACGGCACAATGTCCTTATGCTCATGGAATGGAAAGCAGCTTTGTGATAAGCAACTGAATATCTTACTGACCTCAATTAATATTCGTTCTGTCTGTGCCAGGACTGAATTTTGTTCTTCCAGCCTGCTAGGTGATTCTAGGTGAATAGCAGACAAACATAAATTACCTCCTTTTATTACTTGGGTGGCATGAATACCTGAGTCCACCTTCAACTAAATTAGAAGCCTGAAATGAAGAGCTATAACTCTCTGTGAGGTCCATGGAGAGAGCTACGCTCCTTGGGTGTCCTGGATCGCCCTCTGTGCGCTTCACTGAGCATATAGGAACATAGCGTCGTAGCTCAACCCAATGTTAATGTGAATTTGCTCTTTATATCCATATGCATCTAATCTTACTATATCCATCCCTGAATTTACCTCCCTCTTTCTAACATTAAAAAAAAAAGAAAGAATTTCTGGTTTTCTTTCACAGGACTGAAATTTGTCTAATTGTGAAACAACACAAGAAATTACAGAAATCACAAACTGGATGTCACTTTGTCTTTGCAATTCACGAGGAGATGCTGTACCTTTAAATCACAAAAATCTAACAGGTGAAACTGCAGCCAGATAAAACACTGACACAAGGGCAGCTGAGAAGTAGTGAAAGACAGATGAGACAATGACTTTTTGTCAACTGCCTTCACCCTCCTGGAGAATATCTGGTGTCAAGCTGTCAGTCTACTTGAATTCAGAATGAACAGAGTGAGCTGATAAAACACCATGAGTCTTATCACCTCTTCTTTCTTGGAAAAGTTTAGAGACTGACATAATTCATGAGATGTTCTGCCTTTTCACTCCTCTCCTGCCCTTTTTCTCTTTTCCTCTCTTGTATTGTATCATCTTGTAACCTAACACTATGATCTGTGGTGGTTAAATACTATGCCTTTACACCATCATATGAATAGACTGACTCTGACAATAAAAAATAATTACTGTAAATGCAGAAAAGGTCTTGAATCAACTCTCAATCTGCTTCTGGCTTGGTAATGCTTCTAACTGAGCAATCAAGTGTATCAAAGTATTGCTGAGGAGTAGGCCATCTCCAAATTATCAGGTTGTAACTTATCTTAATCTGCTCTGGCTTCCACAGATGTGGCAGAAATTTTCTTTTTTTTTTTTCTTTACATACATACATTTAATTCTAATTGCAAAATATTTAAATATGGCAATGAAATAATACCCAGATAGATCCATTGTTCCATTGTGGGAATCCTGTGGCTGCAGAAATAACTTTGATTTGCTATCACACTTTATTTCTGAATTACTTTCAAACCTCAGTCATAGTTACATATGCTTTACTCTCTTGTTTATTTAATATGCCATTGAATAGGTGAAGTCGTTACAACAAGGTTTACTTCAACATCAGCCTCATCAAATATCAAAAGCTTTAGCTGAAGGGACCCAAGCTGATATATGAAATCACTGATAGTCATGGATTTAGAAGTCTATGAACTTCCATTATTTTATTACTATGCAGATAATGAAGGGGCAGACAGGATCCACCTGAAGAGGCAAGAATGAGGATCTTGTTCACAGATATTGTTTGCCTTCCAAAACAATTCCTTGCTTCCTGTGCCACTTAAGCTCATGGTGTTAAAAGTGCTTTGGTTCCCAGGTTCTATTCAACCATCCTCAGATACCCTTTTCTTTTACCCAAAGGTTACATTTGTTGTTGTTGTTTGCACTATGGCAAACTTAATTTCACATCAGCTAATTTGGTCCATCCACGTAGATTTAGTTTCATTATGGACCATGGGAAATGACAACAAGAGATGCTTTCTGGGTCCCTAATTGCAAAGGTCTCAAGTTTGCTTCTGTATTTTTATGGAACACGCAGAATACATGTGCATATGTAGAAGCTTTGTGGGAAGAATGGGGAAAGCAGACAGAGAAGGGAGGGATCTTTACATCAGTCTCTGAAGTTGCTACACTAGGCTAGTACTGTTACTTGCTTCCAAATTGCTTCAAAGAAAGAGGTTTATTGTGGAGGAACTTTTTCAGTTCAGGGGTTTTTCATCAGGTGAGCTGAAGTTCAGTAAAACTGTGATAGCTCTTCGAGCATGTTTCAGTAGCTTTATTAGGAAACATTAACGTTAAACTTTGAAGAGAGATTTTGCTGTAAACTGTATTACACAAAGCCTAAGGTTGAGCACTTCATCTTGCATTTTAGAAGGCTCAGGGTGTGGAAATTGGTAAACTCATTTTAAAGGAAATGGAGGGGGTTGTTTGGGGGGTGTGTGTCTGGGTTTTGCTTTGGGTTTTTTTGGTTTATTGGTTTCTTTGGGTTGTTGGGTTTGTTTTCTTTATTTGGGGTATTTTACTAAAAATGTAGTCTGAATTCATGCTCGGCGAAAAAACTTTTGGCTGTTGGGTTTTCATTAGTTTTGTGTTGTTTTGGGGAAGTTTTTTATTTTGTTTTTGTTTGGTTTTTTTTTTTTTTTTTTGCCTCAAGCTGAAGTGTTTGGCTTTACTGGGATTTCAAAGGAACTGTATGAAAAGTAAAAGCAAGGCATAAAATATTTAGCCCAAACTCTAGACCAGGCTGGCTCTGTGCCCTGGTCACCCTCCTCCTGGAAGGACGTCTTGGGCACGGGGTGTGTTGTGGTGCGGGTGCCTTGATGTTTGCATAGCACTGGTGTCTGTTATCTTTGCAGTGTTTTGCAGAGATTTAATGGATTAATGCAGAAGCTAGTTCAGTTCTGATCTTTGGAAAAGTTGGGAAAAATGTGACCATAACCCAAAACCCACTAGGTATTTATAATATTGCTAGTAGTACAAAATATGTGGAGAGTTCTAAAAGATAATGCAAGAGAACCAACTGTTTGAGGAATATTGTCTGATATGCAAGCTTAATAGAGAACGCCATTTGTTTTTTGGTGGTGGTTTTTTTTTAAGTATATACACAAAATGGAAAAACATTAAACAAAGATACAAGATTGTTTATCTCTCTCTATGGAAGACTGCATTCAGAGTACCTATAATGACCTTGGCATTCTGCTTAATGAATAAATAGAGTATTCAGCCATATCTGATAATGAAAATGAAGCATGTTTAATTGACTTAGCACTTATTTAATCAGCAGTTAATGCAGTCCTGAAAATTGCTAAGTTATTTCATCTTGGAAGGTCAGAGCATGCATGTAGAGAAGGGACAATCTAGGCTTTATACCTTAGGCATGATGCAAGTATAAATGGCAAGCAGTAATAGATGTAGCCCAGAGGTTTTAATCAGTAGTGTGGCCTTGATCCACTCTCCCTCAGCTATCTGCAGAATGTTCGTAATTCTAGAATGAAACTTGTTAGTTGATATCCTACAGGCAATTGCACTGGAGGATCTGTTAGGTGGAGAGTAAAACAGCTCTGCCATTGGCAGACCAGCAAATTAAATTGGATTAATAAAAGTGTGGTTTTTAGTTGCCACTGTGTGAATGTCCCAGAATAGCCTGCTGGGATTTTATTCAAAGTACATATTGAGTTACAGTGCTTGACTTGACACCTGCAAATATTGCGGGCTCTGATTTTACTTGGCTACAGACAATGATTCAGAACTAAACTGAGAGAATTCCTTCCAAAATACTTCCTTCTCAGCAGGGATTTTTCTATGCTTACAAATATGACTTCGTTTTCAGAGCCAAAACAGTGATGTTTGAGGAAGAGGCCATCAATTTAGTTCCTTGCACGAGGGATAACTATTTCCCATTTTCTGTCACCTGTTTTTAGCAATATTTTTCTTAATTTTAAGTACTACATGGTTTTCACACAGCATCTTTATCAGCAAGTGGCAACTATGACCACTATTTCGGATATTTGTTTATTTATTTACTAGGTTGTTTTGCATTTATTTAGAAAAGCAGAGCTTTAAATGTGCTGAATGAAAAATTAGCTATGTGCCCTGAATGAACAGGAATGGCAGCAGTGTCTGAATATTTGTTCCACAGCCTTTGAGTTGCTCTCTTGCCCCTGATTTTAATGGCAGGTGTCATTATAGGGCACAGGATTTATCATACTTCTCCCTACCGGAAAGCAACCCTGGAGCATTGCAGTCTTGCAGTGAAAAGGGTGGGAGTGGGGAAGATGAGGCCTCCAGCCTCCATGTTGGTCCTGTGATCCCTTACAGACATAATCCCTGCCCATAAATCCCTGCAGAGGCATCTGATGTTTTAAAAAATTAAAAATCTGTTAAAAATCTAGACATCCTACATGTGATCTTGATAAATAAGGGAACAGGTGTTAAAACGCAGAGGGAGTCTATATTCAACTTCATTCTCCTTTGTTCACCTGCTTGCTGATGCTGCCTGTCTTTGAAAATCATCAGATATATAAAACAATTGAAAAATGATTTTATTTTTTACTAAAATATGTGCTAGAATACTCCTTTCAGCTTTTGACTCATTTCAGTGTCAGGCTTAAGACACTTAATGTTTTGTGAGCAGGGGCTTTGCAGACCTGAATATGTTCCGAATATATTGCTCAAAATCCAAATCCTTGATCTGGCATCACCAAAGTTGATTTAAATTGGTTTTAAACCTGATCTTTGTACTTCCTCTGATGTATTAGCTGTGTGTGGTCAGTGTAGCAATTGCACATCTTCACAAACTCAAGGAGCTTTGGAATTTGCTAGTGGAACAAAAGGAGAGCCCTGCCAAGCCCCCACTGCAGAGCATTGTGTAGACTTTCAAATTACAGATTTAATTTGGCAGTGCTGGATTTCTGGGCAGCCAAGGATGTACCATGAAGGTATTGACAAAACATTCTGTCCTCTAATGAATGTGTATTATAGCAATGCCTGTAAAGCTCCAAGAGTAAGACATTTCTGTTGTTAAAAATATTTGGAGCTCGGACTAGAGACTTCCTGTAAATATTTGTAAGTATGAAAGCAGCTTTTGGGAGGAATCCATATGTGGCCTTTGTTTCAGTCCCTGTTCTGCACCAAATCCACTCTGCTAACCATAGTTTTAACTGAGACCATTTACCTGTGGGAAATAAGTGCTGAGCACTTCATTCTCTACATGATCTCTCACTGGGTTAGACAGTGTGTTTTGTAGAAAGAGGTAGAGAAGAAAACACTGAATGGCATGTTTTTCTTGGATGCTTTTAAATGTTCTGTTTCTCTTAGTGTTCTGCTGTGAACACAGAGTATTTGTACAGCCTGCTTGAGATGATGATGACCTCTTATCCAGCTGTGATGCTGGTCCTTATTGCTGATACTAAGTGTGATCCACCAGTCTCTCTATTACAATCCACCCTCAGTGGGTGTTAATGTTGATCCTTATGATTGAAATGGATTATAAAGGAGGCACACTTCACCTGTGTGTTGCCTTTTGGTTATTTATCACTGTGCACAGACTAGACATAATGTGAGTTTGGTATGGTATTTGATGGTTAGAATGTAGTGCTACCAAGACTGTTACTGGAGAGAAGCAGAAAGGAGGACAGTGTCTCCCCCTCCACCGCTCCTAACATCCAGCTGTGACACAACTCTGCTGCACCCTTCTGGAACTGTCATGAGGCAGGAGTGTGCTGGGCTGGGCTTGGGTGCCAAGCTGCCCTCAGGCACCCTTGGGAAGGTACCCAGACTTAGCCTATATAGTTCTTCAGTTTTCTTGCCTTCCTGTGTGGCTTTAATTGAAACTCCATGCTGGAGGGGAGAGCAAAGAGCAGGTCAAGAGAGCTGTGTCTCCTACAGGGGACAAGAATACAGAAATCAAAATCTTTTGGATGGCTTTGGCATGCTGTGGTCTTCTGCAGCAGGGGTTGATTTGAGATCAGAATTTAGCTCCTTCCACACATGGACTGATAGCGATGTGAGAATGGTTCTTGTCTCTAGGGGGACTTCTTTTCTTTGCAGCTGGGGTAAAACCCCAAATATGCAGCAAATGCAAAATAGGAAAGAGGGAGGGTGGTTCTATTTGCATTAGCATGCCAGCAAACCTCAGGTGAGCATCTACTTTTGAAGCATATTAGCTCAATGATTATAGAGGTCTGAAAAGGACTGAGTTATAATATAACCCTGGGTATCTTATGTTGGATTTGAGAGCATGTATCCTGTCTCCATTTCCCATATGCTTTGCTTCTGGTATGTGGTTGGTTTTCCATGTTGAATTCACATACCTAAATGATCAAAAGTCTTAGTCTTCAATGCAAAATAAACCACCTGAAGTCTTTTAGAGGCAGCACAATTACAGACAGAAAGAACAGTTATTCTGTGTAGATCAGAAAGGAAATCTCATTTAGAAAACTCTCCTACACCCAGTATCATTTCTTTAGAAACATATATACATACATATGCAACAGCTACCACATACACACACATATAACACTGCTCCAGAAATCTCGTGTTTTCATAACATCATTTCCTTAATAAAGGGGTGTTTCCTATGTGGCTGCACCTTTCTGGATTAATTCAAATTGAACATCAGTGACTAAAGGATGTAATGTTAAAGATGAGATCTGATGAGCGCTTAATGCCATAGTCAGCAGTGCTTCTGATTGCCTGATATATTTCCAAGACATGCCTTTCCTAGATCTGGTCACAGCCATCCTGTGATTGCACTCCTATTCTCATCCTATTCAGTCACTTTCAGCTGATGAGCTCCTAAATTGCAACCTGAAGACTTGCCGTTAGCTTGTAAATGTTGCAGTAATGACTTTGTGTGGGGTGTAAGTGGTACTGTGTTGATTGGAGGGGTGAGGCTGGGGAGGAAGCTCTTTTCTGGTTAGTATTTGTCGTTAGCTTGTTGCCTCAAATATAAGTTTTTACCATAAAATGTAGGAATTTGCCTACACAGTATGTCCCATCAATGCAGAGGAAGTAAATATGAAAAAGACTCCTACTTCCATTGTATCTTGTATTCTGTTCCTTGAATGCCCCAGTTGGACTTCTAATGAAATATTTTGTCCAGCTGTCAAGAAAGTTTACGCTATGATCCTAACTTTCTGTTTCCTAGCAACTCTGCATCCTTCTGCTCATATAGGAGGGTGTTTTATACTGTCAATAAACCTAATTATAAGCCATGGTCAATGAAAGGAAATACTGTGGAAGAATAAATGTCATCCATACTTCAAACAGAAAGTAGAAAGTTCACATAATATTATTTATCTGCTTTAGCATTGCATTAGTAATTCTTTATATGTCCTTGCATTTCAAACTTAAATTTTCAGTTGTGGTTGGCAGGATGAATACGACAACCCTCAACCATTTGGCTCTGGGACTGGGTATCACTGCTTGCAAAAGCTTTCTTTGGCAACTTAAGTTTGAACATCATCAACATGTTACTTGGATGGTATTTGGTTTCCTATGTATTTTATTTCATCATATTTTATTTGACTGCCATGCTTTGAACCTGACTTTTCTTACCTAGGTGATGGGGCAGCAGTCTGCTGAACTGGATGAGGGCATGATTGATTACAAGTCCTACATTAAAAGATTTCAGAGAGATTGCATCGCTGCTCTGTAATTTGCTTGTGTAAAGCAAGTCACTGGCATACCTTCAGCAGTCCCTTTATTGTGATAATTTCTTAGGATTTTTCATGTATAAAATGAGTTGAAGTATTTTTTCCCATTCTCTCTCACTTCATTATGGCATTAGTGTGTTGTGAAAGTGGAACTTGTCGGGGAAACCTTTGAAATCAAAATTTCTTTTAGCCATGTTACAGGCAGAAGATGGATGGCAGCTGAGTGGGAATTCTGCTTCCTCTAGAAATTGAGAAAGAGTTAAACATGTGATTGGTATCTGAGAATTTCCTAAGTGACTAATGAAATGGCATAGAAACAAAGTGAAAGCTAACTAGGGATTTACTTTTTGATGATAGGTTTTCCACATTTAGAAATATCAGTGTTTCTTTGCATAGGAATTAAAGACCTTTCTGGTGTATTAACAAAGTATTTTCCTGTTAAAAAAGGTCAAAATTGTACATGTTTGCTTTCTCCCCTCTGAAGTGTCCTGACGGCTTGCACTGCATTGTGGAAAAGAGAGATTCTGCAAAAGCAGACTTCAGTGAAAACACACTGGAGGAAGAGTGTTTAGCTGTAGAACATAGGAGCTGCTGTGCTGGTTTACAGTAGTAATATATTTAGCCTGGGATCTTGTCTTCAATAGAGACTTAAAGACTCTATGAAAGGATTTTTTTATTTTTTTCCTGTATTTCAAAACCATAGGAAAAAACTACTTCTAGAGAACACTTCCTTCTGCTACCATAATAATGTTTTCATTCTTACTTATTTTGGATAAGGCATTTTCTTTGTCTTTTATAATACAATCAATTTGTGTTTTGTCTTGCTCTTTAAACACCACCCTACATAAGGTCCCTCGTGTACATTACAATTGTTCTTAATTATAAGGTCACATGTTACTCCCATGGATACTTGCCTCATGCTGGCATCAGTTAATACTGGTTCAAGATTTTATGCTTTAAAGTGGTCCTGTGTGTTACTGTTATAGTGTCATCCAAATCCTGATCTGACTATAAAGCATTTGTTACAACAATGGTTTTCTGTAATGCTTCTCACCGTGGTATCTTACAAGATTTGTCATCATTAATGCATCTGTTTTCAAGGTGTTCTGTGGGGGAAAGTAGTGCCTTCCCATTTTGCTTGAAGGGAATGGAAGGGCGGAAATGTCGGTGTAAAAAAGATACTAATTTGAAATGCTTAAATGAAGACACTAAAACAACACAGGACTACATAAATTTAAAGCACACTTCAAGATCAAAGCTTGGTTCACTTTAGCTGCAGCTGCTGCAGAGCTCCTATGCAAAAAACTCCCTTTATTATATAGCTCTGCTTCATCCCTGAGCAGCCTCATCCTGTTCATTGACCCATTCATCAAAAAATATAAAGGATTAACAGAAACTCTGCTGATCCCAGTGTGAAGTCATGTTCAGTGTGAAGGAATAAAGCTAATCATTAGCAATTGCAGTCTTTCACTGACTGAGCAGATCCTCTGTTAATTAGGGAGGACATGCACCTTGCCAGGGAGGTTCACCAGTATTTGCTGGTAAGGCAGGAATGGCACAATGTAGAAACTGTGTGCTGAGTTAATACTATAGGGAGAAGCATAAGCTTGCTTACAGCACAGCTGCTGCCTTGGTGGTAGAATCTGAACCTCTCATGATGAACACATCCATCCAACACCCAGCTAAAATAAAGACTTGCTGCTGTTTCAGCTGAACAGGTAGAGATATGTGACAGAGAAATGAAGTGGTTATTTACAGCTGTGTAAGAAATCTGATGTGGCAGACAAGTGGTACTTGCTCCAGAATAATGCTTTAATCATAATTACCACAGTGTCCCTTTGTTTCTGGTAGCCATGGCTTCTCCTTTCCTTGAAGCCTTCTGGTTTTAGTTGCTCCTGTCCTGCTACCTCGGTCTCTCCCCTCTGGGTGGGGCTCCCAGTGCATTCTGCCCCTCTGCCTTCCTGCTCCAAACTGCATTGCGCTCAACCTTACTTGGTGCTGCAATTCACTGTCTTTTAACTCTTTATTTGGTGAACACTATAGTTCCATTCCTTTGTTTTCTTTAGCATGTTTCTGATGTGCAGTAGCATTCTCACTCACCATTAAAATGTTTTTACCTTATGCTTTGCTTCCTGAAGCTCTGTTGTGAGGGGAACTTGGTCTTGTGCCTACTATCATTTTGCCCTTTGTATTGTTGCAATTTTATAGGCAGGATAGGGCCATAGAGGGAAGCTCTCTTTCTGCAGTAACTTACATGCAGTATTTACCAGCACAGCCAAAACATGTACTTGTTGAAACTATAATTTTTGAAGTGAAGAGGATTAAAACTTGTCCCCTGGGTATGAAAGTCTTAATGCTTCTGACTATTTTGCTTCAATATCTTCCCCCCCTCCTTTGGCTGAGTGAAGTTTTAAAACATGACTGCTCATCGGAATGTGTAACAAGGTAATATTGTAGGGAAATGAAGAGGAATAATACCTCTGCAACTGCTGTGCTTAACATGATGAAAGACAAGCTTTTAAAAACTTTTAAAATAGGTATTCTGTAGGCATTTCTCCTGTCACTTTCATTCTGCTGAGTGGAAAGAGTTAGATACAAGTCTCCCCCTCTTTTTTAAAGCAACTTTTTTTTACAGCAACCACTTTATTTGGTTATGGGAAACATCCCACAGTTTCTCCAGCTTTTTTACAGTGGGAAATTTATAGGGTGATATCAACTTTACTAATATCTCAGCATTTGAGACTTCCCATTCATGTAGTCTTTCACAGACATGAAAAGAAAATTATCTGTCCCAGACAAAATTTCTGCATTTGTAATTGCTTTCTGTCTTGCTTAGCTTGAAAAACTTCTGCACTAACCAGAAGTAAGGTGGTATGTTCCACAAAGGGCTTTGAAAACTCCTTCAAAAGTTTTGTCAGAAGGTGGAAGGGAGACAGCATTGAATCAAAGGCAAAATGTTCTGCCCAAGTGCCCATCCTGCCCATCCCCATCATTATCTCAGTTTGAGTTGCTGACCTAGAAGTAGGCAGACAGATGGATACATGCCCTTCTGCTGCTTTTTGCAGTGGCAGAACACCCCAAGTACTTTTGTTACATCTGTGCTGTATTTGCTCAGCTTTGTAGCCAGGGCTTTCAAATTACTGCTTCTTTTCTGGTGCTTCTGTTTTCATGACTACTAAATCAAACACACATTTTGCGGCTGCAGTTTTTTGCCAAAACCATGTATCCGCTGTCCTCTCCCATCCCCAGAATCAAGCTGCAAGTTTGGATGCTTAGAAGCTGTGCAACTTCATGGATGATTTCTGGTGTAAGAACAAACTGTGTCTCATTACAGGAATATCAGCAATTTCCTGCATGATGCAGAGTGTTACATCCTCTGACAGGGGCTTATACTCCTGCCTGTGAGCTATTAACAAACTAATTGCTGTTATCCCACTAGTCCAGTCTGAAATATTTTAAAGCCAGGTATTTCATCACTTCAGCTGGCACAATATTCCACCACTGCAAAAGCTTATGGTTGAACATCAAACAGGACTAATTAGCTTTCAACTGCCCAAGGCGTGAAATTATTATTTCCATGATTTCTTGATTTAAGCCAGAGCTAAGGAAACACTCTTCTTTGCTGAGTTTAGTCAGTTTTTGGTGGAGGGGAGAGGAAACTGGTATAGCTTTGATTTCAGTATGACTTACTGTGCATAGCATTATATCCCATTATACTTGCAGTGAGGCATATACGTGATTAACAGGCAAAAGATATTTCCTTCAGAGTTTTGAAAAACTTATGGTCTTGTACAAATAGGTGCTGTCAACTCTTTGGATCTCATGGACTTTGGAAATAAGACTGCAGCACCCAGTGTTGACATTCATGCTTTTCAGAAACATCTTTGCAAGACCTTTGTTGTTTCCCTGTCCTTGGTTGTTTTGTTTCTTTTTCTTTTAAGATGTGTTTGTCTATTGTGGAACAGTGTAATTAGGTTATCTTTAAACAAGAAAGCTGTAGCACCGAGCACTCAGATGAAGTCCTGACTGCTGTGGATGATTTTGGGGTCAGTCTGTCAGTGAAGTCGGATGCTTGAAGAGAAATTACTGCATTCCTGTAGCTCCAGATGGAGGTGATCTGTCTGTTATATATGCTTATATCTACAACATACAGGGAAGAAAGAATGGGATTACAATGCTCAATTTCAAAAGGCAGCATTGTTTAGAGCATCTGCGAGTACTACTGAATTGCACAATTATTATTTTCTTTGCAGTCTAAGTCATTAATATAAAAAAAGTAAATCACTGAACCTTCTTCCCCTTTCCTCAGGTTCTGTCCCCCAAAACGTCTTTTACAATGTGTAAACCATTTCAGTAATCAGATGATGAAGTGATACACCCAGAATATTTCTTCTTCTCCCCCAGACCCTGTAATATTTGGAACATGATGTCTCTCTCCTCTCCCCGCTCTGTTCCACCCATTTATATACGTGTGCTTCTGAACAGTAGTCTAGGTTCTAATATGAGATTTGCCCACTTTGCCAGTAAATGGAGTCTTTTCCCAGCAGGTGTCTAACATTTGTTGTTACCATCTAAATATAACTTTTCTTTTTCAGCTTCTCAGCCTGTCTGCCAGACAGACATATCCATTATTCACGTGGTGTTAATCATCTGGACTGAGATACCTGGACCAAAAGATGAACTGTGCAGAAAGAACTTTGTGTGAAGAATACTGGGGTAATAGTCATACCTTGCACTCCCAAAGGGCAGGATTCATATCAGTGATCGTTATATTTCCACAGCGTTGGTGTCTTTGAGCTTTAGCTGGTTTGCACATTTAATAGTCAGGGAAGAGGTGCAGGTGCTTTTCATGTAGGTCATGATTTGTCTGACCTGTTTTAGATTTAGTAGATGGTAGGACAAGATGACTCATGCCCTGTGAATGCCCATTTTTCCTCCACTGACTGGAAAGAGAACCTAAGGTGACTGTTGCAGATGGAGACATCAGTATTTATTTTGATCCTTTCCAATCCATTTAGTCTAGTCATTCTAAATTTAGCAGTACTTTTCTTCAAAAAACGAAACATCATATATCAAGAAATGTGGTGAGATTTATTTTGCATCTTTATAAAAGCATGGGCAGAAAGTTTGTTCATATTTGTGATGTTCATAGTATAAATGTGAAAAGAGCGAATAAGACATTGTAATGAAATAAGCAAACATGGAACAGTTTTCAGCTCTTCATTTTCTGCCTCACTGAGACATCCTTGCAGTATTTCATGCCTGTTCTTTCCAGAAATGGGACTGCTCTGTATTTTTTTTTTACCACATGTGATGGAGCGAGTTTGCTTTAGCCAAAAGTAATTTGAAAAATTGTGTAAGTTCTTTCATGCCTCTCCTTTAGCAATTGAATTCGGTGGATCAAGTAAAATGGGTAGTTGTGGGAGGGAGGGATATTACAGGTTATTGCAGAAATATATCTTTTATCCTGTTTTATTTTCTTGTCTGTTTACTGAGTACTGATGAAAATACTTTCAACCTAGTTTCTGTAGGTGGTATGTGATGAATGTGTAGCTGAAGAGGGGTATTTGTTTTCCTCCTCCTAGGAATGGTAGGATATCAGAGGAGGGAGAGTTTTTAACCATTTCCAATTAAAATGTATATGTGAAGAGGATTAATGAAGGTGTACAGGGGTTTATACTTAATGGATTTAAGCCATGAGAGTGCTTTGCAGTAGCCAAAATTGTTGATGAACTTGAAAGGAAAAAATTCTGGTTGGAAGGGAATAATTTGTAGTGAAAATGTTTGATGCCAACAAAGTAGCAAATGTTTCATACAAAAAAATCCTTCTCTGCTGCTTAACCAGTCTAATAACAGTAGTTATTAGTCACCCACCAGTAAGGCAGTTGTTTCCCTTTCTTTCATGTTAGGCATCGAGTTGAGCACAGGCTTTAAAGTTAATTGCTAATGTACCTTCAGCTGAGGTTTCTAGGTGTCCATGAAGGTTTCTGCCTGAAAAGCTAAGAAATAGGAAATTTCTGTCCCTCAAATTCTTTGTGCTGAAAACCATGACTCCTCTTCGCATATCTGAAACTCAAGGTGCCTTGCCAAGGTTGCTGATCAGTTCTGCCAATATTTCTCTAATGTGGGGTAGAAATCCAGAAAGTGATATTGTGTTGAGTCCTGCTGTCAGTAGGTAGAGAGTACGTAAAATGGTTGTTTAAATGTGTCATACCACACTGAAAAATCTGAGTAGCATTTCTTCTTGGCATAGACTTTTGTCTGTAAATACGTAAACTATACTATATACACAAATGCAAATGTTGTAGCACCGGTATACCGTGGTGTGATGCAGAGAGAAGAAAGAGTGCCAGAACCATACTAATAAAATCTTGGGAACAGTAAAAGAGGAAAAATAAAAAAGTGCTGATTTCCTTGGTACCAGGCTCTTCTCTCACTTACATTTTACTATTGGCTCTTGTTTGTTAGTTCAGTGCAGGCATTAGAAAATATGGCATACCAGATTTGTTGAAATGGATATGTTCTTTAATGTATCATACAACATGAAGAGAGAAAATTGCAGAGTGTGAACATATGTATACTGAAAATGAGTCATCGATTACTGATCATGAGTAAGATGTTAACGTCAATAATGGTTGCATTGACTGATTTCCTGCAAGATGTGATAGGCATCTGATTTGAAAGGTACTGTCATTTCTGGTAAGAGAGCAGATCCTCTTGCCTGTCTGATGGGCACATGTTGTGGATGAAGTCAAAGTAGGTGAGCATCCCAGCTATTTTTGGTTAAAATACCTGTAAATTAAATTAATCAGGGTTTTTCACAATTACTTGTGACAGTGACGTGGAATGGTAGAATACTGCTGGTTTTATACCACTGTTTCAGAACAGCCAACTTTGTGTGGCTTGTGGTTTATGTGTCCTTTGTTTTAGGAGTGCTGAGGAAAACTTTCTTCCTCAGGCATCTTTAGTTCACAGAAATTTTACTCACCTTAGGCACTCATCAGATTTTTTTTTTTCTTTTAATTCTAAACTGTTTATTCAGTTGCCTTCATTTTGCAACTGAATTTGTAGGTATCAAATTATTTCCAAGGAATCTGAAACTGAGGGAATTAATATAAAGAAATGCTCTATGAAGAGTGTGAATTTTAAGAAATGGCTTTCTATATGTACAGTCTCTTCCAGCTCCATCTAATGCTATTGCTGCACAACTATTGAGTTCTCAAACATTCCAACCCATCTGCAGCAGCCCATGGTATGCTAGTAATGGGGTAACTAGTTGCTGGTTAGCACTGGAACATGGTTTTCCCTCTAGCTAAGAAAACCCAAGTACTGACTGATCCAGCCACATGACTTTGCAACAGTGGATGGCTGCTGCTGTTGGCTAGGTGAGGGAGAAAGGTGTGAAAATGAATTTTGTGCCTCTCTTGCAGTAGGATGGAACTTTTCCCTTTGATACCGCCTTCACCTTTTATCCTAGCAGTATTAGGAGCAGCAAGCTTTCTTGCTTGCAAATCTTTCACTGAGCTGGCTGGGTCAAAACTCATCTGCTCTTCCTACTTGTGCTGCTGTCTGTATAGGATCAGTGGGTGAGCATGCAGGAGGTAGGAGTTTGGAGCCCACCAGCTATTTCACCAAATAGCAGCATGTAGGTATTTTTATAGTACGGTTTTGGAAATACAGAACTGATCTGAGCAAATGCAACAAAACTTGGCAGGGGAGAGTTCTTTTTTTTCTTTTGGCCATAGAGGTTAGGAGAAGAGTGAACATCACAGCAGTTGGTACCTAGGAGCTTTCGTGGTAATGTGCTCCTTTCTGTTTACAGTCTGAGGACTGTTCTGGATGACTAAACTTTACTCTTACTTACTCTTGCCAACAATTTTGGCAGTGAGATCTGGCTGTGTGCTGCATTGTGCAAACTCTCCAGACATTGAAGCCACCTGCTGAAAGGACAGTAGGACGGATGCCCTGCCTCTGGGGGAATGCCCTGGCTGCTGCAGGTGCTGGTCTGTGCTCACCAAGAGGCAGGAACCTTTTCTCAGGCAATTGCTCTCTGCTTTTATTCTGCTCAGACAATTGGCTGTGGAAAATGGGTTTGATCTGGTTTAGTCTTTGTGCTTTTAGACGGACTGACTCAGGTCAGGCAGAAGGTTGCGGGTGAGAGTGTATTTTTGTGGTGGGCATAACCAGGGACAACACTGCTCAGATGGTGAGGTGGGCAGGATTGCAGCCAGGAAGGGAAATGGAGTGGCCCCTGCAGATCTTGTATGGCTGTAGCAGGAATGTATGCTGGGCTTGCTGGAAGACCCCTGTGAGGGCAGGGGACTGGACCAGTGCGGAGGCTGCTTATATTGGTGACAGTGTGCATGAAAATGGGGACTTTGCTTGCATGCACACATTGGGAAAAGAGGACACTTTGTTCTGTGTGCCCCCCATTACACTTCTGCTTTTGTTGGAAAACATAATGTTTTTAGTTCAGGGTTTTCACCAGCTTTATTAATTGGAGTGGTATTTGCAACTGAGTTTTCTTTACATTCAGACTTTCTGTAATCCCTTATCCTATTACAAATATGCAAGTGAGTAGCTTCTTATTTCATAAGGCTGCTTATTAAACTATTTCACAGGCTGACTTTTGAGGAAAAAATCTGGCAAATGGCATGATGACAGTTGCATGGAACTACCTAGAGCAAGCATCCTGCTGGACCGAGCCCATCTGTTTTTACTAGGTAGAAGATGAATTTTGTGATCAAGCTCTCTTCTTTTGATAAGCTATACAGACAGTCAAATCTTATCATGTACCTCTGCACGTGGGCATGTCATGATGGGAAAAGCTGGCATGTGGGCTTCACAGCTAAGGGGACACCCAGGCAGGGATTTGGTGGGAGCAGTGCCTCTTTTAAAAGGCTGTGTGGCCAGCTTTGCACAAAAGGCTGGATGCCACCAGTCCAGTTTATTCTAACCTTGTATTTAAACATTGTAGTTAGTGTTTAAGACTGTTACATCTAGTTTAGAAAAGCTTCAGGTTTGAGGCTAATCTCGGTTTTGATCTTGAAAAACTGCAACTAGAGCCTTCTGTTTGTTCCTGATCATTTTTTTTTTTTTAATTCAAGTGGAAGAGCAAGCTCTTTTCTAATATACACCTTACAAATGTTGTGATAATGTGAATCTGCATACTTCTGAATCCAAGTGCTTTTAAACCAATACTTTGTATTGTTTGTGAAGACTGTGTATTCTCTTATAGACTTAATAATTACAGGCTATGCTTACATGCATTGGCATTGCTGCTATTGTGCTTTCTGCTTATTTAAATGAGAATTTAGCAGGAAAAAAAGTAGGAATTTAGTGTAGGCATCACGGCCAGAAGCTGCCCATCTACTGACAGTGGAACTCAGAAGAAGCTGTTTCTATTTTTGCACTAAATTAGTGTGGTGGGTTGACCCCAGCTAGCAGCCAAGCCCCCAGCCAGTAACTCATTTGTTCCCCACAGCAGGATAGGAAAGAGAAAACTTGTGGGTCAAGATAGTTATTTTAAGTGAAGTAAAGCTGCGCATGCAAGCAAATCAAAGCAAAGAATTTATTCACTGCTTCCCATCAGCAGGCAAATGTCCAGGCACTTGCTGGCAAGCAAAGACTCAGCATATGTAATGGCTGCTTGAGGAGACAAATACCATAACCACACAGATGCCTCCCCCCCCCACACTTTCCTGAGCTTTTATTGCTGAGCACAACGTCAGATGGTATGGGTATCCCTTTGGTCAGTCCAGGTCAGCTCTACTGGTTGTGTTCCAACCCTTGCATACCTCGCTGAGGGGCAGAGTGAAGGGTAAAAAAATGTAACAAAAACCCCTACCCCAAGAGCCCTTCATGCTGTGCAAGCACTGTTTAGCAATTAGCCAAAACACTGGTGTGTTATCAACACTGTTTTAGTCATAAATTCAAATCAAAGCATCATACAGGCTGCTATGAAGAAAGTTAGCTCCATCCCAACCAGACCCAGTACAATGAAGTGGTCTAATTGTGTATTTATTTTACTGTCTGTTCATTACCACTGTACGTGGTACTTTGGTTTTTCTGCACTTCCATGATATTGAAAGCTCTAACACACTGGCTTTTGTTTGTCTCCTTGAAAGTTGTCTTTTTTTCTTGGAATCTGTCACTTAAATAACCTGGAGTTCTCCATGCCAGTTGCTGCTTGTCTGATCAAGCTGCACCCACTAAGAAAATATAATTCCAGACAGATGGAGTGGTCCTGCCACAGAGGCTATGGAGAGTGGCAACTAAACTGATTAAACTTGATGAAGTCACTGACAGATTTGCACAATTAACATACTGACGCATATCTTTCTTGCTTCAATCTGTCAGCATGGCTAATTCATTTCATTACTGTGAAATTCACTTGACTTGACAGTCCAGGCTGATTTTTGTACTGTAATTCACCTGCCATATTACCCGTGTTCTTTTTGAAACAGACCCTTTGAATCAAAGCTATTTAATAATATGCTGTGGTATTTTCATCCTTAGAAGTTTTACACCTCTTAATATTGCAGCAGCAGTGAGCTCAGAATTATACTAGCTAGTAACCTAAAGGTTACTAGTGTTTAAGTCCTGCAAAGTGTTCATCTTTATATGTGTGAATAATATTCTTCTGAATGGTTTTAAGACTTTTTATCTGTTAGTTTTGAAACCATGCAAGTAATAGCACTATGAGGGCTGATCCTGCCTGTGGAGTGTTGGCTGGACAGTTAGCTGCTGCAAAGATCCTTTGACCAGAGTGTTGTGAACACTGAATTATAAGCTAATCTTGTAGCAAATTGTTTTTCATATACAAGGTAAATCAGGGTCACTGTTGCTTGGAAGAGCTCTCTCATGCAAATTCTGAAATTATTCCTGTACTTTGAGTTCAGTAAAACCCAAAAGTTCAGTGACAGAAAGTAAGTTGCTGGATACAGAAGTTTTATCACATGCAAAAATATTTCCAGTTACTAGCTGTGATGGTGGGGGGAATGGGCATGTTCAGGGCTTAACAGTCCTCATTCCTGTTCTGATGTTGTTTACTAATAAAAGATGAGCATGTGTTGAATCAGCTGTGGACTTGTCAGCCCTGTGATTTGTTTTGCTCAGATCGCATGGCTGAAGGTCTTCTGCTGATAGTGTCTTTATATGAGGTCCACTGTGAGACACATTTTACTTGCAAAAGGCAATCTGATGTTCTGTAGGGACGAGTCAGAAAATCCAAGGTGTCGATGTCAGCTTTCAAATATCACAAAGGCTGTATATGCTGTGAAACTTACAGAACCATGTACACAGTGTGTTGCCAGCTCCTGGATCTGGAAAACTTTGGAAAGGCAGATATGATGCTGCTGCTGACCTTTATGTCGGTATGGATGAGTAAAGTTTCACTTATCTATATTTACACAAATATCCTTAATTACTATGTTCCCTTTGATTAATACATTGATTGTTAATTAATAAAAGACATTGATTAATACGATGTTGATCAAGAAATGTTGGCTTGTTTGGGTAACACTGTCATTACTGCTTTGTAACTCCTAAGGGAGCAGCACAGCCTGCGATGATGTCTCAGCAGGAGTTCGCTTTCAAATGAATTAACTGAAGACCTGTAGAGAAAAAGGCCAAACCTTTGGGGAAGTTATTGTTGCATCTTTGCTGTGTCTTTATCTCTCTGGTGAGCTGAGAGAATATATGTTGTTTTACGTATGTTTTTTGGGGTTTGTTTTTTTTTTTTTTGGTCTTTAAATTTATCCTTAGTAATACTTGTTTCAATCATAGCTCCAATTCACAGGCAGAAATGGTGAGCGTGTACTAGGGGCAGCCTATTGCTGTGCTGGTTAAGGTCCTTGTTAGGCTCAGGAACTCGTGAAAGGGGAAAGAAGCCTTTCCTTTTGCTGCTTGGCTGTAGATGTAATATATAATTTCATGTTTTAGTGTGCCGTACTGCAGCACTGAGGCCGCAGGTGTACTATGTGCCTCTTGCCCTGTTTTTCATTGCACAGCTGGAGGACTCTTTCTAGTAAAAGACAGAGTTTTAGGCCTGCTGGCTTTCATTTCCAGGCAGATGCTGGGAGAAGCCTGGAGCCACAGTGAACTCGTAAATCTAAACAAAGGTTTCAGCCACCCTGTGTAACTAAATTCTTTGGGTGCCCCACAGTTAATGCCTGTTCTGGCTGCTGACTCACCTGAAGCCATTATTCCCAGAGAGGCAAGTGGCACTAAAATAACTGATCCTACTCACTGAGGCACTACCAGGTGGATTGCCAGGATTCCGTGGTGGTGGTGCTGTGTCCGTTTATATACAGTGGGAGTGAGAGGTTAAAGATGACAAAGGAATGAAAAGTGTGAAGGACAAAATTATCACATGTATTAAACCACACAGCTGGCATAAACTTTTCTTTGCTTGTATGTTACCAAACAAATAAGGGTAAACAAACCCCACACGCCCACCCCCCCAAAAAAAAGGTATTTTTTTGTTACCAAAAAAATAAGTTTACTTATTTTTATTTAAGCATGAACTTTCTGCAGACTGCTTTCATGGTCTTGGTGGTGTGTCTAAACAGGGCAAAGTAAGAAATCAGCTACTGATTCTTCTATAGTAACGGACAACTTTATGTTACCATACCAATATCTATTCTGAAGTTAAGTCCAACTTCTTTTTTATGCTAGGTTCTTGAAAATGTCACTAACATGTCCGTGAAGTATTATAGCTTCATATGTTGGTGGTTTTGAATGAAAAACTTCTACCGTGAACATACCAGAGCAGATCTGCTTGAATCGTCGTGATGAAATAGAAGCATGTGAATAAAAGCTTGTTAAAGTAATCAGTGTCTTTGTGCATGAGAAAGCTAGGAATATGGCTCTGCAGAGTCTTACAAGAGCACTTTCAACTGTCTAGTCTTGTTATAATGAAAGTATTACTCTTTGTCTTCAAACAATTCTGCCCTTCTTTTTGTCCCCTCAGTACTGCCTTTACTCTTACATTCTCTCAGAAACATTCTGAAGCCGGGAAGAATGAGTATATGTAATTATATAATTTATAATTTTATAAAACTTGGACTCACAAGAAAAAAAGTCTTGAGGAGAAAAATGATGTCAGTATAAATAACTTTTAGATGTTTTAATTTTCTAGGGTCCAGACAGAACATCTAAATAGCTGACTATGTTGTTGTTCAACATGCCAAGCCCTACAGAAGCTTCATAAAGCATTGTATAGGAAGGGGAAAAGGACAGAAGACAGATGGTGGATAAATTTGAGTAGTTATCCCAAGACAACAGTATTATGTCTTCCATAATCTTAGTATCTGTTACATTTTGTCTTTTGATTCATAATCAGCAAACATTCAGGCCAGCCCATGTGTTAGATGCATCTCTAATGAGAAGGAAGAGAAGCATTTGGAGGCTATTGAAGCAATTTAGCATTTTGCTTTTTCTCCATCATGTCAAATGATGCTATCTTATTCTGTCAGAAACTTTGGCTTGCTTTCTGCTGTGCAAGGTGGTTCTTAATTCGATGGCAGGACTCAAAATTTACATTTATAAATGCATTATAAATACTCAAGTAATTTCAGGCTAGGTAAGTCCTGCTGAAATTGAATCATAACTAGGAAGCTGCTTTTTACTTTAGTTTGCAAGCCCATAAACCTTCTTGCAGATGTGCAGAGTGAGATGTTAGGTTGAACTTTTTTCTTACCAAGAGCCTCATGCAGAAAGCCAAGTGCTGACCTTCCCCTAGCTAAATACGAAGACAGAGTGCGAGCACTTTTGGGTGGTTACTAATTAGACTTGATGAAAAAAATTGTATGAGAAGACTAGTAGCTAGAACTGTTTCAGTACTATTTTCAGTTCTGCTTCTTAAATTTGAGGAAACAACAAAACATCGCAGATGGATCGAGATAAACATTTAGATGCCAAGCTTTTGGGAGTCCTAATGCTGTTCCAAATCATGATATGAAAAGACTTCCTCCTCTGTTAGCACCTCTTGCCTTCTGAAATGTTTTTTTTTTTGAGTATAAGTATAGTTTGGATCAGCTTTCAGGCTTTGCTGATATTCTGCCAGGAGACTTAGCTGAGATAATGCCAAGTCTTTAAGGGTGGACTGCATAAGTAGAAGTAAACAAGGAGCAAGATGGAATTAAAAGTAAAATCAAGCCTCAGTCTCCACTTCTCTATCTTATCCAAAGAATCTGTTTCCATTTTGGATTACTTTACCTATCTTGATTTCAGCTGAGATAGTAATGTGCCCATATTTATTAGAGGTGAAGATGAAGAGGAGAGACATATCACAGGGATTCAGGCTAATTGTACTCTAGCTTTGGAGAAAGTTGAATTGGGAGCTATACTGCAAGTTGCTTTGTTTCTTGTAACTTTTCAGTGCCTGGTCTCTGTACACTGTGAGGAAAAAAACTTTGGGCCCAAACTCCACACTTTCTGCTGCTTAGTCAAGCAAACCCTGGGGGAATGGAAGAGAAAGGAGTATGAATGGATTAAGAAAATTAGTGACCCAGCAGTTTTGTTCTTCATCAGGGTAACAAATGCTTGTTGCTCTGTTTCATATGCCTTCAGCTGGATGTACAATACATGCAGATAACACTAATACTACTTGAAATCCTACTAAGTTGGGGAATATCCCTTTTCCTGTCTAGAGACAAAAGACACAAGAACAGGCAAAAGATAGGTTGGATGTGTACAGTGCATGCTTGCTCAACTCATTCTTTCTTAACCCAGGGGTAGCTTCCTTCTAATAAAGAGAGCAGGATATTAAAATGTTAAAGTGCAAAGGGTGTTTTTGCCTGAGAACTGATTGGAACATATCAGCAATTGTTCCTGTATCTACCTTTGTAAATGTAGTTGTGGATACATATTTCGTTTTGAGAGTTCTCAGGGTGTATCCCACTCAGACTTGGGAGTTATCTTTACGGTTGTACTGTTTGCATTACATGCTGGCTGTTTCTGTTGTCAAATAAGCAAATTCTCTTTTGCTATTTTGAGATTAAATACTTGCAGCTGGTAAGTATGCATGTTCTTTTACTGAAATGATTCTCTACTACATTGGAGGCTATGTTGTTTGGCTGGAAAGTAGAGAGTTCTGAAAATGATTTTGTATCAAATTTTCTCCAGCCTGAGTCTGTGATCATAGGCATTTAGCATAAATCTGACTCTAAATGTTCAAAACATGGCTAAAAAAAAGTCAGCACACTTGATATTCTTGACAGAAATTAAGTGTATGAAGAATCTCTAAAGGCTGTATTCTACCCCTTGACTTATACTGATATCTGTGGAAATAATTTTAGATACATATTGCTTAGCAAGATCAAAGATGGCAAAATCTGGGCATGAATCAGAATTGCTAAACAGTGTCTGATTTAGTTTTGCATGTGAATAAGCTTTAAATTGACTTATCAAATGAAAATGAATGACAGTATTCAAGAAAGTGAAAACACAGGAATTTACTGTAGTAGAAAGAAATGTTGAAACAAGAGTGGGCAGGATTATTTTATGTGGATTTTTTTCTCTTCATTCATCAACGCCAATATTACTATCCCCATAGTAGTAGAAAAAAGATAGGTTTGGTGTAAGATGCAGCAGAACACAGAATAAGCTCTGGCTTAAGGCAAATAAACAGGTATGATGCTATGTAAAGGATTACCAACGGTTCTGTTTCTGTTTGACTTATGACATCCGGTCTGTGAACCTTGAAGTGATACAGCAGTTGGCTCTGCTGTATTTAAATTATTCTCGTATCTTTACCATGAACATTTTCATGGTGACATTTGAGACAGTTCTGTAAGAGTAAACATCATCTTTATTCAGTGAGGTCTCAGGCATTTTTTGTAAAAATATTATTGTAAAGAGACTAAGATATGTATGAAAATTTCAGAATTCCACCATTCATATTTTTATATTATAAAATATAATTTTATCATAATTTTATATTACTTTAAAGTGTTATTATAAATTGGTCAGCAATCTTTTAAGAACTTTTCAAAAAAAGAATTGGTATGACTCTCTTCACTTCCCCCCCATGCACTATTACATTGGCAGAGCATGTGCTAAGACTGAAGACTTGTTTTGATTCATTTCTCATAATTTACATTCCTCATTTGATGTAAAAAATAAAAATGGAAGAGGAAAAAAGAAAAGAGAAAAGGAAATAGTAACTTTGGATTTTTTTAAGTTTTAATAAAATAATTACTTTTGCCCTATGAAAAACAGTCAACTGATCAAATAATGTCTCAGAATCATAGCTATCTGTATTTGACACATCAAAAGCTGAATGTCATTTGAAATCAAATGATGTATTTGTAATATGAAGACATTATATAGCCAATCTACAAGGTAAAATCTAGAAATCAGCTTGACCAATGTTAAAAGTAAAACATTGAGAAAATATTTCTAAACACACAAAACCATATTTTAGCTATTAATACTTGCTCAAAATGAAGAAAATTTGAATGGGACAGTGATAGCTTAGAAGCTTTACAGCCTTCAAATTGAAGGATAAACAGATAGCATATATTATGTTTTATTAGCTCAGTATCTGAGAAAGTCATCTTCATTGAATGAAGGCAGAACACAGCTGCTAACAGTATTACAAGTTTCATTCATCAAAAGCCTTTTTGTGTCCTAATTTTAATGCTTCTTATGAGGTGAATTACTTCTGCTGTATCATCTGTCTCTGTTCGGAATTAAAAGTTAAAAACCATTCTAATTTAGCAATATTGTTATAGCTGTTATCCAAAACTAAAAAAGCATACTTTTGATAATATTTACAAGAATGTAGGTGAATAAGACATTTGTATTTTGAGAGAGGCTTAGGCTGGGGTTCCTATGTGCAGTCTTTTTTGTGGCTTTCCAATAGTCGTTTCACTTGCAGTGTTTATCAGCTATTTAAACAGGACTAGGCATAATAGTTCTATAAATATCATGGATCATGTCTTGAATCCTACAGAGCAGCTGTTCACGGTTATGTGAATAATTTACTGATTAATTAAACATAGTCCCTTAAACTACTAATTCATATCAGTTTATCGTAAAGCCAAGAGTCTAATACCACATGGCACTGATTCAAAGACCACAGGACTTTCTAAAATATTTGGATTATTTTTCTAGCTAGTGTCTTTATTTAGGAAAAAGTGACCCAGGATTCACTTCTAATCTTTCAAGATGCCTGACTATGTGATGTGTTCCTACCTTTCTTCTCCAGCTGTGACCTGCTAAAAATATTGTAGCCCAAGAAATATAAGCTGAGAACTAACTTCTGGCACCTCTACTGCTTTTATTATTTTTTTTGTTTGTTTTTATTTTTATTTTTAATTTTATTTTTTAATTTTGATTTTCACTATTTAATTTTTTATTTTTATTTTTAACCTGTTTTATTATTTTCAATTTTAGTTTTTAATTTTAATTTTTCTTTTTTATCAAAGTAGAATTATTCTATCAGTATAAACATAAGAAATAGAACTCTCTGGATAACAATACCAGAAAAAAAAAATCTATTTTAATCATTATCAGTCTAAGTTTAAAGTAAGTGAACAGTGTACATATTTTTCTCAACCCTGAATCACATGCACATAGATTTTAATCTGTTGATGGCAGTATTCTAAGACTTTTCTATAGCTAGGTTATTTCCTAGGATTCCCCTTGCCTCCCTAGGTGAATAGCTCAACAAGGAAAAATTCTCTTCTTTAGGAAGGTTCAGTCAAAATCAAAAGTCAGTTTATAGGTTACGAGTAGGTAGTTGTCCTATTATTCTGGCACTTAATGTTAAAACTTGGAGGATTTTGCTGAGATGGGAGCAATTGATTTTTATGTAGATTTGTTGAACTGAAAGAGATTTGCTCGTGTCTATCATTACATCACTATTTGATGCCAAGAAAATAATTGTGGGGGACCATTACCCATGAAGAGTACAAAACCCTGAGAAATCATCTGTGTATCTAACTGTCTTTCCAATGGTCCACTTGTAATCTCAGCTACATCAATGTGTGGGAAATAGTATTAGTCTGTATTCTCATAGAAAATTTCCCAAAAGAAAAACTAAATTAGAAAAGATGTCTGTAGTACTTTCAGTGCCACAGAGTGGTACTGTGCCCTTCTTACTGTGATGTTCGCACCCAAAACGTGAGGCAATATGTTGTATTAGAAAGTGTATTTTGTTCGTATTTGTTGTTGATGTCATGGTTTGTAATAGAGCTAGTGCACAAAATTGGTTGTTGCTTTCTGGGTTTTGGCTTTGAAAGCATGATTTTGAAACGAGATACAAAACAGCTTCATTTGCTGTTTGAAGTAGAAATAACAAGGTTATTTTCTTACTGAAGCTCCCAAGTGCTCAGATTTTCAGCTCAAAGCCCATAGGTTTTTCATTGCTGCGCCAACTGGTAATACCTCCAGTTAATTAATGTATAATGTAATAGCTCTTACAAGTGCGCGGGGAAATTAGTAGGTTTGATAAATTGGCAAATAACAAAATAACGGCAGTCTTGGACTATCTGTGAATCTGTATGTTTATCTCCTCACAGTTTGCTTCCATTTACTCCTCACCAATATTCGTGACAGAACATGCCTAAAGGCCGCAGCAAGTCTTTAGAGAATTGCTTGATATGCATGGTTAGTTTTCTATAATCAAAGTCACAACCCTGCTTCATGTTCAGATTCTTCTCCTGCCTTCTGACCCTGTTACATGCTTTTTTTTTTTGTTTCCATGGGGCAGATATTTTGGACTTGTTAATGTATCTCAATCCAGGAAGAAAAAAAAAGGCAGCATTCACAATGTTTTATAAGCACTGAATCAGTTCTGTAGCAACTTATTTATTTGGGTCTTATGTGCAGCGTGAATTAAAAGCCTTGGGTTTTGTTCTGGCTGGAAGTTTCAGTGTTTCAAATCTTTTTGTTCTCAAATTGAAATAAAAATTTTGGCCTTTACCAGGTGAAAATCTCAATTGTTTTCTTCTTACAGAAAAGTCAACAAACTCTGGTTTGCTGAATTCGAATCAAAACTCTTTAGGTATGGTTTATTTTGGCCTTACTTTGTATACAACTTCCTGGTACCTCATGCGCATTGCAAATGCTGCATATCCACTCTCTATTGTTTTATTCTCTCATTTTCTCTGTTGCCATATTCTGTATCATTAGCTAGATTGAATTTCCACCGGAGTACTTTGGTTATATATTTATCCTCACACACTGATACTCAGTTTAAATGCATACTATGTAAGAGTTGAAGAAAATTACAATTTCTGTGGAATTCCTGACTATCCCTGTTGTCTGCCAGTAAATACCATTTGTTTTAGATGACTTCACCAAATGACACCATCTTGGAGATATATCCAAGACATGACATTCACATTTCAGAGTAGATAGCTCACCATTATTCAAACATGAATACAGCATTTTTGACTCATTAGGAATTTGGAACAAATTGCAGTCAGAGGGACTTCTAAGCCCCAAAATTGTCCCCCTGTGAAGACACAGCAGAAATGGGAAAAGATCTGAAAACCTAATTTCTTTATTAGAGCCCAAGTTTTTCTAAGTTACTGATTCAGCATAATCTTATACCAAATTATGGAATGCTTGTATGACCACATGTCTAATTTGTCACTGAAAAAGTTATTTCATGTGATTTTTTGGTTGGATTTTAATCCACATCTTTCTCACTGGCTTTTTCAGGTAAATCCAAAACAAGAGCTTCTCGCTAATCTGAAACTTAGGAACTGAATTTTTCATCTGCTGCAGGAGATGGCAATATTTATATTGATTATACATTGAGTAATATAAACACAGCGACTCTTGCAAAGCTGTCTTTAAATCGGTAGCACTTTCAGCAGTGAACAGGACTAGGTTATAGTATGATGTAATAATATAAGCAGTAAAATATAAAAAAGAATGTGACATACTTTAGGCTAAAGGAATAAACTTTAAATTTGAGATACGATGTACTTGAAAAAACATTGCACTAAGACCATTTCAAATATTTATTTCAGATTCTTATGCTTCAGACTTGCTGGCTACTTCCAACCCCCTATAGTACTCACAGATTTTGGTACTAGTTCTTTTTTGATTTGGTGTGAAGTTTTCTGAATATTGTTGTTGTTGCATGTTTTGCAAACAGACTTTTAAAGCTCTTATGATGGTCTTAATGTCTTACCTATAACATATCAGTAGAATTTCTTAATGCATTCTGATTATCTGGGAACAAAAAAGAAATTGCTTTTGTAAAGGAATTCTTGTGGAGAAGTTTTTTTTTACTGACATACTGATGTGATATTCATGAAATCCAGCTGAAAGGCATTTGGGAGCTGAATATTTTAGTTCACGCTCAAGGAATTTAGATTTACAAGATATTTAGCTATTTTTAGCCAGACTGAAATGGGCTGGAAGTTCTGCACTTCTAATGCCCTCAGATGATGTCCAGATAACTCTTTAAGGAGTTAATACTTTAATAAAGAGCTGGGGAAACAGCTGTGTAACAGTAATGGGGAAAATACATTAACTTCAAGTACAAAAACACAAAACCAAAAAATGCTATACAAGAAGTGAGGCAATTTTAAGAAGCTTGTGCGACTCTAAGATAAGAGGCTGTAAGGAGATGCATGGGATAAATACATCACAGAGGTAAAAGAGTTTATAAAAGCTGCTGACTGCATGGCAAACGTTTTCAGAAGGGGATAATGGAGACTAGTTTTGTGGGATATGATTTTTGCTTCCTAAATAACAAGTAAGATAAGCAGCCCTTAGAAACGAAAAGTGTGGAGCACTCAGTAGCTACCACTGTGCGGCTTTGTCACTTTGATCACAAGGAGCAGGAGCCAGCACTTGAAGTAATCCACCACATTTTCAGGGGGCCACGTTTTCCACTCTGAAGCTCAAGTATCAATATTGGCAGTGTTTTCATTCTCCTAATAGATAGAGAGTAACGAATTCACCTCCTTCTCTGCAAGGAAGCTACCATCTTCTTGGTCTCAGAATGGTTCTATAGCTTTGTATTTTAAAGGACTCTTTGATTCTATGAGCCTATGACTTTGTTAGGTGTTTAACCTGGTATTTAATTCTTAAAATAAGGGGTTAAATCATGGAATCATAGAACAGTTAGGGTTGGAAAGGACCTTAAGATCATCTAGTTCCAACCCCTCTGCTGTGGGCAGGCATGCCTCACACTAGACCATGTTGTCCAAGGGCCCTGTCCAGCCTGGCCTTGAACACTGCCAGGGATGGAGCATTCGCCACTTCTCTGGGCACCCTGTGCCAGTGCCTCAGCACCCTCACAGGGAAGAACTTCTTCCTTATGTCTAACCTGAACTTCTCCTGTTTAAGTTTAAACCCATCCCCCCTTATCCTGTTGCTGCAGTCCCTGATGAAAAGTCCCTAATCTCTCATAGATTGAGACATAGATTGTCCATCATGTGACTATCGGGTAGAAATACCAAACAATGTTTATGCGTGGTAAAAATTGATGTCATTGGCCTCAATCTAGAGAAACTTGTCCTGACAGAGAGTTTGCTATATGGGGCATCCTAGATATGGATTCTCTGAAGTATGATTCTTGAGCTGACTTGAAGTCCTTTGGTTGCTTGTTTTCATTTTAAAATGTCAGGGGATTGTGCTTGGGAAATGTAAGTAGGTACCACATTATTATTGTTAGTAGTAGTAGTAGTAGTTTTTTTTATTGATAAATGCTTGCACCTTATCTATATATAAAACATACAATTGCAAACAGAAAGCTATGTTGTGATGCAAATGGAATAATGCTAAACTACTGAAATCTTGCTCTATTAATTTATTAGATGTGTACACAGTATCATAGAATCATAGAATGTTTAGGGTTGGAAGAGATCTTAAAGATCATCTAGTTCCAACCCACCTGCCACGGGCAGGGACACGTCACACTAGACCAGGTTGCTCAAGGCCTCATCCAACCTGCCCTATATATAAAGTTCAGTTATTATATAAATATATAGCTTAGCAATATGTAAATAAGATGACTTGGAGTTGAGAGGTGTTAAAGTGTTTTTTGAAGCTCTTCAAAATTTCCTGACATTTGGCTGTTATAGTATCTCAGTTATGGCATGTTGCAAGGAGGGGAAGGGTTTGAGGTTTAGAACAGTTTTTCCTATTAGGAAGATACTTAGCTTGAATGTTGTTTAATTCTTGCTATGAAAACACAGCTTATTACAATAATACGTATGTGACTGATCAGAAGCATGATGTTATTGCAATTATTTAGTAAAAGTTTTAATTTGTGTAATACATTGCTATGTGACTATTGCAGATATCCTAAAATCAGGATATAGGGCAGACAGGCAGTGGAAGGTCTGCCTGCTGGCACCATTTTTAAAGAGGTATTATAGAGCCTGAATCAGCCCAACCCTAAGTGCATGATGACATGCTGGCAGACTCAAACTCCCAGTATAATGCTTGCCTTCTTCTCACTTTATTTCAGTCAGATTCCAAAAGGTCCCATTTAAATTACTTTGGAAATGCATCATAATGTGTGAAAGGCTGGTTGTGATGCAGATGGAATGTGTTTATGCTGGAGGTTGAAGGGTGATGATACACATCCAGTACGGTGTACTTATCATCCAACTGCCTGTCCTGTCTCTGTCCTGGGCTGGCTGCTTATAAGGTATAACTATATTTTCCTGGGATATTTGAGAGGGTTTCAAAGTGATTCTGATGTGTCTGCCAATAGCTATAGCACCTGGCTGGGGTCTATTAGCCACGTGGAGCTGCACTCTCTTCCTCTCTGCAGGTTATTGAGATTGCAATTCAAGGTGGAAAGGTGGGTGAGAATGGAGGAGGTAAATGAAAGGAAGGGGGAGGTGGGAAGAGGAAGGTGAGGCGGGAAGAGGAAGGTGAGGCTGAGAGTTAGCAAGGGTAAGGAAGGTGAGGTTAAGGGGAATACCCCCCCACCCCAAAGGAAAACAAAACAAGCAAACAAAGAAAAAAAAACCCCAAACCAAAAATCAAACCCAAACCAAACTCCACTCTGAACTTATCTCAAAACAAATTGAACCAGATAATCACAATTGTGTTGTGATTGAACTGTATGTTGCAACTGCCATATTGTGCTTGTTTTGTGATTTCAATATGTTGCTGTATCGCTCTGCTAAGTCAAAATCCCATGTAACATCAAATATCTGCAAATAAGTACATTTGGTGTTAAACCCTCCTCATGCAGAATATTTAACAGAACCTAGTCAGAAAGTATTGGACTTGGGCAGGCATGGAAGTTGTTTTATGCACAAAGGAAGATAACTGCTGTTCAACATTTTTGTAACCACCTATTCCTACAAATCTGTAGGATTTTTGAGGATTGTCAGCTCATTGGTCGGATTCTCACCATTTGCTCTCATACACCTTAAATTACGTTTATTTTTTCTTACGGCTAATCTAGCTCAAATCCAAAATACTTTATGTTTAAGGAGAACCTTCTGAAATCCAATGCTGGTTAGGTTACAGCTTAATATAGTAAACAACTGCTGTGCAAGGTCTAAAGTAGTCATAAAAGATTATTCATCACTGCAGTGATGCAGGTCAGTGATGTATATTAGCTAACTGAAACCCTCTGCTCTGTCTTCTTGCTATGGAAGGGTCTAGTTCTAGAGAAGATAGATAGCTACCAACTCTTTTACTCCTCATTTCACTGAAAAAGGAACAGTGGCGTGAAGAGGAAGAATCAGAAATGCATTTTTTCACTTTTTTCATTCTAGACAGGACTTCAGTACAAGTAGAGAAGCATTATGGAGAGAGAGAAAGGGAGACTAAAAACTCTCACAGATGGTTATCAGAAATTGCTATGTGACTATGGATGGCGTAATTTGATGGTGTAGCTTAGTTCTGAGTATGAATAACATACAGTTTGAGGTTTGCTTCTGAAATGTAATGTGAAAATTAATACATACACAATGAACAGATCTGGATTTACGGGAGAGTTAAGTCTAAATTAGGTAACCTCTGGCCACTTTTGTGGGTTTACCCTTGTTGCATAGTTAGATGCCATTGAAAGTCCTGAGAATAAACCTTTGTCTTGCCTACAGACTGTATCTCTGTATGGCTTATGCATTTGGCTTTATGGAAAGGCAGAGGAGTAGACTCTCTCCCAGGGGCTGCTGGTGAGGAGTCTGTGTAAAAATGGGGCTTTCCGGACCATCGTGGTTGCTGTATTTTGCTAATTGACACTTATCATCTAGACTCTAATTCTAAGGTGCAAGTGCTTCAGGTCAGGCTTATGATACTGTAAAGTTTTTGTTTTGATGATGTGGGAAGAGAGAAGGGATCTTTTATTTCTTTGTGGTCCAGAAAGCACTAAATCAATTTTAACTTATGACAAAATCATGGAACTAATACTTATACAAGCTAATCTGTTTTCAGAGAGATGGAAGCTGAAGTGTATTTGATAGCTTCAGATTGTGGTCCTACTCCACTAGGAAGAATTGCTGTTTCACTGTAAGATGGAAGAGCAACTGCATTGAAATGCTGGGTATTTGTTTGAAAAACAACATATGCTCTGTCATTTATATCTTATTTAAGCAACTGGTTATGCAAGACAATTTGCTGTTCGGCTTATCTCATTTTAATGACAGCAAAAAGTAGTGTATACTGAGGTTTTGATTAGCTGTGCTCTAAATGTGTTCTCAGAGTAAAACTTTTTGTGCTGTATACATTTACAGGACCTCAGGAATAGCTACTTTCTAAAGTTTCTTTCACTGCAGCTCATATAGAAAAGCAATAGTAAGCTTTGGCCACTGCTATTGCTACCGAACATGAGTCTGATAACTGTCTCATGTTTTCATTGCAAGTTTTGCCGTGTTGATTCCATGGGAGGTTTTGTTGGAGTCTTGAAAAAAGCTTTCTGGGCAAAAAATTAAGGCATTTTTAGCATGGAAATAACCATTAGCGGTGGTTATTGGTGGTAATAGCTTGCTTTAGATAGCCTTGCCCTGTGAACCAGAGCCCCTAGATTACACTCAAAACTTTTCACTTGGAATGAATTTTCTTCTGTCATCTTGAGCCATATCGGGGGAAATCTTGACTACATGCATGTTGTCATATCCATTCTTGCAGAAAAATCAGTGGCAGCATAAGCTCAACTTTAATAGGGTATTTCTCATCTGTTAGGCACATGAATTACACTTATTTTGCATCAGATCTTCTTTGTCTTCTCTTTTTAAGGGACTTAGTTTCCTTTTGTGGCATTCCTTGTAGCAGCTAATACATCAATGAGTTGTCTTTTTTACGTATTTCCTTCACAAGATGAATAGTGGTTATTGCCTGTGAACAATTTTGAATAGGGTAGTGCTGAACTGTAAAATCTTCTGTTCACCCCTGGTACCTTTAGTATTACAGAAGTTAAAAAATTCAATTGTCATAATAAGTGTGTCATACTAAAGGCCTAAGGGGCTGCTTCTAAGTGGGAAGGGGTAATTGAAGATCAGCGAGATCTCTCCAGTCCCAGAGAACTAACCTGTCTCTGCCAGCAGTAGTGTTAATTAATGACATTCCTAATATTTCACATATATGATGTGTGAATACCAGCCTTGTGGGATCAGAATAATTCAGGGCTCCTGATTTGCTAAGGAGACAGAAAAAAACATGGAATTTAATTACTTCTTGGACATTTTCAAGTGGCAAAAATGATAAACTCTAGGTCTTATCGTATACTGTTTTTAACTTGGAGTAATTAATGGATAATCTTGTTATTGTGAGATTTTTACTAAATTTTGTTTTACCATGTTCTTGGGACTCTGGTTTTACTTGATTAATGGGTAAGGCACAAATTCAGAAAGTGAGAAATTCTTCAAAATGTGGTTGAAATAATAATGATGTGGCTGAGAGGGTTTGTTCAAGTGAATGCGAGAATATGACAGTGTGTCAGCTTTTATTTGCATGATTGTGGTTTTATAAAAAGGAAGAAAAAATCATAAGTATTTCTGAATAATTAGGAGTGTGGACATAAACTAAATCTGTGAAGGATGTCATTTGACTTGCCATATTTTTGCAATATATTCGAAAAGGGTTGTTTTATTACAAGGGATGGAATAAAGAACTGGTCATCTTAAAGATGAGGTTACTTCCTGATTGATATAATTGGTGAAACCGTTACTCTAGTCATGGGGAACTGGCATTATAATATTCAAAATGTGAACTGAAGGACAGCAAACAGCTTTTTCAGAACTAAGTGTTTTTCTGAATCAAGAACCAATACCTCTCACTGACATATCGGAAGGAATTTATAACTTGAGCTGGGAATTGGGCTAAAGCCAGTTCATGCAGGGGTACATTCAACCTGAGAATGGCTGCTCATCCATGACTAATACTGGCTTTAGCATGTCTTTGAAAGTCTCTGAAAGTATTGTGGCAAATGCCTGTCAGGATTCTGTTTCCCACTGTTTCATGGCAAATGGTTAATACTCAATGACTCTATTTCCTTTTGTTTGCTTTTAGTTTTTTTATGTGACCCTTCATTGATTCTTTAAGTTCTGTATTAAAACATCAGTGTAAATGAATGCCACAATGGAGCTACATTTTCCCAAATTGTACTTAACTCACAGTGAACCCAAGAATCTTATTCTGAGGAAGCAGAATAATGGTGTGAACACTCTGAAGGCACTGTCTTGCAAAACTAATAGAGTACATATTGTGCAGGTCATTGTTCTCATCAAAAGATGCCCATTTTGATTAGCCTACAGTTATTTCCTAAACTAGGATAACATTCTCCAGGTGAACAGGAGGGAAAGAAAGATTATGCCTGAAGATTAAATGCCACTGAGATTCACTTACCACCCCCTGGCTCATTTACAGAGAACCAGTCTGAAAGTAAAAATGCTGATTCTTAACTTTCTCAGTGCTACCTGTATTCTTATTCTGTTTTGACCTGCCTTGCCCATTTTGTATCTAACAGAGCAGTGTGTATCATAATGGCACAACAGAGGAATTTTGTGATGAGCCAAGCTGCACACATTGTAACCCTGTATTTACTATCTAAAGAACAGCCATATAGCTCAAGTTACTGGAACAAGAAGGTAACACATCTAAATTTCTTTTTCTAAAAGGCTTAATGTGGTGAAATGAAGCCTGCTGTATCTTCTCTGAGAGTCTTTTTTCACTGGCAGAATAGAAAGACTTTTTTCACAGAGTTTTTGGAGCAAAGTTATTTTGGGTCTTGATCTTCAAAATCTGAAGCACAGAGTACTGTCTCAGAATTCTGTGACATTTTACTGTGTAAAGATGTGTTGGAGAGAGTGTGCTGCTAGATTTCATGAGAAGTTGTAGTTTTGCTGCTTAAGCAGCAGTTGAATTTGAGCATCAGTTTTCTTTTGGCGTCGGATGCTGATGTGTGTGTGTTTAATGTGCTCTGTGAAGAAGCACAAGGTAAAGGCCTCCTATTCTCTATAATTATTTAAATCTGAAGATAATATGAGTCATGGAATAAATGAACAGTGAGAGAAAGAGATTGACCACAAAAAAGAGAAGACTTTCTAAAATTTCTGCAGCTCTATGTACCTGCTGTCAACATAACGCGACATTGCAGAGCTGTTGGACAGCAAACAAATTGAGATAAGGAAGCAAGAAGAGAAAAGTAGCTCAGGTGCTGGGATATGGGGCTAAGTAGACCTATGCTCCATTGCCAGTATGATCACCGATCTTCAGAAACCTGCTTATCTTGATGGTACCATCATACCTTTCCAACCTTGATGATTAATAATTACAAAGTATTTTTACAAATAATTGCAAAGTAAATATTTGCAAATAAAAAAACTGATATGGGCCGGTATGTAGATCATAGATCTACTTAAATCATTGAATGCAACTTAGGCTGTACTAGTTTGTTCTGGAATTGTACTTGTCAGAAATAGTAGCTTTTTTCCGGTCTTGTATCCTATAGTCATGTCATTTTGAGTTTGTGGACAGATAGAAGGCAAGAGTCTTGAAGCTGTGGATGTTCCTATGTTTTTGAACTGTCACCAAGATGTGAACAAAGGAGCTATCCTAAAGACACCAATTGGTTTTTGAGACAAGATCAGGAGCAGTAAGCAGCCAGGAGGGATTTGAGGAGCTTCTGTGTGTGGAAGACAATTTCTGAATCTAATTTAGGGGAGATACTGGAACGTGCTGCAATCCTAAACACATGTAGACCTAGGAAAAGAGAATAGGACTTCTGGGAGATGGCTGTTTCTGCTGCCATAGACTAGTCTCTATCACAGCCTTTCACTGCAGCCATTTGTGCCCTATTTTATAGTGTCTGAAGCACTAGAATATAAAAGTTCTGCTATTCCTCTTTCCTTTTCATATAAAGAGGACATATAATACCATATTTGCTCATGTCAGCCAACAGCAGCATGCAAGAACTTGCTGTTCTAAATGTGTGGTCTCTTTGCATAGAGAACAAAGCACTCGTTATGTTTATCTGGAGAATAAGAATCATGCTATTTTAAAGCAAACTAAAATTACAATGCATTCTAAGAAACATTTCTGGAATACCAGAAGGTGCGACTTTATACCCAGTATTACCCCTTAACTTAGCTTCATATACTGTGTGAGACACTATGCTACAGGTCCAAATGCAGCAGTAGGATTGATGGATGGGATCATCTTTGCAGCTAGCAAGTGCTTATGCCAACCTATGAAGGCAAAATTGTTTCATCCATGTTGCTTGGCTTGCCCAATCTTAGAAAATGTATTAGTATAAAATTTCTTTTCATGTACGGAATTCAACTTTGGTCACAAATATGTAGGCATGTTCCATCCATGTTGGCAGACTAGAATTGTTTTTAGCTAAAACCAGTTTGGCCCGGCATAGGCAAGGAGTGTGTTGCTGAGGTTCTGAAGAAGCTTCACAGGCTGCTGTTGTCAATTCAACAGACATTTAGATTGTTCTGGGTCATTTTAAGATGAATGAAGCATGTCATTTGTCTCTCTTATGCTTACAGAGAAGCCATTTTTCAAAGGGGCTATAAAACTGAGGTTTTTAGTTTCTGTGATTTATCATAGTTATCTTGGCAATGTCAACAGAAGGAAGATTTGACTTTAATACAACATATTTGTGGTTTGAACAGCTGCTTTCTGCAACCTGTGTTTCCTGTTTGGAAACATTTTAAGTATTTTTATATCTTGGGCTAAAAGCTGGTTGTAATAATGTTGATATGTTGAGGCTTGCAATAAGCTCATTATGCCGTTAATTATTAGTACTTCATTGCAATGAAGTAATTTTCAGAATAGAAGTTAATCTTCTCTCTTTTTCTCTCCCCTACCCTAAATAATGAATAAGCCGTAAGATAGGCACAAGGAACAAAAACCTCAGTGAAAGCAAATAATTTTGAAATAACTGAAGCTGGAGACTTCAGGATTAATGTATAGTGTATTTTTGTTCCTAATAGTTGCCTTGTCTATTAAATTGAGTCTTGTTTCTCTTGCTTTGTCTGATTTTTATATACATTTCAACAGTGCAGCTTTTTTTTCTTGGCAGAAAGACTTGTTCCTTTAAAAAAAAAATCAGAAATTAAAATTCTAGGAGTCCTTAGGGCATACTCTGATAGAATAGTGGCATGATTACTCTGAAGTCAACAGAAATAAACAGGTCTTAACTCTGGAGTTTCTTCAGTCATGCAAGTGTAGAAAGAGTTGTGTACTTAGTGCAATATCTTGTTTGGGCTCACAGTGAAAAGGTGAAGTGGAACTTCTGTCTCTGGTTTTGGTACTCTATTTTCCAGTGTAGTTTGATACCAGCTTTGGAAACAGCTTCTGATGAAGGCTCAATAGCTTTCTATGTAACCCAGCAGATACAAGAGTTCTAGAACAATGACCTTTCTGAGGCCGGCAAGAAAGAAAGAAGAAAGCATTGAAAAGATAACCTTGAGAAAAGAACAGCAAAATAAAGTATTAGTGAGAAAACCTCAGAAGTATAAATAGCTGCTGTAGGACAAAGGTTCATTCAGATCTCTTCTAAAACATTTTAATAGACATTTCCTAGAACCTCATTTTCATTTGATATATGAAGAATGCCTTTGCATTTAGCTTTTGATTATTTGGCGGCTGTTGGAACCAATGCTCTGTGGGATCAGTCCCAACAAGGTAATGGAACTGTGCTCAGGTTTTGGGCTATTGCTGCAGAGTGGCACTCTGTTTTTCTAAGTGATTTTCTGAAGTTGTCATTTCTCTAGGGAATTCTTAATCTGCAAACAAAATGTTGCTTGTGTTCCATTCTCATTAACTTCAAAGCTACCACCTGCTTTCTATTAAATTAGTAATGTAATTGCAGATAATGTCCTTACAGAAGGAGGTGATGGAGGATGGCTTACGGCGTTACTGTGCTGTTACAATAATGACAGGAATAGAGGTGTGCATTGGGAAATACCAATTGTTAGTGTTCAGACAGTGTGTCAGTATGCTGTGTTGGAACTCTCTGTCTCTGTTATGAAGTTTGAGTCTGAGCACCAGAAATGAGGAAATAGGTAATTGCAGACTCCAAATCATAGGGTTTGGGAAGATATTTCTTTCACTGGGATTTTCTGGTGATTTTTAACATACCAGCTCATATGAGAGCTTTTTCTCTCAATGGGGGGGAACTGTATAAGGCCTGGAGATGCCATTTGACTGATCACTTTCATGAAACTTGAATTATGCTTGCCACCTCTGCATTTTTTTTTTGGGACTAGTGGAGATAAACCTAGCAAGAATAAAAACTGCGGATAAAGGTGAAAAGACATAAATGTTTAAAGGCAGTATAGATCATACATAGACCTTATCCTTAGGAAAACTGCCTGTAAACACAGCATTTAGTGAGAGACATTCTTGACACTGATTCCTTTGTATTTATTTCTTTTCCCTATCACGTTCCTCTATTTTCTCCTGGGAGGGGGCACGGCTACGCTTTGGAGGTTCAGGTAAATATCCACTGGAACAAGTCATCTCTCCTGTCAATAAGACAGCACAAATAATCGTGCTTCTCTTGTTGCCAGGTAAGCAGCAAGCTAACACAGCAGAACATGAGCAGAACATGTTGATGCATCTCAGTGGTGTATGTATGTTCCTTTGTGTTCTTGCTTCTAGACAAATTGTACCTAGGTAGCAGCATCACAAAGGAAAGTGGAAATGCAGGGCTCATCTTGGCTTCTCTCTGAGGCAACAAGCCAGTAAAATCCTTCCCTAGGCTGGATTTGCATTGATTCAGTTTTCTGTATTAGTCCTGTATTAGTTCTGTATTGGATGAGGAAATCTCTGTTGTTTGGCAGGAAGTGTTTGAGAAATACTCAAAAGTTTCCAAAAGCCACTTAGTGCAAGACAAACACTACCCCAGTATATGTTCCATGGTGATCAATATGAATTATTCTCAGATTACTTTTTTTTTATCATCAGGGTCATGTTAATCCTACTGAGAATATTTTCAAATGAAGTGCCTTGATGACAATAACACTTTAAAATTAGTATGTAATTACTGTGAATTACGGTGGAAGCAGTTGTCTTTTCGAAAACTTGATTATTTTTTTTTCCCCATGCTTTGTATGCTTTAATTTATAATAAAATCTGTTTGTTACTCTGCTAATATGAAAGATATGAAAGCTGAAACAAGCTTTTAAACTGAAAGACAACTTGTGGTGTTCTCATTACAAATACTATGGAATTATAAAAATGGAAAGATGATCCTTCCAATAACACCTTTGCAGACTTGCTGTTCTTTGCACTTTTTTTGGTATTCTCTGTAATTTTTTTCCGTTTTGCCACTGTCACCCTGTAGTTAATGATATATTGAGGCTTGATTTTTCTCCTGGCTCGAACAGCTTGATTCTCCTCATAGCACAAGGAAGTAATTTTATTACAAAGCACTTGGTTTTGAAGACATTAAAAACTGTGTGATGCGCAGAAGGGCTCGCTGGGCAGGGTAATTATCTCCTGCCTCCTATTTAAATGAAAATCAACCATTCAGGACATTCTCCTGGCCTGCAATATAGTCTGCCCAAAATAAAAAGCAGTTCTAGGGGCTAGGGTGGTAAAGCTGCAATCTCTCATGTACGATTTTTTTTTTTGTTGTTGTTTTTCTGTGGGATAGGCTAATATGTAACTTATTCTGTGCCAATGCTAGCTGTGTGAAACGATGTGGTCTAACAGGGTCATTTATCGTGCAATCTGTCTGATCCCACAGGCTTCCTTTGCTATGCCACCTGAACAACTTCTGGGACCTAGAAGCTTTAAGTGGATTTATGTTTCAGCTATTTTCCTCAAGTCTGGCTGTTCCTACACTATATCCCTTATACTTTTTAACCAGTATCTCCCTTATATTCTAATATGGTCAAGATCTTGACCTGATTGTTGTGGAGCTTAAGGGCTTGAATACTTTTTTTAAGTCTTTGAACATCCTAGTCAACTTGTGGGAGAAATAAACCAAAATCCACCTTCTTTTGCAGCAAGCATGAATGTCTAATTTATCTCTAAGCTGCACTTTTGGCACCTGCTGTTTAAAGTTCTGTTATCTTTTGTTGTATAGTACCATTGTTGGGTTTAACTATGCAGGGTTTGTATATTGAAAATGATAAAAAAATTTTAGCAAACAAAAGTCCAGCTGAGAATAGAAAACATGAACATATACAATAATTAGCAGTAGCTCCAGAATTATCCGTGGCTAATCGTATCAGCCACCTGAAAGAAGGTGATAGTTCCACTCATACCTAGTTAACTTTGGATGGCTTAAAAGAAATTCCACCCCACCCCTCCTTCTGTTTTCTTGTTGTTCTAGGCATTTGTCCTATAGGCTGTACAAAGCCCCTATATAACACCACAGAAATTATGCAACAATTAATCCAGAACTGATATTGGAAGCCAGGACTGCTTCGTGGATGGCTCTGTAAACTTTATGTCAGCCTCCAAAGAGGAAGAGTTTAAGAACATTTTCTTACACCTTCTTTATTCATTCACTGTCACTACAGAAAATACCAATTTGGAATGTTAAACACCAGAATAAGTAGCAGATTCCCACAGAAATGAAATATTGTCTGCTGTCTCAGTGTAAGACTTACTATGCAAACACTTCATAAGCATTATTTAAATTGATAAATTAAATAATCCTTTTTGTGGAGACTATTGATATTTGTAAATGTATGCAGAAGCATAAATGGACTTATTTACTCCATCTCTCTTGGCAAGAGTTAATTTACAGTATCTTTTTGATGTCTTAAAATACCACTATGCACATTCATCTCTGCCATTTTATACACTGAAAACCTGGAGATTTGAGAGCAATGTCATTCTGCTAGAGTATCGTCAAGCTGAATGTGTTATACTGAGTTCATAAAGAGAAAAAATTTCAGGCCTTTATCCTATTCCCCCCTAGTATACACATACATACATCTTACTCTCTCAAAAGAGATCCTAGATAATCGTTAGCAAATTCCTTGAAGGTATTTAGAGCAATGTATTTTATATCAGGAAAGCTGCTGATTTCAGAAGCTGAGGGCAGGAAATACTTTTTTTTTTAATTTTTTTTTTTTATTGGCTCACTCTCTTTTTTTAGTAACTTTCTTGAATAATATAGTCCCTTAAAATATCAAATAAAATTTACTGTCTTGTATTTGCAGTATCTCCTGTCAGAAAAAAATGATGTTTATGACTGGAGTTATGGGAGCTGGTCTTTACAAGAGGACAAACCAGAAGTGTTTCATGAGAGATATGATTTCAGGTACAAACGGTTGGGTTATGAGATCTTGTTCATTGCTATGAATAGAGGGACAGACCTTACAAATTGAAAAGTGAAGCTGCTGCAGAGAACCATTACTTAGTTGAATTTGTTTCAGTTCTTCAGTGATTACCCTGATAAAAGCAAAAGCATACTCTGATACTTTTACATGGTTTTACAGCTTTTTCAAATTAATAATTACAATCCAAGATTCACCCAGATAGTTGCTTTGGAAACATAAGATATGTTTCTAAGGATTTTTTTGCCTATCTACTAGATTTTCTTTGCATGTATGTGTTGGGTGGTATGTTTGATTTCTGTGACCTGTGGCTAAAACGAATTTATATTAGATCACCACACTAAGTAAACTGGTAGCCTTTAATGATGACCAGTGAAAGATGCTTACCACATGAGTGTAAATCTACTAAAAGCAAATGTGTTCCCTGCAGGAATTTTCAGCCAAGTTAATAGTAAGTACTTAAGTTGTCCTGTTGTGTTTGTTCTACTTTTCCTTAGCAGAAGTAGAGAGACCTATTTGGAAACTAATTTGTCATTGATGTCTGTCTTAACTCTTTCTCTTGATAATTTAATGATGGTAATTTCCATATATTAACAAGAAACACTCCAGATCTATAGGAAAATTATTTTCTTTATTGGAGATTAATTAAAGATACTGTGCTTTACTGTTACTGCCTTTGTATTGTGAAATATGGCAGATCTCAAATGATTGCCTTCTCTTATATGTAATTCTAATTTTCAGCCAGTTATATTGGAGCTGACTTGTTATTTATGTGGAAGAGGAGGGAGCAAGCTTGCTTGCTAGTAGAAAGAATGAAAGCTTTGTTCAGTTTTTGAGCATTTGAGTGTTGTCTGTAATCTCCATTTGTGGAAAGTGACACGAGAAAAAAAAAAAAAGCATTAACTGTGTTTACAACAGGACTTCAACCAAATTGTTTCATGGATGAATGCATGTAACTTTCTGCAGAGTAAACCTAATCATAGCATTCATTTAAGTGCCTTCAAAACATCCCCCACTGCATTTCTTCAAGCTTTCGGAAAAACCATTTTAAATAGAATCACTAATTGTTGTTAAATGATATAGTATTTCAGGAAAGCTCTAGAAAATTATTCCTCCTCTCTCCCCTTCCAGATGAGAATGATACCTCTTCCATTTATTCATAGAAATGTTCATTAATAAGAAGAAATAGACTTCTTGGATTTTGTAGATTCTGTTGGCATTTTACTGACGTGTGACCTTTGTGATCCTATGTCTTTCCCTTGTTTGGTAGACCCTGCTCTGCCTTAAAGTTCTGTCCTAATTGGGTGTTTTTCTTCTACTGACACTCTGTAAAATTACCTACAGGTATACCATGAGGGGAATATAAATACACTGACAGACTGCCTAATATTTGACAAATAAACACTTTGGAACGTATGTCTCCAGTAGCACATTACTGTACACAGATCATTGAGGTAACCAAATATCCTAAAGGTACAGGACATCTATTATGCTCCCACACAAGACAAACAAAGTAGTTAAATTCAGTACTCATCCACCAGTAGCCTACAATACATTTTTATATTTGTGTGTATAATGTCCGTATTCAGGTACTTGCATAAAGATTAATTTTTATCTGTGCCTGTATTTTGATAGGAACCGTCTGAAACCTACATATGTTTTCAAAATAGAGTGTTGCCTGATGTAAGAATTTGAGGAAAGGGGGACTACAGATTGTCATAAAATCTATAGGGGTTTTTTTTGTTTTAACTTTTTGTTGTAACATTTCTTTATGTTTCTTAAAGTCAAATAACCCAGTAGTTTTTTTTAACAATATCATCGGAAGGCTTAAAGGTGCAAGAGGGGAAAAAAGGTAAGACAAGTAGAAATACAGACATTTGTCAAACTAATGCTGTGCCTTCATATATCCTATTTGTCAGAGATGTATTTGAAGTAACTGAAGTTAAAATAGGTCTGAGCTTAGCTTATGCTTGCCATCCTAGCATTGAAAGTTCATTATCTTATGGTTTATATTTGTATTACATTACCTGGCTCCCATTTCTTGATCACTTCTGCAATGTCTGACTACCTTGTTGAATGTTAGTACTTCGATTTGATGGAATAGTGAATAGTGAAATTTGGTGGAAATAGTGAATGCAGCTTGCTCTCTTGGAGTTACAGACTTTAGCTATTAAGGCAATTTAGTTTTGTTTTGCTGAGACACTAATTGAGCTTTCTTTTGCTTAAAACAGTATTAGTGCATAAATGATACTATGTAAAAATTAATGTCTGAGGGGAAGAGGAGGAGAAAAGAATAATTTCTATGTATTCCATTTCTGTTAAAATTGCTTGGGTATTGAAACTATATACTTGAAATAAAATTATCAATTACATAAGTATGTTTTACAGTAAAATTTGAGCTGTTTTGTACTGCTGGTGACCACGGAACTTCTTTTCCTTTTGGAAGTGGTGTATGAATAACAAAACACAGGTTTGGTTTGAGTCTATGCAGGTTATGTGTGTAGAAATACAAGCATGTAGGCATGGAGACACAGTCTGACTAGGAGCAGAAGCTGCTTGAGTCATATATTATCAGCCGTTTGTTCCGTATGTTACAAACTAGTCTATTATTAGACAGCTCAGACTATGGCTCAGAAGTATCTCTTGTGATTAGTTAATATGGCAAAGTAGGTTAAAATACGTACTTAACAACAAACATTCCTACATATTCTTAAAAGCAATTGGTGTTTTATATGTACCTGCAAACAGATTTACTCAGACTTTCCAGTTTTCCCTCTGCCTCTCTTCTGTATCTGTTCTTCAGATTTTGGTACTGAAGTGCCAAGCCGAATATATTTGGTTTCCTGTGGTACAAGTTGCTTACACAGAATGCATGGAAAATTGGAATTTAATAGTTTTCAGTTTTTAACAACAACAAAAAAAAAGGTGTTTTCCTTTATTATTTACATTCCAATTCTTGGTAACCATGCAAGAATTGCTCCAAAATGCACTTGCGCTTTCATTATAAAAGCTCTGTGTATCCTATAAAGATATACACAAAATCTTTTTATGCTTCCCTAGAAAATAACCCCCTTAACAATCAAACCCAGAGAATCCTTCAAGTTCTTGTCTCTACCTAGAGCTCATACAAGGAGGATTTACCATTTTGGAATGAATAGGTCTCTAAGCTGAGCCAGCATAAAAAGATGCCACATAAACAGAAAAAAATGTACAGTATGTTCAGAGGGGAAGAACTTCCAATAAGTTGCCATTTTTTTTGTTTTGTTTTGTTTTGGTTTTTTTTTTAATACTTCCATGGAGTAAAAAACACTGATGAAGCTTCAGAGTTAGGTGTTTGCCTATGGTGCAAATGCTGGTTATTTCTGGATGTATTTTGTGATTACAGACAAGGGACTATGCCAAAACAGGCTGTGCAATAGCAAATAGAATGAAAGATTGCAGATGGGAGAGTGTGATACTTTGAAACATAGACTGAGTCAGCCGTTGGCTTACTCCTCTACTTCAAACTTTCTCTACAGTGCAGAACTGATCTGTTAGTGTTTGACGTTACAACTAGAACTGCTTCCCTGGAAACTTATGGGGACAGCTGATAAATACTGTGTTTCTTTTATTTCCTCCTCTTACTAACAAAAAATGAACAAGCTTTTCTAACCAATGAACAAACCTTTCTAACCCACTTTTCATAGCGAAAGACTGCTTTGTATGAATTTTTTAAAGTTCTTTTCAAGTAGTGTGTGCGATCATTATAAATTTAGTCCAAAAATAGCAACGAACCTTCTCTATTTGCTTTCCTAGGCCAGTGGTACTTGGCAAAGAACTGACTGCCTGAGGCAGGTTACAGTCGCAGTTGCCAAGCTGACTGTGCCTTGTTTCTGTAAAGGTAGATGCCCGCCCATTTAATTCACCTTGCATAATTTGAAGTAGAATCCTTGGCATCATTTTAATGGAGCTCTTTGTCAGCCTAATAGGATTTGTAACATTATTTTACTGAAGAAATCCATGCAGACTAGGAGAAAAAAAAAGTATTCCTCTTTCAGTGTAGTAATAGCAAACAAATAGGAAGATTGGATGATAATTAAATAAATTACTTTTTATTTTCTTTTGATTGCAATGTCATAGGTTTAATGAATTGAGACCTTAAATGTAAAATCCATTTCAGAACATCAAATTCCTGTGAGGACAAAAGGTTTCTATGCATTATTACAGTGTGGAACATGTGACCTTTTAATTTTCATTGTTTATAGCATAGGGTAGGATTGGTCTGCGTATCTGCTACTGAAAGAAATATGATACTGCTGCCATTTACCTTGTATTCCACTATCTCTTGGGAGAAGGAGAGAGGAGGGGAAAATAAAGAACATTTACAAGCCAAACCAAATCTTAGTGTGGTTTAAAGACTTAATAGTGGAGTAAAATCTGGAGAAGTGTATTTGAAATTTCCCCTCCTTAGGATCTTTCTTCCTTTCCTTCTGTGACCAGGGTGATGCAGAGAGAGGCCCGATGTAAATACAGCGGGAGGTTAGCAGCATGGCAGGTAAGCAGTGGCTGCATTTATTTATGAACCATGTTGTGGCATTCAGCAACGTTTTTACAATGCTTAATCAGCAGGCTTGATATATGTGTCTAGACCTAAAAAGGATGGAAGAGGGAAGGAAATAGTTCAAGGATGTCTGCTAATCCATGACGCAGTCTGTTTGGAGGTCAAAATAATTTACAGCACAGTAGGATTATAGATGCAGCAGCCTTCCTGAGCAGCGGGCTCTACGTTGTGCCAGGTGTTCACACAGGGTCTTCTGTGGCAGCAGCATGAGGAAAAAGGAGCTTGAGTGATCAGAAGTGTTAGAGAAGCAGCACATGGTACCAGCAGGTATACTACTTCATGGCCAGACTTCCGCACTTGCTAAAAGATCGCTCACTAAGCCATTCCTTGAGGGCCATGCCTTCTTGCATTCCTTTCTTTTTCCCAGAGTAGGATCCCTGCCTCTGGTGCCTAATTCCTGCCAGGCTTCCGGCTCCCCAAATCCATATGTCTTTTCCTAAACCTGGTCTGGTTCTACATGCTCCAGCAGAAAGGAAAATTCTTGATGTAGCTGAATTCCTGAGTCAGCTTCTGCACTGTATACAGCAGGGAAAGGCTTAGGAGAAAGTTACTCCAGAGAAGGTCACAGCATTGCCTCCACTTAACCCAATGTCTGTTGCTCCCATATCAGGTTTCTTAATATAGATTACTGCCACAGAGAAATTTCTTCCCTGTTGTAAAGAGCAATGCTGCCATACATGAAGCCCAGAAAACATCCAGTCAGTTAAGTGTGCCACATTTGAACTGCCAGACAGCTGAACATCTCTGTTCAGGTCTCACCTGCCATAGCTTGGTGTTTGGCATCAGCCCGAGAGGGTTTGCTTGAGTTATTGCCACAATTTTTCTTTCCAGGACAGTGACTCTTCATCCTAGTCCTATGTTCCCACGTAGGACTTGGGTTTTTTGTGTCCTTTGTTCCTGCTCTAAGGCAAGCTGCTGAAGGAATTGGGGCTGGGTCCCTCCTACCCCATGGATGAATATGTGGGGTGTTGCATCACTGGCTGTTCTTCAGTTACTCTCGTAGGTGCTCATCATCAAAATACATGAATTCTGTGAAATAGAGATTTTAAAAAAAAAAGAAACACACACACGTACCCCCCAAAACAAACCCTGTGGCTAGTTTTCAGAAAAGTGTCTGAGAACTTTTCATGAACTTATATTATGAGGTTTCCTAATTCAAAACTGATTGTGTTTGCTCCAGTCAATTACTAATCTAATTTGCAATACTGAAAGCTCGTGTTTTAAATAATTTGATTGAACTGAGGTAGTTTTGCATGGTAAGTGTTTGCTCATCAGAGCTTGATACAAGATACAAGCAGCAGACTTTGATATTGTTGAGAATATAAATTAAATAAACATTTAAAAAATAAATGAGCAAATAAACCAAAACTGAACCATATAAATTAAATAAACATTTAAAAAATAAATGAGCAAATAAACCTGGTTATGCATCTGTGAACACTGAGGCTCCTGGTGTCATGGTGTGAGGGTCAAGGGCTGGAAGCAGCAGGACCTGACAGCCAGGGCTCGTCCTACCACCCCAGCCAGGGAACAGCCGTAGACATCGGACATCTTCCCAAGGGCCCAACTCAGCAGGACCCGTGTCTGGGACACCTCAAGGCTGTAGCTCAGGCAGAGACCAAGCACAAGAGCCTCAGACAACAGCAGTTCCCACAGGCAGGGGCCAGCCATGGCCGCGGGCTCCCTGATGCACCGGGCTGTCATGGCATCTGCTGCTCTGGTTCCAGTGGGATGGGGCTGCCCTGGCTCTGTGGGCCCTGTGCCCCATAGACAAATGCCCATGACAGGGGACACACTCCAGGCCCTTATACCTAGGAAGGAAGAATGAGCACTTCCATAAATGCAGTTTCTGTGACTTTACACCGCATCACACTAAGACATGGCATTATGCAGCATTACTGTCTTGGGATTTGACTGAACGAATGAAACTTGCTTTAACATTAAAGGTCTGTGAGATCACTGTGTAAATAACTTATGCCGTTAGGCTCTACTCAGGTCAGCTTGTAGCTGTAAGCAAGAAAAAAAATAATGGTGTAAACATAATCTTGGATTTGAAGCCAAGATTTAAAAATCTTACCCTATCAGCGGTATGCTGCTACTTTATTTACACAGCCAAAACAGATACTGTGGTCCCTGTAAGCAGAAATACCTTCTCAAACTGATACTGTGTTTTTTTCCTTGGGGGTACTTATCCTGGTAGTTAAACAGCAGAATTTCACACTGGCTTTGAACAATAAGGCTGAGCAGCTGGAAAGATGCAATAACAGTACTGTGTTTGTTCCTTCTTAAATGCAGTTTAGATTGTAACCCCACACTGTGAAGCTCCTGACTCCAAAGATGATAGAGGCAGAAATACAGAAACTTTTGTGGTGGGGAAAGGGACAGAGTGAAGTAGATGATAATATGGTTTATAATGAAAAGAGTAGAAAATGATTGGATGTATTTGAACTTAGATCAACACATGAAATAGAAATTTAAGAGCTAGAAAAATTAGAGGATAATAAATCTGAGTGAAAAGTCTGCTTTTCCAGAGAAAAAGTTGGAAATTTTTCAATGTTCTGTAACTTCAAAGAAGGGGTAGCCCCACTCCACACATGATGGCGTGAATTAAGAGCAGAACATTTTACAGCTTGAAATGTCTTCATGTTACTGCTTTGATGGTCCTGATGTTGTTTTTAAAGCAGTTTTCGTGTAGTCCTTTTAGAGGTGAATTGCAGCAAACCTGCTTCTTAATTGATTCAGTTAAAAAATGACAAATATTTCTTAACTGTGTAACCATCTAGGTCATTTGATTAATCTGATGTTTCAGTCAGGTCTGTTCTGAAAACAGCATCAGTGACAGTAGGGGTGACAGTGACAAGAGATATTTTATTCATTTTTTGTCCCATAATTTGCCAGGATTTATTTAGCTTGTTCTGCTGAATAAATATATCCCATGACAGTACCGACTTTGCATTTTAATTTAGGGTCACTTCTAGCCTTTATTGGAGGCAAGACATAGTACATAACACAGTGCCCTCAGACAAACTCAAGTGAAAAGGTCTAAAGTTTCACCAAACAAGCTTCTTACAATTACAGTAGGAAAAAATCAAATATGCTAGTATGTGGAAAGTTGATGTACCTTCTCCAACTCCAATTTCCATGATTTTGTGATTTTTATCTTTTTATGTGAAAAAGAGCTGTGTGTGAAACCTGTGAGAAATTTTGTGCCTGTAGGCTTTCTGCCTTTAGCTGAAGCCCCTGCTGGGGCCTACGGGTGGCTGAGCTGTGGCCGACCCCAGCCACTGTCCCCTTTCTGGGGTCTGTGGAACAGGTTGAAGAGGGAGGGCACTGCATTGCCCTTGTGCCCTGCAGCCTGGTCCTGAGGTTTGAAGGTCATTGTAGAGGAAGGGTTAGAAGAAAATATATCTTGGCAAAATGAACTTAAGTGATGTAGGAGGACAAGAAAAGCTGAGGAAGGTCGTTGGCTGAGGTGGAAATGTTGGGAGTTAGACACCTAGAAAGTGATGGGAAGGTGGGAGAGAAGGTGATGAAAGCATAGACATAAAGGAAGTAAGAGCCACTTACTTGTTTGTGAATTTCAATCCTAAAGTAAAATATAGAAAGCTCTTCCTACATACTTCATGTAGGGACAGGGAAAAAGGAGATAAATAGTGGTGAAGGTAACACTAAGGGTAAGAAACTGTTCTCTCTCCATACAGTGCTAAGCTGGTGTTTGTTGTGATTACATCTTTAATTTGATGATTTAATTTTTTAGAATGTTGAAAATTTTGCTAAAAATTTCTGATAAATTCTTTCTTAAAAAAAAAAAAAGTTTTAGATATCAGGAGTCTCCCTCGAGAGATTTAATCACTCTGTTAAGCACCATTTGATTAAAAATGCAGATACCAAGACCTATGATCCAGAAGTTGAAAACCTGTGGCACTGTATTGTTTTTATTTTATATTTCTACCTCTGGAGAATATCTTGTGCTTCAATACGTAAGCATGGCCATGGTAGGGACTTGACTTAATAAAACCTAAACTTGTGTTTGTAGGTCAGCTTCGGCATTTGTTTCAAATTGCTTACAGCTGAATCCAGTAGAAAGAGATAAGAGTTGGGATGATGGGTAGAAGAGAAAATGGCTAACGGTGCCTCACACTCTCTCATCCAGGGAGATAATCTATTCTAGGACAATAAATGGTAAAGGTACTGATCAAATGTTATCTGAATTGTGGTGCAATTAATAACCATAAAAATGAAAACGCTAAAAACCTAGCAAATGAGAGAACTATTGGATCTCTCTCTGGAAGGCTATGGTACTGGATAAACTCCAAAAGTCTGGGTGGCTAATTATTTTGTGAGTAATAATTTAGACGCTAGATCAAGTCTTGGGATTGTAGCTTTTTCCATTAGGAAGATGTCTCATTATTTCAGCATTTACACTGATTTAGTCAAATGTAGAGGCTATTGTGCTCTGAAGTATTCCTCTCAGAGAACAGCTAGATGAAGTCTATTACTAAGAATAAAACCCACCACAGCATTTTCAAACTGAATAATTGCCAGCACTGAAGATATATAGTTCTCTGCATCAGACAGGCTGGGTATCTCAGAGTAAATTTTATTGTTACGGTTGATCCTAGGAATAAAACTTCAAATTTTTGTTGTTTTGTTTGGCTTTTTATTTTAGTTTTTTAGTTTTTTTTTTTTCTCCCAAGGTTGATCCTGCTCTGTCACACTAGAATTGTTAAGAAAAGTTGCAGGCAGAAACCAAGATGTGCAGGTAATATGGTAATATTCTTTCTTACAAAACTTAAGTTTGTGTTTAGAAATATGAAGGGGATAAAAAAAGATTGCAAATAAGTGTTGCTTTGCTTGGTAGAGTAAGATGAATTTACTATAGCAAATCTTCTTTTTCTGTGTATATGTTATGATCTTTATGGACGATCCTTCCATTATTAAACTAAATAATTCACCTGTCATATTGGCAACATTGGTAGGATCACAAAGTCCCTCATAAATCCTCTATAAAAGCCCCTTATACTTGTAGGAACTTTATTTATGGTTCACAAAACTCTGTGATGTTGAAACAAACTAATGTTATGATCCGCATTCCAGTTACAAGGCTTTATCTCCTTGCTTAATAAGCGAAAACTTGTATTTGTTTGCATAAGAAAGAAATCATCGTGCCAAACCATGAAGTTTTAACTATATAGGCTTTCCAAGAACCCAGTTCATTTCTGCTTAAATCATTACCAGAATTACCTTATAGATAAAGGTAACATTTTAAATAGATACTTAACAACATATGCCTTGATATCTTTTATCTTCAATTTATAAAGAACTTCTATAATTCTTAAATTTTCTTTAATCTCTGTCTAACAAGCAATTACTGAAGTATTTACCAATTTTTTGGCATCATTATAACTCTTTGGATCTCTTCTATCACTTGAAGAGTTTAATTAAACTTACCTACACAGACAGTTGCCTTACGAATGTGCCGCCTAGTGTTCAAATGTATTATTGTTCCCTTACGGCCTTCGTTATCTGTTAAATGTTTTTTGAAGAAATGCCATCATCTTAAAAATTATACTTATAACTTTTTTAAGAGAATGCTCGTTTGTTAAAATAGTTTTCTTGCTGGCTTCTCTTTAGTTTCGATGCTTCTTGCAATCCCTGATAAATGCAATCATTTAAATGGAACTTTACTTCAAATAACATACCAACAGAACATTAGTAGCCCTTTTATACTGGAACTTCAGAAAGAAAAATGTATCGAAACACTTTGTAGACTATTCTTTGTACTTTTAGTGTTATGTGGTGAGTCCTCTTGTAGACCTAGTTTGAGGTAGAACTACGTGCATCCCTGTACAGTAAAAAAGTGAGTATAGTATTCAGGTTCATCTTAAGTTTTATGCTGTCTTGGTTTGAAGTAAACAGAGATACAGTATAAAAATAGCACACTCTGCAAGAATTACAGATTGCTCAAAGCTGTGTGTCTTAAGAGGATTAGATGCTGGAATTTGGGGAGGAAAAAGTCACTCTTCCTATGGTAACTGTGGTGATTGTATTTCACAGATGTGACAGCTAAAAAAAAAGCTCTGTATGTAAGGGAGTTGCTATCTGTAAGATTTGTGTGGCTTCTAAATCGGGTTAGTGGTTATTTGATATTTAAGCTTATTTGCTTAAAAAACAGAGATCATAAAATAAACTTTGAGTTTTTAAAAGAAATTGTGTTACTTTAAAGTCTAAAATGTTCTATGAACAAGTTCAAATGCTCAAGTGGAGAAAAAAAAAATATAAAAACTTATAGGAAATGTGTTGGTATGTCATCTGCCCATACCCCTGCTTCCCCTTTCCCTCCCTCCCCTTCCCTGAGCAGAAATAGAGGTGTCTTTTTTTTCATCAAACTTTGGACTGTTCCTTCTCATAGGAAAACTCCTATTGATTTGAGGAAGATGAATCAGAAGTAATAGTGGTTGCCTAGAATACATGTTTGTATTAAGATTTACATACAATTTTTTTTAAGATGTTCAAGTCTGCCTTCTGGAGTAAGTGCATGCTTCTCCTAATACTTGCAGGAATCCAGCAGGATGTCCAGGGCAGGAGAGCTATTCTCTAGTTTGTTCAGTTTCATATCTCCATAGAGATTATTAACACCCTGAAGATCTCCCAAGCACTGTATGGATTTTTAGTCATTCAGAGACTAAGGAAGAAGATCTGGCTGATTCTTCTACAAGTCGTCTTCTGGTCTCTAGTCAGATGTACACAGAAAACTCCCATTGAATTATCTGGGTTGTCATCACAGCCAGTGTAAAAGATGACTTGTTTCTCAGTTACTCAATGCTAAAGTCTCCTTCAATGTTAAACGTCAGAGCTGTGAGTTCGTATAGTGACAGGATAATCCAGTTGGAAGGGACATGTAGAGTCTCTAGTTCAACCTCCTCATCAAAATGTGGGCAGTCATGAGGCCAGATCAGATTGCTATGGGCTTTATCTAGACAGGTCTGGAAAATCTCTATAATCTTTCTGGGCAAATTGCTCCACTGTATGACATCCTTACCCTGAAAAAGTCTCGAACTTCCCTTGTTTCACCTTACTCCTATCTTCTCTTGTCCTCCTGCCATGCACTGCTCTCAAGAGTTTGACTCCACCTCCTTGCCTGTGGGCACTGGTAAACTTCTGTTAGATTCCCCTGAAACCAGCTCTTCTCTAGGCTGAACAAGCCCCAGTCCCTCAGCTTCTCCTCACAGGGCAAGTGCTCCAGTCCTTGACCAACCACCACCGAATCCTGATGAACTTTGTCAGTGTTTGCGCCAGTTTGTCTATGTCCGTCTCTCACTACAGAGCCCCAAACTAGACACGATATCTAGCTGTGGTCTGAATAGGGAAGGGATCATCCTTTCACTCACTCTGCCATCTGTACTCCTGTTCATACAGCTGAGGATGCTGCTGAACATCTTTGCTGCCAGAGCACACTTCTGGCTTGTGGCTAGGTCCTTTTCTCAGAGCTGTTTCCAGCCTGCCAGTGCTCAGGAAGGGAGGGTTCTTTCCACGGCTTTGTATTTGTTGTTGCCTAATTTTGTAAGGTTCATGTTGGCACGTTCTTCCAGCCTAAGTGTCTCTGCATGGTAACCCTGCCCTCAAGTGTTTTGACTGACTCCTCAATCTACTGTCATCTGTAAGTTTTATGAGAATACACTCTGTTGCATCTTCCAGGTAACTGATAAAGATACTGAACAGGACAGGGCACAGTATAGACTCTTGCAATACTTGACCTATCACAGGCATTCAGGTAGATTACAGTCCACTAACCACTACCTTCTGACCTGGTCATTCAAACAGCTGGGTTGGTTGGTTTGTTCATTTTTTTAAATCCTTCTCGTTGTCCACCCATTCAGACCATAACATTCTAACTTGCATGCAAGAATATTGTGGAAAAGAGTGATGAAAGCCTTCCAGAAAACATAATCCAGAAAACATGGCTTTTATGTAAAAAAGCTATTTTGTTCCAGTTCAATATGACATAAGGTATAAATTCAAGTTTTGATGTTTCTTAGTTAATACTTTGTTTTCGTGAGTATGTCATGGTGTGCTTAAAGAGAGGGTAACACAAATGACCTGGCTCAGAAAACCTTAATAAAACTAATTCATGTGAGGATGTGATACAGGAACAACAAGTGTTCAGATGTTGTTAATGCCTGCTGTAGAAAAGCTAACATCTGTTTCCTGTGATAAGCGTGTGCTTATGGTCCCCTTTTTCATGTTTTGTAGCATAGAAGAAAAAATTCCATAGTCATTGTATTAACACTTATTGATTTACTTCATCCTTTGCCGGGATGTATTAACTTGTGTATAATTTCTCTCTAATGCCAATGTCTGAGATGCTTCTTGGTTTTACCCATATTTTTCATTTGATTATAGTTGGTATAATGATATAGCCAAACGTCACATGCAATTTTTTGGTATAGCATTCCTCTCATATATGGACCTTCACCGTGTAGGCTCCCTTTATTGCTGAAGGAGGGAGATAGGTACATCTGGCAAGCAACTCATTTCTTCCTCAAACAGGAAAAACAGGGAAGAGGAAACATGTCTTGAAAGCACCCATAAGCTGTAAGAGAGTCTAAAGTGGCCTGCTCATACTCAATCTTTATACACCAGGTACATAAAAATAGGTGGGGTAAATCCCTCTTTTTTCTCTCTCCTGACAATTCTTGAGCAATGAAAGCTTTCAAACTGAATGCAGACACACTGTGAAGATACAGCTATGGCTCTACTGGCTTAAGACGGCAGAGACAATTTTTTAAGAACATTCCGATTTAATGTTAGCTAGCAGGCTGCTTCTTTGAAGGGACTCCTAGAGTATGTATAACACAACCTATGAATACATGAGAAGTGCTTACATGAATAATTCTGATTTGATGGCAGCAAAGTACAGTTTCAGGCTGTGGCTCAGCTGGCAGTATGATTCACTGGACATTGCTCAGACCTTTCTACCTTTCTCCAACTATTTAAGGAAAATGGAATGAAGATGTATGGAAGAAAAGAAGTTTTTTCCTTTCATAAGATCTCATCCAATTTTGCATGAAAATATTGGTGTGGGCTTTCTAGATGGTTCAGTGAGAAGTACAGTCAAGAACAACTCCTGAGACTCTTCTTAAGTGGAGCCAGGAATCCTCCAAGGGTAGCCTTGGGTTAAGTAGAACAATGCACAAAAATAACAAATATAATTAGTTTGAATTGGCTGTTGTGTTCTCATGCAGCAAGGAAATGTTAAAAAAAAACAAAAAAACAAAAAAACAAACAAAAAAACAACAAAAAACCAAAAAAACCCAAACCAGACCAAAACCAAAACCCCACCAACAATAAACAAATAGGCCAAATTATGAGCTGGTACAAATAGGTAAAAGTTTGTTTGCTTTTCTTGCTTTGTATCATTCTTCAGTTTGACCTTTGGAGCTATGGTTTATCCCAAAAGGAAACAATCGAAGATCTGAAGTTCTACTTATCTGCAATTCAAATTATCTCGTTATCTACTCCTAAAAAAGATCACTCTGGTGGTGGAATAAAACACAAAAAATATGTTGTGCATTGCAATTTCCCCCCTGTTTTCAGCCACTGTCTTTTCTGATGTGTTATCTAGATAAGGTGAATTGCTCTCCATACTTTGTTTTCTTGATACTCTATTTTCCCAAAGTAATGGCAGTAATGTGTGCAAATCTATCCAGCAGACTTGCAGCCAAGAGTGAGATTTCCAGTTTGAGGAGCTGCTTTCCTCCTGCTTTCTTGACTATGGTTAGAGATTGGGTTTGTTCCAGAAGAGGGATGATTATAGCCAGTACAGTAGTTTGTTTCTCAATGGGACAAGCATTTGTACATAGGGCTTTCCCACATGTCAGACTCCCATGCAGTTTGCACAAGGGTCTAACTAGTCGCCTGAAAAAGACCAGACTGAACAGAAAAGTGTTTCTTTTGTTACTTCACAGTACTAATTTGAAGCTTTCATATCTGACGCACATGTGCTTGGGCTAGGTTCTGCCTGTTTTCCACCCATGCTGTTTGAAGCATTTCTCATTTGGATCTTTAGTATTCAATTATTTGAACACAGAGAGCAAAGGAGATTGTCTTGCTGACTTTGTAGGAAGGGCATCCTGCAATGTGGAGAGAGGGTCAGCTTTCCATCTCTGCTCTCAGTCAGGCCGAGATCTAACTCCTGGGTAGCTAGGCTTTCTGGGGGAGCTCTCTAAAATAGTTTAACCAGGTTCTTTAACCTTCTCTTTTACCTCTCAATCTACATAACTAACCCAAATATCTTCATTTAAATTGCTTCCCCTGCAGAACCAGAAACATAGTTTTATCTTCTTTGGTTTCCTGTTCCTCAGCTCCCCTGGGAAAAAATGCCAGAATATTGCAAATACCTGTGGCAGTCACCTTCTTTCTTCTACTTCAAAAAACAGGTGCAAGAGACTGGGAACTGGTAATATCACAAGAATACTGTGATTAAATAGCTAGGAGTAGAAACTGAGCTTTAATTTTTTAGTTTTGTGCTCAGAATATTTGCATGTTCATTTTAATTCTCTGCAGTTCTTGAAGCATGTAAGTTTTGTGCTGAAATACATTTTTCTTTCTCCTCTTTGTCACTCTTGCTCATAAATTCTGCAGTGGACAGAAGAATTTGGATGCATAGAGGAATATTCTGTCTTCATGAAATTCAGTGCATAACTGGGATGGTTTCTTCTGTATGTTTTATATTGTAACTTAAACGTAATGTTTGAACAGCAACTCATAAACCCTGAACTTACTGGGAGTACAAAACCAGCATTCTTTCCTAGATCATCTCTTAGCTCTAATATTATAGAAACAAGGGAAAATACTATTACATCAGCTTTGGTGATACTAACACAGCATGCATTTGCCCTGTTTAACTTCCACTGCAGAAAATTCATCTCTGGTAGGCTGAGTTGCTTTGGACTAGTTTTATTTGAATGTCAGCTTGGGTTTTATGCTGCCTTTGAAAGGTCTGCAGATCGAACATTACCACCTAGTGGTTGACTATAGTGGATAGGAGAAAAGAATTGCACACTACTTGCTTTTAAAAATTTGCCCACCATGGGCAGAGGCTTAAATATCTGAAAACAGAGACCTATTGAGTTTGTGTTTGGTTTAGTCCCTAAGTATTGCATCATAATCAATAAATATCTTCAAAAACAAAACACAGAACAAAGGAAAAATAAACTTGCAGTTGTGATCAGAAATCCATTCGCTTCAGATTAACTACAATAGCATAACTGCTACTGTACAGCAGATGTGTGTGTAGTGCTGCTAAGGAAGTTCTGCACTCAGATGAAAGAGCTACAACCAGTGTTCTGCCTGGTGAGAACAGACAACGCCTCTGCAGAGGGGATAGCTGAGATTGACTTGACTCATAGAAGCACAGGAATGGAATTTTTCATTTGCCCTTTGCCTAAATGATGGTTAAAAAAACCCAAAACCCCAACAAATTTTTTTTTAACTTAATAAAGCAGAAACACTTATTCAATTGTTTAAGCATGTTTTTTATTACCTAAAAACCAGAAGTCTTTAAGAAGTTTAGTTTCTCTTACACTGAAGATCCAGTTCTATTACTTGATACTAAAGAGTATGATATACAAGTTCACTAAAAAGGCAAGAAATTGGGTGAGCTTTGAGTCTCTGAAATAGCTAATGTATTTGTGGTTAAATTTAAGTTCTCCACATATTCCTGACAGCCAGGGGGCGGGAGGGGAGCAGGGAAGGGAAAGTGGTAATTTTTTTCCATTTCATTTGAAAAATTAAATCAGTTACATGAAGGGATTGGTATTTCTCTTGGTATTCCTCGTCATCCCTTCAACTACTGATTAGAGGGAAAAGAAGCAGCGTATGAAGGAAACAGTTTCGCGTTTTAAAGAGGAAATTTTTTTTTCTTGGTTTTTTTGGTTGGTTGGTGTGTGTTTGTGGAACTTCTCTTTTGCAATTAAATTCTCTGAAAAAAATAAAGTCAGATGAAAACTTTCAGTTCTGGAACAGCTTTTTCTCGATGTTTAAGCTATGATATTCACTGCAAATATTATCATTAATGTGATTATTTTTGCAGATAATTGATTTTCAGGGGTCGCCAGAAAGAATTTTACTAAGGTTAACTTGAGTCGGCAGCAGCCTGAAGAGTAGATTGCTTGCCTTTTTACTTCTTTGAAGACAAGGATCACCAACTGTAACTTTGCTCTCTGCTCCTGCACCAGACTTTGCTTATATCCCCAGAGAGCCTGGATTCACTGGGACCTCAGTAAGCGAGCTAGTAAGGACAGCTTATAGGTATAAGTAATTTTGGCAAGAGGACCAAGTTAGAATCTGAAGTGGAAAAGCTTTCTTTTATCATCAAGTGTGAACAGTGAATCAGAAACTGGGATCAAAATATCTGTATCCACTTTTACAACTGTATGTGTGTGCTTTAATCAGGAAGAGTGAGGCTTGAGGTTGCAATTGATTCAAGACAGGAAAATGGGGCAAAATACTCATTGTGAATACTGAAAACAATTCTACTTGTGAATTTATGTAAATCCATGCTTGTTAGTTTAGCCTTCGAAGTATCTTATTCTCAACTTATGGGTTTTATTTTCTCATGGACCAATTTTAAACCTTTTGCATACTACAAATGCTCCTAACAGTAAATAAGACTTTTCTGTTTTATAGTACAATTATAACTATTTCTTCAAACATCTTCAAATATGCACACTAGGCTAATGCAAAGGAAAAACACCCAGAGTTTTGGCAAGGAGATCCTAAGCAATTGTATTTCTATGGTAAAATGAAACTTAGAGTGACTACTAATACCCAAGGGAGTTCATAAGTATATAAAAGGGAGGAGGGAATAGCTTTTAAGCAATTATGAAGTTACTTTATCAGAAAAGCTGATATCACATCATGTCTTGTTAGAAAGTTAAATCTTTCAGAACTAATCTCACTGCTTTCTAGTGAAAAGGACTGTACAAATGAAATCACAGCTTGCAAATGAGGCTCTGTAGTAACTGATGCCAAGTTTGTCTTTTTAGGTGTTGATAATTGTTCAAGGTTACACTTGTAAAGAAATCATTGGCTTATAAACTCCATAAATCACTGCCTGTTCTGCATGACACAGGGGAGATGAAGTTGTTGCTTCTCGAGGGCAACATCTCAGTGGTGGTAGATGGCTGGGGGCGGGGAAAGGACAAAATCAATAATTATTTTTTTTTTAGCCAAACTGTATAGTGTTCAAATACTACAAAGATAAATATATGGCAATATATTGATTACTGCCCAGATGTGTTCAGGGAGTCCAGAACATAATTTTCTACGTGCAGGAGAAAGAAGGCTGAGTAAAAAAACATTCAAACAGCAAGTGATTTTAGTCTAAGATAAAATGAAACTCTGAAGAACCTGTCATTCACTCAGGCATTAACGATATAGTTCTGGCTAGCCATTTAATATAAAACTCTCTCCAAAAAAGAATTACCAAAGCTTTATTATTTTAACATAAACATCCAAGGAAAATAGTTGCAGGAGCTGCTGAAGAGATAGCTAGAAGCCTATGAATAACCATTACTGAAAGAACGACTTCTCGAATGAAGTATGAGCCTATAAAACATAAAAAGGCGGCTTGTTTTCCTCATGGCAGATTCTTTACATAAATGGCTACAGCAAGGGCAAACAGGTAGCAGTGGCTGCAGAAAAATTCAGTGTTTAAGGTGACGGATGGGCCAGTAGTACAAGGCTTCTTGTATTAAGATTGGCAACGTATATTAAGTATTTTCTTGGTTTAGCTGCATAATTAACTATCTGAGATGGAAAATCACCTCTTTTTTTAACAAAGGAAAGAGTGACTGAGAAGGTGACTTTTTATACTCGGGAAAACAATGAAGCTGTTTCCAATACAGATGCACCCTGTCTTCTGATGTAGATGCATTACTAGAATATACTCAGTTTATGCTTTGTTAACTCTTACAGAACTTGAGCACATGCTAGCTCTTAAGTAGCTACCAGGTGCTGTACTGAATTTTGGCTGGTGATAGGCTGTTCATAAAATCACCTTTGTGGTTTCATCTATATTAATGCTGATGGTCCACTCCTTTCCTCTGTCAGGTCTCTGTGGGGTGTACTGGCAAGGGGTTCCCAGTTGTCTAGTGTATGTGTGTGTAAAAGTTCCTGCTGTCTTTGGATTTTAAGTGGATTAGTATCTGGTTTTAAGCAAATTTCAAAGACTTGTTTTGGGAGTTACCTGGTGATATTGTATTTTTTTGATAGTTCTCCCACACTAGGTTCTTCAAGTAAATCCTTCTCAGTCCTCCTCTTTTCATGCTTTTCTTTTGTGCTGTGGGTTACATATCAAGGCTGACATTTCTTAAAATACTTCAGGACCCTTTTATCCTTCACATTGATTTCCCTTGTTTGTGACCAGTGTTCCTTCCCTATGCTCCATTAACAGTTCTTGGCCCACTCAATCACAAGTCTCCTCAGCTTAGGAAATAATATTTCAAGCTTAAACTCCACAGTTTGAAATTAATTTTTTTTTTTTTTTTTTTGTTTTTTAATAAGCTGGTTTAAGAAAGATCCAGGGACAAGGGGATAGGAATGGAGTGATAGAAGATGATGTAGAAAAAAACCCTCAAAGCCAGAGTTTAATTTTTTTTCCCCTAGATGCAGTGAACTTTGTAGGCCTCAACTTCTATTATAATCTTTGAGTGGATGTTAATCATGGGCCAGTTATTAAAGAAAATCTCTATGGTGTCCATTCTCACAAAACTTAGGAATTACTAATAACCTTAATAATTGGAATGGAAAATTGTATATTGGCAAGGAGGGTTTATTGGAATATTGCCTTCTTTCTGTAATGCCTTTATTGTCTTATACTTCAAAGAGAATATTTGAGTCAATACTATTTTCCTTGATTTGTTTTCAAAATTCTTAAGGGCCATGTGTTATTAAGTACAACAGGGTTTCTCCATTAACAAATAATCACTTTATTGTAACAATTGATATGATTACTCTTGACTGATATTACTCTGTTCATCAGAAAACTTTGTTGCATTCATAATCTAGAATTTAGGTGTTACCAAGTACTGCAAAGGGAAAAGTTTAGATTTATTTTCATCAGTTGAATGTGTAAGAACCTAAGCTTGGTACCTCTGAGTATTTTCTTGCAGTCAAATCAGGTTTCATCTATGCAAACACGCACATACTTGTATGCATATACACACACACTCTTTGCAGAAAGGAAGTATGATATAGGCAGGGAAATAGGAAGTATATGAATTTATTGATAGAGTTAAAAAAATCAGTAAGATAAACCTTGTCTTAATTACTTGAAGATCCTTTTCTGAACAGAAATTTGCAATGTAAGACTGTTTCCTTCTTTTACAAAATTGAAAACCGTTTTGCAAAAGAGGAATAAAGCATGACAGGTTATTAATTTAGGATTCAAAATTATGATTTTTTTTTATTTTATTTTATAATTTATGGCTGAAGGCTGCTGTATTTTATAATGGGGCTCTGAGGAAATGCTTTAAGCAATTATGATGGCTGCTGCAGCATCCGTCAATGCGATAAAGGTACTGCTGTCAGTAACACGACTAAAAACTGATGTAGTGGCATGTCTTGCCTCTATGCCTTGTAGCTGATTAACATCCACTGTTTTGGTAAGTAACCCCATGAATTCCATTAAATAGTACCCACTGGAGAGTTCTAGAGCAGGATCTAGCTCTTAGAGATCTGTGGATCTGTACCTTGGGTTTTTGCCAATGTCATTTAATTGAAAAGAAGACTGAGATAAAATTATAGCCTTTTGAATACCAATGTGTGCTTGCAGCTTTGTTAACCCACTTTTTTTGAATCTCAGTGAAGCATTCTTGCATAAATAAAACACTATTAGAAAATAAATGATTCAGAAGATGTATTTTATGAAACTAGATAGGGGATAACAAAATGGACTGGATTACTGACAATATATTGCTTTGCTATCTGCAGTATCAAAAAGAAAACGTAATGTATCTGAGATAGTGTTCTAACAGCCTTGCCAGAAACAGCATGAAGGGAAAACAGAGATTGCAGATAAACCAGAAAAACTTACCTGCATAGCCAATATTCTTGAATATTCTTGTTTTCAGGACTAAAATGGAACATGGAAATTGAATATTAAGCCAAATCCTGTTCATCTTTTGCTTGGAAGAATTTGTCTTGAAGAAGTGACATCTTTGGTAGCAATAAAAAGCCTGTCATGGGACAGATCTTTTATAGTGTATTACTTGCCTGGATACCAGCTTATTACTGGTCACTTACTAGTCACTTACAGGATGTCCTCAGCTACTCCATTCCTTGGCTCAATAACTAGAAGACCTCCAGATGATCCTACTTGAAATTATTGATATGGCATAAATAAAAGAAAAAAAGGGGAAGAGGGAAGGGAAGGCAGGGAAATATGGACCATAGATTTCATTTTCCTCCCATTGGTTTTAGGCCTGCTTTAGCTCCTGAGGACAGGGAGTGCCAGACCCATTTGATGTTAATGTGACAGATAACGTTTTCTTGCAGATTTAGTGTAGCCATTGAAGAAGTGTATCACCTGATATGAATCCCACCCTCTGCTGAGCCGCTTTAGGGAATTGTATGGGTATGCGAGTCAGTGATAGCTTTGGGTCAGTAGGTAATTCAGGGCACAGTGGTCTGTGTGAACCCATCTGGTTCTGAATGAAGTGACGCAGACTTGTTTTATAATACCCTAGCACAGATTAGCTGTGGGGTGTTTAAAAAGAGTAGTGAGAAGTAACTTTTTCAATTGCTTCAACTGCCTCCAAAACAATCCTCTCTAGAACTTTAAACAGCTTTACAATGCTCCCTTAAATCATATTTTAACTGTGTCGCTTCAGTAAGTTTCTTCTCTCCTTCCCCAGTCCTTTTTTTTAACCCTTTGGCATTATAGGAGCTAATCCAGGTTTGTAAATATGGTATTTCCTTGTACATCACATAGCCTGGTAAAGTATTTGCCTGGTACCAACCTGGAATATGGGCACCAAGACACAGCATGCTTATGAAGATGGGCTTTCCAGCCTGAATTTCTTGTTTAATTAAATCAAAAGTAAACTAAATATGTACCATATCTTTCGCTGTTTGCATCAATAAGAAAGGTGAAGGTCTTTGTACAGATTGGTTACGGGTCTTTGCATATGGTAACGTAAACTCTATAAATACATATTTCAACATTAGCAGAACTGAAATCACTGTATATATTGCAAATATAATCATCGTGATTTATGTCAATACATAAACAAAAAAATCTCCATCCCTTGAAACTCTCATCTGCTTGTCAAATTCTGAGTAGCAAATGTAAGCAAAAAAAAAGATGTGGCAGATAAAATTAATGAAGAGATCTTTATAGCAGCACAGATCAAAGATCACAGACCAGAGGTTTTACAATCTCCAATGAAAATTTTTGTTATACACATGGGAACTATAGAAATTATGTTCCATGGAAGCAAGCAGAATTTGGCCAGTGTTAGAGAAAAGAAATATGTAGGCCTGGGGCAGAAGAAAAATCTACCTTTAAGTACATGCAATAGATTTTTTTCTTAACGATCTTTATAATGAGGTTCTTCCATTGAGTCTCAAGAGCATTGGCAGTTAGTCAAGTTACACAGAAATGTTCAGTTGGTTCATTTCCTAATTGCAGCCCATAAATTAAAGAAATAGTACAAGATAAGTTGCTTAGTTATGCTATTCAATAATTTCAGCACACTGGATAATCTGGCTGAACTTCAGGTCTCCGAGAACAATGTATTTAGCTATAAAAAGCCAGTTTAACTCTATGTATATGAAGGTTAGAGAACCCTTGAAGAAGTGTATCTACAAGGTGTATAACAATTGCTTACTATAGAACGTAGTGTACTTGATAGACACTTGTATTAATTAGTGAGGAAGGGAATTATATTTTTAAGAAAGTCATTGGTATCTTCTTGTGCAGTAAAATTTAGGCACTGCATGGTGTGTCACTTATTTGAACCTTCAGAAGAAGGGCAGGGATGTCAAGTCTGGGAAACTTCATATGAAAACAGTTTTAGGTAGTTCCATTTTTATTTTTTTCTTTAATTTTTGAGGATACAAATGTGTTGGTCTTTTTTCACTTAAAACTGTGTTTTAGTTCCTGAACTTGATCACATTTCACCAAGAAAGTTTTCATGTAAATAATTCTTGGAATAGGTGTTTGTGTTTGATACCAAAATCTCAAAAGAGATACTGTTTCTTCTGAGGAAAACCGATCAAATATAATTATTAGCATTCATAAATAGTTTATTACTTATTCTTCTTTAGCTAGGAATAAATCCACAGATGCAAAGGTAAATTACTAAATTATTCTCACCTACATGATTTTTGTAACCTTTGGGATATTTAAGAAACTGTTAGGTTAGTCCTTTCCATATAGGTGGCGACTAGGAGCTGAGAGTACCGAGTACCTTTACTTCCTATAGAGCATGGAGTTAAATACTGAGCAGGACAGTGGTAGGTATTTACATTATGTCAATTTCATTTGCAGAGTTCACAGAAAGCAGCTAGAAAGATGCTGAAGTCAACATAGTTTTAGGTGAAGGGTAGATGGCTACATCTTGACCCAATTGTCTGGAGTGTACTGCCAGTGATATCAACCAGTGTCTTGTTCCTTCTGAAAGAGTTATTTCTGTGAAACTGATCCAAAGACTAGAAATGGTTTTGTTTCTTTTTGTTCTGGTCCCTCTTCAATATTGTTCGACAAGTGCTAAGTGGCGGCTGGAAGAACTTACAGGGTATTAGCAGTGTCTCCCTTAAGTGTTTGGAGGAAAAGGCCTCTAAAGTTTTGATGATTAACTTGTTTTTATTTCAAACTTAACTACTACTTAAGTAATTCATCCTCTGAACAAGAAAGCTTCAAGCACAACGAAATCTCTCTTATTTCTTGTATGCTGTAACAGGCACCTCTCCCCTGCACATCTGCCCCTGCCCTCCAAAAGTTTGTGAAACAGTATAACCCTCTGGCTAGTAGGGGTATGCAGCATTGCAGGTGTAATTGAAAGGAGAACTAGATTAATTTGTTGAATATACAGTTTTCATTTTTAAAGGATTTTTTGATGATAACACACATCTAGGAACAAAATACCCAACACCAAGGAAATGGGGAAAGAGGAGGAATCCATCTACTCAGTTCAACTGGCTATCAATAAATTCCTCTTATCTGCATTCTTGTTTAGAGGGCTTAGTGACAGACTGTTATAACTTGAGTAGCTAAAGTTGTATGAAACTTTTTCTATGAGATAGTAAATTTATTTGAGAATAATTCTGCGTACACTAAGCTTGTTCAGATTTTCAATGAATAGTTTAGGCCCAGAAAAAGGAGAGAGAGAAAAGTGTTGAAAATGATTAAGAAAAAAAAGTATTTTCCCATACATGTTATGAGCAGCTTTAGCAATATGATTGTTTACTATCTTTTTCCCCACTGGAATTGTATCTTATTCACTGTTCACACTGGAGTGCATTTATTTAATGATGACTACTGCTATCTGAAAAATAGCTCAGTGACTTGTTTATCACAGCCTGTTCAACTACCTCTGAAATTTACTGGCCACAAACATGAACAAAGAGGCTCCACCTCCGTGCAAGGTGAAACAAAGAAGTACTGCTCTCTCATCTTACAGATTAGGACCTGAATCATAGGAAGACTGTGTCAAAAGTGCTTCTAAATGTGAATGCCTGCTTGAAGATGCCTTTTTGAGTGATATTACCACTAAATAACATGTTTCAGGTTCACAGTGTAGCTGTTGTTGACTTTCAGTACCCTGAAATGAGAATGTGATTCCTGGCTGAGCAATAAAAAAATAAAAAAGACTCTCTCCAACAAGCCTGTTCTTATTCCCCTAAGTTCCTGGTCTTCTCCTGCTAAGATTCCTAATTTAACTCAAAAGGCTTCAGAAGGACTATACAACTAAATGTAGGCATTTGCAATGTGCACATTTATGTCTGAGTGAGTAGCACTGAGCTCCTTTATGTGGTCAAAAGAAATAAATTACAAGGATGCAACTGATCTTCTACATATGGCATCTAAAATACAGTAATAGATATGCATTCTGGCACCTGTCTTTGAAAGAGGGGTGAGTAATTCACAGTTGGACATCTACAGCTAGGTGAAATGAATCCTACTTTCTGTGTCTCACTCAGCTGGCTCCTTAAATGGCCACCTGTGCCACACTTTGTCTTCTTGGCTAGCCAAAGCTGGCTTTGACACTAACATGCCTTCAGTTCTTTTCTCCATCTGTCTGCTTTCCGTCCCTCCCGCCTTTTATTACAATAAGGCATCCTCTTTTTCCATGCTTTGTGGGGGTTCAGAAGTGGCAGGCTAGTCAAGGACATAAGATGGTATTCATGTTCCTGCATCTCTTTCCAAATCTGTGAAGGTTATATGGAAAATTCTGCTCATCCCTTGCAGTTATGCTCACTGTACTGCAGGACAGTGATGGGTGTAAAATGGTCAGCCTTACAGCTTCCCCAGAGAGCTGGAGCTTGTCTAATGCTACTGATGGCTTCTGAAAATGAGTTGTTTTTTTCATGTTATCTGCTGACTATATATGATCTTAGAGTTTTGAAAGCCATTTAATGTGTCAAATTTGAGGAGATAAAATTATGTGTTTCCAACACCAGAGACAGACTCCTTACTTCTACCCATCCTTCTGTTGGCTTTAAGGGAGACATGAGAGTTTTTCAGTTAGAGAATATTTTATCTTTTCTAAAAGAATTGGAAGTGTTGTCTTCTGATTTTCTTCTTGAAATGGGTGATTCCTTTAAAAAATGACCCCCACCCCTCCAAAGGGGGAAAAAACCCCCACATCAAAAAAAACCCATTACCTCCAAAATGCAACTTTGGGCAGCAGTATAGATGCAGATAGCAGCAGCCTCGATGATTTGAGCTGTTGGTTAGAAAAGAATGAGAAGAAACAGCCATACAAAATCCTATGATAGTAAATAAAAAAAAAAAAAGATCCCTCTACAGATTTTATTTTTTTTTTAATTTATTTTTCAGTTTTATGCTTATATATTAATGTTGCAGTTCAAGGCTGGCACTGTTTTCAGGTGACAGTCTTATCAGTAGAAAATCATAGATTTTAGATATCACAAAACTACCTATTAATTTAGATTATGCTTAGCAAATAGTTTTAATTGGAAAAGAAGGCTTTACCAGAAGATCAAGATTTATGACATACTCAATAAGGGATGGTGAGGAATAGTCAAGTTCAGTGCCCTCATGTCATAAGCAGATTTGAATTACTGTTTTCCATCTCCAAAGAAATTTCCCTAAACCCTTTTATATGAGATACTATGGTAGTGGTTGTTCTGACATTTCTGATTCAAATCACTTTCTCCTGATTTAGCATTCTTTTCAATTCAGTATGGGTATTGAGGGTGAAGAGGAAGCTGCTACCGCCTACCACTATTTTTTGCTTCATTTTGTTTCAGGTGGCTGAAAAAGAAAGGCTTTGATTCAAGTCAAAAATATATATTAACACAAATGTCTTGCCATTTGAAGTCCTCTGAAGTATTAAGTAATACGAAGATAGTGGAAATGCATCTTCCATTACTTCTTCAGATGGCTTGAATGATAAATATTCTCCTGAAAACTTGCATGCTGGAAAGTCCCCTTGTATCTTAGGAACATGATTTTCTTTTGTGATCCTGAATACAGATACATTTCTGTAAGTAAATTAAGCTGTGATAAATGCCTAATTATCACCCTTTGATGGTAATAATTAACCTTAGGGAAGCCTTCTGTTAATATGTTGCATTTGCAAAACAATTATCTGTATGAAAAACTTTTGTTTAATCTTTTAATTCCAACTGCCCCCCTACAAATTCTATTCACATTGAAATTGCAGAACATAATTTGTTCAAAGAAGGTTAATAAATTCTGTTGTTTAACAAGAGGTTAAAATACAGCCCAGAGGAATTTTTTGTATTTCTCATGCCAACTTTTTAACATTTCATCTCTGTGGTTTATTTGCCAGGATCAGAATACTGTTTTCTTTTTTCATGCATATAGTTTTTCACTATTCCAAAGCATTAACACAAGAATATCTTTTTCCAAACAGCAGAATGCTTTCAACTGCTTCAATAGGACTTCTTTACAAATATATCTGTTTGGCAATGTCATTCTTTTTACATTTGTTCCCTCTTTAATGAGTAGGTATTCCAAGACCCTACGTAATTGCTTGCAAAGTAAGAATTCTTTGCCAGTGCATCATTAGCCTTATATACAAATATGTTGATATATGTGGTATTTACTCAGTAACATATGACAACTCTGCATAATTTTATAGTAATCCTGGTGTATTACACTTTGTAAGCATCTTACACTTAACTAGTGGCTGTAAAGTATCTTGTACCTACCTTATCCATCAGTCATCTAGAGGACAAGAATAAAGAATTAATTGTAATTATTCATTTTCTTTGGGATATCTTTTTAAAATTACGTACTGCTGCATATATTTGTATTTTTCAGCTGTTATAACTCTGGGACAAAAGACAATTTAGCTTTATTTGTAGACAAGCAAAAAAATAAACCAATGAAAGATGTTTCATCAACGAGAGACTTCAAGATAAGGAGGTTCTCTCTGGATTGCACATCAAAGGCACAGCATGTTGTGGAATAGTAGACTGAACAGTTTCTAACAACCTATTCATTCAGCAGGAAATGGAGGTGTAGAACTATAGAGTGAGACAATGACCTTTAAAGCCTGACTGGAAAGATTTCCACCATGGTCACATGCCTGGAAAATAGTAGCACTTGGTCAATTCTGCAGACCTGAAACCCTTACTCAGAGACTTGAGCTCTGTCCCTGCACCTCAGGAAGCACCTTCTAGTGTCCACTAGCAAGTGCCTCAGCTGATCCTACAAATTTTGAGGTGTATGTTTCTGTTACTCTGTAATGGAAGCAGAAAGTACAAATCTTGTTTCCTACAGCCTCTGGTATCTCTGGCTTTAAGAGCTCAGCATGCCACTTAGAAGTCTTGACTTCTAATAATGATTGTGCTTTCACTTTATGACAGATAATACATATCTGGCAGTAATTTTTTTATGATTACATCTCTTTTTATATGTAGTCTGAAAGCAGTCTACAATAAGAAGAATTATGTTGAAGTGTTTCTTCAATTTTTGCTTAGGTCAATAAAATATCCTCGGCTGCTACTGATCAGCAATTGGTTGTGTGAACTTGGTGGAAGTTCTCTCATTTTAGCAACAGAGTAACAGTAAATAAATTCAGCGTCTTCCACTCAAGTGAAGGGAAAGCAGACTTTTCTGTTCATGTGCTTTTTTTCTAATCTGAAAATGTCAGTACTGTGGAAGGAAATATGTGAATGTAGTGTTTTGATGAAAACAGTTAGGAAACACTTTGCAAGACCAGAGTATGCATGTATGTGAGACACTTTTTCTGTAGCATTTATCAGCTAGTTCTAGTTGTAGTAATTGTACCTTTCTTCAGGAATGAGGAAGATCACAGAGTAGAGCACAAACTGTACCTGATGCAAGGGTTATGTCCACACTTATGAGGATTTTGTTTGGAGCGAAGGGGTCTAGGAAGCAGCAACAGTGGGGCTGCTCTCTCACCTTCAGAACTAAGGATTCAGAGAGGTTGTCGTTGCTGTCTTCAAGTACCTGAGGGGCATGAGAGAGAAGATAATATCAGGCTCCCTACGGCAGTCCACAGCGAGAAGACAAGGGTCAATAGTCATAAGTTGCAAAAAGGGAAATTCCAATGGAAAATAAAAGGAGGGTGGAAATTTGCTGTGAGAGAAGTCTAATAGAGCAGCAGATGCCCAGGGAGGCTGTTGAAACTCCGTTCCTGGAGGCATTGAAACCTTGACTGCATGAAGCTCTGAGCAGCTTGGTATGACTTTGAAGCTATCCCTGGTTTGAGCAGAAGGTTGGATTGAACGATTTCCAGAGATCTTTCCATCTGAATGACTTATGGTTCTAAAAAAGGATAATTCTAATTTCAAATATGTGGTCCTGTGATTGGGTTCCCTGGTATGGGGGCAGAGGGTGTATAAATCAGCATGTTTTTTCTTTCAAAGTTTAAGGAGAAAAAGAAAAGACACAAGAGTTAAGACAGGTCTCACTTTGTCCTGATGGGAAGTAAAAGCATGCTTGGAAACAGACTTACAGATTCAGAAAACTGTTTCCTACTGTACTTTAGCAGCAAGGGCAACTACCTGAGTCCTAACTTGCTACCATCAAAGAAAAGCAAGCAAACTTCTGCCTCACTTTTTTTAATGATTGGTGCCCTTCAGTATAGTGATATGAACGAGAACTTGCTTAGGTCTTCCATCTTAACTCATTTTTCAATATCGCTATTCACCCATCATCTTCAGCACTGGTTATTCTATTTCTTCCCAAATACCTTAGCAAAACCTCAAAGAAAATAATCCTGCTCAGTATGGCTCATTGCCACCTATCGTTACCCCTAGGATTAATAGCATTTGTGATAACTGCAATAAATTGGACCATTTCATGTTACCATGGTAGCCAAATTGAAAGTAGCAATTTTTCCCCCTAGGTTCTCTGCAGATACTGTTGGAGGTGCAAGATATAAGCAAATATTGGTTTATAATTTTCATCTGTGTTATAACAAAACATCTTTTCCTAAATTTCTCATTCTCTGTGATAAGTACCTATGGTGTAGGAGTTTCTAATTACAGAATATCTGGAGACAGAACTGCTTATTTGAGTGTATTGGTTATTAAATGAACCTGGCATTTTTGTCTTGGACGATAGTGAATTTCAAATACTATAGTGAAGAACTCTTATAAAGCATATAATTGGAGACTGCCAAAGAAAACTTACTTCATTATGCTGCTGTTAAAAAAAATCAGGTTATGCTCTAAATTAAAACAAAACAAAACATAGCCAAAACCAAACAACCAAACAAAAAAAAAACCCCAAACCTAAACCAAAAAACCACCAGAAAGCTGTATTTTCTGTTCTCTATGGACAGCAAGATTCTGAAAAGATTTAAAATCTTATGGAATCTTATAATGGCAGATATAATTTGCCTTTTGCATTGAGTCTCTAGTCCTCCGTCACAATTTCCACTCAATGCTCTTAGCTCACGCTATAGTAACCATGTTCAAGTATTCAGAGACCCAGAAAGACTGCCCTTTCTGCAATTAAACATGTTAAGTACTTTCTTGATGTATTCAACCGAACTAAAAAAATGTTAGCTTCTTCTAAAGATGTTTGCACGGTAGTAGTCTCTTGGAAGTATGACAGGAATGGTAAAAATAAGAAAAAAGTTATGGTAATAACTTGATAATTGGGGTCTTTCTGTTATTTCTAATAACTGAGGTAGAGAGTCTGATGTCAAATAAGGGCTCCAACTATGGAAACACTGAGAACCTAGATATTCTTGTGATTTTACTTAAATATGTTGTCAATATCATAGATTTGGTAATTGTATCTGTTAAAGAAATAACATCAACTCTGGCAGCAGGCAGGCAACTGTTTAATGTGCATATGGGGAAATGAGACAGTGAATTCACTACAGCATAGTCTCTCTGCAACTCTGGGTTCCTTTCTGTTGTGTAGGCAGTGTGTCTGATGGGGAACTGAGGCAGTAAATACAACATGCTGATACAATGCTTAACCAGAGATTAAATGGAAACCTCAAACTCTAACGCTTGTGTTTGTTCGAAACATCCTATTCCATGATGGTTGCTGTTACACACATTAGTTCCTAAAAGTCCATTGTTTGATAGAAACAGTTCGATGTTTTACAGACATTCAGCACTAGTAAAGGGAAAATTTTAGAAGTCGGAGGTATTCTGTACTTCAAAATCATATCATTTCCATGGGGAAAGAAAGCCTTAGATGGATCTGTGTGGTGACTGTGTGCATCCCTGCCAACCTCTCAGTAAGAAGAAATAGTGCACTTTTGGTGTGAATCTTCTGATTTTCCCTACCCCTACTCCACTTTGGTTTGCATTGACCTGCATTCCTCTTGCATGAAATCGAATTGGAATACCTTCTGAACTGCATCTAATGTGCGGCGGGCACTAATATGTACAGAAATATCTAATCAAGATAACGAGCCACCCCGCCTTCCAGCACATACTGAGGTGGTGGTCACTGGTAGAAAGCTCTTAGAATTATCAAGGACTTGTGCTATGCCAACTCATCCTTGGTGCCATATACAGTTAGGTAGGATCTGCACTTTGTCTGTTGTCTTCTGCTTGCCTCTCAGTTCCTTGCTGGCCTCCACACACATTATGTTTGGCTTTCTCAGGAACACAGAGGGATTTTTTTTTTTGTTTGTTTGTTTCTGCTATTTTGCCTACCTATCTCTGTTTTGCTGTGGGGGTTCCTTTCCCAGACTGATTTTTGGCCTAAGTCTAAAGCTGTATGCCTTCTCAGCATTCATTTTCTCTGAGGTAGGTGGTTAGCAGCTTGGTATATAAGGTGTTTATTGGTGTCCTGTCATGAGGGTGTCAAGGCACAGTTCCAGTCTGAAGATTTGCCTTTAGAAGAGAATCGACTGCTTGTTTATTATGCGATATTTGCCACAATGCAAGAGAGGTAAACGTAAAATTGCACTCCTTTATCCAACACCGTCTACTCCTTGACATTCTGCATTTTCCTAGTCTATAATAATGACATGGTTATCAATTGACCTGAATATGTGTATCTGGCTGGGTGTCTGACTCCATATATATTAAGATCCATCTTAAAATACACACACCCACACACACATATATATATGTATCTTGTTTCGCTCCCTTTTCCTACCCAAAATATTGTTTCGGAGTCTCATTATTCAGATGAATAGGAAATATGTTTTAATTTCTGATCTAAACTTGATATCACCAAATCTATGCCTCTACCTCTTGTCCTAGTCCTTCACCAGTGCTACATTAAATCTGTTGTATTTGCTGGCTGCAAGCCTACCCACTCTGATATATGCTGGCTAATTAGAGAGTCATTGCAGTGGAAAGGCATCTCAAGAGATCTGGCTCAACTCTTTGCTCAGAGCAGGGTCAACTAGCACAGGTACTCAGGGCCATGACCACTCAGGTTGTAAATACCATCTTTCAGAGCTCCTTCACTTGGGTAACTCAGAGCCTGTTTCATCTCTTAGTAGACTCAAGTTCTTTTCCTCAGTTGTTTTCAGACAGTAAAATCCCATTTTAGGTTAGATGTTTTCATCAGACCCTGGGCGCATGTGCCTTAGAATCTGTAGCACTCAGTTTCATCATGTTTTTCTTCTTCTAATCAAGCCTGATAGTGAAGTTTCCCCTAACAGAATTGTTCTTCCTGGAGAAAAATCTAGAAGATTCTGTTTCTTGGAGGAGAACAAAGGATGACTGTGATGGTGGGACTGGATGGAAGGGAAGCTGGGAAATGGGTGTGGAAGAGGCAGGAGAGGAGGTGCCTGTGGGTAAGATGGGTACTAAGTGGCTTGTATTTCTATGGTAAATTCTAATAGTCTGCTTGCTCATTGGTGTTATGCACCTCTGTTCAAGCCTTTGATGATGGGTCTCTGGTGTTACAGTAGTGCCTAAGCCTATGTGTAATCCTATCTGTGCCAAAATTACTGGTGTAGCTAAGAGGGGTCCTGCAGCTGGCTGTCTGGCCTTGGGTGAACTGCATTAGTGGCCCTTTTACCTGGTGGCTTGTCTTTCAATGTTTCTTTAGAAGACAGTGGTGTAAGGAAATACTTATGCTTGTATGATCTCTGCTATAGCCATTGCAGTGTCGTTTTTACATTGTCACAACTGTTTTTGAAAATAATCACGTATTCAGTCAATTTTGTACATTCTCTGTACATGACGATTATATCTCCCTCTTTTGTCAAATATACTTTATTGTTATATTGCTGGAGCTCAGGATGTTAGGGTTTGTTTGAACCGAAGTCGTCTTCTGTTCAAAATACAAAGCTGACTGATACGTTAAACAAAAGCCCTGCTTCCCTCATGCCTTCCCCGTATTACTGTGTAAAAAAACTTTAGCGGTTCTTGCCAGCCCTTTGGTCTTGAATTCATCATTTTCCCTTCTAGCTCTCTCCATTAGCATTCTTGTGTTTTGTTTCCCTCTTCTCCTTTCATATTGTTTTTTGAACATTTCTCCTTGTGTTTGTATGGGGATGCTTGGAAACGCTCAAGTAGTTTAAGATCCTCTGGGAACATCAAGAATGCTCTTCTTCCAAGGCTCAGCTGAAATCTTCCTGTCTGAGCTTCAGCTTCCTCATACAGCTGTATTTTTTCCCGGGTTGTCTGGCAGATGCAGGTCAGTAAATGATCTCTTGCCTGCTGTGATGCACATTTACTTTCCTGATTGTCTTATAAATATTTTCTTCAAGAGACCTATAGTTGTTAGGGCAGAGAGAGATTGCTGTATTTTGAACAGGTTTTGCATTAAGCATCTTAATAGGTTTGGTGTTCCTTTGTTTAAGTCAAAGAAATGCCTTTGCAGTGGGTTTGGATGGCAAATTTTGCCTGGAAACTGTTGCTAAGTAAAACTTGCTTTTGTTGCTGAATGATTTGGTTGGAGTACTAGTAAGAAAACACGAAGCAGAATCATAGCTGTGGAGGCAAGCAAGCTGGGAATGGCAGTCTGAAAGTAGTATGGTCTTGTGTGAAGAAACACATATGGAAGCTCAAGGGTAACTTCATCATAAAACTGCCTAGGTTCATTATTAAATTCTTTTTTCTTTTTTGCAGCTTTTGCTGTTTATGTGGCATTATTGGGTGTGGGGTTTTGTTGTTTGGTTTGGTTTTCAGTAATCCTTCCCTACCAACTATCTTAGTCAAGCTCGTGTTTCTTTGCTTTTCAAAGAAAACATCCTGATAATTTGACAGAAAAGTGACAGCCACAGGTGTCTGTGGAATTGTGAGTAAAAGGCACAACTTGAAGCTATACATAAAGCATAAAAACTGCCATGACATATAACAGGGCAGAAGAATAATTGACATGTCTAGCATAAAAGCATGATACAAAGGTATAGATCATCTGCAGATTATTTTATTCAGCTAACAAGAGGAAAAGAACACGGAGTGAATATAGAAGCATTTGTTAAAAGGACAGCTTTGAAAAAGACTTTCTTTAACTGCCAAGAACAGAAAATCACATGAATACCTCGAAGTAGCAGTGACAAGTGCACTATAGGTGACTTGCTAAAGCAGAGATTCAGCTTTAAGGAGCTTCTGAGGTGACTGCCTTGACAATACTTGATACTGGAACTTTCTCATCTGTTACCTTTGTTATGTGGAAACTGAATCTGATTAGCTTCCCTGCCCACTGATGCTAGCTCCACTTGCCTAACTCCCAACTGATCCTGAAGATTGCCAGGTGAGAAAGTATGTAACTGCCTTCCTCAAGAGGCAGCAGCTCCTTGAGCGTAAAGAATTCACACACACGAATTCTTGAACATTCAATGAGTCTTTCCAAAGCATTCCTTCTTCTCCTTCCCTGTGCTAGGTTCACAGTGGTTTACAGCAAGCCTGGGACTGTGCTAGCCCACTTCAGGATGGCAAAGAGAGGAAATCTTCGGGAGGGATTGCAAAGACATCCTGGTCCCCTTCACTCAGAATGAGGTAAAGCAGAGCCACCAGAATGAGGTAAAACTCTGCCACGGTTGGGTAGCCAAAAACATATAACCTAGCTGTCTTTTCCCAACCCATCTTCTCCTTCACATTTGTTTCTTAGATATTTGGAGGTAGAGTGCCATTGATACTGAGGTTCATGTCCAGTGGAAGTACATGAGACTGGGGATTCAGTGATGTTGTCCTGTTTGTCTTTCAGCTTATAAAGGTGTTAATTCCTGAGTTGTATTCCTTACATGTGATAGAGAAAGAAAGCTTGTTAAGATAGCATTTACGTGTTCTATATGCAGGCCATACAGACTGATGCAGTCACATTTCTAGAAGTGAAGGAAATACAAAACCCATAGATTTGAGGATTTTAAGATGTTGGTAGGAACAGACAGAAAGTAGCCTGTTGTTTGGGTTTGGTTTTGGTTGTTGTTTTTTTTCCTAGCAAAACTAAAGCTTCAAATTCAGAGTTCTCTGTGCACGTGTGTGGGTGCAAGGAGCTTCTCCCGTGTGACCCACTGAAACAGGCTACAATCTCTTGACATTTTAGGGATGCAACATAGTATTAGCCAGTCCATCCTTCTTCCTTCTGCTGTCCATTCCTTATTTTTTCCAATAGTCCCTCAGACCCATCAAATGGTTGCAGTCCATCCTTTTTCCTAGTTTTCTGGAATGTCGTATGACCCTACTGAATTACCAAGGAAACAGGTTTTTTAATGCAGGCAACTCTGTCCTTGCTTATGAGCATATTTCACAAGAAGGTAGAAGGGCAATGCCTCAACTCTATAGCTAGCAGGAGACTGTGCAGCAATAAAAGGCAAAGGAGTACAGCATGTCTCACAGAACTATGAGTACATGGCTCAGCAGCTTTTCTTATGAGACAAAAAAGTCCTTGGCTATAGCAAGTAGCGGCAGCCTTCGAAGCTGCATAGCATGATTATTTTCATCCTTCTCAGTTGTCCCAGCCCCCACCCCAGCACACAATATATTTTATTTGACACTCTAAGGGAGAAGATACTCAGAAAAGTCTCACATTTTTTCCTCTTCAGAGTATTTAAGTCCTCAGTGATGTTCTTTAGAATATTCTTATTAAAATAGAATATTGTTTAAGTGCAGAGAAGTATGCAACATAGTCAATTCAGCATCTTAGCCAGAATATATGTTTCAAAGCCTCTGTATAGAGAAAGAAATAGAAGAGTGAAACCAAGAGGGAGACAGAGCTGTTACAATCTACAATACAAAGCAGTAAGAATAATTCTTACCACACGAGTACAAGAGAATGATGTTTAGATATCATTCAGCCTACTTAGGATGTTTGACATGTTATTTGAAGCAAAAAACATCCCTAGCAAAAAAAATAATGGTTTTATAATCTGTGTTATAAAGAGCCTACTGTTAACATCAGACTGGACTGAAGCTTTTTTTTTTTTCAGAGATACCAACCCTAATGCAAGAAATCCCAAAGCACTTAAGAAACTAAAGGTATTATACTAGAAAAACATTTTCTTATTCAGAAGACTTTGTAGTAAATAAGACAAGGGAAGACATGTGAGAAGGCTAAAATTCTCAGTAGCTGCTTTGCGCGCAACTAATTTATATCCTGCCAAGAGGAAAGACATTGTGGAAAAGGTCTAAAGTCTATGTCTAAAGGTCTATGTCTAACTGAAGTTGGTATAGGAATACCTAGAGCTAAGCTTCCATGGTATTTCCTTGCATTCTAGCATTTCATGACTTGTGTGTCTGTCTTTGTGACCATAATGATCTTATAATGTTATTGTGATTGTATTTACTTTTCCTTCCCCCAGTGGAAGTAGAGCACTCTGGAGAGCACTAACTCTATATTTTACCTAAGGATAAACAGACTATGGGTCTTGACCAGTAATACAACTATTGATGGTCTAGCCAAGTAAGTAACTGTGTAAATCCTGGCTCCTGATGCTAGTTGGGTTCCTTTGCTCTGTGCATCACCTCTGACAGAACTAAATCACATGCCAAGGAGCACAGATCAGCATGACAGAGCAGCGGCTTAGTTTTTTCACTTGTTCATGTTTAATTAATGTTACTCTTTTTTGATCTCTTTCTCTGCTAAAATGTGTGACATGACATTAAAAATGAGTGAGTTGATTTAAACCGATCCTAATTTGGTGGATTTTGTTTCAGTGATATATTCACTTAAGATATTGACCAAGTGTTAGTACAGCACTTACAATTTTGTTCTAGTGCTGAAAGTGGAAGCATATTTCAGCAGCAGGGTATTAGTGAGATTGTTAATTGATATTTGCATTTAATGAACTCACTAATAGAACTGCATTAAGTATAAATACAATTTAGAGATGGTGAAAAAAAATCAGATGCCTGTGGAATAGTTAATTTGGCAGGAATTGTTGTTAGCAAGGCCATGTGCTAGCAAGGCCAACAGTGGCTTGTTTTTTGGGTTTGTTTTTAATTTTTTTCCAAGAATCTGAGTTGTCCTGGAAACATGCAGAGGTTTTGATTTTGTTTTCAGTAGCTTGGATTGTATCTCCTATGATGTAGATCACATGAGAAATCCAGAGGCCAAGGTTAATGTGCAGGGCTTTGTATAATATAACAAATTAAACCTTCAGAATGATATTGCCTTTTATTCTCAAGAAAATACCAGGCTAAAAAAATGCTATCAGTCCCACAAAATTCTTTACATGGTATCTGTTTCAACTGCTGCCTGTGTCGTGACAGGAACATGGCACACATGAATCATTTATTGCTATAATCTGGGTTGATTTGGGGTCATTTCAGAATAAAGGTGGGGGTAGCTGGTTTTGTCTGGGGAGGTTTGTGGCTTTTTTTTTACCAGTCCAAAGACACAAATAAATTGTGAGCTTCTATGCTTGAATTTGAGCAAAAAAAAACCCAAACAAACAAAAAAAAAAAAAAACCAAAAACAAAAAAAAACCAGCCTGTGAAAAGGCTAATTCTGAATTTTATAATGAAATACGTAATTCATAATTTTCACTGTTGCTGATTTGCAGCATAAATAGGAGTAATTAAATGAAAATAGGAGTAATCAGAATGCTGTGCAACTCACCAAGCAGTCCACATGTGAAGTTTGTTTTTTCTATTAAAAATAGGGGTGTGAAATGTTTCTAGAAGCATGAATTTTGAAAGGTTTATATTTCCCTAGTAAATAAACAGAAGTAAACCAAGAAATATTCTAAGAGAAATGGTCTGCATTCTTTCAGTTGTGCATTGCTGTCTTAGGCATGTTGTAATTTTGTAGATCAAGGTATGTTAAGAGATTGGGGAGAGTTTTCTGACAATTTAAGGCACAAATTCTATAAAGACTTTCATTTCTTGTATTTTGCTATGAAACTACCCGCACCAGTCAACTATTAATAGAATATACATCTTTATACAGATTCTGAACCTACATTCCAGAGGGACAGTTTGACTGAATAGCTGAAAAAAATTATACCATGAAAGCAGGGGCGGAAGCAGTGACATGGATGACCTTGCTAATGCAATACAATAAACAGAATTGTTATAAGACAGTCCTTGCCTGCTGCTGATGTTATTTACAGTAACATCCAGAGAGACAGAAGCTGTGATTTGTGCCTCCTTTTACAGAGCATTTTACTGACCTACAATCTAGGTATGTAGTTGAGGAAAATGTTAGCAGACATAAAAGCAGCATGTTCAGTTCGCTCCTTCTACAGAACAATTGCTATGTAAGTATAACTGATTTTAAAGTCTTTAGCCAACTTCATTTCTCATTTCCACATCCAAAGTGCATTTAGTTTAACCTGTCCCCTCAAAAGAAATAATCTGCTTACTTAAGGACAAGGTTACAATTTTGCCAGTCAAGTTGGGATCTGTAGATGACTTCCCATTCTGGCCTTGGTCACGACACCTGACATTTACTTGTCGGGTCTCAGTGAGCTAATGAACGTTATGGTCTCCTGCTTCCTACAGTAATAAATTTTCACTCTCTCAGCTTCAGCCAATCTCCGTTTTGTCCATTATGTTGGTAGGTGTCCTAATGAGCATAGAAAGTTTGTCCATAGAGTTGGTAGGTGACCATAGAAAGAGTTGAAACAATGATGCTACTTGACCTATTAGTCTTTTTCACATCTATTTAACCTGGCAGGATTAAAAAAAAAAAAAGGCACTTCCTAATTGTCTTTGCTGACTGTTTCCAGTGTAACCCAAAAGGCAGTGATTACTAGCTGTTTTTCTTAAGAGCTCTGATGTATAAAGCCCACAACAGCTCTCTCCTGTCACTCAATGCAGCTTATTAGTCACAGGCAGCTCTTGAGTGAAATGCTTTGTCCAGCCTCATTAAAAATGTCTTGAGAGGGCTAGGAAGAGGTGTGTGTGTGTGTCTTTCTGTTGATGTCTGGGTTAAGGAGAACATGTGCTGCCATTTCAAGGGAGATAGCAAACCTGCTTCAGTGCAGGTTCTGAGACCACAGGCAATTAAAAAAGTATGTAAAGGAAAAATTTCTGTTTCTACATGTCTCCATCCTGAGAGTTTGTCACTTGCGCGCTATACAATGAACAGAAGGCAGCCTCAGCTTAAACAGACATGAAGAGCTCATTGGAAATGGAAAACCACCATCTTTTGGCTTCCAGGTGGCAAGTGAAATAAAGTAGGAGACGTGTCTACAAAAAGTAATAGCCACAATCTGGACAAAGTTGTTTCTGTCCAAGCACCTGAATATTAAAAGCCTGGAAAGCAGGTATCACTTACCATAGATTGAGAAATGCAATCACTTCACTGTATTTGCTGCAGCTTGAATTCCAGGTTTCGCTAGGGCATGATATTACTTTTTTCTAATGTGTTACTTATTGCATAAAAATGAGAAGCACAGGCTTTGACAAGTTCATTTGCAAAAGACAGGATATAGCAGTTTTGGATTAGAAAAGGAAAATGGTTAGGTATACCTTGATTGAAGCAGTTGAAATTTATGAGAGGGTTATTCAACTCCTATTTTTTTCCTGTTGCATAGTGTGGAGATAAGACTTCATGGTATTTCAAAGGCACTACTCTTCAGTGCAAAAGAATAAGTACTCTTTGACAAAGCATGTAGTCATCTCATACTGTTCAGTGCTGCAGGACATGATTTTAGTGTGGGTGTTGTGTTTGGATTTGTGGGGTGGTTTTTATGGGAACACTTACATGCTTTTCTTGCTGGCTGTAAGGTACCATCATAAGACGATATGCATCAGCAACCTGAATTGTATGCTACCAGATATAAAAACTGCTTTTCTCGGAAAGGGTCTTCTTACATTCATATACAGTTTTTCATCATTGACTATACTGCTTATGCTTGAAATTAAGTTTATTGTGTGAGTGCAGAACACCTAGCCAAATAAGTAGTGTAATAGGAATTAGAGGCCAGGAGGTACCTTCTCCATCATCAGGAATAAAACTTTGTCTGAAAAGACTTTGACAAATAAGTCGCTTGAAAGTCTGGGTAATAATATGGAAGAAAAAGCAATTAAGCATCTTGCAAAGACATTTGATGTTTCTAGTAAAGAACTCTTCACAGACTAGAAAGCTTGATTTGTTGTACTTCATGTACTTTTGAATTCTGTATTACTTTCTGATTCGTTATATGTGACTTCAACAGAAAGTACACTATTGTTACAAAGTACAAGTAGGAGACTGTTTTGCTGTATTTTTGTGTTTGGCATTTTAAGCCATTTTTAGTTTTTGGGGAAAACACGAATGTGTGAATTGTGATCCACTAGAGAGAAGGAGCCTGCACTTTTAAGTCAAAGACTATGATTAATAGCTGGTGGTTTTCCTCTTGAATGGAATGCACACTTAGGCATCAGGAAAACACAGTTTTCATCTTGAGGAATTGCACCTGTGCTTGGAGTGTGGCACTTCTGCTCAACAGTGGACAGCTCAGAAAAAAAGATGCTTAAATTCAAAGATAGCTTTGCCACAAGCCAAAATTATAGAACCAAAACTTAGCATATAAATAATTACTGAAATGCCCAGCAATGTGCTGAGCATAGCTTTAGCAGAGAAGCAAATAGAAATCCAGTCCTCAAAACTGCCACCACCACCTCTCCTCCAGCATGCTAATGTGACAAAAATCCTGTGGATAAGTCTGCTTTCTTCCTGAAGTGTTACTTTAAAATCACTAAAGAACAATCCTGGGCTGCTGGAGTCACCCCTCTGATGAGAAGGAAGCCTTGGATTGGCTTCCTGTCTCCCTGGAAACTGGGGGAGCAGTAAGGACAGAGAGCCAAGGGCTAAGGGTTGCCCTGCCTAAATGGGGTTTAGTAACCCATCACCAGAATCCCTCAAAGGGAGACAGAAGCCAGCAAGGGTAATCTGCTCATCAAGAGAGCAGTGGAAGACTGAGTCTTGCATTTTTAATCTATGAGAATGGAAAATGGTATTTGTGCAACCTGTAATTCCAAAGCTCTAGGATGGAGAAGGTAATTGTACTTACTACATTTATTTATCTGTTTTTTATTACATTCCACACAGAAGGAGATTGCGGGCAGATTGCCAAAGCTGGTCATAACTTCAGTTGCTGATATTAAATCAGGGATTAATTCTAAGGTTGTATAGTATATTTTTTTTCTTTAAAGAGAATGAGAAGACTTATTTTCTTGCATCAACTGTTACAAACTTCTCTGCAGGATTATTTCTGCCTATAGACGATGTCCTTTTAGGAGATGACCTGGCAGAAGAAGGCAACTAATACGGTGCTAAACAAATTTAGCAATCTGCATACCCAGAGCCTTGCAGTTTGAAAGCTGCAAGTGTGCTCAATATTGTACTTCTATGATTCTATGCTCAAAATTACAGGGTCTTCTACCTTGATTTACCAATTTTTAACAAGACAAAGGAAAAAAACCCCAAACCAAACCAACAACAAAACAACACCACCACAAAAAAAAAAAAAAACCCAACCCCCAAAAACCAAAAAAAACCCCACACCATTCTTTTTTCTTTTATAAAAATTACTAATTTGAGAAAATAAAGAAAATACATCTGATGTAAGTGGCTGCTGAAGAAAAATATAAAACAAAACAACAACGAAATTCACCTAATGTTTTCTCTGCATCTTCCGCAGACATATATATATAGTTGAATGACAGTCATTCAAAAGGAAATCCTTGCAGTACTGAAGTTGACTATTTAGGAAAATTAATTTGCGTAACAGTGAAGGTAGTAAATTTGTTTAATTCTTTGTTTTGTTTCCTCATTGCTGCCTGTGTCCTGAGGTAAAGGTAAGAGCATTTCATCTGTATAAAATAGAAAACATAAATGGACTTGTAGACCTGTAGGCTTGTAGAAGAGGGAATTTGCCATATTGACATTAACAGCTCCCTTGAAAGAAGCTGAAGAACAAGTGAAATGCTAGAACAGTTCTTTCCTGAAAATAGCTAGCAAAGAAGTCAAGATAAATAATATTAAAGTAACGCTGATCCTCTGAGCATGATCGGATTGATTTTTCAGAGGCAGCTTGCTGTGTCAGTCAGCTGCTCCACCATGTTGCCATGGAGGAAGGGCATGGACAGAGTACAATAAAAAAAAAAGAGAAAATAATAATTCTGTTGACTTCCAGTGGTGTGAAACTATAGCAACTTTGAAACACAGTGTTGAGTGCAGGTTGTATTTATCTCTTCCACGTCCTGCCCTCTCCCTGTGGCGATGAGCAGAGGCCTAGAAAAAGAAAACAGCAGCAACTAAGCTCCTAAGAGATACATGGAGAGGCACTTTGAAGGCCTTCTCTTCTTACAGATAACCTGCTGCTGGGCTGGTAGCTTCATCTTCTTCATATAGACCTAGAGGATTTGCAGCATTTCAAAATCCAGCCTTACGCTGCCCCATGAAAATGCTTCTTGCGTGAGCACAGTGATTTGTGAAACTACCGCTTCAATCTTTCTGATGTTTTTGAATACATAAGCTGAAATTTACATCTCATATGATGTAATGATATAGTTCAGGATATAGCTCACCCTCTGTTGTCGGTATCCTCCCTTTTGCTCCTTTGTAATATGAAGAAAAAAAATCATTTTGACAGTTAAAGTACCCTGAGTTTTTTCTGTAACAGATTTCAGTTTCCAGAGTGTAAAGAACAGATGCTCCTGTTGACTTGTGCCTTGAGTTCTGTTTGCTGGGGGAGAGGGGGAGGAGTACTTTGGCATTTTCCTAAAAACACTGTCAGAGTTCATCCCTTGTCAGTTTTCCCTCCTCCTGCAGGTTTCAGTAACACTGAGGAGTCTCACCCATGAGTTACCTCAGGGTTTTTTTCCCTGTATTCGTCATATGGTTTTTGCTTATTAGCAGTAATTAAATATAAAATGATGAAAATAAGCTAGGAATAGGGAAGCATCCTGCCAGAAATCAATGAAGAAAGTAAACTTTTTTCTTTTTTCTTTTTCTTTTTCGAAACAACACCACCTTGCTTTCAAAAGGCTCTTCCTCCAGGGACCTTAAAGCTCATCAAGTACAAATATCTCCTTTCAGAGATGGAGTAAATGAAGGACAGAGGCATGGCCAAAATTCCTTCCACAGAGTACAAGAAATGTTCTAAAAATCAGTAGTCACTAAGTCATGTTGTGTCTCCGTCCACAACACCCCACACACACCAAAAGATGCTGGATGCTGCTTAGGAACCTGAAACTTTTGGAGGGGTATGGAACACACAAGCATAGATGGTAAATCTTCTGCTTTTTCCCTTGGATATACTCCTTCCATGTTCTGGAAAGATCGCTGGCTGCCTTTGGGATGACCTGCAAACTTGCTTTACTCTCCTGGATCTCTGCTGAGGGTTGTCAGTGAGAATGCCAGCACTACCTGCAATGGGGTTTTTTGTGATTTGGATACTTGCCTGTTAGGAAATTAATTGGAACAACTTGGTCTTTTAGGGATTAAACTGAGGGAGAAAACCAATTTGTGTTTCAATCAATGCTTAATTCATATTCTTGCATTGTACAAGAATTAATTTTCTGAAGTCCAGATTCTGAATTCACTGAGAATAAGTTATGGATTTCAATGGCAGTTTTGTGAGAGCAAAGGCTGTATTTCTGCATATCACAAGGAGGCAAATGTGAGTGCAGAGTAATGTACAATTTAATAGAAAGCTACTTCTAGGTTTCCATTACTGTTTTCTTGGAGAAAAACCAGTTTGTCTGAGACTTGATTGACCTGAAGTCTGAGGGTCTACAAGACATGCTTTAAGGGCAACTCTATGTCTTGTACTTTATGCTTGGTTTGTTGTTTGGGATTTTTTTAATCAGACTAGATTACCTTCTGGAAAACAACTGTTTGTGCAGTTTTGCCATGACGTTTGCTTTTAACTAAGAAAAGCTTAAGCAGAAGTTTGAATATTCTCTTGGCTTTATTTGTCCCCGTTTTTGCCTTTTTTCCTTTGCTTCTCTGTGTGAGAATGTACGTTTGGAGCAGGGGTTTATTTAGCAAGTGTTTCACACATCACCTTTTGTTGTTTTATGAGCTACCAGCAGTCCATGAACTATGGGCTGAAAAACAATTTAATGTGCTGGGCTGGAGCCCTCTCCCTGTTTTACCATGCACAGCAGCAGGCCGAAATTTGGGCCTGATATTCAAAACTGGAAAGAAATAGAGAGAGAGATTTGGCTGACCATATCTGTTAGTGTGCCATGAGTCCTCATTTCTTGGCTAGGGGGTAATGGCCAGCTCATTCCCTGCATAGCTAAAGGATTTTCTGCAGCAGCTGAAGTGCCTGTTGGAAGATACATGCACTGTTCTGTATGTCCTCATGGCCATTTCCTTATGTCTTAAGCAGCCTTTGATCTGCAAGCACTGAGTGTTGATTTATAATCAAGTCCCCAGTTCACAGTCCAGGTTACTTATTTATTAAGAGCATTCATTTTCTTTCTCTCTTTAAAGCATTCTAGGTACTGGTGCAGCTCTCTGAAATTTTCATTATTTTCTTCATGAGCTGGTCATCTTGCTAAATCACTAAGATTCAGAAAATGTTCTTAGGGTTTATGATACCCAGAGTCCCTGGTATTGCTACTGCAATATGCATCTTTATTGTACTGTTTTTCAACTATAAGCACATCAGTGAATTTCCAGGAGACTCATTTCTGTCAAAGATCTATTTTCAGTGCTCAAAAGGGATGATGGTTTCTTATTGTGGAGTTTGAAAATCAGGCAGGAAGGAGATCGCAGTGTTAACGAAAGCAAAAGCAAAACAAATCCCTTAGGGAAAGGGGTGGGGAAAATAGCCAAGGTTCAGGAGCTTTCAAGTCTAGGGAAATCCTCAACAGGGGAAACCTGAGGATCACAATGGTAAAAGTGGGACAGATGGTCTTCCTTGTAAAAACCCTGGGAAGCTGTGAATTTCCTAGTATCTGTGCTCTAGTGATTATCTTCTTCTGTGTCTAGCAGTATGTAACGCTTCCCAGCTCCGTAACTGGAAATCACCATCCATCTTAGGCGCAGTAGCCCTCCAGTAGAAAGAAAACCACCCAGTCTTGCTTAGTAAAACCAGCTCTTTCAGCTAGTCATGTCCTTTAAAATCTGAGTGGCTGTTATAACTCAACTTATATTTCCAAAGTTGTCTTTTTATGGAGGGGAGAACTTAGGGGTGTCAGAGAACTCAGAACTGTATTTCTAGGATCTCCAGAAATAAAGGGAACCACTGCAGGTTTCATGGTTTGATGGTATCTCTTTAAAATAACTTTGTCATTCTCCCCAAATGATTAGTCACCTTCCTCGTTTGATATGAAACATCTTTTTTCCTGACAATGTACTTCTAAAACATAATAGTGGAGATTTAGATTTCTGGGTTCCAGCCACTGTGATTAGAATCAAGCAGTAAAATTGCTGCTTATTACTTTGATACTGTGCTTTGTGTATTGTATTATACCAGTGTTAGATCTGTGCTCAGATACCCTTGCCACTATCACCCACTTCACCACGGACATCTAAACAGACATCTATCAAAAGCTGGAAAACACGTCTGTTAACAGTACAGACGTTTCCATTTATTCGTCAAGTCCTGCTGTATTTCTTACCATGAAATTTATGATTGACCAAAACAGCTTTTTCGCACGTGAAAGATAGCAGGACACTTGCAATTTAACCTGGTAAGCAACTATGTGTGATGGAAGCAATTGAAAGAAGGGCTATGTGATCAGATCATGGTTCAAAACTGATGTGAGAATTCCTTTAAAGAGAAGGTCAGAAAGGAAATCTTTTTATTTTTTCCCCTCAAATTAGCACACACAAAACTTTGTTCCTTTTCAGTGCAGGAGGTTGACAGAGGGGAAAAATGGAGCTGTGGAGAGCTTAGTCCAGTAACAGAATCAGGAACAGTATCTAGTTGTCTTGAGCATTAGTACTGACCCTTAAATGAAGACATCGGTTCAGCATGAATTTAGCAATGTGACACTGCAGCTGTTGAAGTTTGGTTTGAATGCACACACAAGCCCTCTTATGTGGCAGCTGGGTTGGTGGTGTGCTGGTTTTGGCTGGGGTAGAGTTAATTTTCTTCATAGTAGTTGGTGTGGGGCTATGTTTTGGATTTATGCTGAAAGCAGTGTTGATCACACTGGGATGTTTTTGTTACTGCTGAGCAGAGCTTACACAGAGCCAAGGCCTTTTCTGCTTCTCACCCTACCCCACTAGCAAGTAAGCTGGGGTGCACAAGAAATTGGAAGGGGACACAGCTGGGACAGCTGACCCCCACTGGCCGAAGGGATATTCCAGACCATAGGACATCATGCTCAGCATATAAAGCTGGGGAAAAAGGAACACAGGGACACGTTTGGAGTGATGATGTTTATCTTCCCAAGTAACAGTTACGTGTGATGTAGCCCTGCTTTCCTGGGGATGGCTGAACCCCTGCCTATGATAAACGGTGAATGAATTCCCTGTTTAGCTTTGCTTGTGTGTGTGGCTTTGCTTAACCTATTAAACTGTCTCAACCCACGAGTTTTCTCACTTTCACTCTTCTAGTTCTCTCCCCATCCTGATGCAGGGGGAGTGAGAGAGCCGCTGCACAGTGCTTAGTTGCCAGCTGGGGTTAAAATATGATAGGTGGCTTTTTTCTACAAGTTGCTTGCGCAGTCCATAATGCTATAGTGATATAATGATCACTATAGTGACATAGTGCCCTCTTTTTGGCCATAGTTAAGTTTTATTCAGTATTTAAAGTTCTCCTTCTGCCATGGGTCTGCAAAACAATCGGTGCTGACCAGTGCTCGTGCATGTTTGTAACAGCTGTCTTGCCACATAAAAAGAAAGTGAAAAATTATACACCATGCAAAGTACCACCTTTTCCTGTCCTTGTATCTTTGATATGAGGTGTCTTTTACATGGTTCACTGACGCTTCAATTACTCGGCTAGTTCTAAAGCATTTGATTCCTCATGCACTCTCCTCGTAAAATGAGTATTCACAGATGCAGCATATGAAATGACAGTGCGTGTAGAAATCTGGTGGGGACCCAAAACCGTATCTGCCAACAGCTGTTTGGGAAATCTTGCTGCTTATGGCTGCAAAGTCCTGCCTAAAAGTTAAATATGTTTAACTCCCTAACAGAAACCTTTTATTGACCTCTCCCCCCTACCTTTCTAGGTAGAAAATGTGAAAGAAACTACCAGGTAACAGCTTTCATTCACTAACTGAACCTAAAGGAGAAGCTAGAGCTATCAAAAATTCGGCTAAGTTAGCTGCACTGGGGATGAACTTACAGACACATACTGCTTAGGAGGAAGGCATCAGCTGCATGTTCAAATTGTTCTTGGGACTTCTATCTTGAAGTGATAATTCTAGCACAAGCGACAAGATTTTCAGTAACAATACCTGTGAATACCTGCATAAGAGCTGGGACTGACTTGCATCAAATGTTTGCAGTGTGCTTAGCTCATCTTCAAATGTTTTTGGATGCTACTGTGGTTAGACTCAGTACTGTACTGAAAACTGGATGGACAAAGAGTTGTAATTGTGGTGCGATTAACTGAGATGGATTAAACTATTCTCACAGGTTTATCGGCTTATTCTGAATGAGATAGTAATTAGGTAAACTTCTCAGTGAGCAATATGCTCTTCTGAGGGCAATTAAGGTTTAGTTCTGCAAGATACCAAAGAAATATAGCTTTGAGACCACTGATGATGTTAAACACTTTGGAGGATTGAACTCTTTGTGTTCAGAGCATCATCAAAGGCTTAGAGTTTAGCTTGTAAGAAAAATCAGTTTATCCTGTTGTTCTTTCACTAATTTTACTGTAGATATATACATGATACATCCACCAAAGGATTAAATTAAATACCTAGAGACTAATTCTCTCAGCTTTACTGAGGTAGTCAACCTGATTTATTGTTATTGGCTTATACAGGTAGCAGTTCTCACCAGAGTTAACTTATTCTCTCAACAGGTGGTCACATAATTAAACTGGATTTTATTGTAATTAGGTACTCCATATAAAGCATCATTTGCCAGGAATCATTCATATTTTAAACCAGCAGTAAAGAGCAGTATGAGAGCAGTAAAGAGTATTTTGGGGGTGACAGAGAGAAAAGCATGGTGGAGACCATCTGACCTCTGCACACGAGAGGTCGTGGTGCTTTGACAGTCTGTCACACTGAAGTCTCAATGTTGGTTCCATCGACACCTCAGCCTTGTTTTCTTTCTGCTGAGATGGTGCTTCCATTGCACAGATAAAATCACGTTGCACTTGAAATTCATGTTATCCCTTCAAAAGTTACAGTGATGAGTGACGATGTGCATTTATGGTACCTTTGACAGAGGGTGGTAAAGAAAGGATCAGTGCCTATTCTGTGATGCACTGTGTATTTGTATAAATAATCTCTTAGTGCATGATAAAGATTTTATGCAAAAGTTCTCAAGACAAGTCAGGTAATTTGGGGAAAGGAGAGAAATCTCCACCTACGATAATTGCCTCTGACTGAACGAAATTATGGAAAACAGGCCTGGGCCACTTTAGGTGTGTTGTAGCCTGAGACAGTTGACGAACAGGACACTGGTACACCTTGAGTAGCTTCCTGAAATGCTGTTCATGTCCCAAAAAATAGAGTTAGCTTCACACTTTATTGCTTTAAAAATACGGATAGTGTTTTCACATGCCTCTTTCCAGCACTGCACATCTTAAAATCTTATCTGAAGATGCCTGTTTGTCTGGGGAGATGGAGAAACCTTTCATAGGCATGCGGCTGGGTTACTTCTGAGCTGATGATGCTAATGGTGCAGAGAAGTGTTAATGGCTCTTCAGAACTCCAGGGGAATGGAAGATTTCAATGAGAAAATGTGTATATAGGCCTATTATGTCTGATCTGCTTTATGCCGATGGAGAGAAACAGGCACTTCTTGTTGTAATTCATCTCATTTGGGAAAAAAACATAGTCTAAAATGGGTCAGATAATTGGGCCCTGAAGTACTTATTTCTTACTGTTGATTATGAAGAGAGCCTAAGGTGACAGGCTCAGCTGCTGTATATTTCTAAAGTTAAGTGAAATAAATCAGCCTTGGAAATAAATGGAAAAATAATCCCACTTTGGCCACAACCACAATTTTATTCCTGTTTGCGACTCTTTGGACTTCAGCTACTAGGCTGTTTTGTGTACTTCCCTCCACCCCGAAGTATCCACCAAACACTAGTCAGAGGATTAAAACCAAGCAAGCTCCAACTTGATTTGAAGGTGTTGGTTTTACCTCTGTGGTCACTGGGTGTTAGCATAACTCTTGCTTGTCCTGGAGGCTGGGGTCCAGGAAGCATCAAATAGTCCTGGCCACCACCAAAACAGTGTGTGCTCCAGGATGGATCCGTGGCCGTCATTTGGGACTCCAGGACCTGAATGAACAATCCTGTGGGTTGCCAGGTCTCTAATGGGCTGAGCTCACACTTCACCTTCTCCCCTGCTGAGCTCTGTACACAGCTGCTTTCATTTTGTAGCCAAACCTGGAAAAATACATATCACTGGGAGGGAGCTTCTGATGTGCAAACAGATGTATACACAACGTGCACACACATGCAGCACAACTTCTGACAGCAGAAGCCCTGTCTTGCTGAGAAACCAGGGTAGTTCCTTGCTAGCTCTTGTTATATTTTGTTTTCCTATAGGAGGAAAACAGGAAAATAAAAAACAAAAGTGGTAGTGCAGTAAATGTGACCATGTGGGATGCAACGCCGTAGTGCTGTGCCTGCTTTCTGAAGGGGACCCTGTGAAGAAACGCAGTGTACCCCTGGAGCGTTTCGCACTGTTTTGCTGGCTGGTTGTTTGGGGTTGCCACCTGCTGGTAAAAATACTGCATAGCTGCTCTTCCATCTTCCTGGAAGGAGACTCTCGTACCAATGAGCTGCAGAACTACATGAGTACTTTTTTCTGACTAAATTGTTTTCATGTGGGTTTTTTTTTTTTTTAAATTGGAAATTTGTTTTGAGTACAGCTATAGTTATTTTTCTCAAATTTAATTTACGTGTTTTTACTCCTCTCTGGTTTTTGCAGATCATGCAAATAGCCAAATATTCATAGAATCGTAGAATACTAGGTTAGAAGGCACCTCAAGGATCATCAGGTCCAACCTTTCTAGGCAAAGAATGACCTACACTAGATGTTCCAGCACTCAGTCCAGCCAAAGAACAACGAGCAATGCTTATTTCTAATAAGCATTTATTTGTATTCAAAGAGCAATGCTTAAATTGTGTAAATTTCCAGGGCCCATTTCTCATTTATTGCATTTTTCTAACCACTGTAACAGTCAGATTTTCAAAGGGACCTAAAGGACCTGAATGTAGCAATCCCATTAAAACTTCAGGGTTTTAAATTGCCTGTAGCAGCTTCGGAGAGCTCATCTGAAATGCATTTCAAAAGCTGAATTGTGACCACCTAACAGCCCATGTTGTTTCTGTCTCAAGCTCAAACACACAACTTGTGGTGACTTGCAAGTCATCATATTAATAGCGCTACCACTGCCCATGCACATGTTCCTTTTCCATTGTTTCCCTTTGCATACCCAACTTCTGCTAGCTCAAAGAGCTTATGCACCACATGGCATTAAAAGCTTGTACCTCTGCTGTTCACATTCAGACGTGTGTATCAAACAGGCCCAGGGGAGGGGTGTGAGGAAATACTCTTTGCTCAAAAAGGTGTAAAGACCCCATAGGAAGTGCTGCTTGTGTGTGCTATAGCTCTGTGCTGACCACTGCCAATCAACATGGACCTGCTGGTTGGAGAAGGTCAGATTTGACAAACAGGCCACTGTGAGCCCTGGGCTCACAGGAGACAGTGGTGGCAATGGAGTTTGGTGACCCTTTGCTAGCCCTCAGCAAAAGGCTTGTGCATGGGAGAGAGTGCCTTGAGGATAGTATTGCTAAGTGATTACTCATAAGCCCCGGCTTAGTGTTGCCAGCTCTTTTCAGGAGCTAATCTCATTGTCTTCTGCATAACATGTACTTTTGCACAGTACAATAATTATCAGATATCTCCTGGCAATTAATAATTTAAATCCCTGTAGAGTGTGTGCTATTTGCTGCTTGAGCAGGTATTTGATGACTCGTGATGTGAGAGCTGGATATGGACCAGGTCTAAGACCTCCTGTGGCAACTGCAGGGAAGGGGAGACATTTCAGACCCTTGTGACAACCTGCAGGTCAGATGCTTGAAGAGAACTTGCCATAGCAGGGAGGTTTTATCGAAGGCCACAAAGCCTGTGCTGTCTGGTCCTGCTCTATGCCGTTGCACACACCTGTCATTTGTCCTCATCAGGCACAAAATTGATTTTGAGGTGGATTCAGCTGGATCTGTGTTTATGGGCTCATGGGGTGGTTCTTCAAGGGGACCTGCTTTCCCTCTGCTCTATGTGGGTATAGGGACAGGGTGCACATGGGATTCCCTCTGCTCTTTTTTTTTAGCCCTCCCTCCATTTTGAGAAAAGGTTGCTTTCCACTTCTCTCTCTACCTCCCCTGTTGAGGTATGTAGACACTGGAGGTGGGGAAAGTCACTTCTTGGCCTTCAGCTTTCTTTCTTTCTTTCAAGGTATTACAATAAATGTCTAATCCCTTCCCTTATGAAAAATGTGTTGTTACAGCTAGGGTTGCCTGTTGTTAAAGCTGCCCAGCCCTTTGCCTGATTGTATGTTGTTAGTAGTTATTTATAGCTGTCAGGCTCTGAAAAATCAGGATGAAATTTTTCATGCTTAGTGGGAGTCTTAGATGAATTTTTATGGACAGTTTCACCAATTTCACTTTTTATGAGAAACGCAGGAGGAATTAATTTGGTCATGTTTCAAATAACACCAAACCAAACAAAAATCCCTCTCTTTGTATTGGTATTTATTTCATGCTTAAAATTTGTAGTATGGAGAGATGTCTTTAAACATCCTTTTGAAAACCGGCCTGTGCTCCATCAATGGAATAGCATTGAAAAACTGTAACTTGATCCGAAACAGCAAAAAGATTTCTTCAGGTTAAAACAATGCAATAATGAACATTTATAAATCTTTCCTTTTAAAGCAGGTAATGGGCAGTGACGACGAGCCAGAGGTATGGGGATAAATATGAAAAAGGGACAGACAAGAGAAGGCAGAATAAAAAGGGGGCAAACACAAAGAATCAGCAGTGAAGACTCTCTATGTTTGTGCCACTAAAGCCTTCTCCAGGACACGTTTATTTTGAGGAAGGGGAGGCAAATCTCTCTCCTTTACTGAAAGCAGATGAGGTGCTTTTGCAAGCAGTCTAAATAGCTACTACCGAAAGCCTAAACCTTTCAAAGATTATACCTTGGTGCCCCCTAAGAACTACAGCTCACCGACAAAATACACACATCCTCAGACTTCAGTCCTGGGCCTCTAAGCTCCGAATATAAGTGGCCCAATTTTAAAGGCTACAGTGCAGTGAACAAGACCACTGAGATCAGAAAGGGGATGCTCTCAGCAGCTCGCTTGTGGCTCTGGGGCTGCCCTTGGAGTGTATTGGAACAACTACCAATTTCTCAGCTTTCAGAATAAATCAGCTGCTCTGGACGCAGGCATTATGTACGTTCATGGATCAACAGGTAGAAGAGGCACACATGTTTTGTTTTTCTTAAATAACAATTCACTTGAATTTAAAATCAAAGCTTTTCAGCCTAATACCAGAAAACAAACAGAGACCATACTTATTTAGGATGGCAAAGCCCACCATGGTGAGCAACACTGCACAAGAGCAGCAGTGGCATGGTTTAGTCTTACTAGTGACATGTAACTCCATGCATGACATTGATGTCAGTGGGGAGGTCTGAATCAGGAGCTGCCCCTGGTAAAGCAGATGAACTTGAGCTGTGTTAATAAGCCTCCTCACTTGTGCCAGTAGTTTGTAGCTCTACTTTCAGAGAAGTCTATCTGCATATTATGAGAGACAGGTATTCAGACAGAGTAGCTTAAGTATGTGTGATGTTGGGAAAGAAGAGGCATGGGACACTCGCTAAAATCAAGAGATCAAGAGTTGGGTGATCTGAGTTTCCGTTTCTGACAACTATTCACTATTTTGTGAATCCTGACCTAAATCCTGTAGTGAAGCTTGCAACAACTCTTGGGTATCAGTTCCTCAAATTGTGGGGTCAGTAGGTGCTGGCACAGCATGAAGAATTTGTTGCTGTCTGAAATATTAAACTGACATAAAATTCAATCAGAAGAGCATGAGACTGACCTATAATTAAGTTTTATGATATCTGAGGGGGTTTAAGCACTGAAACCTTGCTGAATTACTTGATCCCTTGTTGTTCTAAAACGAAAAAAGTGAAGGTGCAAATGTACACCTGAAATCTGTGCTCCATTTTTTTGCTATAGAAAAACTAGATGTAGCCAACATAGAATTGAACATTGGATTGACTATGAGGCGTCAATTTATCCACTGTGCTTTAGTTTGAATATAGATATAAAATGCCTGCTGAAACAAAGAAACTTTACTTTTGACCTCTGATGTGCCAAAAATTCAAGCCAATGCTATAGGTAGAGATTAAAGTGCGTGTGTATGCATGTGCGCATGATCTCACAACTTTTCATAATTGGTGTCTTTATAACATCGATTAACTTTTATGCTAATTTTTCTACAGAAAAGATTCAGTGTGTTGCAAAACCTGGCATTCAAGACAAACCAAATGCTGCCAGCTGCTTCTTTTTATCAAAGATGAATCTCAAGACAGTTTCATTGCTCCTTTATTTTTCAGTTACTAAGAAGAAAAAAATCAAGCAATTCCTTTTTATTAATGTTCCAGTTTACTTCATTTGACTGTAATTCCAAAGTTGTATTTGATACAAAGCTTTATCTGTTACATGTGGCTACATGTCCGTACTCTAGAGAGAGGCAACCTTGCTACTGCAGTATCTGAGCATCTGGCCGACTGGTGGTGTTAATGGTGACCATATTTGTAACCAGCCCATTAAAGAAAAAAACCCAGCAAAATAATCTCGCAACAATTTAAGGTGTGGAAGAGTGGTTTTGAGGAGCTGAGGGAATTTAAATGTATATGTGCTTCATACTGGAAAACTGAAAGTAGAAAGGTACTAAGTAAACTTGGTGAGATTTGTGATCATTCTATGTTGAACTAGTTGCTAAGGAAATTTGGTATGTTTACACAAATAACCTTTACGCCTTGGTGAATTTCATTCAAAGATTATACTTAGATCACGTTGAACATCAATTCTTGATGATTTTTTAGAAGTATATTTTAAGGTATTGCATTTAATGTATGCAATAGCTCTCCCTACCAAAGAACACAAAAGTATTGGCTCATATCCACATTCATGCAATGCTCTTGCATCACTTTTTACTTCCCAAATGCCAGCTGGGAGAAGGTGGTTGTATTTAGAAATTCTCAATAAAAACGGACAAATACTCAGGAACGGGCATGATGCTTTTCAAAAAATTTGGCCTTTATTAAATTTTTTCCTCGCTATAGAAATTCAGGTTGTCAGCTGAGAAAAGTGGAACTAGCTGATATGTTTGAAGAGACCCATAGTCCAGCTTTCACACAATTCCCTTTCTTCCAATTAAGGAAAGGGAGGGTAATTCTTTCCTTGTTTAAATACAGATTGAAACGTTAACTTTCCAAAAGTGACCTGTGCAGAGGGTGGTGTTTGGGCATGCATGAAGATTGGAAGGGAAGCTCTAAAATCCCCCAAACTAAGTTGGTAAAGGGTGGCAAACTTTCAAAATGGAAGTTTTTACCAGAATTTTCTCTCAAAAATGTAGTGAAAATCATTATTTCAAATATTATTCCAGATCTAATTTACATCAGTGTAAGAACGGTAAAAAAGCCTTGCATGACAGTCAGGTACAAATGGATATTTATATTCTGTACCAGCTATTGTACTGCCCTCACATACCCTGATATTGCAATGTTCTCAGTACTTTTCCATCCTGTGCTTAATGACATGACCAAAATAGGTCAAAGCATTTTAGTTTATTACTCCTACTATGCAATTTTGCTAATATTTTGGTTTCCTCAGCTCTTCTCAAAAGGGCTAATGTTCACGAAAACTATGAAATTATTAGTTCACAGTGTCCTTTCATGGAATTAAAAAATATCTTGATCTGGAAAGAAGCTGTATGGATATTAAACAGGTTCTTTGTTTCAGCTGTATTTGTGACATAAGCACACAATCAGCTCTATCTCTCTGTCCAAAGCAAAGCTGTGAGGAATGTGTATGTGTCCATATATAAACAAATACATATTGTAAACTTTTAACATTTTTACCCATGGATTTCCTGTGCTTATGGAAAAATTCTGATCTTGCAGAAGTCACTTTCTGAGAGTTGCCAAGCCTGCAGTTTTGCATGCTGCCAAAACTACGATTAGAATAAAAGCCATATTTTTAACATATAGTTTAATGTAGGAACATGGAAAACCTAACTAGATTATTTGCATGTTTAAATCCAACCTCACACTAAAATGGTGTCTTGCCTACCTTTTTTTTGGCAAATAGTTTTGTGTCAGCATGTCTCCTTTCTAACATCACTCTAGTATCTTTCACTACAAAGATAATACTTTTTCAAACAGACATCACCTAATGTGATATTTTACTGGTTTATATCATCCTTAACCATTCAGCAAATAGTGAAAATTAAATAAGTAATCTTTCCCAAAGAATGATTATTTAAAGCTAAGCTATTAATAAAATCCTCTGACAGGTGGAGGTACTTAGTAATATCAATTAGTTCTCTCTTTAGATATGAAGTATTCATTTTATAAATTTATTTATTCTCTATGTAAAGTTTGTTGCCTCTTGAAAAATGGCTTGCTATTGGGAATACATCATGCTGTTCATTTAGAAGAATATTCCGTAGATGATATGGACGTGCTTTCAACAGTTTGGGGAAAAAGGAACAAGTGGTTATGTTTTGCAAACATGAAGATGAGTCTGAGTGTTGGATTAAGAAAAAGATTAAGAGACGGCTTTGTGGAAATCTTCTGCTCAGGTACTGCATTTGCTATGTGGAGACAATAAGTTATGATAGGCATTACCAGCAACATATGTTTTTTTCTATAACGCCGTATTTCTTAGTTTGATTTTTCTGTTGATGCTTTTGTGAACTCAAAGGTAATTTGTTTCAGGCTAGTATAAAACAGTCACTGAGAGTGGTAGAATTTCATTGTAAGGACTTAATCCATCATTCAGATTGCTCAGCTGATGATCCGCATGAAAGCTGTAGAGCAGAATAAATAACAATAGCTGTGAATCACATCAGCATGGGGATGTTAAAAAAATCAAATGTTGGGGTTTTTTTCCCAGGCATTTGGAACAGTCATCATGCTCTCAGTGTGTTGGAATAGAGACAAGTGATCTGATTTTGCATTCCTTACATTCTGTGTCAGGGTGCATGGTGCAAACAGGGAGGTTGGTTGCCTACGTGCTGTCTGGCAAGGAGCAGTCAGGTGGTTCACCAGCTTGTTTAAAAAGCTCCAACAAGACTAAAAAGAAAAAGCAGGTGTTTATTTGTATCTAATGAAGTCTCTCTCCTGTGGGAAGGTAGCTCTTCAGTCAGTGTGAGACAATCCAAAGGGAAATTCTGGAAGAAATCAACTTCTTGTTTCTAAAATTAATGTTAGAAAAACTCATTGGAATATGGTGGTATTACTATGATCTTCTAGTAAATGCCAGCTGGCAGAGAAAACAGTGGCTTTCTCTTTTAGTTTTGTGATGGTATGTGCTGGGTTTTTTGTTACTTTCTTTTTATCATTGAGGAAGTATACCTCCCAAATTAACATAAGCATTTAAACATAAAAAGGTTAGACTGTACCTAATCTCTGAACAACTGTTCTAAAACTGACTTTCGTTCAGACATGCGAGCTCTTTTTTAAATATATCATATATTTTTGCTCAACTTGTAGTTTTAAGTTTTACTGGACAACAGGAAAAATGCGGCATCCTCTAATGCAAGTGATTTTTCACCATGTGATTGAGTCAGCTGAGTAGTTGGAGGGAGCTTAGAAAAGGGAGTTGTTAGCCAGTTCTAAGTCAGGGGGGAAGCAGGGACTGAAAAGAGGAGAAAAAAACAAAGAGAAGTAACAAGGTGACAGAAAAGGGAAAAATTTCCTTATCTGTTGGTCAACCAAAGGGTGTTGGGAAGATGAACTCAACTAAATTACATTTTGCAGCAGAACATATTTCACATAGATGCTTGACTTGAGGTTTTTCTTGTGGTTTATAACAGATTGTGTTATGTAAAGTTTAGTAAAACTGCCATTTTTCTTTTTTCTTTTTTTTCTTTTTTTTCTTTCATTTTTATTCTTCACTTACACTGTTTAAGTCCACAGCTGTAAATATATTTCATAGTGTAGTGATGGGGATATGGCACCATTATCAGTGTAGACCTTGAGACCATGCCAAACTCAAAGACACTGTTGGCTAACCATCTCCCTTTGCTTGCTTCTCTTTCTCTTCTGAAAATACTCACCTGTACTGATCTTAACAAGAGAGGGTGAACAGGAAGGGGAATTCTGTTGGTGTTCTTCCTAGGCTGTGTTATGTGGGTAAGGAGTTCCTTTTTTTTCTGTACATTCACACCCCTTGTCCAGGTAACGCATGCTGGAAAAGTCAGTATTTCCTTGTGGAAAAATACCTTCCCTTTTGGAGTATGTCTTTTGCATGGGATCCTATGTATTACTGTCTTGTTATCCAGAATCACACATGGATAATTATTATTATTATTGTAAAAGAAACCTGATAGTTTGTCAGTGACTTATGAAGAATGCTATTTGTGTTTCTTGGTGTTAAGTTACTGTGAAGGATGGCTTGTGTGTTCCTTGCAATAAATTCCCTATTTCTCCTCATCCACTGCAGTATTGTGGTAAATGGTGTAAAAGGTGTAGAGGATGGTGGTTAGCTTGTGCATGCTCTTCCTTCCCTACCCCATCCTCACTGTGCAGGGGATGTTGCAATGGTGAATGGTGGAATTTCACTGTGGTAAACTCCTTCCCCTCATTGGAAGGAGCGCCTGGAGAAAAATCATGTTTAAAGTCCCTAGGTTGTGTGTATTATGCTCTGTACTTAATACTTATGCTCCCTGACTTAATACTTCTTTTGCAAGTGTCCTAATGGAGGCTTCCCTAAAAGCTCAGCTCCTGAGGTGCTGTGTAGTCCCAAGAGAGGCATGGCTTGGCAGATGATGGAAAAGGGCATTGCCTGGGAGGATCCTTTAGTTTCCTTGCAGGGCTCTTCCAAGAACTGAGGAATGACAAGCTGGGGAGTGTTTGACTGCTCTGGATGGGAAGAAATTCCCCTCCAGAAAAGGGATTCCTATGAAGTTATCTGACTGTTGCACCTAGCATGTGAAATGTAAGAGTGTGAAACATGGCCTGGGTGGCCATGTTTCCTGCTGATGCTCCTCAGCTGCTTGCTAGCCCCACGGGCTGGCTGACAGCCATGGGGAAGGTGGACACTCTCCAACTGCCTCTTCCTGATGCTAATGGAGCAGAAGGAAGGCTACCACATTGCATGACAACTTCAGGTATGGTAGAAAGCAGAGGAGGTCACCCATAATAGAGCCATGCTGAGAATCACACTTCCTAACTACAGCCTACTGCTGCTCTCCCTGTAGGGCTTCCTTGCATAGGAAGAAAGAGGGTATTTTGAAGGTCTAGATGCTGTTGAGCTGAACTTAGGATTCCATTTGCCCAGGGTGACGTTCTGTAAAGCAAGCAGGAGGGCTTCCCTCTTCTTCCCCCCTCTCATATACATGGTTGAGTTGTGCTAGCTTGTTTTAACATCTGGAAAATGGCGAGGTATTTTATTTGAATATCTGTTCCTTCAGGCCAGCACACCTGCTGGTATGGTGAGAAGCTTCTTGCCATGTGTTACGTTTTTATGCTGTCAGATTAAAGTGCAGTGCTGTGATTTAAAAGGAAATTTCAAAGCCCTGTTGCACCTGCCTCCCAGCATGGTTTCTGAAAGCACAGTACCTGTGTGGCAGGGTGCTTTAAAAGGAGAGAGAAGCCCTAGGTAGCAGAGCAGTGGCATTGTGAAAGGACTGTAGACGCAATTCCAATGAGAAGTATTCAGATACTTTCCTTGGGGAGAAAGGAACACATCCGAATGCTTTTAAACAATAAGTAGTTCTTATACTCCCATGCAAATTGTTTATGACTATTGCTCCATCGTTGTTGTTTGAGTTTAGTTGTGTTTTGGGAAGGTTCCTGCTTTCTGACTTTTACCTGAGCAATATTATAAGAGGGGTGCATATATGAATGAGATTGTTTTGCTTCTCACCTATAAAAACATAAGAAAGCCCCCTCCCCCTAAGCTCCATTCTTGTTTATATTTGAAATGAGAGGGTGATCTCTCAGCTGTCAACTTGTATTGAGACTGAACCAGCTTGGATCTTGGGTAGTGGCTTCTGAATTTGAAGCCTGGACAAGTATGGTCCTTTGCCCATGGACACAGCCTGGACAATGCAAGTGGAATTTTTGAGTCCTTATGTCCACCTAGTGAGACATTTCAGGCTTTCCCCCAGGGCACAGGAATACATTTAAAAGCTGTATAGTTTTATAAGTAAAACATTGATCAAAATGTCATTGATCTGACTGCTATCCCTAGGTTGGCCACTGATGTTGTATTCTCTTGGGAGAGCTATTTAACACATTAGTTCCCTCACCCATAAAATGGAAGCAGTACGTTTGGGGACAACACCAAGGCCTTTAGATGAAAGGAGATATCGAAGGCGAAGTGATGCTATACCATGATGATTATTCTTTTACTGATAAGGTGCACTTTTGAGCTTTAACACTGCTTGGTAATGATTAATCAAGTTGTGTGGATTAAATTTTCAGTGAGAGTTATGAAATACTTTCCTGAAGAATAATGCATTTTAAATGTTATGTGAGATTTAAGAATTAAAATTGCCTCGTATTTCAAAGAATTTTGAATGACCTTCAGACTGAGCCAGTCAGGAGTTTGAATATGCTAATGAAATCACTTTGCTCGCAAGATGTTTTGTTTGGTAATGAAACTCAAAACTACTGACCGTGTTGAGCTGGTGATGTTTGTCTGTCTAATACATTAATATTCACTAATGCAGGGTGTGCAGGCAAAGTTCAGGTGTGAATATAGATGACTAGGATTTTCTGGGAGCTCATATAATAGTCTCTTTTAGGTCTTGATCTTTGTAACCAGCAGATGACCTTTATTTTACACTGATAATTAGAGAAAGCAGCATTATTTTATCACTCAACTCCATGAATACAGAAATAATTGTGTTCTCATCACTAATCATCTTAGCAAATTAGAAAGTCCTATTTATCGCCCATCTTGCCAGCTGTACTTGTACTAAGTAGTGTTTTTGAAGTATTTTGAGACTGTTTACTGTTTAAGGTACTGCTCAGTGAAGATACCAATGCCCGACCTAATATTTTGAATGTATTTCAGAATCTGATTTTGGGATTGTTTGGGTTTTTATTTGATTGTTGCTGCCATTTTAATTAGAATGAACCTAGATGAATATAGGTTATTTTTTGGGGTGAAATATGAATGTTACAGTTGTCTTGGTTAGAAAAAGCAGAATATATCTGTATAAGCTGTGATCTGAAGTATTAGAGTTGTTTAAAAAAATAAAAGGTAGTAACCTCAGAAGATTCAAATTAAATTTAGAAAAAACCACATATTTATTTTTTATCTTGTGACTTTACTACTGTAAATCTTATTAAGCAACATTGTAATCATATAATTTATGGATTAATCCCAAAAAAGGATGTCTGAAGTTGCACTTTGTCTGGAAAGCTTTCCTCCCGCAATTTATTCTACATAAGCTGTCTGTACTATCTGCATTAAACAGCACTGGTAATATTGCAGACCAAAAATCTTTGAGTATTTTATCAAAAATAACCTCAGATAATCAAGGAAAAAAAAGAAATCGTTTATGAAAACTCATAAAATTTGCCCAGAGCATTATGTGAGGCCTTTCTGAAATTCTGAATGACTTTCCACTAAAGCTGAAACTTTCTATTTAAATATATTGATTTCATTTATTTTATGCCCAAATTTTTGAAACGGAAAATTTTGCTTTTAGTTTTGGAACAATTCCATAGCTGAAAAGTATTCAGTTCTGCTGCTCAGATATCCAAATAGAAGTGAGAATATATCAACCCGTTCCTCTTTCCTGTGACATGTAATGGGGGGGGAGTAGGGACAGGAGGCACAGAGCAAGGAGAGAAGCAGATGAGCAGATCAGAGGGCGATTGTTATGCCAGAGGGAGAACTGGGTGGGGGGGGTGGAGAAGAGAATACTCATTATTCAGTACATTTCCTATGAGTTTTAACTTATCTTTGTTCCAAGTTTCCAATAAAGTTGAGCAATGGGCAAAAGTATTAATCAGTCTTCAAGAAAATGATTTCAGTTGTTACCTATTACATGCCTCTCACACTTCACTAGGGAGGTTTGGGCATATGAGGCATACATTTGCCTTTGGCTGTAAATCATGTGAAATCTCTGGCAGCTTATACTAAGTACCTAGACTACCAAAGTTTCTTTGGTGTTCATTCTAATTAAGTTAATTGTAAAGTGTCAGAGATGAAGTCACATGAGGAATACATGGTAAAACATGTTCTTTCATTACGTAGCATGAAGCGGGTGAAGATGACTGTGTTGGTATTAGAAACCTTGTTGTGATCCACCAAGAGCTGGAGATGGCCTAAACCCAGATCATGAAATTCATATTCCCAGGAAAATACTGAAGGTGTATGTTGTTCCAAGAAGGCACAGGCTGCAATGCCAAAGGCATCTTGCTGTGACAAACAGCCATGGAAGAACACTTTGAGCTTTTAAATACACTCTGATCCTTTCAGGATTTTTGACTTCTAGAAGTAAACCTCCAAAATCCTTTCAAAAGATAGTGAGGCCAGTATTCAATGCTCTTTCTGGGAATTAAAAGCAAATTTTTCTTTTGGAGATACATGAAGTGAAAGATACTTTCAAGAAGAATACTTCGGGGTTCTTCATTGTCATTGTTTAATACGATTGCTTACTTGTATAAGTCTAGTTCCTGAGAAGACTTTATGTTTGGTAGATTTTTGCCCTTTGGATAGGGTAGAGCTTGTGCTGGCAGTTATACTCTGGCTTTTCTGGCAGACCTTGTCACCTTTAATAATAAATGGACTCATTCATAGCAAAGCTGCAGAGATCAGATGATGTGGTCTCAGGCTATATGTAATGATGAATTTCAGTATTAGGTTGGTAGGTATTTGGATGGCTGATCTGGATTGGCTCCAAGGCATTTTTCTGGGAGACCTTTATGATCTCAGTGATCTGGGTTAGCAGCTTTACTCTGGCAAGCTGTCTCTCTTAGGTTTGAGTCTTTCTTTGCCCTTGTGGGCTTATTTTTATTCCTTTACGTTTTGTTTCCTTTGATCTCTGTGTCTCTTCAGGGTATAAAGGGGCATTTCTGTAACATTTCAGACCTAGAGCTGGTCAATTATCCTCTTTTCTTTTTTTTCTTTTTTTTTTTTTTTTTTTTTAATTCTTTTTTTTAAATAAGGATGACTTTTTGATTAACTGAATTTGGGAAGAAACTATTTCGCTAAGGGAAGTATAAACTGAGAAGCAGAGGATGTGTTTGTTTGCACCATTTGGGGGAATGTGAGGGGACCTTCAAAGTACAAGTGAATGTAACTTATATCATAGCTATAGTAACTTTTAAATGTTAGACTTTTCCAAATATTTCATGTTGTTATCCAGCAGGCAAAAAAGCCCCATATCTAACACTTGTTTGTTTGCCCAGGTACTATGTTGAGAGCCTTTCTCTTTTTAAGAAAGTACAGTGAAATCAAAGTCTTAGCAAGTGACATTTTACAGTGTTTGACCATTACAAAACTACTCTGGTTTTCTCATTGTTTAAGTTTTGGGAAGCATATGCTATATGATATGGATGAATAATATGATCTTTTGAATAGTGATTTTTTGTAGTTGGACCCACTTTTGAATCTGGAAATATCAATAAATATGGTTTCTGACTGCAGAATTTTGATTCATAATTGACAACTCAGTTTAGATGCAGCTAGATAATGACGTACTTTGAAGCTGCAAGGCAATGTTGAATTTGCAAGATTCGCAATACCATTTATGCCGTATTCAGTACATGAATATTTACAAAAGCTTTGTGAAAGCAGTGTGTGCCTTGTAGTATGGAAGAGAAAATTAGGAAAGAGTTAATGGTCTGGCTATTGTAGCATGTTTGCATGATAAAAGCTTCCTGGTGTTACAGACACCTTTTCTGAACTGACATAAGAAAAACTGAAAAAAGTCACTTGGACAGGAATACGATTGCTGACTGAAAATTTAGGTTGTTAAAAATAGCACTGTGTGGATCTAAACTCATAGCCAGGTATACGAAAATCTTTTTTTTTAATGTGGAAAAGTTCCCATTTTCTAAATGAAAAGTTACATGGAGAAAATAGTCTTTTGCCACTGAAAAGGATGCTATGTGGACCTGAATTACTAAAAATGAGTCAATTGTAACTCATCTGAGTTTTAAGCCTGGCCTTTAAGAGTGAAATTGTTATTAGCAGTAGTATTTTAAAGACGTTAACTATAACTTTTTTGTTTTCACATCCTTGGCTAAATTCATGCCTGGTATAAGTCCAGTGGATGGGCCAACTCATACCTGTTTGCCGCCTAGTCCTACATTGCCATTCACTAGAATTACACTGGAACGAGCTTGTACCACTTCCATGAAGTGTCAGGGTCTCTCCCTAGCAGTGTATTGTGCAGTATGTAACATTCAGAGAAGCAGCAGTCTGACTGGGAGGGAGCATGAAGCAAACCAGTGGAACTTGTATGTCTCTGTTATTTAAGTTTGTAGATCTTATCTATAAGTTTAAACACATTTTATGATGCTCCCTATATGGGGAGCTGCTGACGCCAAGGCTCGGGTTGTTCTTTGAGAGCCGTGGGAACACCACCTTTCCCTGCAGATAACAGATCATGTCTGTGCTACACGTTCAGAGGCTCTTTTTTGTGGAGATGATCTAACGTTAAGGACAGGTGGTTCAGAGAAACAAATAATCTTACGTCCTTTTTGGTCTTTATCAAGTAGTCCCACTTGGTCTAAATCAGGCTTAAGGCTATTGTATGCTCTAATGCAATTACATGTTTTTTACTCAGACTCCAGTGAACCAGACTTTGGCAGCAAGACCAGATAAGCCTTCTATAGGTTTTAAAAAGTGAATTAAATTGTTCTGGTCCCTGGGAAAATTTCTTCCTTGAAAATGTTTAATCCGCCTTCCCTCCCCATCATTTGCAGATGAAATTATCCGTGGCATACACTGGCAGTTAGTTAGTCAATTTGTGTCTTAACTGAGAAAGATTTTTTTGTGTGTGTGATCAGTGTAATGGACTTGGGATGTGTTTTTCATTTACAGTGTGGGAAGTAAACCATAAATCTATTATATCCTTCTGTTTTTTTTGTATTTCAATAATGTGAGCATAGTAATTTCAATTAAAGATCTTTCTGGATAGTAAAAATAAAGGGAAGAATTGTGTAAGCATGCCGATCTTCAGAGCAGTGATGAACATACTAAAAATGTAAAATGTTGCAAAATGGACACAGCAGCTGTTATTATATTGCTAGTGCTTATTTCCATCCAGATCATTGGTTTTGTGTGATACTACTGGCATATTTAATTCTTACATTCAGATACATGCTGAGCTTTCTGTCAGCCTCAGTTTTTTGGGATGCTTGGTACTCCCAGCTCCTATTAAAACCACCTACGATGGGAACTGCTCACTCTGTGGAGAGAAGTCCTTGAAAAATAAAGTGCACTTGTGATACCGAGAGGCAGTCCAAGCACCTGTATTTAAGGAGCTACTCTCAACATTACTGTGGGCTTTAAAGACCAGCTTTTACAGAATCACAGAATCATTAGGGTTGGAAGGGATGTCTGGTGAGCATCTAGTCCAACCCCCCGCTTTCTAATGTAGACTGTGCAGCAACAGTAAGAGCATTTCTTCTTGAGAGTTGAGGCCCAAATGTGCTATTGTGTTGACATGGGGAGAGGAGGAACTGTGCTCTTTCTGTTCCAATAAGGATCTTTTAAGGACTGTGTGTGCATGAAATGATCTCCGCTATGTTTTGCAGGTGCTCTTGTTACACAGCATTGAGCTGGCAGAGCTTGGACGCTTGATGCAGAACAGTTACAACAGACTCCTCAGCTTTGCACTATTGCTGAGCAGTGCAGAGTGTGCCAATAGTAAAATGAATTAAGAAAATACCCTACACAGAGGAATGATACCACTGAAAGCTCCAGGAGATCTTGGACTCTTTGGAAATCTGGAATGCAGCTGGAGCTGAACCCTTTATTTTATTGTGTATTTGCAGAAGACTGTTAATTTGCAAAATAGAAACAGGTTAGAAAGCAGTTCTATTATTCCTTTCTGTTTATTTTACCCAAACACAGTGAACACTAACCATGATATTATAGAATTAAAATCTGGGAAGTTAGGTGTTCTGTATAACAAGGAAACACATGACAGAGGAATTTTTACATACAAGAACATCGTGCAAATATGTACAGGGTTGACAGGATGCAAACTATAGTAGTACTAGAAATAGAAAGAATTAAAAATCCCCCACCACATGTGCAGTAAAGACAAAAGTGAAGCTTACTTCTCAAGGAACCAGAGGAACCATCTCATTCTCTGAGATGCGTTATTGTGACAGAGATATATATGAGTGTGTTTGTGTGTGTATATATATCTCTATACATACACCCTCTCTCCTGAATGCAAATGTACATGTGAGTGAATGTTTCAGTGGGATATATTTCAGCCTTAAGAGTAGAATAGCAATTATGCTTATGGAGAATTCCATCTCTACAAGCCCTTTGTCTGGACAAGCCTTATATTTTCAACTTATCTAGCAGAGGCTTTGGAGACCCAGGAAAAAGAAGGAAGGATGCTGCCAAGACCTGCATTGTGCTTGATTTCCTTTACAATTATGTAATACTTGGCAAAGGTGAGAATGAAATCCCATGTTGTCGATGAGCATGGGATCATCTCTTGGGAACAGAGATGATGTGCTTCTGTGGAGCAAAATGATGGTGCTTTCCCTTGCTGCCTCACAGCCAGACCTGGGAGCCTGCGGTGAGAGGTTATTTCTGAGACAAGAAAACCATGTGAAGGGATCTTTCTGCTGTAAGAACAGATAGCTTAATTATGTCTAAACAAAAACTCAAAGGGTTTTTGAAGGCTTTTGTCACTGTTTTGGGATTCGATCAGAACGGATTTAGGGGGAAAAGAATCAGTCTTCTGGCATGAAGTAAAAATTAGAGACAAGGGAAGAAATTAAGGTGAGCTCTTCGTTATCTCATAATAGACAGTGACATTAAAATCTTAATTTTCCGCAGTCCTGCATAAAGAAGTAATAGCCACTCAGAAGACCAGTTTCAGCTAAGGATTCAGGAGGGTTCAGATGGGATTATTGTGACATTTACCAACATCATATCACCATTCAAATGGAAAATGGGGTCTGTGTCTTAAGGCAGAAAACCCCCACTGAGTTTTTAAGGGCACTTGTAAGTGTAGAGAAGGAATGATCTCTTTCAGTTGGTGGCTGCAGGTCTGAAATTCCAGCTGAACTGCTACTCTGTCATTCTTAAATGCTGGAAGACAATTCAGAAACAAAGGAAGAGAGGGCTCTCAAGGTAATAATGACTTCCATGTATATTACTTGGTGTATTTGAGTATGTCCAGTGGAGCCTTTCTCCTTCATAAGGCACTCTCCCACTAGAAGAGGACACATCCATTCGGTTTCCATAAGCTGTCAAAACTTGGGATGCTAAGTATTGAGATTCAGATGGTGGTTGGGATTTATTAGTACACAATTAGTACAGTCCTGTCCTTCTTTTGAAGATCTGTCCAAAGAATGCAGTTTGGAGGGAGGACAGATATAAGTCATGCAACAAAGAAAGGGGGAAAAAGTATCTTAGGTAGCCTTAAGATAAAGATTTTATTTTTTTTTAAACAAAACCAACCAACCAACCAAACATAAAACCCCAACAACCCAACGTACTTCCAGGCTTCCATTTGTGGTCTACCAGTCTGGAACAACTTCTGTCTTCTGTGAGTGTAGTCAGAGGAGAGAAACTGATGTTAATTCAACCTGATTTCTCCAGTCCCAAAGTCTGATTGCTTCTTGACACAAGAGGGGAGCACTTTTTATTTATGATTAGCATGTTCTCATGACAAGAATGGAGTGTCTGTGGTCTAAGGCCTGGCATAGGTTCTTGAGATGTCAGCATAGCAGTAATGAGGCACTTCTCAGATGCATGGGTAGGACAATCTGAAGCCCAGCCAAACAGCCGACCATGGCAGCGTGACGGGGCTTCACCACCAAGGGATTCTTCTTTGCAGAACAGATGTGGTACCAGACTTTGCACAGTATCCACAGAAGATTGTAACAAAGCTTTAGGAGAGCTCTACTCTCAGTAGAAATGATCGCTATGATTCTACCTGATGAATGTGAAATTTGTTGAAAAACTAGTATTGGTAAGCAGAGTCTAGATATTCAGCCTCAAAAACGTTGACAACTTTATTTTAAACTGAATGGAACTAAAAACTCAGTCATAATACAGAAAAGAAAAACTGAAGTTGTTACCTCTAGTGAAAAGTAGGCAATGTGGTACAAACACATAAAAATAAAAACCCAAGTCATTCAGCAATATGAAACGCAACACTAAATAGGAGTGGCATGAAAAACTCATTTGAGGCGGTGTCTGAGATGGTGTCACAGAACAGCTTTTTACTGTACTCTGAAGAAAAGTTCAGCATCTCATGGTCTCTGGTCATATTCTTTTCCAGTCTCTTACTCCAAGCTTCTGTGGAGAGTACCTTTCAGGAACCTACTACTGCCTCTGCTAATGTACTGTATAGGTCTGGAAAGCTTGAGTACTGGCCAAAGCTGAGTAAGTCTCCCGACTTCAGGAAGAAATGGAAACCTGGATGTTAATTCCATCCTATACATGGGGGACCAGATACAACTTCTTTGCATCTAGCTATGAGTTTGAAGTAGAAATATTACCTGTTGGGATATGACTAAAAAGAATTGTCAAGGGACATGGCTGTAAAGTTATTCTTAGTGTTTCTTTTTCTCCCATGGCTTCAAAACCCCAGTAGGTAGGTGGACTGAGTCATCAGAGGTGAAAATGCTTAAAATAATTTCTGAACTTCCTCTCACTTTTTTAACAGTTTATGCATAGCACTCTGGCCTTTGAAGCTAACAACATTATTTGTGTCATGAGAGGGATATACCTTTTGAGAACTGTTTATAGGCTGTTATAAGGCAATGCCGTCATTGTAGACTTCTGTCCTAGTTTCCTTCAGTGCCATGCTCTGACCTGAGAACTGTATGGGTTCCAAATATATCCTTAGCTGAACGAAATGCATTTGTGACTCGGTTCTCATTTATTAGTCAGCATACTCATGAACCCACAGATGTTAATACATATTGGGTGCAGCCCAAAGTAAGACAGATAGGAGTTCATTTGATGACAGTATCTTCCATAATATTGAAACAATTTTTAAGTTTTTGTATATTTTGCAATATGAAAATGCAAGTATAGATAATAGCTATGAGCATAGAGCCTCACCTCTGTTAAAGCACATATGCAATGTGCCACATGCAGTAATTATTCTGAAATTTCTCCACAATCTCAGACACAGCCTTCCCCAAAACACATTTACAGATAACATCAAGGGTTTGCAGGATGGCTTGATGCAATACCACTTTTCTCCAACAATCCATGAAAAATGACACAATAACATGTAGGGTTGCTCTCATATCGTATAAATGAAGTCTATGCCATCAAAAATCTCACTCAGACATTTGAACTTGTTTGGAATACCAAGCACACAAGAAGTATCATCGTCTTTACATAAAATAAATCAAAGGTCTGACCCAACTATCTTTGGTCACAAACAAAAACCAACCAGCCAAAGAAGAAACCCCCAAAACCCACCCAAACCCCCCCAAAAATCCCAAAACAGACCACAAAAAACCCCAAACCAAATCCTCCACATCAATACATTTTACTTCCTATAAAGTAAAAATAAATTAAATAGACCACCTGTGTCATTCTTGCGTTTGAAATTTATGGCGTATACATAGAATATATGACTATCGTGTTCTGCAGTAATTTTCATCATTTTTAGGGTAACCTGTATGTTCTTTACTGCTCTAAAGCAATTCCAATCTCATGCCAACAAATCACTCTAGTAAATTCTTTTGAGGAAAGATCCTGGTTTTACTTAATATGTAGCACAATAAAGACCAGGACCTTCTGGATGAAACTGTAGATGTTGCAATAATATAAATTAATAATAGGAACTGTGAATGAGTCTTATGTCACACTGTGGGCTCTTTCAACAGTTTATCTTTGATAAACATTTAGTACACCATGCTAATGTAAAGCTATCTGTTCAGAAACTTCCTTCTGTATACAGCTGCTCAATATTACACATCTCTGATTTATACGACGTATGTTAAGACAAATGATCACTGTGCAACTGCTGGGAATTAGGTTAATTTAGATTATTTTGCTATGGATCCTTGACTTTTGCAGACTTACAATTGAGGTCCTAGCCAGGTTGCCTTCCAGACAATTGCCAGGATGAGATTTTGGGGGCAGGTGTTAACTGTGGAAACCTACTTAGTATGAAACGTACCTGTCTCATTGCTACCGACTTTGGAGACGATACTGTTATACGTTTTTTCTTGTCGTTGTTCTTCACAAAAGACCTAATTGAAAATATCTGTCAAATCATGTCTCTAGTTTCCCTCTTCTTCTCCCCTCATTAATTGGAAACGTATCGTGTTTGTGTGGGAAGGAAGGAGGCTCTATAGCAGTATAGCAATATTGCTGGGAAAAGAACATTAAAATGGATAAAGGGATTTCCTAGTGGTATAAATACCTGCACACGACCTCCCTGTGCTCTGGAGCCCTCCTGTATATGTATTGAAAGTAAAAAGCCCAGAATAGTTTGAGCTGCTCTTAATCGTGCAGGATCTGTTCTGTTAGAAAACAGAGGCAAGCGGCTCTTTGCCTGTTGGAGGGTATGACTTGCCAAGCATTTGCTTCATCTGACACCTTTGTACCCTTGAATTCTGACTCTTCTCCCTCTCTGCCTCTGATAATGCATCACAGCGCCGCAGAGTGCCTACCGGTTTCTAACCATGCCACCAATGTTGTGTCTACAGGTACTTTTAAAAATAATCTTGCTTTCAGTAACTCTCATTTGTAATGCTTTTGGATGATACATGTTCATCGAGTTCTAAAATACTACAAGTGTTTAGCATCAATGCTGTGTGTGATTGGGACCACTTTAAAGTAAAAGCCTTTTCACAAAACTGCATGATAAGGGAATGGGGAAACCCCCGAATGTTTGTGTTTTACCTAAGTTTGTAGCTTTCTCTAAGTTTGTCACAAGATTAGGCTCAAGTATGTTACCAGTGCATTAACTTAGAACAGGTCCAAACACTGTCACTGTTGTTATGACTATATAGTCTTTAAAGACAAGTGTCATGTAAATAAAGTGAAAGTTTGTTTATTGTGTAACCACAATTTAAAATAATATAAATTACCTCAAATAGGAAATGTATCTAAACCAGGACAAGTCTTAATATTATTTGGGGGACGCTTTCAAGAAGGAAAACCATTGCTTTGCAAAGCATAATGCATAATCAAGACTAAGATTTAAGTGGGATGTTCTAAACTGGTAGCAGAATCCTCATCAGTATTTTTAAATTTGGTGTGTTTATGTATATAATCCAGTTAATTGTATTTAAATACTAGAACTGTGTAATCACTGAACTATCTGAGAGAGAGACAGAGAGAGTTTTCTTGCAGCCTTAAACCTGCAGAAGTGAGATTCCGCAATACAGGAATTGTTGAAGGCAAGCTTTCAGGAACAGAAAATGAAATGATTTTTATAATAATGATTTATTTGAAATTGCATTAAGGTAAGAATTTTATTCGGAATTTTAACAAGAAACTAGCCCTCTCCTGAAATGCATTGGTAATAAAATATTTTAATAAGAAAAAAAGCATGTAAGTAAAGAAAACTGAGCATTGGTGATACATAACAGGATTTTATACATTAAACAGGGGGCTCAAGATATCCTAATACGGCTGTTGGTTAATAGTGCTAGTAGGGAATATGAGAATTTAAATTTTCTATGAGGCCAAATTTATGTATCTGTATCATAACAGTATTTTCGAGATTCATCTGATTCGTAATAAGAAGTATATGATGATAACCAGCCAAAAGCGTTTGCTCATCTGCTTCGGATTTGGGGTTTGATATTTTGTAGTTACGACCCAAGGACAAGTACCACTGTAGTCAGTGGGAATTTTGTTTGCAGGATCGCATCTAACAGATGGCCCTGTGAGAGTGGAAGCAGTGACAGAGGGTGCTAACTGTAATGGGTAAAGGTTTACAACTTTCATACATAGATTCAGAAATTGCAATAAACAATGCCATTCTGTTGAAGGCACCGGAGGAGAACTTGTGCATCACAAAATACAGATGAATATACTTCTGTTCAAATACTGTACCAATGATTATACTGTATTGTTCAAATACTGTGATGCAGCTGATGTTCTGCCATATCCTCAACACTTTGTTATTCTTTAATTTAAATAGTGTCATCCTTGCTAGTTAATTTTAAATCTTTATTAACCAGTTGAAAAAGCTAATTTTATGTATTAAAATTGTAGTCTATGGGTTATGAAATAATAGAGAAATAACAGTAACCACTTAGATCTTATCTCAACAGAAAAGTTTAATTGCTCTAAATGCTTTAGTATTATTAATGCAATCTTTATTTTCAGTGCATTTATGCTAACATAAGCATGCTTGTTTTAGTTGAATTTATATCCGTATATCTAAACAGGACTTTTTACTGTTATGATTACTGTTGTAAAACAGATTCTAGTCCCTAATTAATGGTATTGTTTTGAACAGCTGGAATGCGTGCTCTATAATGCAGGTTAACACATCTGAATGTCCATGAACACAAATTTTTAAATATTAATTATATAATATTATATTTCTAATATTGTATTTTATAACAGTTGTTAGAGGGGACAGTATATGCATTTCTGTGCCCACTTATGCATGTTTCTCACGCATAAGCAGGTACATCTCTTATATTGTGTATTCAGCAAAAAATTGTCTGATTGTTAAGGCACTGGTGATTACTAAGCACAGATCTGAAACTATGAAAACACTAGAGATAAATTAACTCTGTGGGTTTTGGTGCCGATGGTGGAAGATGTTGATTTAGGCTTAAACTTTTAGAAGAACCCAGAGTCTATCATCCTGTTTCCCTAACACCCTGCCAAAGTTCTCCAAAGTGGTTTTGGTGACTTGGTACTTTAGAAAATGTGACTTCTGGATGCCTCAAAGCAAATATCCCAAACTGCTGCTTTTGGAAGCCCAGGTCTTAGACATGCATAAAATATTGCCTTCCTTGATGCCTATGTTCACCGTGGGGTTTACACAATAGCGAAGACAATCAATTTTATGGGAACCCAGAGCAAGTTTTTATGTAAGATTAAATGAAATGGCATGTGGAAGCTCCTTGAACTTCCCTTGCTCAGCAGTGTATGTAAACTGGGTTGTGCCCACAGATATTCTAAAAATAATGCATTGAGACCACAGCATGACAACTTCTGTGGTCTTGGCTCAAAGGGTATCTCACTAATTGTACTGGCAGTCTCATCTAGTGTGACCTGGCCAAGTGTCTGGACTTCCAGCAGTGTTAACCTCATGGTTATGGCGCAGAGTTAAATGCTGACTGAATGAACACAAAAACTGCATACAAGGGTACTGTCTGCCTCTGAACTCAAATGCTGTGTCTTGAATCCTCACACATTTTCTCACCAGTCCCATCTGTTTTGTCTTTGATCCAAATTCCTGTATGTTCCTGCATCCGCTTTGCCATGACAACTTTGGGAAACACTGTGGCAGGCCTTCATTACTCTGTGCCTTCCTGTCATTATGGAAATCAACCATCTACCTATGGGGTGATGGCAGGTAAGAGCATACCCTCAACCGGGTGTTGATTTTTGTCAGTTTTCCTTTAGAGGGACTGATTCAAGAGAGTTGCCTAAAGAAGACAGGACTGGGACTAAGGCACTAGAAAAGGGGTTAGGAAATTAGAGGTCAGTGCCCAGTTTTCCCAAACGCCTGCATCCCTTTGGGAAATCACTGTATCTTATTTCTCTCTGTAAGTCTGGGACCGTGCTGCTCTTTTCACTCATCTATGCCCACTTGCCCTGGTGATCATCACTGTTTGAGGGACCAGGAGTGATCTACCCAATATACCTGTACATTATAAGTACCTGGGGTGATGGAGCCCTGACAGGACCTATAAAATAAAATGGTGACATAATAGAAGGATAGCTGAATTCAGCAGGCAGATCATACAGATGATTGTGGATTTTTACACTCATGAATGTATGCTAGCATCCTGCTTCATTTTCCATGTCCCAGGCTAAGTAAGGAAGAAGAACTGTTTTCTATGCAAATTCAAGTAGCAGTCAATGAGATAATACCGTGAACCAATTTAACACAACTCCCAGGAAATAATCATGACTCAGAGATAATCCAAATGAAATTTAGCATTTTATTTCACTTAAAAACGAAGGAAAATTAGAGTGAGTCAGTATAGATGAATACATCAGTATAAGGACTTTTTAGGGACAAAGTGTAGACTTTCTTCATGGTGTGTAAATGTGCAAATGCTCCTATTTCATTGTGCATATAAGTATCTGTCGCAAACGTTCCTGGCATTGCTCAGATCCCCAGGAAAAGTTAATAGGTATTAAACAAACACTATTGCTCAGAAGTTCATTTTGTTTCATATCAAATTAAACACACGTTCGTTTTTCTCCTTTCTTTTTTTACCCTTACTTTTTTTTAGGCATCAAGCCTGCAACTCCAGAGATGCTGTCAGCAAGTCTCTCCCAGAGTCGTATCTTACAGACATGCAGCATGCCGCATCCCAATGTGGTAAACAGTGTCAGCACCTTGCAAAGCAAGTCTCCTTCTCTGTTTTTAGTCTTTTCCTTTGTTCTTTGAGAACTGCATTTTTTTTTTCTGGTTATCTTATGTGAAGCATATAAAATATTCCTGCGGGGTTTGAAACTCCAGTGCTGGTGAGAGCAATCGGGGCCGTGAAGACGGGAAAAGTAAATGGAGGAAGGGGTTGGGAGGTTAATGAAGTTCTGAGTTCTGCTACAAAGTTTTGTGTGATTTAGAAAATTGGGAAGGATATCCTGAGAACCTGGATTTCACTGCGTGCTCCAGGTACACTGGAGTGTGTTCATATTTCTCCAATGACTTTTTTTTTTCCCCTTCAGGTCAGAGACTCTTTAGTTCTATGTACAATATCTTGCAAAAACTCCAGCCTTCACTCTTAAATGAATCCCCTTGTTGAGTCTGATATTTGTGAGCAAAAGATAGCGTGAGATAATATTTGTCTGTCCTTGAGCAATTCCTTCTGAATGTGTTCTGGGTTGGGGGTGAAGGGATGTTTGTGGGTTGTTGGGGGTATTTTTTTTTATCTTTTTTTTGTTTTTTGGGTTTTTTTTTCTTTTTTTTCTTTGATCTCTTAGCTGTTTACTTTCCTCAAACAACTTTAATGCTCAAGCTAAATCAAGATAATATCTGAGCATCAAATGCTCTTTACATGGAAATATTCATTGTACCAGGAAATAGAGACTGGCACATTTTAGGTGGCTCAAAATGACATAGATCCATCAATCTTGTTATGCCACTGAATTCCAGCTGAGACCTTGGATTGTCATTTGTTAAAGTTTGGACCATTTGCTATCTTACTTAAGTGCATCGCAGTTGTCTGAGAAATAGGATGGCTGTGGCCCATGAAAGTGGCTGTTGGTTGAGTTTCATGTATTGGGACAAGAGAAAGACCGTGCCTCCTAGGAGATCCTCACTCTTGGATACTTTTGCAGACGATATGTAATAGTTATTACAGGCAGGGATTATGCGATGATGAAGGCATGCTTTTATTGTGTAGCAGTAGAGAATAACTGTACCGCGTTTTCTCTTTGCTCAGGTAGCCTGACTCCTTGCCTTTATAAATTCCCCGAGCACGCCCTGAGTGCCAGCTCCTGTGCCCTGGGCCACAGCTTCACACCTATGCACCAGTCCCTCCTCACAGACGATCCCACTGCTGCAGACTTTAAGCAGGAGTTCCGCAGAAAGAGCAAGTCAGTCGAAGAGCCCGTTGACATGGACTCCCCTGAAATCAGGGAACTGGAGAAATTTGCTAATGAATTTAAGCTGCGGAGAATTAAGCTGGGTATGTGCTTTATGTCCGTGAAAAACAGGCTAAAAGATTCCAGTGAAAACCCAATTGTTTCGAAATGTTTTATGGTCTAGCCTCTGCAGTTGTCTCATCATAACTAATCCTTCCTTGCACTGACAAACTTTTTTATTCCTAGGAGGCTCGAATAGAATTAATGTACTTCAGCTTTTCACAACCTAGTATGCAGAAAGTTACTTTAAACTCTCCTGCCCTTAAATTATTTTCTTAAGTGCAAAGAAAATTATTATTGTTCATTACATTCAGTAGCAGGTGTGTAATGTAGCACAACCCCAAATTTTCTGCAACTTAGGGCAGCACATGTTATAGCCTCTCATACCCGTTTTCTTCCCGCTTCACCTGATGGCGTGGTGTCAGTTCAGTATACAAGATGGGTTGCACCCACGGCAAATATTTCATACCAGTAGGAAGCTTCTCTTTCTGATTTGTTTTCTTCTTCTAGGACACAGGTACAGTAGCTACTGTCTGATAACTACTGGGGCTGGTGCAAGATGGATTGCATTAGTGGGTCTCCAGTGGGGTGCTTGTCTTTCACTGGAAAATCTTAGCTGAGGACAAAGGTAGACTGAGTGAACCCTGTCTTTCTCACCTGTAGGGAACAGAGGTACATTGCAAAGTAAAAGTCAGTCTCACCCTTATTTGAATTACACTGAAAAAAATCCCAAACTCCCAGAAAAAGAAATACCCAAAAAAACTCAAAACCAACCAACCAAAAAAACCCCACGAAAATCCCACAAAACAAAACCCCCAAAATTTAAATGTCAGCCACAGGAACAGAAAGGTTTGCTAGGCCCTACGCTGTTAATCACTGTAAATCATCTGGAATTTGTGAGAGAACAAAACTTCCTCTGATGCAAACAAGTGACACAGAGCCTGGGCTTGGTGCTCTGATGGGAAAAGTGCAATTTGCACAGGAAAACTAATCTGCGGTTGAGCTTTACAAAGGAAGACAGAGTTAATATGGGCTGTGGGTCTGAGACTGAGGCACTGAGTTAGTGCAATAAAAATGGAAGGAAAAAGCTGCCCCATGAGACATTCAGCATCTAAAGAGTTCCTGCCTGCTCTGGTGCAGAGGCAGAAAGGGAGGACGATGAGCCAGACCCCTGAACATGGCAGATACGTGTTCAGAGCACTGAGCAGGGAGCTGCTGTTACAGAGTTAGTGTCTGCATAGAAATTGCAGCATTTCTCTTCAACTTAGTTGTGGCAGCAAGTAACAGGAGACCAGAGGTGCCACCAAGGATTAGCTTATTGCTGTTGCAAAAGAAAAGAAAGAAAGATATGAGGTGTCTGGATCCTTCTCAGATTGCTAATCTCAGGGTGTAAAACTCCGCTGAAACCAATAGGAGAACATATCTCTGAGGTGAGCTCAGAGCCATCCACAGAGACCTCTGGAGAAAGCCTATCCCAGATATTGCAGGCACACACTGTCTATAAGAGTCAGCAGTGAAGGGATAAGCAGCTCAGGGAAATTAACCCTTTCTAGAAAGCTTTATTTGTTTCTCTTCTTTTTTGACAGGTTATACCCAAACCAATGTTGGAGAAGCGCTGGCGGCTGTGCACGGCTCTGAGTTCAGCCAAACCACTATTTGCAGGTTTGAAAACTTGCAGCTGAGTTTCAAGAACGCATGCAAACTGAAATCAATACTGTCCAAGTGGCTGGAGGAAGCAGAACAAGTAGGAGGTAGAGATTTGAAATCCTCTAAATGCCGTTTTGCATTTAAACCAGGATCTCATATATATGCCGAAGCACTAGTAGGTGTCTTCCATAAATCAGAGGGTTTTTTAGCACATGCTAAAATGTGCTCATATTAAATTTTGGTTAGTACTTTGAGGTGAGCAAGGAGAGGCAAACTGAAATGCATGGAGGGTACAGAATAGCAGAAACATCACTTGGCCTACTGGAAGTAATTTATTTCAATCCCATCCCCGCAAATTATCTCCCTTCCTGTAACCTATGTCAGAGCTGTTATTAGGATCTGTAGGACAGCCCGTTTAGCAGCATACAGGGGTTCTTCACTAGCAAAGGACTCTTCCTTCCAACCTTGAGCATATGAGATGTGGCCACTGGGGAAAGGATTTGAGTTCAGCTGACACAGTGGTCTTTAAACCCTGCAGAAGAATAGCATGACATAGAGGGTTTTGATGCAAACTTTTAGCTGCTAGAGGATTCCCTTCCTTTTGCCTAGTTAATTTCCAGTTGCATGACAAGTCATGGGTTCACTGGGCAAGGTGTACATTAGGACAGGTAGGTTGATTTGAACGGAATGGGTTGTGATGAATTCCGTTTTCAGCCTTTCAGCTGGATGAATTGTGGTGCTCAGAAGCAGTGTGCCTGCAGGTGACAGCAAAAGTCAGGGCTACCACTGTGCAGCACTCACCTAGCATGGGAAGAAAGAGAAGATAGTCTTAATGCTATTTTTTGGATTTGCTATTGTATTGAATGGTAGGAAACCTTGTTAAATGTCTGCTTCTGCCACACACTTCAGTTCCCTTTAAACCAAATGTAGAAAGCTTCCTTCCCGTGTAACAGCACTAGGAACCAGAGGCTCTCCTCATGCATGCAGGGTATACTGCAAGAATCACTTGTGAGGGGGCTGTGGTGGGCAGCAACTGCTGACTGCCTGGGCAGTGTCCCAGGCTTGCGCTGCAGGGTAAGATCATGTGTGCAGGCAGAAACTTCTGCTTGGTGAGAGGCGACTTGTCCCTCAGAAAGTGGAGTAAAAGAGGCAGCTGAATAATTGGGGTTGGGGATCAAGGCTGTACGTGTGAAGAAAGAGGGTGAGGTAGCCAATAGGGATGGAACTGGGCTCCATCTCCCTAGGCTGTACCCTGCAGGGCAGGAGGAATAAGGTATGTCAAAGAAGGGGGCTGAAGTACAGCTCCGCAGGTACGCAGGCACAGACCCAGTGCTGTTTGCAGTGCTATCGGTGGCACATCCTTTTGTTATAACAATTTATAGCTGGAGGTAAAACAAAGACCAGCCATCTTAAAGAATGAAGTGCTCCTATGAGTGATGCTGCTGTTAATCAGTGACATTATCTGTATGCTTTGTCTTGTCCTTAGAGAAAGGGACTTTTTTCTGGAGGTGAATGTGCTTGTTTTCCGTTCCCTGTGGGAGGTAACTGTTTTGGTTTGGTTTTAATACAGCTTTATACAACGAAAAGGTTGGAGTGAATGAGCGGAAGAGGAAACGCAGAACCACCATAAGGTAATAAATATTTAGGTTGTTACATGTTAGGAACCACATTGGCGAAGATGCCGCTTTTTCTCGGGTTCAAAATCGAAGTGTTATTTTCTATTAATGAGTCTCAATAGCGAATGTTTCAAAATGTTTCACTATTTTGAAATACCCCAGTGAAAAAATAACCACATAACCCTCCAACCCCCCAACTTGCTCCACATATACAACTTTTCCCAATTAAAGACTTTTTTCAACATATGACAACACACTTTAATAAGAAGAAATATTTTATTATAATTCTGCCCATATTTTATTATATTTATATATTGAATAAGGTATCAGAGCACCCTTGCTTTCATTTTGGGAGGTTCTACTTTACACCAAAATAAATTGCATTATTTCACTAGAGAATTGAGGTCTGGGAAGTTTGAGGGCCAGCTTTTACATGAAATATTGCATCCCTATTATCTTCCCTGGATTCTTTGGAATTCCCAAAGAAACACTTTAATTAGCTAAAGGGGAAAACAGGGTGTTGTCTTCCTCCTGTTTCTCACACCTCAGGTGGCCAACACCTACCATTTTTCTGGCCTAACTCCATAAGAAAATCAAGTAGGCTAGTAAATCATGTTACAAAACCAATTACCAAATAGACAAAATGAGAACATGGGGGATTTCCTTCTCCTTTAGATATCCCAGACTCTTATAATCTTTGGTGAAGAATTCACTCAGGGGGCCTCCAAGAAGCTGTAGTAGTATTCTGCAGGAAGGGAATTTGTCTGTCTCTGGGGACAACTCTGGTGCTGTTGGCCCTACCTGTTACAGTGAAGTGCCTGTTCTTTGAACAGGAGTCGTTCCCAATAGAGCCACCTCCCAGAGACGTAGGCTGCTCTATTGTCCCACAGCCACAACATGTACTTTCTCCTCTCACACTCAACTTAAGACTTGTTTTGTTGAGTCTTAGAATCATAGAACAGTTTGGGTTGGAAGGGACCTTTAAAGGTCATCTAGTCCAACACAAAACTAATCAGAGAGATGGACTTTATCTGAACTGCAACCTTATTCTTAGCAATTCTTAATGGATGTTTGAAGGCAAACCGGAGTTACAACAAAAGTCGCGCAAACTGAATTAGGTTATTTATACCCTGAGCAAAAACTACTTAATTTGAATTTGTGGAAGCTATATTATTTCATACTTTGATCAAAGCCTAAGAAGCTCTTAGTCGAAAATAATGATGTTTCTATGCTTCTGTGTGTGCAGATCACATTGCTATTGATTAGGTAGCTTTGGTAACATTAGTAAATATTGCAAAATATTTACCTGTAAATGAAAGACCAACAACATATTACAGATGAAGTAATAAAGTAACTAGAACTCCAGCAGATATTTTGTATTTAACAGACTTATACTTCATTTCCATAATAATGCATGAAGTGCCCTCTTGTGTCCAAAGAAATTACAGCTACTGCTGAAGCAGTTCTGGGTGCATCCACGTCCCCTAGACACGACGCAGATACTTTCTGAGAACATGTAACACAAACGAGAAGCAAATTCTACCCAACAATAAGAAAAGATAGTAGTCTTAACTTGTTTTTGTTATGGAACCGCTCAACTTTGGTCACTGATGACTCTAAGGAACAGATTAAGGCTCTGCCAGAAAATAATGACTGGGGCAGAATGGGTGGTCAGGCTCGTTCCAATTCTTGTGATCCTGTTCATGTCTAGTTAGTGTTTGTCCTAGAGGATATCAAGGAGCATTAATATTTCATGATTACCACTGAAATAGCACCAGAAGTGATGCCAGTTTTGCCTTTAAATTACTCTCTGCTGAAATTCTGCGTGATGTCTTGCTGTTCATGTCAGCAAAGAACTACAGTGTACTTTAAGCTCTGTGGGTTTCCTTTCCATTGAAAAAGAGGAAACAAAACAAGTCACCATCTTCAGTGCTGTTACTTGACCCTTATCCTGAACTAGAGGTGAAAGCCTGAATGTGTCAGAAGTTTTTAAAGGTGAAATTTTATCCCTTTATCCAGTATCGCTGCCAAAGAAGCCCTAGAGAGGCACTTTGGAGAACAAAGTAAGCCTTCTTCTCAGGAAATTATGAGGATGGCTGAGGGGCTCAATCTTGAGAAAGAAGTTGTGAGAGTTTGGTTTTGCAACAGAAGACAAAGGGAAAAAAGAGTGAAGACAAGTTTACATCAGAATGCCTTTAGTTCTATTATCAAGGAGCACCATGAATGCCGGTAAAGCTTTTCTATGTATAGATGTGGATTTCTGTTTTGCTTTTTGTAAATACTGTAAAGACTGTGTTGTTTAAAACAAAAAGAAAAATCAGTAAAGCATTTGTTTCTCTTACAAGCTAGTGAGTTTCAGATGCGGTGTGTTGTGAAAGACCCAATTTTAATGTAAAAGGTTGGAAAGAAATGCTACTGTATATATTTAACGAGTTGGTAGTCTCTGCTTAACTGCAAGGAACCTATTATGCATTATCCAGCTAGAAATGCTTTCCAAGTTAAACTAGTTGCAGTTTCCCTGTGCTGTGCCTTTCTTGCATCTGTGGTACATTTAATGATTTATGGAGAACCCTATATAGGTACCCTTAAGCATCAGGAAACAAAGCCTTCATGTTGTATGTGAAGAAGCTAGATAGCAGCAGCTATAGAAGATACATAGAAGATATGTTGCCTCTGCATGTCCATGCATGTGCTTCACCCGCCACATGCAACCCCGTGCCAAGGATGGGATATACCCATGGGATCTTGTGGGACTGCCACTAGATCTAAGAGCCAGAGAGAGGAACACGAGCTGAAGATCTGCCTTTCCAAAGAATGGCTCAAACTCAGCTACCTGCTCACAACAGCTGTACACCTCCACCTGAGTCATTTCAGGTAAATTACTTGTGCAAGTTCAGGACAAAGCCATTAGAAATGGGCCATAAATGCTGTCATTATTTAGGACAGATTAAGCTTACTAGTATGGAGGTGTCAACACTATTCCTATTGTATGCTCTGCCTCAGAGTACCATTTGACTGCCTTAAACAGGTGCCAAGTAGAAGTGGTTTTTTTGTTTGTTATCAAAGGTAATTAATTTATTATATTCCTTAAAGTTTGATTTGGAAAGGCTTAGATGTAAACATTGGGGTATGATTTACCTTACCTTAAGACTTTGTGACCTGAGGGGAAAACAAATAGAGACTTATCAACTGGTATTACCACTTTTGGGCTTTCTCTGCATTGTATTTTTATCTGATTAAATCCGCGTTTGGACATACTTACACCAGAGAGAGTGTGTTAAGCCAAAAAGAGAAGACTCTAACCCTCTGAAATAAATATCCACGCAAAGCATGCACTTGCACTGCACATTCCCATTCTCTTACACCTTACTAATTGAAAATAATCCCTTATTTGTCATCCCCTAGCCTAGAGAGATAATTGGGAGAAACAAATCCAGTGCCAGAGCTCAACCTATCAGAAAGACAGGCACTGAGATAATGGAATTAATGACTGTAGTACTCACCAGGGATAGATTATCCAGCCACCTCATCAGCCCTGTTCATTGTTATTGGAATCACCCGTTACCATATACGTGTTTTTGACTGTTTTCCCAGGGCTGAAATTAAGTGAGTACACACAAGTAGTACTGGCCAGATACATTTTATTTTTCCATAAAATAGACTGGATTATTTAGAAAATGTCTAGATAACAGGCCCATAGAAAGCAAAAGGAGTTTAATGTTCAAGACCACTTATAAGCAGCATGTACAAGTTAAGTGCTCTCTCTATAGTGTACGTTAAATTATCTATGATACCTATTACAGTGACCATAGCCCTCTTCAGCTCCAGAAATCAGGCTCCTGGATTTAAGATAATATATTTTTATGGATGAATGCATTACTATAACCCCTTAATTTGGAAGAAAACTTCAATTTAAGAACTCAAAGGGGAAGAGTTGTGCTATGTACTCTCTTCAGGCTGTTCCTATCACTATCACAGCTTACCTACTACAGCAGAGAAAGACCAACCTGTAGCCTTTATTCACTCCATGTATTGACAGATGATGAACTTTCCAAAAGGATGAAAGATGAATACAGTTGAGAAGATTCGCACTCGGTGAAGGTGGTGGCATGCATTTGTGTACCTTTCATGTTACGTGGTCTAGTGTTATGCATGTTAAAACTATCTGATATATATAAAACTTATTTATATTCTAAATTATTTTCTTAATTATAAAAGGCTCTCAGAAATGCTGTAAGTCTGTACTTCCCCCTCATCCAATAAAGTATTCTTATACATTTGGTATTCCAGGTAACGGTTTGTAGTTCTGTTTTGGTAACACCTTTTCAGTTGTGTATTGTGCTGATGCACTTAGTCATTTTAGCATGTTGTAATAGTTAATTCAAGAGCAGACTTACTGTAACCAGTGGAGGCTAATTGCAGAAGCATAGCAAAATAAAATGAAAGGTGACAAATAATGCCACTTTCTTGCAAAAGAATGACAAAAGGCAAAGTGGAGGAAGCAGCCACCATTTAAACACATCTAGCTGTTGCCCCCGAAATACAAACAAATTAGAGCAAAATGGTTTAAAGAAAAAAGCTGGATGCAATCAATTTAATGTGCTGCAGCTGCAGCCATTAGACTTAAAGAAAGTGGCTTAATTGTCATAAATCACACTTGACTGGGGAAAAACCTCTAGATAAGGCTTCTGAGGGGTAGCTTTATAAACCTGCAAGTAAGGGTTTAGTTGCCCATTTGACCAACTTGGGTTGTACTATTTTTCTTTGTGGGTGGTTTGTTTTTTCCTCTTAATTATCCCCTGATAACTTTAGGCAGGGTTTTAAAACAGAGTATAAAACAAAGTGTTGTGGCAGTGCATAAATCTGTGGTTCACCTGTCTCTGGAGTACTGTGTAGCATTCTGTCCCCCTCATCTGAAGGACACAACAGACCTAGCAAAGGCCTCCATACAGGCAAAGCCAGTGACCAAAGGTAAGAGGAATAACTGTTTAAGCTACTGTCTCTCTTTTAGATTTAATGTGTGTGCACTGAATGCTATAGAGGTCTACTGAATTATGAGCTGAATTGAAAGGCTGGATGGAGGCAAGCTGTTCACCATCTTGCATGATGTTAAGAACTAGGAGTAAACATGTGAAGCTGGAAAGAAGCTTAAGGAAAAATAGAAGTGGTGGTTTTTAATGTGGTGGGGTAAAATCTGCGGAACTTCTCCGCTAAAAAATGTGGCTGCCAGAAGTTTATTTATATGGACAAGTTCACAGATGAGAAAGCTGTCCAAAGCTCTTCTACATAGAGGAACTTGCATATGGCTTTGGAAGCGCTCTGAATTCAAAACAGAGGTTGGAAGAGTATTAGGGGAGGAAGAGGCATCTATGTTTATCTTGTTCTCATGTTTTCCTGGGCATTGCTTATGAGCACTTGTGGAGAAGGATTCTGGGCAAGATGGACCTCAGTCTGCCCCACTAGAGCCGTTCTTAGGTGTGTGCACAATTGCATTGCTGTTCTTGGATGGAGGACTTTCAAATTCAGTTACTATTAAGGTGTCACCAAAGATAAAGGAGTTTAAGGATTGAGTGGGTTGGGTATTTTTAGTCTGCTAAGAGTGATTTAAAAGGAATTTGTTTCTATGTAGGGGGGGCAATTTTGTTACAGAGAGCTACAAGATACTATATTTGAAATAAATATAAGCAAGCCTGCAAACTTACGCCACTTCTCACTCTGCTACATAAAGTTCTTTATACAAATCAGAGCTGCAGGACTTAAAAGGTAACTGTTAACAGAAACACTGGCTATTGACAGTAGCCTTAGTTCAGCAGTCTTACTGACACCAAAAAGCAATATCTTTATTCCTGTTCCTCAAACATCCCCTAGACAGAGGAAAAACCTCAGAATTAACCTCTCTTTTGACAGCCATTAAAAGGTTAAAGTGCACACAACTTCATTCAGAAAGGCCATAAGATCTAGTGTTCAACCAAAATACAATCAATCAGTAAAATTTTATACCTAATTTCACGTTATGGTTTCTCCTTCAATGGCTAAGAGCAGTATTTGGGCATCCAGTTACAGACAGAAGGAAATGCAAAGTTGATCAAGTCTGTACCAAACGTTGAGTTTAAGTTAAAGGGCCACAAGCAAGTACAACAAATGTTATGCCGCTTTATAGCTCAGATCAAAGTAAAATTTATCATAGCTAAAAGGAGTTGAAAGAAAGACCACTAAGAGACAGAGGTGTAAGGTTAACCCTATAGAGGACAAAGTCATTGTGGAAAAAAAAAAAAAAAGCCTTTTATTAGATTTTTACAAAACTTGTAAAAAAAACCAAAACAAATCACCTTATAGTGGATATATGCAATATATAAACTTACACATTCCTACCCACTACCTCACAGATTTGTATTTTGTCCATTACTTCCTTCAAATAGAAAGAACAAGCACCTGCACTTATGCCAAAACCCAGATGGTGCAACAACAGTGGATCGTAGAGGTTATAGTTTCCTGCTACACTTTCTATAGCAGTGCAAAGTCTCTTTCTGTAGTTTGTCCTCTCCACAGTTATCCCAGTTTCAGTCTTGGGAGGAGGTATTTTGCTTTTCTCTTTTTAAAGCCAAGATGATTTTGTTGTTTCCGTTCAGTGAAAGCCCCACTACATCAGCACAAATGAGGGGCAAATCTCCAGCAGAGTAAGGGATGAGGAACTTCACACCATCTAGGAAGTCATAACTGGGAACTGCATTCTCAGACTTTGTCATCTATTTAAAATATCAGCAGTTTTTACTTTGATGCATTCTACTTATAGCTAGAATCATGCTTATGCAGTTCAGAGACCATAGAAAAATCTTCACAGAACCAGAACACTTTTATTATAGTGTTAAGAGGAGTAATTATTATGTCTCATCCAAAATTGTTCTCAAAACTAAGATTTAATTTAGCTTATCAATGTGATCAATTGCATCTTAGTAAACAAAACAATTATGCACAGTTATCTTCCATTAAGAAATACTGTAAAATATATACAAATGTTGTTTCAGGCAAATGTCCTTTTCTCAAGTGCACAAGTTGCATTTCTGAACTTCAGCACTGAGTCCAAGTACACACAGAGGTCTCACTGTAGTCTTTGTGAAACCATCTTAATTACCAGTTTACTCATCTTTCAAAGACTTATTCTGAAAATAAAACACAAAGGTACAAGATTTATATACATAAAGGCACAGCAATTCTGTTGAAACCAGCTATGTTACAGTACAATATAGTTCCATCAGTGCCTTTCATGCAACAAAGTTCACCACCAAATTTTAATCTTTTAACTGCAGAAGGACTATATCCTTCCCTTTTGGTAAAAAGAATAACCAGCTATTATTTAATCAACTCAAAGTTAATACAGGAACTTGAAAGAAATACATAAAATGTTTTTTCTTTCTGCCTAAATTTGCTAGACTTTCAAGGCTATTTCTCCTCAAAAGAGCAAAGGTGAAGTTTCATTTGTGCTAAGATGACAGACCGAGAGGTTTTCTATAGTGATAGTTTTGTAAAAATGATGTATCTTACATAGGTGCCGTCCCAGGAGGCATCACCAGCAGCCACAGACAATTTTAAAGATAGACCAGGAACTGAGATAGAAGAAAACTTTGAATTCAGAGGACAGATTCAAACCAGGTATAAATAAATTTATCATTAGAATTACGTCTTTGGTTGGTCCAGTGCTCAGACTCCATGCAACAGACACACCAAGTGTACTTCTAGTAAACTGATTCAAAATATTCTTCCCTTCTCCTTCCCCCAGTACCAACTTCAAGTTGTCATTCCTGAAGCTTCACAGTTTCCCTACACAACAGTTGCACTGAAAGACTATTTGCACTTTTTACATCTGTCTGCAGCTGAATAATTAGAAAGCAGACTGTATATTGCCATCGAGCTAATCAACTCCCAAAGCTTTGAGCTGCCGTTCAATCTCTTCATCTGATATGGTAGCAGCTTTTGATGTTGATGCAGATGGTAAGCCTCTGGCAGCTGACGGAGCTTTGGCCATCTAAAAGAAGACAGAAATTTACTTCAGTCACCATAATACATGTTACGACAAGATGACTTCTAGAATAAGACTGTATGTAAAGGCTGCTAGAATGAACTGTTAAAAAGAAAAAAAAGGGAGTGAAGGGGGAAAAAGCACCTGAAGTGGATAAAAATTGCCATACCTTTCCAGAGATTTCAATTCCTATCTCATCAAGCACTTGGTTAACAATATCTTGGCTTTCTTCCTCTTCATCAGAAGCATCAAAAATATCGTCCAGAGTATCATTAACTTAGAAGAAAGAAAGAAAAGGAAAAATTAAAAAACAAATCCACGCTGTATTAAGGAAAAAGGTTACTAAAATAATCTACTCTCCTTCCTCCTACTCTTCTACCCTCCCAGAATGTAGTAGTGATACCAACAGAAAAGAGCTCTATATTGGAGAGGCTTTCTCAACTCTGTCTTGCAAAGCCTGTGAGTACACCTAGAGCATCAACAGGGTAAGGCATGACTGCTGTTATAAAAATGTTTAGTTTAATCAGAATAGTTCAGTTGCTCTATTTTCCTCCCCACTAGATTTTAACTTTTCTTAAAAACATCTTCCATAATTCCACAAAAATCACTTTCCTTTTCTTCTTCCAAGTAAGCTGAGAAATTAACTACTCAGCTAACAATGTATATTGCAACAAAACAGTTCTGCACCATTGAGGTATTCACATCTTGCTCAACAATATACTTTTGAGTCCACTCTACTTACTTCAGCTAACACAGTAGCAGGGATTAGGATAAGGAGACTCTGCTAGCAACACTAGGAAGTTTGGTATTATTAAGGTGACAGTGGACAGATGCAATTGGGAATAAGAAACTTGCCACTCCCCAAGAAGTTATTTGTAGCTTAAAATAAAAAAAGGAGACAAAACACCATGTATGTAAAGCTCAAATTATCAATAACATCTAAATTAGGTGTCCCAGAAGAACAAGCACATGCAGAACTATCAGCTACAGAAAGGACATTTTTTTCAAGTCCCCCTACCAGTTATGCCAACAAGGTTTTGAACTTGTCTCAAACCCTCTTCCCTTCCAGTATCTTCTTTCTAGAAGCATGATTAGTGTTTTGCATGAAGATGGGAAGGAACGGGTTGTAGATTTGGTATTCAGAGCCACTAAAAAGCTAAAGGCTCAGCCTCCCTGCTCAGACATGCACTGTTTTATTTGCTCTTCACTTTTGCTGTTAATCTCATTAATTGTAGATATAAAATTTGAAGCATAAGTATTTCTAGACTGGTTCTACCCTTCCAAGAGCACTGTGGGCTGCAGCTAGCTGTTCCCTGCAGTGTGGAACTTACTCATTTCTTCAGTCATTTCCATCTTCATGTTTTCCTTCTGGAAATTCTGCATTGTTTGTAGTGTCTTTTGTGGATCCATTTTCTTATTAACTGCTTGCATTGTCTATTAATATTGAAAAAACCTTTTATCATACAATGAAACATTAGTAAATATCAATATATACTTTAAGAAGGAATAAGACTTCTCTAATAAAGAATTATAGACACACAGCAGATCAATAGCACAGTCTGCACCTAGTAAGAAATTTTGCTATCTATTACACTAATAGATATGCTTTTAAATGTAGGCATCTTTTTTTGTACCACGACCCTTCTCCTGGCTTTGTGTTAGGAAAAATCTGCCTGATCTAAATGAAAAGAATGAGACAACACTTCTTAACTTGGAGGATATGGCCTTACTTTTAAATGGCTGCAGGCATTTTATTCAGTAAGGAATATTTATTTGAACCACCACTAGAGAATAGCCAGTAAATTGCAAGTGTTTATGTCAGAATTTAATTGAAAAAATACTTTTCTCTGAAAAGCAAATATCCAAGTGTTCAGGAAATACATATTAGCTTAGTGTGAAACTCTGTAATGGGTAGAGATTTTTTTGTGATAGTGTAATAAACTTCACCTGGTTTACTACAAGTATGCAGCATTGCCTTTGCAGGCACTGGTATTTAATACTTTCTTCTTTCCTAAGTAGCAAGCTACTGTACCTCTCTTGGGACATCTAAACCTAAATGAGCAATTCAGACATAAAGTTTCAACCAGCTTTGAAAACATAAGAGTTGGTTAATTAAAAGGGATGCTATCAAGCTACTACAGCTGCTACTGGCTTCGTAGAAGCTCTTCTGCCTTTGTGTCTGAGTTTGTTTAAAGTGACAGTGTATTATGCTTCTAATGTTACTTGAATGTAAAAGACTGTGTTCACAGTCACATTATTTGAATTTAAAAAGTTGTTCTGGATTTAGAGTGTTGGTTCTTTACAAGTGTTGTAGATGAATTTACCGTGTCCAAAATTAGTGCCAAACATGCTAAAAAGTATACAGAAAATACTCTGCAAGCTTCACATTCATGTATTTATCTTGCTTGTTGAAGCAACTGATTCCATATATTTTTTTCATTGATGATTGTATGAGATTAAGAATAGTTTATAAAGTTCAAAATGAACAAGTGAATACTTTTTTAGACTTCCCATGTTGATAAGGAAAAATGATCAGTCTACTGACACTTTGGTTTTGACAAATTTAATCCAAGTCATCTTGCAGATAAAACCAAGTTAACCATGTAATAATTAAAAAGCAAGACCAACTGGTTCACATGCAACACCGCTGCAGGAATACTGAGTAAGCTGTTTAACCTGATTGGATGGACAGTCGGACAAGCCCCCCTCTTTGTGGGTTAGTCAGTAAGGATGGCAAGTTTGCAGCAGAGCCACAACTTTGTATCACTGAATGGCAGATAGCTGTCAACACGCTGCTTCTAAAAGATATCTGATAGCAAAGCCTCTGCAGTAATCACTTCCTGCACTAAGTTGTGTTGCATTACTGCGTTTAAATGGCACATAACTGGATTTAACTTGGACTGTGATAAAAGCACAATTTGTCTACAATGATGTGTGCCAACTGTTTCCTACAGCTCAAGCTGAACAATCCTGTTTGCCAAAATCGAACTCCCTATTTATTAATTCAGGGAAATAGGGAAAGTTCACAATGAACTCAGATAACTCTGATTTTTCAGGCTCATGAGGTAAGATTTGTGAGAAAATTTAATGCAATACTGTTTCTTGAGAACACGGAGAGTGAGAATGACAGGGAACTCCAGATTAGACTTCCTTAGGAACTTAAGATCTGAAGCAATAACCTACTTTTTGCACAAGCCATAAAGCTACTGTGGCACACTGCCTTGATTTCCAGATGAAGCATGCCCTACTTTTTCCCTGTAAAAACTGCTTTTGACAAGATACACAGGCAAGACACCAGCAGCATGGTTTGGGATTTTTTTTTATGTACTAAAGCAAGTTCTTCCACTGGCATTAGAGTTCATTTTCATCATGCTAACATTTGACAGATACCTAGCCCAAGAAAATATGCTTAGTTAGGTGCTAACTGGCTGGATTGACTTGGGAAATATTTCATAGTATGAATTGAATTACATTTCCCTACTGTATCCTCAACACCATTTGGATTATGAAGCAGGAGGTTTTATCCTAAAATTACCTTAACCAAAATAACACAATTTAACTTTTGCAACCATATGCTGCATTGTAATGTAAAAGAATGTCTTGTAACACCTTACTTTTGCTGTAGTTGACATGGCTCCTGCCATCTTCATCTGAGAGTTCATGACCTTTGTTTGAGTTGACATAGAAGTGACTTTAGAGCTAACAGCGTAAGTTCGATTCTTCTGCTTCCGCAGCTGTACAAGCTGTTTTGCTAACACTTTGCAGGCTTCTTTGTTACCAGTCTTAGCCATTTTCTTTATCTCCAGTTCCTGTTAAAAAAGGTATTAAGATTAATTCTACAAATTTTTCATTCCTTCAAAGACTATAATTAAGCCTAATAATTAAATTCCAAAAGTTAACTATCCTCTTGACTTTTTTTAAAGACATTTAATGTTACATAGTCATCTTTGCTTTTTTACCAAGACTATTTAGTATAATAAATATAATGCTGTTATGATTTGACCAGAAGAAGAAAATGCAATAAAACTGAATTTGGTAGCAGAGTCTCTCCCAAAAGACTCCAATTTCTGCATAACATCACATTCATTGGTATGTGCACTTTCAATTACATATCTGGATAGGGAATAACACTTCAAAAAAACCAAAACATCCAAACCTAAAAGTGGGTATTTAGCCCAGAGGTAGCAGGAAAAGGTTTGACACAAATAATTGTGTCAGCTGGGATTTTTCAAAGTATGCCTTCTGCTTTGTGAGTAGGTAACATAAACTTTTCAGCTAATTTTTCCTTTTCAGTCTTTTTAAGAAGGGCTTTGTATATGGCCAGTCGTATATTTTGATTTTTACCATTAAGTCCAAGCAGCTTTTACAGACCAGCTTTCTCCTATGATTCTTCAGGAGAATATACTTGCTATGAAAACACAGTTGCTTCACTTCATGTGAACTGGTGGTCCAGAAAACTGCACTTACAAGATATGTTGCTCTGAAAAGGTAATACTTGTCTCCAGGATAGGCAAAATGGTCAATGCTTAAAGGCAACCAACCCACTGTATTAGCCTTTCTACTACGAAAAATCATGAGTAAAGTTTACTACAGAGATGGCTCTGGCACAAAGTCATCTCTGTAAATCTATAATTTCTGAAAGGCTGTGTCATACATACTATTTTTAATCCAAGAAGGTACAGATGAGCAAATATGGAGAATAGGACTGTTCAAACATTAGAGGCCTCAAATATATAAAGCTGTTCTCTTCGTAAGTAGCTCACAGAGACCACAAAACCAAAATTCTGTAGCATGCCCAGAACATTACGTGCTTCTTCCTCACACCTCAAGAACGGTGAAGGATGGGAGGGATTAGTTCGCACACTGGCAAACACTAGTTTGCAGCCTAATTTTAAGAGCAAACATTTGAAAATAGGGATTTCTCACAGAGATGAAATACCTATGCAGCATCTGCAACATGATTTTCAAAACAAAATACAAACCTACACCAACCGTTGCTAAATCACTGCAGATAATTCAGCTGAGAAATCACACCCTATATATAAATGATTTTATTCTTAAGTAAGAATAATTTGGGTAAAGAGCTGCAATACATTATTTGCTTCTGAGAGGTTTGGGGCAAGCTTATTAATGTCATTTGCATTCTTCTGGAAAAAAAAATAATCAAAATTCAGATAGTCGTATGAGGTTACTGAACTGAAACAGAACTGTCTGCATACTTTCAGGCATTTTTATATGTAGAATTAATATAGAATCACAGAATCATAGAATAGTAAGGGTTGGAGAGGACCTTAAGATCATCTAGTTCCAACCCCCCTGCCATGGGCAGGGACATATAACTGGGTTTTCTCAGGGTAGTATTGTCATAGTTAAGGAAAGAAAAAAGTCTTTCTGAAGAAAGTACCCAACAAAGTTCTGAGATTGACTGACAGGCCCTTGGTCCTTTTTCACCTGATCTGACTCTGAAGATTAGTATTTATTGTCAATTGATCCTCTCATCCTAACAGCAAATTTTAACTTCTTCAAAGACATATTTCACTTCTCCTTTCTTCTTCCCCTTAGAAATCCAAAATTTCTGAAACAGTTTACTGTAGTAAGTAATCAAAACTTCAACCTGAGTATTCCTGAAAATTTAGGTTATTTCCACAGTCAGAGTATCTCATACTGAAAAATACCTTATCTATGAGGAACCTGCTATATCTTACACATTCAAAGCTTCCAGAAACAATCTCTCTGATCTCTTTTAGCTTCTGATTCTTAGCTCTTGGTATTCATACGACCTGCTGCCATGAAACAACACCTCAATAACTACTGAAACAGTGGCTGGATTTGCATAGCTTTTCCCACAGTCTGAGCATGTCTTCATGCATCAAAACTCCACCATCTGTCACATCCATTTATCCAATTATACTGCCACACAGGTGCAGCAGCTATTCACTGAGTACTTGATAGCTCACACACAAAAAGTTTTAAATAGATCTTAATTTAGGCAGATTATTTTACTATTATTAGCTAGTTTTAGGGAAGTTCTATATGAATAAAAATAACGTCCCTATGGGGTATTGATGATATCCTAATTTTTCAAGTATTCTCTCTTGCTAGGTAACATATGATAGCAGCCACTTCTTTCAGTTTTTCCACCACAAGACCACTGATTTAGAAGCAGGCTACCATTCTTTATCTTTCAGAAGGTTCTTCCTGAGAATGGAGGGAAAAATTAACATGATTATTTTTATCTAAACAGTTTCAGGCCTTTCCTATCTTAAAGACCGAGCATTACTTTTAGATAGTCAATTTTTTTCCAACAGAATTTCAATAACTAAAAACTCAAAAAGGGGAAGACAACTTTGTTAGTGTTCAATTATTATACATTGAGTTGTATCTTTAGAACTCTGCAAGTTTTCTGCTGTACTGGAGGGTGTGTTTGTTTTTAGAATAAAATAAAGTTCCCTGCTCTACTTACCAGTTGTTTTTCCTGTTTTTCGAGTGCTGCTCTATCTCTGGTTATAGCCCTCTGTGTACCTCTTAACTCTCGATTTTGCTCCTTTATTATATCTGGAAAGAAAATATTTATAGCTGGGAAAAGTTTTCAATACTACATGAACATCTTATCTGCTCAGCACCCTGCAGACATGCAGTATGTTTGACAGCCTCCCTTTGTTCAGAATGAACTGTCAGCATTTCAAAGCAATGAAATATTAGCAAAATACAATTTTAGGTATACAAATCATTGTTTCAGCAGCATAGGCCATATCCTGTAGTAAAACGGCTGTTTTCCCTAGTATGTTTCTTTGCACCATAACCATAGCAAAAGCCTTAACCACACAGGAAGAGTTGGGTTCATACTTTTCCGCAAGTTCAACTCTAACTCAGCAATAACGTATTCATTGTGAGCCCACTGCTTTTCAACCAGTCAGGCCTAACTGCAACACATAAATCAGGTGAAGAGACCTTGTATAAGACATCTCAGAGCAGTTAAAGAGGTTGCAAGTCCATTAAAACAGTGAAGATACTCTCAGACACAAGTCCTGGATCCTGCTCTTCTCTGTCCTTACTCTAGTTCAACGGATATTACGCTCCTCCACAAACGTACCACATCTGTGCAGCCCAACTTCACGTCAGACTATAAAGCAATAGTGTTCAAACTGTTTCAATTAGTGGATGCTTAAGAAATAAAGATACGAAAGTGGAGGCCTTATAGCAAATTTAAGTTTCCTGACAACTGATGTAGCCAGCAGAAGCTTGAACACTGTCAGGTACAACTGTCACCTCGCACAGGAGTTTTCTCCACTGTAACATTTAAAGTTATTTACCAGTAACATCCATTTACTAAAGCAAGTATTTACAGATGGTATTATTTACCATATAGACATTAATCATGCTAGTTGCAATTAACTTCTGTTAGAATTCACAGCACGTGCTTAGGTGTGATTCACCTGGACAAAGGTAAAGAGGTTTGCATCTGACTCAGCATCCTCTGACCTTTAGAGAGGAAAGACGTTAGTACTTTTACAACGAAATTCATCTGCTCCTAACATATATGTCTACACGATATCAGATAAACTTTGGGTGGGAGTTTAAAAGGAGGAGACTGCCACATAAACTTTGTGGAGACTTGTTCTTCTAATCCACAGAAGTCACTCTTGGCAGGGCACTGCTACTGTACTTAGAAAGTTTGAAGCACGTGAAAATCAATACAAAGAATCAGAGTTGCTAATGGAAATAGAGGCTTGTAGGGTAACTCTAAAAACTGCAACCGCCCTTTTTATTCATTTATTTTTTTAAGACTTGCGATCATTTTTCTGCAAACAGAAACGTGTGTTCTTTGTTCCCACAATCATAAACATTGTAAACCATTCATTGCTGAAATTATTTCAACCTTAAGTTTGATTCAGAAAAACCCTAAACCTTTGGTGGCATTTTGAAGAGGGCACATATGCTACCCCTTACCACCAATTATTTTTGTCCAAATAAATGTGTATTCCAAGCAAACTTCGTGAAAGAGAGACCTGTTTCCAGAGTGCTACTACTGCTCTGAGACCCAGACAAAAAGCATCTTCAGGACCTGTAGGCTTTTCGATGGACAATAACAAAGAGCTGAAAGATGACACAGAATATAACACTTCATTCTTCACGCTGGCAAAGCAGCAGTGAATATTATTCTGAAAACAATGCTACAGGCAAGTAATTTTGAAGGTAGACAAACATATATTACCAGCATAGCTGTACTTGTGAAAATGAAAAAGCTTAACAGCTACATACAAGACTATATTTTCTAAGTACAATAACTATTAAAAAAAAAATAAAAATCCCTTAGCGTAGAAAGCTTGAGAAGTAGGAACTTCAAGATGATAAGAAACAAGAACTATACTTCAGTCATGAGACAATAAGGGTGAGCACAATGCTTATTTCTGTGGTTTCCGATCTCATGGTGACTCAAACTAAGGATAGCAATAAACCAAAACAACTATCTGCAGTTAAAGGCCCTTTCATTTGTTCGGGTTTGGTTTTTTTTTTTCAAGTTAAGGCTAAGATAAGAACTTGATTCTTGTTTCTCTATGATAACTGACACAAATTCCTAGCTTTACTCCAGCAGAATAGAAGGGGTATTCCTGAGGCAGCCTTTTGCCAGGAGTCGCTCCCACGTGTCATGCTCCTGCTGCCTTTCACACCAGGGTAGGGCGGAAGTGCCTCCACTCCTTAGAACAGGTTGGACAAGAGATATCCATCAGAGCTTGACCTAGCTCCTACAATCCGCCTTGGTCATCTCCATATTCCTCCCCTCCCAGCTTTTGCATCAAAAATGGGAAGAGACAAGTGGGATACATACGTATTCCCCCTTAGCGACATACAATTGGTTGATGCACAGCGTCATTTTTGGCGAGCCATTTTCAAACAAGGACCCACCTGATCTGTCACAGGGCACCCAACATGCCCACCAACCAGCCAGCTCTGGGGCTTGCCAAGCCCCAGCCAGCCTCTGCCCCACAGCCACGCTTACGGCGGTGCTGATCCGAGGAGGTACTGATCATCGCCCACAAGAGTGCTGTCAGGTAAAGAGACCTTTTCTTGGCTTTACTTTGGAGATCATTATTTCTGCATAACTTTAAGCGTTTTGTTGACAGAGCGACTACAAAAACGTCCAGACCGACTTGTTTCAAGACGCTCGTACAAAGCCGAGGGGGCAGGCGGTGGCGGCTCCAGCGGCTCCCGAAGCCTGCGGTCATGCTCGGCCGCCTCCTCCGGCGCACAGACCGGGCTCCCGCAGGCCCGCACCGCTCGCCCCTCGGTTCGCTCTCAGCTCCAGCAACTCTTTGCGGGCCTGTTCTGTACCCTCGCTGCCAACGAGAGACGCCGTTGATCCTCTTTCTCATCCACAGACCGGGAGCGATCACTAGGGCTCAGCTCCCGCTGTCCCAAGGGGCCGGCCCGGGGACTCCCCGCCGCCTCGCCTGGCCCGAGCGCCGCCGGTGAGTCACCCCGGCGGGCTGGGGCCTCCTCCCTACGAGCTCTCGCTCCGCCGGGACACAGGGCCCGAGGTCGCCCCGCAAGCATCGCCGCCACCCCGGGGCTCCCGCTCCCCCCGAGCCCAAGCCGGGGCCAACTCCGCACCCGGGACCGGAGGAGGGCTGGGGGCAGCCACTGCGGGCTAGCGGAAGGGGGCCGGCGGGGCCCTCCCCGTGGCGCCGGCTGCCCAGCGCCCCACTCACCGTCCACAGTCTTCTTCTTGAAGAGCGAGGCCATGGCGGCAGCCGGACCTGAATCACGGGACCCCCGCTGTCGCCTCAGTCGGCTTCTACCTCCTCCTCAGGTGACCAGGAAGCGGCCGGGCCGCGCAAACCCGCCCGGCTCCGCCTCCCCGCCGGCGAAGGGCGGGACGGGGCCGGGCCTGGACGGCCGCGCCGCGCTGACCCCGCCTTCCCCAGCGGCCGCTGGGCGAGTGGGGATGAAGGGAAACTTCTTACTCCGCGGGAGTCGCTGCTCGGGATGGGGCGGTGTTGGCAGCAGCGCTTCTTTGTTGGTGCACGGGCTCGGTTCCCCCTGAGCCGCGGGAGAGGCGCTCCAGGGCCGTCCCGGGCGCCGGGGGTACCGGCTGAGGGGAGCGCAGGGAAGCCCCCGGTGGTGGCGGCGTCCGGCTGTGCCGGGGCGGGCCGTCCCGTCCCGTCGTGACTTCCCACTCCGTGCACCACTGGGTAGTTAGAGAGTGGGGTTGTGTATGTTTAATGATTAAAAATCAATTAAACTCAGCAGCATAGCGCTCTTCGGGTTCGCTGCCTTTCATCGTGCAACGTCGCGCATGGGCAGCTGTAGAGATGTAGGCTCAGGTCACAATTGAACACTTGCGGGGTTCGTTTCTGCCCGCGGAGCGCCAGGCTACAGCACACGCTGGCGGTGTTGCTGAAGGAGCCGTGTGTTGAGCCCAGCGCTCCAGCGGCCTCTGCAAGTACATCGTGGGGTTTGGGGTGTTTCATTAAGGATTGTCTCAGCTTTGTGCCCTTGCCTGGAGACAGTGCCATGGCTGGGCAATCATATAGCGTTTTTGGGTGCGAGGGGCATTAAAGAACATACAGTTCCAACTCCCCCGCCCCTGGGCAGGGACACCTTCCACTAGACCAGGCTCCTCAAAGCCCTGTCCAACCTGGTCTTGATAACTCATAACATTAGTTTTCTAAGATAAGCTTTTAAGGGTCACAGCTACCCTGGTGCACGAGATGTAAGAGTATGGAAAAAGAAATAATAATTTTCCTGGTTTTCAGTGTCTTCTTACAATCCTTATTTTTTAATAAGGTGTTTCAATAATGTAGCTGTGGTTTCATCATCAGCAATTATCTGCGTACATATCGTGACCTCAGGATATAAAAATGGAGCCGTAGTAGAAAATACAGAGCTATTGGTTTAAATACTAGCTGGATATACCTTCACTAAAGTACAAGCATTGGGGGGTTTATATTAATTTGCAAGGAAAACCAAGTGATTGGAATGTAGTAATGCATTTTGATAGCTAGATATAAATCTAACCTTAGGAAGAATTGTAACTTTATGGTAGTAGTACCTAATAAGTCACATTTTTATAACCTTGCACGGAAAAAGCAATATATTAGAATATTATAGTAGCTGTGTAAAGATGTATGTGGATGTAGGAAGGTATGAACTATGTATTTGGTGTCAGCATTTCCTGATTTTTCTGAAAATACTAATTTTATTGCAAATAGCAATTTTTCGTTGTTTTTCACATGGCCTTTTAGTTCTTTTTCACTGAATGTGCTAGACTGAAATCCAGATCATGTGAGATGGCATAGATACCATGGAAGATTAGTGATTCGCTATGAGATAGGTTAAATAAAACACCCTTTACAAGTTTATTCCTGTCTGTCTGTACTGTCTGTTAGGTCAGATCTGTCAGGGATGACTAGTAAGCAAAACTGAAATCCTGGCTTTGAAAGTGCACAGATGAAGGGGAGGAGAGTAATTTAGATTCAGTTCCCCACTTTCCTTGAGAGAGAGGTTGGACAGCTTAACTATGGCTACTCTTAGATCGTGCTAATTAGCTATGAGACCAGAAAAACATTTTTCCACAATAGTTCTTCATGAATGTTTGCTTGTGATGAAGTAAACAAAGATGTCCATAATAGGCTTCATGATTGCAATAAACGAAGTATGTCTGAGCTGTTGCTTGCCTAGTGTTACTTTTTTTTGTGCTATAAGCCTGAATGCTGGGATGCTATTGTATACTTGATTTGAATCTTTTTAGTAGTACTGATACAATAAAAGAATTTATCTTTCAAAAGAATAATGCTTAAACTTCAGTGTTTCTTTTAGATTCTCAATGTCCTGTTTCAGGTTCTATTTGCAAATCAAAATCTAAAGAGAATGTCTTAGTCCTTTGTGCTGTAGATGAAGTTCAGAAATCAACCAGATGGAATAAATAACCTTTCCTTAGTGACTGTATGCAAATATCAGTAGCAAACAAAAGCTGGGACTGTGTATTTTCTGTTTGTTGGATATTGAGTAAAGTGGGGTACAAAAACCGGTTCAGAAGGATGGTACAATATCCTGCATTAATCTGAGCACCTTCAAATCAAAGTTTGAAAAATTAATTTGGATATTAAAAGTAGATTAGGAGCAGGAAAGGTGGTCTGTGTTCCAGAACTGCACTTTAGAAAAAGATGTGTGAGGAGGGTGTGCATCTATTTGTTTTTAAATATATATCTCTATATACATATATCTATATCCATATCCATCTATATCTCTATATCCATATATATAAAATATCTATATACTCTAGAATTGATCCATTGGAGTATTTAAGCATATTGTTAATTTAAACCAGGTGACTAAGATCAGCCTGCTTAGCGCTAAGTGTGTTCAGGTGCTCAGACGAAATGGCTGCTGTGAAGAGACCCTTGCAAATCAGTGCTGTCGGGTACTGTTCTTTAGAATAGTAGCAAAAGTGGTTGATTTGGGAAAGGACTTTTCTGTTGTGCTCTCAGGAGAAAAAGCAGAGGTAAGCTTTCAGGCATATGAGAAACTATCAAGGTTATGCTTTAAATCTTTTTAAGCTTTCTGGCTATATCAGCTGGTCTAATGAAAGTTATTAGTCTTCTGTGTTTCCTTTTCTGGGGCGAGGGAAATATTGCAAGTGAACTTTTGCTGACAAGCTATAGCAGACCGTCTTGGGATGCTCAGTGGATGATGACCCAAATTCGTTACTCTGTTTGATCTATTCTGGGCAGGTCTAATTTTTCATCTGCAGATATAAGGAAATTAAATGAGGACATGTATAGTAAAGAATGAAGTGGGTAAGTGGAAAGTTACAGAAGCCTGAATGAGATAAATGTTCAAAGACTGGTATACATCTATTGTTATATGAAAGGAACTGCACTTACTGTGTAAAATAAGGTTATGAGGAAAGCATGTTTCAGGCCTCAGCAACTGGCCATCTTCCAAATCCTGCAAGGGCTCACTAATGCTTTATTCTGGAGGAGCTCCACTGAAATCAAATGACATGGCACTTACATGCGTAAGAGTTTGTGTGATTGTGCTCTAAAGGCTACGTAACCTCATACCTTATTGTACAAAGGTAGGCTGAGTTAGGAGAAGGGAAAAGGCAGGGAGAGAGCTGCAGACCCTAAAGAAGCTCAGGCTGCAGTTCAGCTTAACACTTTATTTTCTTTCCCAAGTAAGAATCTGTGGTGGCACAGGGTGAATGTTATGGCTTTGTTTTAATGTATGACTCTGCTGAAGTCTGCCTGTGTATCATGATATTATAATTACATTCATTAGTCATGGTACTTGGAAGTCACAGTGTGCTCTCCAGGGTGGAGAGGTGATGGCAGCACACTCCATCGGCACAAAATGTGAGATACTGGGAAGAAGGTGAAGCTGAAATGGGTAGGGGAGGATAAGTGAATGTATTGCTTCCCATCTGTTCACAATTCAAGTTGAATTGGGCCTGTATGTGAAGAAGAGAGAGTGTGTTGTTAGTCTTATGTATAAGTTAATCATCTCTTGCTTTCTCTGTCTAAAAAGGATCAGTTGCTAACAGACCACTACTTATCTATGCCTTACAGCATACAAGGTGTACAGGATAGAGGGAAACACACATTTAGGTGTGGAAACATGGTTTGATTTAATTCATTCTTGTGAGGAATGTATGACGTCCATGGAGACTGAAATTGTCTTACATGAGAAGGGCTTTGTGATGTGCATGTTTTGCCTGGTAACCCACCAAATTCACTTGATGGACTTCTGAGTAAGTAAAAATTTGCAAGAAAGAGTTAAAGAAAAATTTAAATGTGAAATGTTACTGTAGTTTGCTGAAGAGCTTTTAGTGAACTGGAACTCTGAACATTTAAAGGATGTTGTCTTCATCTTAATTTTATACTCTTGAATGTGCTTGTGAACAATTCTGGGGAGAAAAATAAAATTAACAATGAAAAAAACCCATCCTTAATATATGTGAGAGACTAGCCGAGTAAGTTGGTGTCTTTTTCTGTTGCATGGGAACAGTATACCAAAGTAAGATATTTATGTAGGCAAGATTACACCTTAGTTTCATTCACTTTCAGCATCTTTTTAATAAAGTATAAGTACTTTGCACCATTTAGTAAGTGCAGGAAGTTCAGTACTTTGTGAAACCCTCTAAATGCCTAACCCCTCCTTATAGAAATCTGGTTTTAATTATTATCTTGATTGGTGATAATAAGATACTTCTGAGTTGCAGACTACATCTTTTATAACCTTCACATCTGATTGCAAGGTTCTTCGTGAAAGAGTGAACACTTCATTATAAAATAGTGCCATTACTTTTTACAAGCAGATTTAGTTTTGCTTCAGTAATCAAGTACCGTAGGACATCGTATTTTTTTAAGGCATTCATGAAATGAAGGGTTATACTTTTAAGAGCATTTGCTTGCAAATATCGTATCTTTAAATGACTTTGCCCAAGGAGAGAAGGAAATCCAGGCTAGCAACAAAATAGGTAAATACTGTTAGTATTTTATCACAAGCTTCAAGAACTCCTCAAGGCATCAAGTTCAGAAAAAAGAGCGAGAGATTATAGGGAGGATATTTATTATTACAAACTGCAAAGTCAACAGGGACTGCTAAATGTTCTTACAGTCATAATAGCCTATCTCATGTTAATTCTAGCCTAAAGCTCTGTGACTCTTTATGTGCAGAGATAATGGGGGGTAAAACTGTATTTTTAGTTTAGCAGCAGATTCCTCCCAACCATGGAAAATAAATTAGAGAGCTTCACAAACGAAAAGTGATTTGGGCTTTGAAGGAATTCCCAGCAATAATATACAAGACTTATTACCCTAGGTAGTTAGGGGGTCCCATATATTTATGGCTGATAGTAGTCATTTTGATTGAATATTGCCTCAGTAACTTGTTTTCAAATAATTTGCCTTTACCCCAAATCTGTTGATCCTAAAAAAGAAGACCTTTTCGGTAATGTTCTTGTTGTTTGTACTTCCTATGTGTACCGTAGATAAAATTTAGTGTATGTTGCCCAGGCAAAATGCTGCATTAACAGTGAAGTTGTTATGTTTAACTTAGCTGGAATTCACTACATGTCAAGATTTGACACATCAAGACCTGTGTTTAATAGGTTCAGATCTGAGAACATATGTACATTTTTTTGAAGTAAAAGACACTACAAGTAGTTGTTCTAAAATAATGCATTACAAACCTAGGAAATTCAGTTTAAGGCTATTACTGTTTATTAGTTGTATTACATTATTGTCTAGGAGCATGACTGCTTTGGGTTAGGAATGCCATAAATACGGGGGAAGGGGAGGAAAGCATTCCACCCCCAAGAGAACATATTGTCCCAATATAGTAAGAAATAATATGTGGATGTCAACAGACTAGTCAGTGCAAAAAAAAGAAACCAGAAATTTCCTTATGTAGCCTCACATACTGTCTGCATAGGTGTCAAGGGAAAAAGATGTTAACCATTTTGAAAAAGACCTTTGTGTCCATCTGTGAAGAAGTCCTTCTGACAGTGATGAGTAGGTAAGGAGAAGACAAAATATGATTGTCGGAAGCAAAATTAATAACAGGTTGCTAAAAGCTAGAGTTAATGAGAACTGAAGGAAGGAGTCAACATGGACTATGAATGCATGGTGGTATGGAGATTGGGATAGGCCAGGGAAGGCCTTGAACAGATGCACTCTTTGTGGCAAATAACCAAAGGAACCACTTGGAAGGCAGTCATGAAAATGGCAATGTGATCGGAGCAGTGATCTAAGATGATGGCCTTTTGCAAAACGTTTTGAAGGAGCTGGGTTGGATTAATTAGGGACATGAAGAAAGGTGGTGTTCTCAACTTGTGACACAGTGCTGAGTATCTTGGACTAAAGCTTCCGCTTGTGCCTCAAAAGGAGAGGCTGGTCTGGCAGAGCTACTTTCTACAAGAGGGAGTTCTAAGATTTTTATACAGCTAAAATTATGTGGAACTGGAGATAATGCTCAGCTGATCACCCTCAATAATGGAGATGAAGGTGGTGCTGATCGTATCGCTTAGGAAAGGGAGAAGCCTGAAAGCACTCGTCAGGTGAAAGACTGGCAGCACTGCCCTGTGGAGCTGGATGTCTATAAGCTAATGGTAGACAGAGACATGCATTTCAATTCAGATACGCCAAAAAGAAGTCTGGAGTAGAGCAGCAGAGCAACATGTTATTCTACTAAGTGCGATAGTGGAGGTTTTGTATTAATGAATGAGACTCTTGAGAAACAGGATAAAGAAAAAAGAAGCCAAGGACAGGGCCTTATGAAAATGAAAGTGCACATCCTTAATGTAATTATTTTTATGGAGGGGATTATTTTTTTACAGTTTGATAAAGTGAAGATACCTTAATATTCTAAACAAAGTACATGATATTCTTCATGCCTTAAGAAGGTAAGAGTATTTTTTTTTTTTTAGTTACGATGATTTTGCAATACTTTAGAACATTTATTGTTCAATCTTTTACTAGCTGTGAGAAGAAGCGAACATTTATTTAGTGGAGTTGTGATGGTATTCTTGCATCCACATGAAGACAGTAATTTTAATATTTTTAGAAAAGTTAGTGTTTCTTTTAAGTATAAAAGGAATACAAAAATATCTCTTAATACTGGAAATGTAAAATCGAGGAATTCTCGTCTCAGTCTTTTTGTTAATGATTTATGTTTTCACCGGGGTTCAGAATGCTTGTCACTTACGCTGTCCTTTGAGAATAGCGATAGCTGTTTAATGGCCTACATGTTCCTGTAGTGCAAAAGTGTATATAAAGTCACTAGAATCTGTTCCCAAAGCATATACTGCCAGAAAGCCAGATATATTTTATATTGCATTGGACCCTGCAGTGTTATAAAAAATGGCATATCCCTTTTTTTCATAGCTTTATGATCAGCAAGACAGCATCAAGCAGTTTATTGCAGACCTGGTTTATGCCCTGCAAGAGTGCAGCATAGTAGACCCTTGTGCATGCTTTGTTTTCAGCACCAGCTCTGGAAGCAGTTTTGAATCTCATTTGATTTTAGTTGAATCTATGTTCTCTTTGTTGTATCTGTTTGAATCAGTACTGAAAAAATTAGGCCAGTGTTGTTTTCACTGTTTAAAAAGGCATTCAGTTTATTTTAGGTTAGTTCAAATTCTATTTTTACATCACACTTAACAATTTCTTTCTTAACCCTTTAATGTCATCATCACTTCATACAGCTAGGGTAAAACATGTGCCATTTCCAGGGATGCGAGGGGGAGGAGCTCAGCAACATATAAATGAGGATTCAATTCTACAAAGCCAGGAAAGACATTTGGCCACATTCATTTCAGTGAGAATTCATATGGATAATCCCTTTATAAGTTAATTGGGATGTTTCATTGGTAAACGAGACAGCCAGCATCCACATGCAAGTATCTGTAGCCTTCTGGGAGACTCAGCTGTCGCTGATGGAAGCGATGTTGAGCAGTCTTTTTGCTTGTACAACATCAAGACTCCTGTGCTGAGCCTTTGGATCTAATTAGATCCCTATTCAAGGGACTTGTCTGGCTTAACCTTTAAATTATATCTGGAAAAAGGTGTTTCTCTAGTGGCTCTTTTGTTTTTCATAATTTGTATCAAGTTGTTGAAGTGAGTAACATAGCAACTGTTAACTTAGTGATACTATAGAATCATAGAATCATAGAATCGTAAGGGTTGGAAAGGACCTTAAGATCATCTAGTTCCAACCCCCCTGCCATGGGCAGGGACACCTTGCCCTAAACCATGTGGCTCAAGGCTCTGTCCAACCTGGCCTTGAACACCGCCAGGGATGGAGCATCCACAACCTCCCTGGGCAACCCATTCCAGTGCGTCACCACCCTCACTGTAAAGAACTTCTTCCTTATATCTAATCTAAACTTCCTCTGTTTAAGTTTGAACCCATTACCCCTTGTCCTACCACTACAGTCCCTAAGGAAGAGTCCCTCCCCAGCATCCTTGTAGACCCCCTTCAGATACTGGAAGGCTGCTATGAGGTCACCACGCAGCCTTCTCTTCTCCAGGCTGAACAGCCCCAACTTTCTCAGCCTGTCTTCATATGGGAGGTGCTCCAGCCCTCTTATCATCCTCGTGGCCCTCCTCTGGACTCGCTCCAACAGCTCCATGTCCTTTTTATGTTGAGGACACCAGAACTGTACGCAATACTCCAAGTGGGGTCTCACAAGAGCAGAGTAGAGGGGCAGGATCACCTCCTTCGACCTGCTGGCCACGCTTCTTTTGATGCAGCCCAGGATACGGTTGGCTTTCTGGGCTGCAAGCGCACACTGCCGGCTCATGTTAAGCTTCTCGTCAACCAACACCCCCAAGTCCTTTTCTGCAGGGCTGCTCTGAATCTCTTCTCTGCCCAGCCTGTAGCAGTGCCTGGGGTTGCCCCGACCCAGATGTAGGACCTTGCACTTGCCTTGGTTAAACTTCATAAGGTTGGCATCGGCCCACCTCACAAGCGTGTCAAGGTCCCTCTGGATGGCATCCCTTCCCTCCAGCGTATCAACCGAACCACACAGCTTGGTGTCGTCGGCAAACTTGCTGAGGGCGCACTCAATCCCACTGTCCATGTCACCGACAAAGATGTTGAACAGGACCGGTCCCAACACCGATCCCTGAGGGACACCACTCGTTACAGGTTTCCAACTGGACATCGAGCCGTTTACCACAACTCTTTGCGTGCGGCCATCGAGCCAGTTTTTTATCCACCGAGTGGTCCATCTATCAAATTGATGTCTCTCCAATTTAGAGACAAGGATGTCATGTGGGACAGTGTCGAATGCTTTGCACAAGTCCAGGTAGATGACATCAACTGCTCTGCCGCTGTCCATCAGTTCCGTGGCTCCATCATAGAAGGCCACCAAATTGGTCAGGCAGGATTTCCCCTTAGTGAAGCCATGTTGGCTGTCACCAACCACCTCGTTGTTTTTCATGTGCCTTAGCATGTTTTCCAGGAGAAACTGTTCCAAGATTTTGCCAGGCACAGAGGTGAGGCTGACTGGTCTGTAGTTCCCCGGGTCTTCCACCTTCCCCTTCTTGAAAATGGGGGTTATATTACCCTTCTTCCAGTCATCGGGAACTTCACCTGACTGCCAGGATTTTTCGAATATGATGGACAGTGGCTTAGCAACTTCATTCGCCAGCTCCTTCAGGACCCGTGGATGGATTTCATCAGGTCCCATGGACTTGTGCACATTCAGGTTCTTAAGATGGTCTCAAACCTGATCCTCTCCTACAGTGGGCCTAAGGTCTTCGTTCTCACAGTCCCTGCATTTGCTTTCCAAGACTTGGGTTGTGTGGTCAGAGCATTTGCTGGTGAAGACTGAGGCAAAGAAGTCATTAAGAACCTCAGCCTTCTCCAAATCCATGGTAGCCAGTTCTCCTGATAGCTTCTGGAGAGGGCCTACATTGTCCCTAGCCTGTCTTTTATTTGCTACATATCTATAGAATCCTTTCCTGTTATCTTTTACATCCCTTGCCAAACTTAATTCTAGCTGGGCCTTAGCTTTCCTAACCTGGTCCCTAGCTTCTCGGGCAATGTTCCTGTATTCTTCCCAGGCCGCCTGTCCTCGCTTCCACCTTCTATAAGCTTCTTTTTTCCCTCTAAGTTTCCTCAGCAGCTCCTTGTCCATCCATGGAGGTCTCCTGGCCCTCCTGCTGCACTTTCTTCTAGTCGGGATGCAACACTCTTGAGCACGTAGCAGGTGATCCTTGAATACCAACCAGCAGTCTTGGGCCCCCCTGCCCTCTAGGACTGTATCCCATGAAACCTTACTAAGGAGGTTCCTGAAGAGGCCAAAGTCTGCTTTCTTGAAGTCCAGGGCAGTGAGCTTGCTGCACGCTCTTCTCACCGTCCTGAGGATCTCAAACTCAACCATCTCGTGATCACTAGAGCCAAGGCTGCCCTGGAGCGTTACATTTCCAACCAGTCCCTCCCTGTTGGTGAGCACAAGGTCCAGCATGGCACCTCTCCTCGTCGGCTCCTCTACTGCTTGAAAGAGGAAGTTGTCTTCCACACAATCGAGGAACCTCCTGGATTGCTTGTGCCGGGCCGTACCGTCCCTCCAACAGATGTCAGGATGGTTGAAGTCCCCCATGAGGACCAGGGCCTGCGAGCGTGAGGCTGCTCCTATCTGTCTGTAGAGCGCTTCATCCACAGAGTCCTCTTGATCAGGCGGCCTGTAACAGATCCCCACCGTAATGTCCCCTGTTGCTGTTTTCCCTTTGATCCTGACCCACAAACACTCTGTTACCTCATCACCCGTCCCCAGACAGAGTTCCATACTCTCTAGCCTATCACTGACATAGATAGCAACGCCCCCTCCCCGTCTGCCTGGCCTGTCTTTTCTAAACAGCCTGTAACCTTCCACTCCAACATTCCAGTCATAGGAGCCATCCCACCATGTTTCTGTGATACCAATGACATCATATTCCCGTAGCCTTGCACACATCTCTAATTCCTCTTGCTTGTTCCCCATACTACGGGCGTTTGTATAGAGGCACCTTAGCCGAGCTCCAAATGAAGCCGACTCAATGGCTGGGGCAGCTGGAACATCTCTACATCGCTCCAAGCACTTATTACAGGTGCTGGCAACTGACCAGGAATGTTGGGATGGATCAATGCTCCCCTCCCCCAACACATCTAGTTTAAAGCTTTCCTGACCAGCCTGGCAAGCCTCCTACCAAAACAGCTCTTCCCCTTCTTTGTCAGACCAGCTCCACCAGCCTCCAGTAGATCTGGCCTCCCAAATGGAGCCCCATGTTCTAAATAGCCAAACCCCTGACTATGGCACCAGCTTTCTAACCATTTATTAACCTGCCAGACACGCCTAGCTTTTTTAAGGTCCTCCCCTTTGCCCTGGAGAATCGATGAAAAAACTATCTGAGCTCCAGAGCCCCTAACCACCTCTCCCAGGGCTCTGTAGTCCTTCTTAATGTCCTCCAGGCAACTGCTGTCTATATCTCTAGCACCCACATGGACCACTACAAGGGGGTAATAGTCAGCAGGACTTACTAGAGCAGGCAGCCTCTCAGCAACATCCCTGATCCGAGCCCCCGGCAGGCAACACACCTCCCTCGAGACTGGATCAGGCTGGCAGATGGGTGCCTCTGTGCCTTTCAAAGTAGAGTCCCCTACTACTATGACCCTCCGCTTCTTCCTGGAGGCACCAGTAGCGATCCTCTTTACTGGTGCATCAGCAGGGTGCTCATTAGGTGTGGTGGGTGCTTTCTCATTAGCCTCCTGCAGAACCGCGAAGCGGTTCTGGGTGGGGACATCAGATTTAGGAGGAAGCCCCTTGTCGTTAATTGTCCTCTTCCTCCTTTTTTTGTTCATTTTTCTCGTGACTAATTCCCAGCTTCCTGGGTTGCTGCCCTCCTTCTTTCCTATACGAGCAATGCTGGACGTTTGCAGCCCCTGCGCAGTTTGAGCCTGGAGCAAGCAGCCCAGCTTCCTCTCAGCTTCCCTGGCATCTTTTAGCTCTCCAACAGCCTCCCGCAGCTCAGCCACCTGCTGCAGGAGGACCTCCACCAGAGCGCACCGAGTGCAGCCCTGTCCATCGTGCACCCCCGCCTCACGAGACCAGTCGAGGCACTTTCTACACTCCGAGGTCTGCGCCGCAGCCTCCCCTCTCATCGGCTCTGTCTGGGTGCCTACGCTGGCCACTATTTTACAAGAAAACTTACTCCTTGATTCTGATTTGGCTATAATTGCCAACAATGTGGAGGGGGGACAGTTAAGGATCTTGGCCCAATGTTAGAAGGAGAGCATGAACCACAGGTGGTTTTGATGTCCCAGTTCAGCAAAGTTCTTCGGAACTTTATGCAAGCACATGATCCTTCTTCCAGCAGAGAAGTCTTTTTATCAGGACTTGCTTCAGTTTTGGAAATGAATCAGATACATCTGTTCTGCTGAGCAGGAAGACTTGGTGACTGCCTCTGTGGTTTTGTACAGTGTGCAGCAAACTGTAGTATGCTGAAATCTTGCTCTGTGGAGCAGAGGGGGAAAAACTAAACTGCATTTTTCTCTCTGCTGCCCTCAGGATTCCTAAGTCCCTCCAAGTAGGAGGGTATCCTGGGCTGGGAGAAATACAGCTGGCTGGGAAATCAGGGAGGAGCAGCTCTGTGTGATGTGGCTTTTTTGGCAACAGATCCAATTGTAACTGTTCCTGGGATTTAGAGATATTTTTGTTTTAGGAATAGTCTCTGTACAACAGGTGTTTTACATGGTGGTGACAGAATTCTGAAATGGGCTGTTTTGTTCAGAGTTCTGCTGACTACATCACTTAATAAATGAGGCATTTTGTTATTAAGTGCTTGATCAGAATTATTGAAATTTGTAATGCTAGCCAAATCCACCAAGTTTCAATTTAGCTCACTGCAGTATGAATTACAGGCAGTTCTTGTGTTCATTGTTATCATTCAAGTTCATGGAATGCGTTAATAAAGGCAATAGAGGATTATCACATGCTTTGCTTTTGTACAGAAATAGATGGTGCAAGCACACCAATTTTGTCTCACTTATAAATAGCTTCTGGAAGAAGTGGTCTGTGAGGAAATAGGGATGATTGACTCATTGAGAATAATTTACCCTGGAAGTTAGCACTTTTGTACATGTACTATCCATGGCGAACTGAATTTACATTCATCTAATTGTTATTCATGATCTTCCATTTAATAGTTTATAAATTGTTATCTGACTTTGTCACTTTATCACTGCTTTGTCACATGTGATGTGTGATAGTCCTCTGAGTCATTTTGATAGTTTCTGCGTCCTCACTGGAGGACTGAAACTTTTAGCTAGAGAACAAGCACAGCCATCATGGTTCTTTGTGGTCACACGAGAAGATGGCTCTCCTCTATGAAGAGGACTCACGTGCCTGCTTTTCTTAGGAAATGGACATGGTCAAGAGGGGCAGCTGTTCAGACTTGCAGTGGTTGTGAAGTCTGTTTCACAGTGATTTTGTTTTTAATTCAAATTTGTGCAAGACCTTGTAATCTGGCTTGCTTTTCAGAGCAAAATCCCCTTTCTTTTGTGAGAAGGCAGGGTAGTATAGAGTCAGTGTGGGACTGGGAAATGTGATATCCACAGCTACAGCTCCCAAGCATGCAGTAGTGTGTATAGAGGTGATGGAGAGCTGCTGAGTCAAGTAGTGCAAGTGCCAGAAACAGTGTATATGTTAGCATGGTATTCTACCTATTTATACATATATATATATATATATATCTCGGTTTTCTAGTTCAGGAATTTCTTGCATATCTCTGCTGAATTATTTTGTGTATATATACTTACATGTGTGTATGTCCGGGGGGGGGTGTGTGTGTATATATATATATATATATATATATATACTCACATGATGTATACATGCCTCAATTTCACCCTCTTACTCATTTCTGCTCCATGTGAAAGTGGCGTTGCACAGGTCTGTTTCTCATCAGCAAATAGGAATAGCAATAATTTCCCACTTCCTTCTCAGGATTGTTGCATTTTATTAATCCATGTTTTTGAGGTGCTGGGAGCATGCTGACCGCTTGTATGGAAAACCCAGTAGTGCTGGATTGCCAGAATGCAGTAATGAGTACCAGGAGGAATTAATGTTATAATTACACAAGTAAATATACAAAGTCACTGAATGTTAGTTTTATGCATGGTTACAAACGATGTCAAAAATATAGGATCTTGTATAATCAAATAATTTATTAGGCACAGCTGGTTAACTGCTTCCAGCAAAACAACCTGTAGCTTAATTGCTCCTTCTACTGCATTGGTTTTATGCATGGTCTTTCTGGCCCCAATACCCAAAGAAGAAAACCCTGCCTTGGGCTTCTTGAGAGTTATGCAAGAAACAGTGGGTCATAACTCATCCATGTCAAATTAATGTTGTTGTCATGGGACGTCGATGGCATAATGAAGGGAAAATAAGGGCATTAAGGAGAGTTAGTCCTTCAATAGGACTTCCCTTCTGATTTCATTGATATGCTAAATGGAATTGTATCTCCTTTTATTTTTCTTTCTCTAAGAAATAATGATAGCGTCTTTTAAATAATTAGTTTGAGGGAGAAATAGGAACTTTGTTTTTAAGTATTAATAATTCTGTTTTCATTCAAAACTGAATTGTTTTGTACATTTAGGAATGCAATAAGGGAAGCTGCCACATGCTATCAATACTAAAATGTCTTTTCCTCTGAGGTAGTTTTTGACTAGTTCAACCATTTTACTCTATAAAGTACAAGGTTAAATGTCCTGCCCTAACCCATGTTCTAGAATGGCAGTTCATTATTATAATTTTCAGGCTATATAGCCAGGTAGGTGAAAGGTAATGATTCTTAGTTACTTAGTTAGATTGTAAATGAGTGAAATAATGTTTCATTTAATCATTGAAGCCCTTCATGGGAAGTGTTGGATTTTCAAAATAATCACCTTTGTTTAGGGGCATGAGTCTATTGGGGGTGAACAGGTGATGTTCAGTCACACAAGACTTGTCTGTGTTCAGGTTGTTCATTTACTTACCAACACCAATAGCTATTCATTCCTACAGTGTAATGGTAGATAGTTGCTTATGCCTCTTTTGAAGGGAAAAAAGGAACTTTTTGCTGCTGGAATTATGGCCATGTTAGATTATATCAGTTTACCTTTAGCCTTCACTGTTAAATACTTCATATTTTGTTAACAGCTCTGGAGCTAAATACTGTTGAATATGTATTCTTATGTCTTTATGCTTTCTGTATTGATGTTTAGAAGCAGTGATTTCTTGAATAAGTAAATACGTGTGGATAGAAATAAAACTTGCTAAGTTAGTTGTCCTGGGTTCAGCTGTAAATTACTTTTCTCCTTTTTAGTAGCTGGTGCAGTGCTGTGTTTTCGACTTTAGTCTGAGAACAGTGCTGATAACACACCAGTGTTTTAGTTCTTGCTGAGTAATGCTTACCTTGATTAAGGACTTTTCAGTCTCTCATGCTCTGCCAGTGAGGAGGGGCACAAGAAGCCGGGAGGAATCAGAGATGGGACACCTGACCCAAACTAGCCGAAGGGGTATTCCATACCACAGCACATCATGCCCAGTATAGAAACTGGGGGAAGTCACCCGGAAGGCCCAGATCGCTGCTCAGCTTGGGCTGGGTATCGGTCGGCAGGTGATGAGCAATTGTATTGTGCATCACTTGTGTTTATTGTTGGGTTTTTTTCCCCTTCCCTTTTTAGTTTTATACTTTCTCACCTTGTTATTTCCCTTATCATCATTATTATTATTGGTGGTAGCAGTAGTACTTTTGTATTATACCTTAGTTATTGGACAGTTCTTCTCTCAACCCGTGGGGTTTACATTCTTTCCGTTCTCCTCCCCATCCTGCCAGAAGCTGGGGGGAAGAAGGGAGGGAGTGAGCAAGCAGCTGTGTGGTTCTGAATTACCGGCTGGGCTTAAACCATGACAGTTAGTTTATCAGGTAAAACTCTATTTATCATCACTCTTTTGCTTTTTATTTATGCAGTGTTCGGTCCAATTAATCTGTACTAATTAAATGGGATTCTGAGATCCTACAGCTTTATGAATAAAGAAATACACAAATTGGCACGGGAATTTCTTCTGCTACTGAATATTCGGATTGAGCAAGAGCAGATCTCCGCCTTTCTTGCCTATGCTGTATTCCCTGCACCTCCCTGCATGTCTTTTGTCGGCTTCTTAACTATATAGATGTTCACCCTCTGTGCGGATCATTTAGCACATTCTTATTGTGTGTGGTTCAGCTACCATGTGTGTCATGGCAAGTGCTCCAGTGTCACTTTTAAGTCACATCAGTTATCACTATCTTCCTGTCTCTGTAGACTTGGAAGTGAGAAGCTGTGAACAGTACCATACCTCAGAACTTGTACAAAAAATCCCTGATATTCCTTTGCATACCTATGGCTCTCACAGAGATGTCTACCTTGTCAGAACTTGGCTGTCTCCTTGAGCGTTGGGTAGGTTCCTAGTTTTCACATATGGATTTGAAGGAAAGGAAAAGTAAGATGAAAATTCAGTTTTCCATTTGTGTTTCTGGCCATCAGATCTTGCTTAAACCGTTGAATGTGGCTAATGTATTTTGCTTGTCATATATTTCTCTCTGCTAATTTCTTCCAAGTAAGCAGATTCACTTCTTTTTTTCCTGGCAGGTTTGTTTGTTTTTGTTTGATTTTTTTTTTCTTTTTTAATCAAGGGCAATGGGAAGCTGGAAAAATTGAAATATCCTTCCATTTGGTTGTGTAGTTAGATGTCACTGAAGTGATTTTTGTCAGGAAAAAACCCTGGATATTCTCATGTAGCAGTTTCCAATTTGTTCTACAGAGCCCTGAAAGGACTTAAGGCCTGTTTCTAGTAGGTCCATGAAGAGTCAGTTAGAAAAATAAGCTCTACAGTGGGCTTAAATTGGTTTTGTGGGCGTTCAGCACTGCTGTGGTAAAATTCTTGAGGTGGCTTCCAAAAAAATGATGGTTGTAAGCCAGTGCTGTAGGGCGGTGATGCACATAGAAGACTATGCATATTATTTATCTGTATATTTTCTGCAGCTAAGTGAATGGCAACATCAAACAGGAATCCTTTTCCTTCATACCATTCTTTAACCTTGAACCTTTCTCATTTGGAGACTCAGTTTCCCAAATGTACGGATTTCAGGGAAATTGTGCCGTAAGTTTCTTAAAACACTTGGCCATTTTTCCTATTCCCATTTTCTAATAAAAAGTAGATTGTTTATAGAGTGCTAAACTCGGGATGCCACCAGTGCAGCTCAACAAAACCACATTAAAAATCACACAAAAGGGGAATCGAGCCTGTTCACTGTGTACATCAATCTGCTATATGCTGGGAAGGAGCGGAAAGGCTAACAAATAGTATAACCAGTCCTGAACAAGAATCTCTGTTTAATGACATTTAAAGCTAGATTAGAGAAAACACAGGGAAGTAAACAAGAGCTAAAGGGAGCAATCTGCTGCGGAGGGAGGATGGGGCCACATGATTCTTCCCCATCCTGGTATGAAATGAGTGTACGAACAGTACAATATATTCAGCGCTCTAACATTTGCATTACAAATGCTTGTACTGGGTTTAGAAAAGAGCTAACAGATTGTCATTGCCCAGAGCACTGGCATTACCATGATTGCTCCAATATAACATGGCTGTTAAACTTTTTCTTAACCCTTGTGCTACCTTCACTCAGCTTGAAAAGTTATTTGCCTAGAGATAGCCTTTCTAGACAAATGCACATTTTAGCGCCCACAGAGATCTGGACAAAACAGTTATCTGTTTTAATCACTAGCATCCAAGATATTACATTTTTTGAGATGTATGGATTTTCTAAAGTACTGGTGTAATAGATGATGCACAGCTCACTCCTCAGAGCATTGCTGAGATTGCACCCTTGGCTGGTGGGAAGATGAAGTATTACGCAAGGCTTTTCACACATTCTATTTTTCTTGTATTCTCTACAGTTTTCTGAAAGCTGTAGGCAATAAAGTTAACATCCTTTTGCTGTTTATGCCTTTGTTACAGTGCTGTCATTCAGTTGAATTTCAGTTGCCCTAATTTAGATTGGTAGAAGCTGGAAGAGAATCTTGTCCTCTGATTACTCGGTAAATCCTCTGTAAATTAGTATGTTTGGAAAATTGCTAGGGTTTGTTTTGTAAATATTTTGTTATTAAAAATTCTTCTGTAAGCAAACAAAAAAAACACCTCAACCTAAAATTGTCTTGAAGTTCCACAGCTAATTCAGCAACATTGAATCTCACAAATTTTTGAACTTGGCTTTTTGGATCTAGGTTTTCATATCAAAGTTATCAGTACCCCTAGAAGGGCATTAGCACTGGGACAGGAATAATTAAAAACTCTTGTAGGAAAAAATGAAGGATTCTTGGCACTCTTTTGCTAAATATAGTCACAAAAACCAATTAGTATGACATTTGAGTTTTATTGTATTCTTGTCTGCTTATTCTTACTTGTTCATGGTCATCTATTCTTAGCCAGTCAATGCTTCAAAGCTTTGGGTAATTGTTAGTGTTTTTCATCCCACCACAGAAAAGCAGATCTGTGTAGACATCTATCAGACCCAAGTGTGGTTATAAATATTACTAATCGTCTCAGCAAAGCATAGCTGACAAATGCTAGAATGTTCCTGTTTATATTAGCGTAAAAAGTATATATCTGAAGGAACACTCTCACTAAAGTAAAATAAGACCAAGCAGTACTCTACTTTGTAGGAGTGTATTAAGGGTAACTAAATCACCTTATAAACTGGTGAAGAAATTTTCTATTTAAGTGTTAGCAAATCTGCTTCTATCATTAACAAAGTGCATCAGTGGGAAAAGATAGTGATCTTAATTCCAACCTGCAAACCTAACCACAATATATAAACTTTGTTGCTTAAAACTAGCTCCTCAGTCTCGTGCTGATACAACCAATCAACTAGTGTTAACACGCTTGCATTCAAATTAAATTCTGCTATTTTTTGCCTTTTAACAAGGTCAATTCACATCTCAGGAAACATAGCCTGAACAATCTGGTCTGTGCCAGGACGACATGTTAGCATTGTAAGTTTTAACTGAACTTCAATTTGTTTACCAAATAAAAAAAATACTTGTGCTTATAGAAACTCCATCTCACGACTGTCCCTGAATTATTAGTCATATTGCAGAAATGTCCATGTTAAGGTAAATATATATTCTTCTGATTCAAGATCTCTTAGGAGGTGGATGACCTTTTCTTCCCATACTGCTTCAGTTCAAGTCATCTTTTCTTTGGCTCAAAGGTGTCGTAGGATGGTTTTACTGGTGGGTCCAGCTCAAGAACATGTAGGAAGGTCACAACTCTCCAAATTTCTAAATCCTTTGCTTTTGTCTTTTGGTCAGGAAGATGTAAGAACATCTTTCGAGTTTTATCTCACCCGAGACATTAGATCAGCTTCAGAAAAGTTTTAATATGATGAATAGAAAAACCCCAAACAAGCAAAAAAAATTCCCCTCTTTTGCTTTATTCATTCAATAAAATAAACCAAACATCTTTATATTTGAACTAACATTAATCTTTAAACTTAAATAGGTCTAAATCTAGCCAGTTAATTAGTGTATTGTATTGTGATGTCATCTTCCATTTACAGCTGATTATAGTACCAAAAACCCCTTCTCATTAGCACACAAAATATCTTCGATGTCGATATAAGTTTCATCAAGAAATTGTTATATGATAGCTTGCAGCTATTATCTGAAAGAAGAGTATATCACTTCAGCATTTAGTGGGCAACAGAAATGTGTACTGTGAAATAGAGACATAGAAGACCACATTATCTGGAAAGTTTTGACCTTACATAAAGGATCTGTGTGTCATTTAAAGAATGAGAACTTCAGAAAATTTGCAAAATAAAACTATTTCAATGCAGATATACGAACCTGAAACAAAGTTTCTCCTTGCCAAAAAGAAAGGCTTGAGGCCCAGTTTTACGACTGGGTAACACATCCAAATCAATTCCTTATTTAATCAGATTTGCTAAACAGAATGTATTGTCACATTGAGGAAGGTGAATATATAGAAGTCCCCCATAGGTATTCTAAGCAATCTTTTCAGGATAAAAATATACTCTCAGATAGGCTGTATAAAGGCCTTTCATTAACTTTGAGAAGTTGGTATTTTGTGGGTACTGGTTTTTGCCTCTTGGTGTTACCAACTTTACCACTACTAATTAATTTATGACTTGCAGTTAAAATCTACCATAAATATTCTATACAGAGCACAGAAGTGACTAACATGCAAATGTTTTGAAACACTGCGTCAAGGAGGATATAATGGCATGGTCAAAAAAAATAGTATCATAAAGCTGCATTCCAGAATTTGTGCAAATGTCCTAAGAAATAATAAATAGGATTTTTGTGGTTGAGGGATGGTCATTGTATCTTTTTTTTTTTTTCATTTGGAAGAGTAACAGGCTGTTTCTGCAATTATCTTGACTATTTCATCAAGCTAAAACAACCGATCGTTCTGATTTTTAAGAATGGGTTTTGACTGAAAGAAAAGGACAGATTTGTTATTATCTAAATTGCAAAGAGAAGTAATATTTGATTAGCAGTCTTGGCAGCAGTGCTCATGGATGCATGCTGTAGCAGAATCTCTCGCGTTTGTTACAGTAAAATCTAATTAACATTTAACTAAGCTGATGGCATCCAAATTACCATTAGAGAGAGAGGATTACGTTCTGTGGGTCTTGTGTGCATTTGCCATTTTGTTCCTTTGTAGCCAAGCAGCTTCTTGTCTGAGCTCAAAAACATGTTAGTCTGTTGTCAGAAAGAAAATACATAATCTGTTATTTGCCACAGTTTTGTGTGATCCTTGATAAATTCCGTGGTCCTTGATAATTTCTCTGGCCAGGCATTTTCAGTTATCAAACATTTGAGCCCTGGTTGGGTCTGCAATTTTACTTAGCACCATCGTAATGAAGATTTAGTTATGCAAAATGGGTTTTATGTGAGTTTATTAGATAACGGCTAAGTCAGAACTGTTAACCACCCGCTGTTGCAATTGCTTTTCTAGTTCAACGAGGATGGCAGTAGTAAACCTTGCGTTTTCTTTTTTTCTCTATGAAGAATGACAGCTTAGTACAATGTTTTCTCATACAACGTGTCAGTCTGGCATATAAATGCGCTCCTCTTCTTGATGTGCACCAAAGGCTTGAGATGGGATTACAGAAGCTGAATAAAGAGCAGTATGTGCCCTGTCTTGCTTTTATTGATGAACATGGCTTGGGCTAACTGTCAGTAGGGCTTAGAGAGATCTATCTTTTAAGTCAAGACTGTGCTATATACCGAGTGAACCACTTGCTCTTCTGAAAACTAACAGTTATTCTACGCAAGTTTCTACATTGCCATTTTACTGGATTCAACTCTTGCTGTTTGAGCTGGACGCGATCAGCAAATTATCCATTTCCTTCCCTGTTTTCTATATTTGTTTTTGAAAACATACCAGTGATGGTGGAAGGTCTGTTTCTTTGTGATGTTTATTCCTTCTCTTTGATACTTAGCCAAAGAAGACTAATCCAAATATATCAGCTGGTGAATTCCAAATGGTAAGTGAAGACAAACTGTGTGGCAAAAGTAGTGAATCTGTAAAAGATTGATTGCTTGGTCATTTTATGTAGGCTTCAGTATATGCAGAGATACAAGAAAAGAGTGTTTCTGTAGTTGCTGGCAAAGGGTCCTGTAGATGCTGGAAAAGTGAATATTGAACAAAGATTTTAAACAGTCTCCCACCACAGATCTGAGAGAAAATTTCCAAGGAAACGATACAGGAATCTCTTTTACTACTGATTTGTTTGACTGCTGTGGTTGGTTGTCTCTGCTTCCGGGAAGTTTTCACACTACAAAATTCTTAAAGTGCTTTCATTCAGAGGAGGTTTGTGTTCCTATTTAAATGTTTTCCTGTGTAATATAAGAAAAAAGCTTTGTTCTGTAATAGTTAGCAGATACAGTAGAATGATTGGAAGCAAACATGAAGTCTAATGGAGTTTAGTGGAATTATGGCGTAGTATGAAATTTCTTTCCAATGGAAACTTCTTATCAAATACAGTGAAGCGCTCTCTTGCTGTCCCTCGGGAGCATCTCAGTCTCTCTGGAAGTATATGAGATATTTGCATCTATTAAAGTGATTGGCAGCATTTTCAATACATTTTCCAATTATCTCTGCAAACACTTTGGAAAAGTCAATTGCCTAAAGCTTCCTTTCCCCCCAGTTATGCTGCTACTTATTTAAATAAGGTAAAAAAAAGAAAAAATGTTAAATAACAGAGCATGTCTTTGCTATGGCAAATGTAAAAGGTCAGATACTTACTGAGAGCAAACTGACTTTGGTGAAACTGTGCAAATATTTTACAGCCATTTATGTCCTTCGACAACCTGACCAAAAGCTCTCATGGCATGAAACATGGTGCTGTACTCTCCTGCACTGTTTGGAATAAATACTTTGTCACAATAGAGTACATTGGTACTTCCATGTGCAAGAGATCATATGTATGTGGAGTACATAATCCTGAGGTATGACAGTGGTTTTAATTCTCAACCTAAAACATATGCAGCGAAGAGAGTTTTATAGAGTGGTTTCCTCCCCCTCTTTCTGCAGGACTTCATTATATATAGACAAGACTGCTATAAGTCACTGAAACATTACTCTTCTTAAGCAGAAATCTGCTTTTTTGAGTGGGTATGAAATTCATAATCTGTTAATGTCTGTTTCTTTCCCCTAATACCTCACCACCAATTTTTTTTGCTTAGCTGCAAGAAAATTAGCTTTAAATGGAAAAAAAGAGCAGAGACCAAAAGTAAATCTAAATATGTAAATGTATTTCAAAAGTAATGTCCTTGACAGTAAATCTTTAAAAGAACCTCACTCTGTCTTCTTATCATGCTGTTGCCCAGCATCATGCCTAAGCCTATTACTGCTCCTACTTGCTGCTGGCATATTCATTAGCTATTTAATCTTTTAATTCCTGTGTGAGAATTCATAGAGAAATGATGTTTGTCTGTATATATATGTGCATGTGGGTTGTATGCCCATGCAAAATGAGTTTTATTTCTGTTCCTCCTTGTGTTCTTGCTGTACTTCTATCTCTGCATCTGTATGATTCATAATGTGTGGAAATTAACAGAGAGCGAGCACAGGAGGTAATAGGATGTGTGAAGAGAGAGATAGCAAAATGGTGCGTGAAGCAAATAACCAAACCACAAACATTTCTGTATGTGGTCTGTCAGAGGAGGCCAACTGTAATGGCATAGGTGTCATCTGACTTTTTACATAGCAGAAGGACCACCTTGAGATTTCATATGAGCTCTCAGTAGCTTGAGAGCAATCCGTTGCATTATGCACGCTGTGAACATGCTGGAGGACTTCATGGGTGTATGGTCTGCTCATTAGGTCAAAATTTTTTCCCCCATTAGCCACTGGAGTGTGCTATGTGTGCGCCTGGATCGCATCACCCACAGCAATCTAGTTCTCGTGTGCCATTCAACTGTCTGAACCTGTTTGCAGAGAAGATCAGAGGATTTGCTTCAAGTGTTCTTCTGCTCTGCATTAAAAAATGTGACAAAGTCCCGCTCTGAAAAACTGTCTTCCAGTATATACAATCCAGTAGCAATCAAAAAAACCCCAAACCAAAACAAAATGCTGTTATAAGTCTCTTAAGGTCAACAGTGTGTGTTTGAGCAGAACTTCGATTCCCTGGCTCTGGGTTGGTGTGTTGTGGCCCCACAGTGCTCTGCACACACTACTGTGGGGTGTGTACAGTGTGGTTCACTATTAAGACTATTCAGGTGGTTAATCTCGCTGGCATTACATTAAGTATAACAGATAATATTTTAGACCATAAACCTCCATTAAGTTATATCCATTTTAAATTGACCAACAGATGGCACTATCACTCTCCTGTTTCTCTTGTGGGTTAGAAACAAATCTTAAGCAAACCGTTGTTTGGATTTCTCTGCTGCTAAATTCAGTAATTTCTTATTAATATTTCATTTAAATTCCTAATGTCTTATAATAGCGCTTAAAATCTGTGCACGCCTACATGTGCAATGAAACAAATTATAAGGATACATATTCATAAATTTAACCTATAATGTGCCTCCTAGTTTATTAAATGACTCTTTTTGAATTTCAATAATTTAAATAGAAAAGGCACTGCATATGATCCTCTCAGTTTACTAGATACATAAAATAGTGGAGAGCTAAGAGACAGTTTGAAAATTGATGGAACAAGCTAAATTGCATAAAAAGTCTACTGCATTAATTCTGGAAACTCTACCTTCCTCTTCTCTCAAATTTATAGTAAGTTTAGATTGTATTTAAGATGCTTCTTCGGCATACATAGAAAACACCATCAGCTGATTAACATGATGACTTATAACAACTGTGTTCTCCTATATTATCTGCATTGCTAATGAGATTTTCAGCATGAGACATTACTGAGAAAGTGTCAGGAATAAGACCTGCCCGGACACAGAGAAAATTAAAATAAAGTCTTAAGGAAAGGGAGAGTAATGTAGAGTTTAAAGGAACCGTTACACATTTTGAAGGGATAAACGCCGTGCAGTGTAGACATCTAGCTTTGATTAGCTACTGTAGAAGAGAGAGACTGCTGAGGCTTTACTGTGTGTGCTCCCACCCTTGAAATAAAGAATATTTTCTGCTTATGTTTAAATGGAATTTTCTGTATTTCGACTTGTGCCAATTGTCCCTTCACCAGGTACCACTGAGAAGTGTCTGCCTCCATCATCTCAATCACCTCCTTCCCCCTTAATTTATACATATAAATAGATCCATCTTGAGCCTTCTTCAGGCTGAACAGTCCCATCTCTCTCGACCTTTCCTTATACAAGAGATGCTTCACTCCATTAGTCGTTTTTGCGGCCCTTTGCTGGACTCTTTCCAGTATGTGGGGAGCACAGAGGTGGACACAACACTCCTGATGTGCCCTCACCAGGGCTGAGGAGAAGGACCACCTCTCTGTGTCCATAGATAGCACACCACTTTTCTCTCACAGTAGTCCCAGCTGCCTTGACAAGGTGATGTCACTTCAGGAAGATATAAAGGTTGTTTTGAGTTTTAGTATTTATTATTTTACCCTGAAAAGTGATAACTGCTCTTAGGATATAGTGATAAAACCTGCTTTCTGAAAGGCCAGCCATGGTATAAAGATGTTTATCAGTCTGAATACTTTGGGCAGCCTTAGGCCAGCTCCTCTACAACTGTCATCCCTGGATAGTCAGTTAACTTTGCAAAGCTTCTCTAAAATACTACAGCCCTGAATTGTTTGGTTTCACCAGCTGCTGACTGATTTTGCACAGATACATGTGTCTAAATAAAATATGACTAAGGCTTGCAACCAGGTTTTATTTTCTAATAAGAGGATAGCAATAGTATTCCAAAGTCCTCGTGGTGTCTGAGTGCAAATATATGCTTAACTTGCAAAGCACCGAGACAAGCTCTGCTGTGAGGGTGCAAGAAGGCAGACATCGGGTCTAGCAGCAAATGTAAAGCGAGCTTCCTTTATAATTGAAGGTTGTTTGTTTGGTTTTTTCCTAGAGGTATTTTTTATCACCACAAGTATTTCAGTTCTGTTTTAATTAAGCTGTATGATTATAGATGCTTGTCGACAGAGGATATCTATCTAGGTAATTAAAATAATAGCGTAAGGGATAATTATATAATATAGAAAGTAGCTAAAAATGAGTCTGTTGTGGTGCAGTTAAATTCTGCACAGCCAATCTGCTTTCCCTCAGTGGCTGCTTCAGTCACTGGCTTGCTGTCCACTTGCTCTTCATAACTGTAAACTGGATTAGGGAACTGTTTAATGTGAAAACTTAATAAGATGGAAATCCAGCAGGAATGTGAATGGAGGGAAAGCAACCAACACACCATCCAAAGCCTCTCCTGTATCATAATACAGTGTGTTTCATGACAGACAGAAATCCTTCTGCAGCAGATGCTAAATAAATGTATTTTTTCCACAATAAATCCTGTTTAGATATTCCCAAGGCCCATGTTAGCGCTGTACTTAAGCACATGCTCAAAATCCAGTCAGATTTCATGAAGTACTTAAGCTCTAGTCAGGCTAGGTTATGGGCAAGGAAAGGTTGCAAAATCAGAATATATTAATAAATATCTGCTTTATTAACCTGAGATTTGTTAGCCTTTTTCGATCAATGCTTTGCTTAGTCGGGGTTTAATTTATGAATATAGATACTTTTTTCTCTTTTTGTTTGGCTGGAAATCAGCAGTAATATATAAACAAAATATTCTTCATTTTAGGTCTGATTTCAAAGACATAATGGAAGTTATTAGAATCTTTCCTTTAAGTCAACAGGGAGCAGCATCAGGCTTTGCTTTCTTAAAAGTTTTCCAGAAAGCCTTAGATTTCCTTCAGCACAGTATCTTTATATTTTACAGTCCCTGTAAACGCCTATGAAGAAGTCCAAAAGGAGTGAATGTGAATCCAAATTTTTAGGCAGAATTCTGGAATCTGGCTCTTCCTAATTATGCTATTCATGGAATAAAAACCTAAGGGTTAGAGTGAAAGCTTCATAAAATCTGCATAGTTTGTAGATTTTTGAGATGTCCTTGCGTTTTATGTCATAGTGTTTTTTTTTCTTTAACCTGACTTTTGAAAGGAGAAAAAGCCAGCAGTCTTCTCATATGCACTACTCTAGCATTTGAGAATACAGTAGGAGAAAAAAATGTGGAACTGTTCCTTTTCCTCTAAACCTGAAGGAAAGTTTCTGAGTTAAGGACTTGCTTTGTAACCTCAGGAAGGCAGCAGTAGCTTTCTGTTTAGCTTTGTTGGGTCTTGCATGAGCTTCATCTTCTGTTGATTTATGGTGAGTAGGGATAATTCTGTAGGATACAAAATGCTGTATCTTAATTTGTATGCTGGAACCTCACCATAAATTTGTTGTCAAAGATGTTTCCCTTTCATAATTAAATTGCAGTAGCTAGTTTTATTGCTGTTCCCAGAGATAAATCTTTGACCTGAGAGCTTTTGCGCTCTATATTTCTATTGCTCACCTTTTTATTATGGGTAAGGGATTATTTTTTACTATCTTCCTGATGGTCTTGACAGAAACTTAACTTATATTGGTCTGTGCCTTCTAATTTATTCATTGACTGGAGAAACCTTGTATTAATAAGCTTTTTGCACATTGCCTCATACTGTAATGTTGTCTTTAGCTTATGTGCAGATACCTTCGAATTTCCTATAGAATTTTTAACCTCATTAGTTTCTATATGTAGCACATCTATCATGCTGTCCTCAGGCGGTATGCGTAACTGCTAGTACTATTAAAGGAATTTGTGTAACCTCTTAGATAGTAACAAACCCAAAAAAGGTTCTTCTGGAAAGCAGATCAAGCTTGTGTTCAGTTATAGCAGCAAACCCAGAAACCCCATGTGGAATTACTGTCTAGTGCGTGTAGGGTTCCCTTGGAGGGTAGAGATAACCACAATAAACTCATAATTGCTATTTGGTATAGGGCTTTTCTAGAGAGGAACTTGAATGGCTGGAACATTTGTGAAAATGCAGATGACAGTCTTGTCTTTAAAAATAAAATGAAGCTCCAGATACAAGAATTAGGACAGAAAGCTAAAGCAATACAAAAGAATTATAAACGGCGTAAAATGTAATTGCAGCATTTAACATTTACGCTGTAATGTCATAAACATCAGCCAATAGTGCCTTCAGCAGAGATTAAACTGCCTCACTTCAGCAGTGGGATGGGCATGTGTAGTAATCATTCCAGCTGCTGCTTGTGCACAGCTGTCCCAAGATCTCTCTTGGCAAAAAGGATGCTCTTCTCTACCTTTGCATGTCTCTTCTCCCCTTTTGGGATTTGTCAGAATTTTACCCAGAATTTATGTTAATTGAGGAGTCAGAATGTTGCGATGGCAATCTCGGTTGTTCACTTTATAGCTTTTTGATATATAAGCACCATTCATTGTAGTGCTGCTGCCTCTAAAAATTTTAAGAGGTGTGTTAATAACAGATAAACACGTGATGCAATGTTCTATCCTTCTGCTTTCACAGGAGGGGAAAAAAGGAAGTAAAATCTGATTTCACGTATACAGAGGTCAGGGTGAACCCTGGATTTCACTTTGAACTTTGCAACTGTCTGTATTAACATAGGTTAATGTGCAAGTACGCTTCTCTGGTCCATCTTTGGGTTGGATTTTGTTTGTGAAGGTGGAGGTCCTCCCTCTGGTGGTTAATTTATCACTTAACATCTCCTGCATTTTTAAAAGCTGGTCTCTCTGCAGCCTGGTGGATAAAATACTGGCAAGCACAAAGTGTTGGTTCAAATGCTGCTGGAAACGTAGCACCGTTTTTCAATTTACATTCAGCAAAGAGTGATTAGTGGGGTTCACTAATTCACGAACTTTATTATAATTTACCTGCACATCTCAAATATGACTTTGACCCCTAAAAAATTTGTTTGGCCATCTCTTGGTAGAATAGTAGAATGTTTAGGATTGGAAGGAACCTTAAAGACCATCTAGTTCCAACCCCCCTGCCACGGGCAGAGACACCTTCCACTAGACCTGGTTGCTTAAAACCCTGTCCAACCTGGCCTTGAACAGTGCAAGGGATGCTAACATGCCTGAAGTTCAGGAAAGCTTTAGGATATGCTAAATTCAAAGACCATCTTTCCCAGCCTAAAGATATTGTATTTATTACGTACATTTTATCATCTAGCAAAAAGAAAGCACTATGTGTTATGTTGTGAAAGAAAGGGAGAAGAGACTGCATATCTTTTTTAATTAGAATATCTTTTGTCACATCTTGTGCTGGGGAAAAAAAAAATATTGCTTTTAGGAAAAAAAAAATGAGACCACCTAAATTTCAGGAATAAAGTCTCTTAAAATTGTCTCTGGATTAGAGAGCTTTAGAGCTGGGGGCCCTGCCATGCAAGGCATTTTTACCAACTGGCTTCCTACAGCAGTGACTGGGCATTTAGACTGGGCATTTGGTGACTGGCAACAGATATAGCAAGGAGATTTTTTGTCAAACTTTTGAAGTGACAATAGCATTTTCCTTTCTCCATTCCAAACAGTTGGATTCAAGGTAATTAATATCCTAGCTTTATGAGGTGCAACTTTAAAAAGAAAGTGTAACAGCTTAGAGAACTCATGCACGAAGGCTGTTTTTCAAGGATGTTTGAGTTACTTTGAAAGAAGCCTTAATTTCATGTACAAATGCAGGTGTGTTGGAAGCAATTTCAAGGATCAGTTTTCTCCAATAAGTGATATAAACAAGATATCCAATGCTGTCCAGCTTTTGGGATAGATAACCTTTGTAATCAGTCTGCCACTTGTGATTTGATTGTGATGCTGTTAAAACTTATATGGTATTACCTTGTATTTGCTCTTTCTTTGTGGAAACATTTATGAAACCAAGTATTTAAAAAACAAAACAAAAAAAACAAAAAACCCCAGACCAAACCCTATAAACTTTCCTCTCAGCTTTGCTGACAGCTTGCATAAGTTTTGTGCTTTGGATGTTTTCCCGAAAGGCTCAACTACTGGAATCAATAAATTGCACTAAGGACATTGGCTTTCATTAAAATTGAATACTGTAAGAAAATCTGCAGCCTGCCTTTGCAGAGGAATTCTTTAAATATTGAACTGATTGTAGACTGTTGATTCGAAAGTGAAAAGCCAAAGTTTTATGAATCACAAATTTCATAACATTAAAACTTGTCTAAGAGTTTTGGAAGCCAGGTTGCTGTTTTTCCTTGAATTTCAAAATACTGAGATTTGGAACAGCTAAACAACATCTGCTGAAAATAAAAATGTGTTAATGATTATAGCGAGCAAGAAATGAACTGCTCCAGAAACTGCTCCAGCTAGTTCAGAAACACTTGTTGACCAAAGAATTAATTTCTTTCCTGTTTTCTATGCAATTCCATGCCTTTGCTTTCAGTCTTGATAAATATGTATTTTTCCTTTTATCAGTCAAGCAATTGATAGTATGCCAAATTTAGGGTTTTCATGTGCTCAGTATTGCTAACTGCAGCTATTCAGAAATGAGATCTTGCTCCTGCCTCTTTTCTGAGGGAAATCAGTTGCTGGAACGGTTAAGTGCTAAGAAGTAATTCCAATCTTGTTAGTTTATTTAAAAAGTAGTAGTAGTCAGGTTTCCTCATTGTCCTGGGACAAGAGAGTAAACTTTTACATCTTTTTGCACATAACGTAACATTGTTAGCCTGGTACGACTTCTGCAGTCCAAGTGTTTCTATGCACCATCATTTCTGAAGCTTCCACATCTTGTTTTCAGTCTATTGGCCAGTGTTAACATATTTTGACAAAAGGTCAGACGTTTCACATGTATTTACAGTTTCAAGCTTAGCATAACCTCAAGAAAATGGGGAGCAGTCCCTGGAAAGAGCAGCCCATGCATTGCTACTTCCTCCCTTGCTTTGCTCTAGCAATGATGTGGCTGTGCGGTCACCATAGCCACTTGCTGATCTGGGTCAAAAGGAATCATTTCTAGCTCAGGCCAACTTGGATAAGCAAGTAGACTATGTGGCCGCAAGGTTGCTGTAAGTGGCCGAATGGCAATTGCAAGCAAGTAACAGTGGGTTGGTGGGGAGGGTGGTGGGGAAGGGGACGAGGACCTTGGGATTACCTAATTCATTAGCAGCCGGTTGTTAGATTGAGCCACAAATCTATAGAGAGGTTTCTGGTTCTGACTTACACACAAATCTGCTTGTTTTTCCAGGGTTTTATGCACCACAGTAGGAACAAAGATTAAGAGAAGGCTGGGGAAGCATCTCCAAGTGCAAACTTTCCCCTAGTGGACTATAATGAAAAGATTCATTTTTATTGTTCTTTTTTCTATTATCTTCACATTCTCACATGGGACCAACTCAGTGAGGCTCCGGTAACAAAAGAATAAATTGCTCTGAACTGGTGGCCTGTCGTGCTTCAAGAAGGAAGGACAGGATGGAGGGGGAAGATGAGGAGAAAGCTATAAAGAAATTTATGCCTCTGCCTTGTCAGAAATTTCCTTTAAGCATGCTGTAGGCAGAATAGAAGAGAAACATTTCCTTGTTGCTCAGTATTTAACTAAGGGCATGAAAGCAGCCCAGTTTAATTAAACAGGTTAACCAATTAGTTCAGACCAACACTTGGTGATTTAAGCTTTTAGCTAGCTTTTCCAGAAGACTCTCAGAGCACTTGTAGAAATGGATCAGTCTCTCTAGTCTCACAGATTTTAGAGTTACTTCAGGTTCAATTTTGTTTTAATAAATCTTTCAGCAAAACAATAGCAATAGAGTAGCAGAAGAATGGCCTTGTAAGATGCCCTTCACTGATACAAAGCATAAGTAGTCCTGACTTGCTTTATATAAGGACATTTTCAGTTATGTAAATTTTCTTGTCCTATAAAGAGTTTCAGATCTGCAGCTTCCATAGGAATGAATGTGTACTTCCATTGACAAAGTACTCCTGTGAAGGGAGACTTCAGGGGGTAAAAAAACCCCAAACAAACAACAGAGCCCCACACCCCCTAAGTTTCCTATTACACAATTGTTCCTTATGTTTAGGCACCTAGAATCCATCTCAGAGCATTACCAGATGCTTCTCAGGATAAAAACAAGTCCAAACTCTGATCCATTGTGGAAATTTTCAGCCTAGAAGAACATGTTTCTTCAGGGTCAGGTTGGTTTTTTTGTCATGCTTTATATTACTTCGAATCTTTTTTTCTTCTGAAAAGGAAAGCAAACAAAGCCCAAACAAGGATTGAAGTGTTAGCATTCATGTAGGTCACTGAAGTCACTGCTGAGTCACGGATACCTGTGGTATTTTGAACTCGATGGTTTTATACTTTCTGTGCAAAATTTATATGTATTTTCATGAAGCTCCCCAAACGAATATCTACTAGCCTTGCCCATGATACCTTTGTTTTGCTTTTTTAACTACAGCTAAGCCTGCTGGGAGCAGCTGCCTAAAAGTACAGGGCATTTCCTGTGAAGACCAAGATTATTTCAATTCTATTGATTTCTTGTAGTCAAAGGTGAGCTTAATAAATTCAGCATAGCAAGCGGATGACTTTGCTTATGTACTGCTAACAAGTATCCACACAAAAATGCTCCATTGGAGACAAATATTTCTATACATTTAGATGTTGATTGCTGTTAACATACAGCTTCTTTTATTTATTGTAGTTTCGGTCAGAATCACCTGTACTTTCTTGTTCCCATGGTGCTTAATGCTGTTTCAAAACATCCTAGGGAATTTATTGTGCTATTTGTGCGTAACTTTTAAATCTATTTATGGCTATGTGATGCTTTTAAAGTATTTAGAATTAATATCTACTGTGTCTTAAAGAGTGACTAACTCCAAAAATATTTTTACTGTTGCACATCTAAGTGTTGCAAAGCAAATGAGAAGAAGTTTACATGTGTTGTCTAATAGACAAACAAAACCAGAGAATTTCAGAAATTCTTTTCTACTACTGCAGATGAGTAACACATGTTCTGTATTTTTAAACCTCAGCACTTCAAAAAAATAAGAGATCCCTGTCTTCTAAAAGTCACATGCTTTGATTTAATGAATAAGAAGAATACACAGCACAAATCAGTGAAAACCTGCATGTTGAGAGAACATGCAAAGAAGGGAAATAATGCCTGTAGAAGACTTGGACGTTTGGTAACAATTAGATGCTGTATCAAGTAATTTACTGAGATTCTTCTTCTGTATCTAATATCTGAAAACAAAAGACGATGTTGGGTCCTTGTGTAAAACATGGAAGTGTGCATGTGTAAAGTTACACAGGGCCTTTTGATTTGATCTAGACATATGCTTATGTGTTTTACAGGATTTGGATTTTGGTTTGTGAGGGTTCAGAAACAATTCTGTCTGATAAACTGAGTGAGGAGACACATAATGAAGTCTAAAAGAATAAGAACATGACAAATGTCTGAAGAAGTTAAATACTTGTTCTTAATAATTATGAATATACTCCTAAACCACTCTTCCACTGCTTCTAAGGCTTATTCATTACTATTGAAGAGGCATCTCTAAAAGGCATCTGTTACAGTAAATATTCTATTCATTTGATTTTGGATAACCTTGTTGTCTGAAAGGACAGACTGTGTTCACCTCCTGCTAGGAGGCACGAATAATTTGCCACAGCTTAAGAAACTAGGGTCTCTCGACTTCCCTGCTTATCCTGAATTTCTCTAAATAGAGACTAGAAAATGAACACCATCATGAACTTCTCTGTAACAAGGGCACAGATAAGGCAGGGTACTTGAGTACTTGAATGATGCCTAAAGGATCAACAGGCTTAGAATTAGAAGTTGGTGTTATGAGGGGCCACTGAAGGTTGTATATTATGAACCCAATCAAATAAGAGGGAAACAGAAATAATGGAAGTAACTTGGTCACTCTCTTGATCTCAGCATAATTTATTCAGAGGTTGATCTAAAGATCTAATTTTTCTTCTAAAACTGTTGACCAAAAATTAGTATTAGAAATGGTCTCTGTTTTTCTTTTTTTTTTTTTTCCTTTTTAAATCAAAATTACTTTTTTACATCATGTTTCATGTTCCTGTGCTTTTTACCAGTGCCGAAGAGATGGAGCTACTGGAAAGAGTTCAGTAAAAGGCCACTAAAACGATTATGGGACGGGACTAGAGCATCTCTCCTATGAGGAAAAGCTGAGAGAGCTGGCTGTGTTCAGCCTGGAGAAGAGAAGGTGTGGGGGGAGCTCACTGATGTTTTATACACTGATATTTTTTATCTGAAGGGAAGGTGTAAAGAAGGTGGAGCTGGGCTTTTTTCAGTGGTACCCAAGGGCAGGAGAAGACTCAATGGGCACAAACTGAGACACAGGAGATTCCTTCTGAACATCAGGAGACACTTATTTACTGTGAGAGTGATCAAGCAGTGGCACAGGTTACCCAGAGAGGTTGTGGAATCTCCATTCTTAGTGACATTCAAAAACTGTCTAGACATGGTCATGGGCAATTGAGTCTAAGTGGCCCTGCCTGGGCAGGGGGCTTGGACCACATGACCTCCAGAGGTCCATTCCAGCCTTGAACATTCTGTGATACTTCTTCTGTACCTGTATTTTTATGCCCTATTTATACTTTGAATTAAAAGCTAATTCACATTTAAGTAATGCCAGTTACTCAATTTCCTTGACTTGCTGCACAGTGACAAGTACACGGATAGCAAAAACTTTTAATTTTCTATGTGGTATCTCTTGGACATATGTGACATACCCTTGAAGATGCCAATAAGCTAGGTAATAACAGGTTTTGGGAGAGATCTCTGAAAGTTGCTCACCTAGGTTCAAGTACTTGATTGCAAATGCAACAGGTAATAGGACAACTGATTATTGTAAAATGGGCCTCCAAACGGTTGATAAGACGGCAGAAATATGCCTGCAATTACTTGTGCATGTAAAACTGTGTATCAGAAAATATCCAGGGTGAAAGACCCGTTAGAAAATACAGTGAATTGGAAGACTAGAAACAAGAGGTCCTTAATGCAGTGTGGTATGGGGAAGAGGAAGTATAACTCACTCTGTCAAGTATTCCAATTTGCAGGTTCCTGGTTTATTTTTATTTTAAACTGTAACATGAATAAAAATTTCAGGATAAGGGTAATAAATGGAAGGATAGCATTCCGTGAAGCAAATAAGATGGAAGAATGAATATATCACTTTTACTTCCTCTATAACTTCTCCTTGATTTACTTCCATGTCATCTTTTTCTAGTGATTGTTAGTGCTGATCACCCTCTAGCCCAGATTTGATAAAATAATAAAGATAATATTGTTCCCATAGGTGCTATTACCAATGCTATATCACAGACAGCACCAAAGAATTCCACCTTTTTTTTTTTTTTTTGGTTTTTTCCATAAATCATGGTTAACTCATGGGGATTTTGGAGGGGAGGGAGGAAAGAGGTAGGGGAGAGGGAGGTTGGCCAATGACTTATAATTAGCCATTTGGTACATCCGTAAACCACTTTTCCTGTTTACAAGTTTTAGATGTAATTGAAGGAACTATGGACACTTGCAAAGAATGTTAGACTCTGGCTTCAGTTTTGGGCTGAGGGTTCATTTCCCAGCCACACTTATTTGCCTTTTTTCCGGAATGGTGTGTCGAATGAAGGGGCACGAACTCTGTAATATGATTTGCTGCATCTACTGAGAAGTATAAACAGTTTGTAAATCCTCCAACCAACAAGAGTAAAGAATACACTTTCTGAAAACGTTTTTATACTTGCACTTGTGCTATTTTGGCATTAGGTAGAAAGCAATATAGTCAGCCAAAACCAATTTTGATCTAAAGCAAGTGAGGATCCTCTGTTCAGGTTTCATTGGCTTTTGGATCTTGGCAAACTGCATATGTGTAAATTCATAATATTTCTCTTTTTACTTATGTAACCTGAAAACTGTAACATAGTATGTTATGCCATCGCTTTATGCTTTATAGCCTCTTGGGAGTAAAATGTTAACTGTGTTTAATCATTTTGTACACATCAAGTTTGCTCAGCAATAATTGAGAGGAAAAGATGTGAGGAATGATTGAGAGATAAAAAATAGATAAAATTTTCAGATGGAGTGTGTGTGTATGAGTGAGAAGGCAGGGCAGGGATGGTCTTAAGAGTGTCTAAGATTTTTCAGGTATGAGGAAATTTGAGTCATCAAGGTTGCTATTGAGTTATATAAACACGCTGTGCGTACAAGGACTTCACTATACATTATGGAAACACTCTCTTGATAGAAATAAATAGAGAAAAATTTTAGGTTCCTTACTTGTACGTAGTATCTTTGATCCAGTGACATTATTCACTAAGGCAAATTTTTTCACTAACATCTTAACATACTGTAAGTCACATCACTATTTCCAGTTTCTAGCTGTAGGTCTTACCATGATGACAACTGTCTCAAACAACTCTGGTATTGCAAGTACTAAAACCAATGGGCTGTACTGGTAGTTATTCTCTCCCAGACGAATAGACAGGATGCTGATAGCTACCTACTGCTAAATAAATAAGTTGAAAAATTGTATTCAAAATATGTTTCTTACCCTCTTCTGCCAAAGTATTTACCCGGTTACTTGGCATATCAAGCTGTTGGCCATATGGATGCCATTCAGTCATTTTTGCTTCTCAGAATACCATTGAGGTATTCTGGGATCACTCCACCAAATGTCCATACGATCTGCAATTCAATATGACTCAAAGACATGAGGAAGACCTCTGATTTCTCAAGTGGCATCAGGCGGGTCTTTGCTCTAGTCGTCTTCCTGTCAAAAAAACCCAAACAACCCGTAAGTGTGTCAATTTGAGTCCTGTCTACTGCTCTGCAAAGTTGCATACATAGCTATCTGCTTTACTGATGTTGCTTTGCAGCTGATAACATATGAGCAATGTTAGACAAGATGGATTTTTTTGTTTGTTTTTAAATAAGAATATAGCAGTTCGTGATAACTTTGGTCAGGTTGTAACAGAAAGGGGAAAGAAAAAAATGAGTTGTCTACTGGTGTGGAGATGCTGTTATTAAAATGGTAATTCTATAGAAAAATCATGGCTCAGGTGAGCTAATAAGAGATTTTGAAGCAGCCATAAAAACTTACTACACTGTTAGTTTACCATTACACTTCAAAACAGTAATAGCTGCTAACCAGCAAAATCTTCCTTGGAACATTTTCCCAAATGTGTCATATCATTGGCTTAGTTATGTAGAAACACCCAGGAAGCCAATGGGCTGCCAGTGACGGCTATCTACTGCACCACATTTAAAGAGGGGGCAAAGGGACTTCTACTGTGTCGCTTTTGCTTTGATTTCATGGCTGCCTAGAGTTTTACACCCTGGGGGATAAAGGGAAAAGAGTCATGCCTAAAAATTAACTATAATTTTGAATTTCCTCATTTCCTCAAATCAAAATTTTCTGACAAGGTCCAACGCAAACAAATACCAGCTCTGGTTTGATCTCTAATCCTGAATCATGCAGTTGGTCTAAACCCTATTTAGCAATCTGTTGGCCCCTCTAATGACAATAAGAATATTTCAAACCATTCAAAATGATCACAGTTTTGCTTAGCTGCCTACATTTTGCCATGGTTACGTGAAGAAGTAACTTCATGACACATGGTTGGCATTTCTTGCATTTGTTTGTTTGTTCAAGTTCCAGGAGGGCTATCAGTGATATACATCTGAGTGAGGACATTTGAGTTTACATCCCTCTAGCCCCCACACTGCTAATTTTACCAATATGAGTAAACTTGCCAGAGTTTTCACATTCATTGTATTTGGGGCGTGCCAGGGTGGGGGTGTAAAAGTAGGGGATGCTACAAAAGAGCAGATGAAGGTGGATCCATTGCCATGGGAACCAGCCTGCCTGTGGGGAAGGGAGTGAATCCAGTGAGCTGGGGAGGGGCGCAGAGGAAAGGCACATTATTGTGTAGCTGTATTTATTCTTAAAATTGTTTGTGGCATGGAAATGTCACAGACGTGGATTCTAACTTGGAGAGGACTATAAGTGACCTTGGTTTAGAGTGTGCAGCTCTGCGCCTGCCAGGATTATCCTCAGTTCCTGGCTGAAATGTTTTCCTCTGATACATCAGTATATTAGAACTGGTGACCGTGCAGATATACGTTCTTATAACTGGCAGAATTTTCATCCGTTGGACATTTCATTTGTGGATACTGCCTGAAAAAGCAAGCAAATAGTTTCGGGTTTTGTGAAAATTAAGATCACATCAAAGGCTGAGCATCTTTGGCATCCCCAGACATTGCTTGTGTCATCTCTGTAGCTCCAAAACCAAAATACCCATCTGTCCGTTTTTCTTATGACCCTTTCAGTTTCTCAAGCATTGAGATTTGGGATAGCTAAGTTATGAATATGATATCTTCGTAGTGCAGTATCTTAGTCGTGATTCAATCAACAATGCTTTCATTGCAATAAAACCTGCAAAGATTGAACTGAAGTGATTAAGTCATCAATATTATTTATGATCCTGATCCACAGTCAGGAAGACTAAAATAAAATAATAGCTCTAAACTTGCCTTGCATTTGCACCGATTTAGTAAATTCTCTGAAGGGGAGTTGATTTCTTCTCTTTGGCAGCCATTAAAGATATCTATTGCAAGTGAGTACAAAGCTCGTATTTCCTAATGGAAATATGCTATGGAAAATATTACGAACATTTATTTAAGAAATTGTGTAATACAGTAAATACATTTGGTCTTTTTGTATTTTATTTTATTAGAAAATCAGGAAACACCAAGAAGAGCATTTATCATTGAAAGAATATTAACTTTAGTTTCCACCCAATTTTACCTTGACGCAAAAGAAGATTCAATCAAAATGTACAAAAACATTAGCAAATAACATCAAATCAATAAAACTTTAACAAGTGTTCTTGAATTGCACTGTTTTTCACATGCTTTTAAACTAAAGGAAACATTACATACGGTTACTAACATATTGTGGTTACTGTATTCGTCATTTTTCAGAATTACATGATCTTCTGGCAGTTTTTAGAATGAAAAAGAAAAGTAAGTTCTGCTGAACTAATTTACCAATTAGTTCATAACATTGTATGAGCTAGGTATTGAAATAATTTAATTGAATGAATGTTGTTTACACCTGCAAGTGGAGCTACTGCTGCCAAGAACTGAAATATCACTTCAATAAACTTTCAGTCTACTTAATGACTTCTCCCATTGATCCTGTGGTTTGGCCTACTTTAAAACTTCAGCACAAACACGAACTGCTTAAGACATTGAGTATTAAATTACGTTTTGAGAATTTTAATAAGTTGTAATAAATTTGGAGCTTAATGTACATTGTCTTGCTTTAATTTTAATTTTAAATAGGCTTGTTTTATGACATATAAAAGAATATAGAGTTTTAAAAAATGAATTTATACACCTTTTGGAATGCTGATGGTTTTGCTCTTTGTTATGCCTGCAGATTTTAAACAGCACTGGACTGGTCCCTGTAGATTTTCTAAAAACACTTTTCAGTGGATATTGCATTAATTGTATCTATTTAAATACAAAGAAAATTCTTGTTAATAGGAGGAAATTCTTTTCAAGTTTTCAGTGGGGCTAATAAAACCACACTACTGCTTTCCAGTTTAGATGGAAGAACTTTTCAGCCAAGGACACGACTCAAAGCTAAGGACCTACGAAAAAATGATCTGATTTTACTTGGGATTTGTTTAACTGTTATGTATATTGCTGAAGGCCATTTACTCTGACAAGAAATGTAAAATAAAACAGTAATAAATCAAAACAGGAGATAAGATATAGTTCTCTTTCTGGTTTTGATACTTTGGCAAAGTAAGGAGTGGTCTGTAGACTACTGAAATTTAAAGGACTGTTCACATATGGATAAATATTTTTTCATTAGAAAAATTCTGTAAATGTAAGTATCTCAATGGGTTATGAAAGTTGTTCTTAATTGCATATTTTTTATGGTAACTAACTAGTAGTATGTACAGTCTATTGCATATATTCAGCATTTACTCTTTCTTTTCAAGTGAACCTTCCCCGGTTCTAGAATACCGTAAAAAAACACTTAGCATGCACATGCATATGCCTTTTATAACATAATGCACTTCCTTACCATAGACAGACTTTGCTAACTGACCAGTGTTTAATTATTATACTTGCTTCAGGGTTCAGGGTTTATCAATGCTTACTGGTAGCTTTGCTGGATTATGGCCAGTTTAGATCAAGGAGAATTACATTTTCATTTACTAATTCAGATTTTTTTCTGTTTACTGATTACCTTTTGCTCACCTGCTTCCCTTTAGAAAAAGAAATCTGTTTATGAGATGACTGCAATAACTATTTAGAAGTTGATTTTTTTCAGAAGAGTGGGTAGAGATGAGTCAATGTTGGAGCAGCCCCTTCAGCTCTCTTCTGAAATAACAAAGGTTTTGTTACCAGCAGACCATTTGGTGACCACTTCATAGAAGACAAAGCAGGAAAGTCCTCTACTGCTTTGCACTTGATTGCACTCCCAGTTTTAAATAGAATGTACTCCAACAGACGACAAAAACTTGACAGGCTTTGACAATAGTAAGTGGCTTTTGTAAAGCTGAATACATCTACAGAGGCTTCAGTGAAGTTTTCTCCTTTAGGTCAGCAGAGAAGTTGGCTTATGATTTACAGAAATTCTGATTTTTAAAAGTGTCAGTGCTTCCATTTATAAATTTAGTTGTAAAAATAATCTCATAGACTGAAATAATGTGAAAAATATTTGTCACATGCTTTTTACTGCCTCGGATTTTTATAAGTAATTCCTCTTTGCCAGGATGGCTGTGTGATTAAGTACAGAATAATTCACTGGTTTCACAGTATTCTTTTTTCCTTCAAAAATAGTAATTTCTATATCAAATCAAAAAAGATGAAAGAAAATGTATCAAATAGTCTTCACAGCCACTTACAAATCACCAGAATTTTTAATCTGCTAATGAGAGAGTAAAATATTTAAAAACTACAGAAGGATTAATACTGGTGTCATAGTTCAAACAGAGGTAAAAATTTCTGTCATGTGAAAAGTCATCCCAATCTCTAAACAGAGCAAAACAGCAACTTTATTTAAAATACAAGACTCAAGACAATTCTCTAAAATGTGAAGTAAATCTCTATGGGAGCTTTGACTCATTTGTGTGTGCGTTTTAATGGTGTTCATTTAATTTTTTTTGTGCCAAAATGAGAGAAATGCACAGTAGTGTAATATGGTGTTTGAATGTTAGAAGAAATAAAAAACAAATTCACATTTAGCTGAATATCAAATAATAGACTCTACAAATGCTAATTGACAATATGTTATTTTACATTGTGATTTGTTCCATTCTTCTGACATTCATTCACTAAGCAAATCTTATGTTTTTACCTCAACTGTTATCTGTTTTCATGTTGATTAACTCATGTAGTCATCTAAATAATTTAAAAATTAAATCATTTTGGATTAAAACTGCTGGTAAATACTGGGAAAAAAAAAAAAAACCAGGAAAGCGTTGCATTTTTAAACAGCCAGTTCTGTTAATGCATTGTTTTCAGCACATTTTTGCATTTGTTTTTAATTACTAAGTACATTTTCCTGAAAATTATGATCTTTTGTGGGTTAAGGGTTCCTCTGCTCTTGCTGCTTATTTCTTTCATGCAGAAATACTTCACTGTTTCTGGCGACCAGATTATCTTTAAAGCAGCACATGGTAACGTTACAAACACTGAACACTGATTTCAAGTGAGAAACAAGCAAGTTTTTGAGCAACACAAAACCTGGATCAAACCTTGAGATGGCGTAAACTGATACAGTTCTGACTTGAGCCACACTTTCAGTTTTCCGCTATCTGAGGATCTTATCTCTATGTATATATCCTCATGTAAATGTCTTCAATAACCATCAAGAGAGGTGAAAGCTGAAATTGCATAGTGGCAGAACCTCTGTAAATAATAAAATTTGAAGCCTAACATACAGCATTCCTTTGGCTTTTGTGGTTGACTTTGTACATATAATATAAATATAATGAGCATATGAGATGGGTTTCAAAGAGAGCGATATCTGTATTGCATGAATTGACAGTAGTTGTATCAAGGCTGGATGAAATACTGATCTAAATGGCAATGCTGCTCAGCTGTGCAGTTGTGACCACATCACATGAGAGGGGAAAGTGCTAGTGAGGCTGGAATGGGGGAAGTGAAGCATCCTCATTCATCTGTAAGTAATATTTTCCACAAAAATTTATTTATGGTTTATCTTCTATTTATTTCAGACTTTAAGATGGCAATGATGCAGACCAAGCATTCTCTCAAAACTAAGGAAAGAAAAAATCCAGCAAAAGATACTCCCTCCCAAATTTTACTTTTGAATATATTCCTCTCTTAGGAATTATGCTATTTATGTGCTAATGTCGCCATAATTTTTCAGTACAAAATGTTAGGCAGCATTAGGCAATGTTAGGGAGCTGGCTTCTCCAGCTCCTTTCCACTGCTGTGGCACAGACCTTGTCCCTGTCTTCCAAGCTGTGCTGGCACGACTATTTGTGGGACAATCCTGTGAGCTGAGTTAGGGCGCTGTCTGCATTAAAATAATGCAAAAGGTATGATTTGATATTGTCACCTCACCAAATACTACCAGTGCTACAGACTGACCATGCTTCAACATATATGTGAATCTCACTTAGCAAAATAGTCCTACTACAGACAATTCAGGTGAGGCCAGCCACATTAAGCTGTTTTGTTCTTTATCAGCGTCTAATTCATTTGTATTAAAAGCTAGCTAGCTAGCTGGGAATTTTGGGAAGCCTGTATGCTAATTACCTTTAAAAATAAATGCACCAAGGCCACTGGGGCATTCCTGTTGTGTTTTCAGATTATTCATATAAATTACGTGGTTATCAAATGCGAATGTGAAATTGTCAGGCATATGGTTAGATATCTTCCTAAGCTGTGCAATTACTCAGGATGTCATCTCAGTCTTCAAGCAACTAGAAACTTCTGTTTCTACATAAAACATCATCAAGGTATTAGAAAGCCTTTGGCAATAGAACACAATTAAAATACCTCAAGCAATGAAATCCATTAATATAAAAGAGGCTAAGTTCAAGAGAAATAGTTAGGGCATGTCTACTTGACAGTGACAGCAGCACAGAGCCCTTGCAGATTAAATCACCCTGCTGAGAAGTTGGGGTCTCTGCATTGTAATGGCTACAGTACAGTGCCTGAGCGTCTACGCTTAAAGCCCATTTGGACTTCTCTGTGCTACACTTCAGTGGCTACAGGCAGCAATGGTCCTTCTTTTGTGAGTGCAAATCGTAGCAAGGTAGGAATAGTATAACACAATCCAGATGTTTATGTTACCAGCTTCAAACTCAGCTGTATTAGATCATGTGTCCCGTTCTACTATGACTCCCTCTGGTATCTGGTATCCTTACAGCACACCTGGATGGACAAATACAGTTTAAGCAGCTTGTATGCAAGACGCCTGTGTTTGGGAAGTCAATGGAACTGTGGTTATCATGCGGCTAAACCTGCTCTAATATGTGCTGTAGGACCAATAAACCCAAGGAAACATTCCCTCAACTCACAATTAACCATATCCTTTGAGATCAAGAGTTCTCTGTCAACACGCTGAGTTATGAAAACAAATTATACAGGCTGCTTCTTAGCATTTATACATTACTTTAACAGTAAACCTACAGAGATCAAGAAGTTTTCATCTTTTCAGCATGAGAAGGATGAGATACACTGCACTATAGTGAAACAGCTTTACTTGTAGATGCTTTGCTAAACTATCTTCACAGATGATTTTTGAAAACAATAATTAAGTATTCAGAATAGTATCCAGATGCTTAAAATTAACGTACAAAAATTATGTTCTGGAAACTTTCACTTCACTGTTACAGCTTTTACACTACATAGAGTTTACATTATGCACATAAAGAAAACATTTGTATTTTCTAATTATAGAAGCTTTAATAAACACCAGCTTTGAACCATGACTTTCTCTATATCCATAGAAGCACAGAATACACAACTGCAAGATGTTTCCACATGCTACCTTCCTGATGTGTATGCGACCTGACCCCAAACAAGTGTGTCTGTGCAGATAAAGGTGGAGTCTGTATACATTTAGTTCTTGAACTCTACTGAAATTGCCAGCTGTGAGGATTTCTGGAATGGCAACATCCCATCACTAGAAAGAGAACAATTTATTTCATGTAAACACGTAAAGAGCTTACAGATTAAAACTGCTCTCAGACTTGCACTGTCTGGCCTTGAAAGTACCATCAATTTTCTTTCTACATCACAACTGTACTAATTATCTCTCAATTAATGTACCCGGTACTGTAATAAAGTAATGCCAGCTTTCTAACTTATCATTCTGGTCGGAGAGCTTGTTTCCTGGATTTCAGTGACAGTAGATGCTATACTTCCATTTCGGAAGTTTTTATGACTGGATCAAGTACCTAGCCAGAGTCTCTGGCATGAGTTATTAGCTGGTTAATATTCATAACTATAGTTTCATTTAAGTACTTACAGACTTTCTCATTAATACCTGTACAACTATCACAATAGATATCACACACCAGATGACACTTGCCAAAATCATCTTGCCCCCTGTGACATAGCCTGGCATCCTGCAGGTTTCCATGCTGTCATGATGCTCCAAGAGCTGCTTCTTCCATCATGATTCCTTATGCTTCCAATTGAGTGCTCGTATCACCAGTTATGCTCTACAAACTGCTTTTTAGTGGTCTTAAATTTGTCAAGTAATTCCTACTCATCCATTTTCAGTTGAGCTAAATAGAAGCTTTTTATTGTGAAATATGAAAACTGACTTGCTAAATAAGTAGTATTATAAATGAATTCTTGAAATAATGTGGCAAACAATTATTTGAATGGCTCGAACCTTCTTTTATGATTTGTATGTAATCTATGTGGGAAATGGCATCTTTAGCTTCAGTGAAATATGTTTCTGCTTGTTCAGAGGTTCTCACTGCTTGTCCTAAAATAAACTCGGGGGAAAAAATTCAGCTTCCAGCATGTTTCTAGAAATTTGCATTTGTTATACTCCTGCATCTTCTTTATCCTGTACCACTTCTTTACAGAGCCTTTTTCTTTCAGGATTCCCTTTGAAATCTGGGGACCAGGCTGCCTGCAGCAATGGAATTCCCTCCTTTCCAACCTGAGCAGAGGTAAGGAGGAGGGGGAAAAAAAATCTCGATAGGTAATCTTTGTTATAATTCATAACCTCATTCATAAACATTCTGAAATCTGTTCCTTTGGTTGAATGTGTTATAACTTTATGAATGGTTTTATGATTCTTGGATTTGTGAAAGTGAATAGGAAACTGCTACACATGGTTTAAAGTGTGTCATCTTAACTTTCTGCTTGGACAATTTTCATTTGGTAATAAGACTGATGCTTAGCAAGTACAGCAGAGAGTAAAGGATAGCGGACAGAGTGTGAGTGTTTTGTCATTGAATCCTGGAATCTATAGGGAAGGTGATCGCAAGCCTTGGATTACAGTTAGCTTGACAGTAACTGTTTGGAAGTATTCTGATGGCGAAATAACTAATGCATGGCAGGGCAGTATTAAATGTATTATCACTAGAAAGCATGAAACGCACAAGTATATACAGGTCAGGAGGCCTCAGGCTGGAGGGATGTTGGTGAAAGTAGCCCTTTCCCAGCTTCTTTTCAGGCACTCTTCACGCAGGCAGGTAGTAAACCAGCAGCAGAACTGTTGTGCATATAAAGTAAATCATTGCTTCAGTCATAAACCAGGCATAGTCCAGTAGACCCATGGAAATATTACATGCACTGTGTATATCCACAGTAAATCAGAATTTGCTATGTCTGCATGGTAGGCGCGGACATATTTCATGAAAGCCACTCAAGGTCCTAAGTGGCCCTGTGTTTGCAAAAGCCAGTCTGCAGAGGGCTGTGTGCGAGAGGTATTGGTTGCTTTATACTACTTCCCATATGCAAAAGCAGCTGTAGTGTTGTGTTCCCAAAGGACATTTGAGTTCTGGTGGATTGGAAAAATCACCTGTGAAGCGACTAAGAAAAATTTAGTTGCATTTCCCAAAGCCAAAAATAGAAGCATGCTTATATAGTAAAGATAGTCTGAATCCAGCACTTGTTTCTGCTATAGGTAACTAGCAGCAGAGTTGCATTTTGATGAGGAATTCAGTTGTCTGACTTCAACGTCCCATTGTGGGGAACCCTTCATTTCTTTAAAGAAATGCTTTCTCACAATTAGGTTATCATTGATTAGCTTATGATAATGAAGCTTGCTATATGGCATAATTCAAGCAAGGTAGACTCTTGCATTCTGTTCCTCAAACTGGCAACCTATGCCATGGTCACTGGGTAAATAAGGTGCACACACACCACAATGAGACAAGATTCCTGAGTTAATCTTGAATCTGCAATTGATATTCTGGTTGACTTTTTCAAAGTCTGGTTGACTGATGCAATCTTCCTTGCATTTCTTTGATTCTGTAGAACTGAGAGTGGTAATGTAATAGACTTTGATCTTGAGAATTTAAATGCTATTTGTTCCCCCAAATCCTTTGATATCTTCCTTGTTTTCATGCAGTAAATGTATTAGCTAATTTCTTCAGAACCACAGCCAGCTAACTCGTTATATTCCTGTCAATGTTAGTCACTTGCCTGACTTTTAACATGACTTACTACTCTTATAACTGATCTCCTATTATGTGCCACTTTGCCTGAATTCCTTTTCTGAAATTGCCATTAGTGCTTGGGTAATAAAAGCATGGCAACCTGTACATGCTTTGCATCAACCAAGAATCTAGCTGTTAGGGTTGTTATTCTTCTTAGTAGCTTTTCTACAAGTAAAAAGAGCAACATCTTAGAGGCTTTTATCAATGATTAGCCTATTGTAGAGTGTATTTCATATACCGAGAAATGTACTGTATACCATTTTGGAATGGTACTGTGGTTTCATAACATCAGCATGTAGATAGTGCAGTAGGAAGCACCTGATTCCGACTGTGCTAGCATAACTCCATTGCTTCAAATGGACAGAAGTGAAATCAGAGTCAGGTCTAGTAGTAGTGTTGCACAGATGAGCTGGTGGTGTGTCCATAGATGTATTGCAGTTTTTGGTGCTTGTAGGTCCCAAGTCTTTTGTCTGGCATTTTTTATTTGGTTCCCAGTGTCCTCTTACCTAGCACCAGGAAAGTAATGAGTAGAGCAGTACCAAGCATCACTCACAGTGCGACTCTGCTGCTTTCATGATGTTACTGCTGCTCAATTAGCTTTTCCCAAATTAGTTTTAAACTAGCTCCTTGGGTCCCTCTAAGAAAATTGCTGCAACTGCAGCTGCCAGAGAGGTTTGGTACCTATCCAGCCTGGCAGTCTGTGCTGAGATCCATGTTCTTGTAGCTACACAATTGTTGGCACCTGACCTGCTTGAATTAAAGTTTGTTTGAATGGAGTTACTCAAGCTGTAGTCAACCCTTTTTGCTCAAGGCAAATGAAGTCTCAGGTCTGAGTGTCTAACATTGCCATGCAAAGCACAGGATTATCCATACGCTCATACACTTCTACGCAATTATTTGCATAACTTCCAGTCTATATTATCATTAGTGTAACTCTTAGTTAATGAGGTGATTATATGTTGGCAACTGTTCACAGGTATTAGTTTTTTAGAAATAGTAAAATTTGCTTCCCTAAACAAAGTTTTTTGTTGTGTAAGTCTGGGAAGCCTGATGCAATATGTTTTTATATACTGTTCCTCTTTCGTGGTGGCAAAGACTGCATTATCCAGTGTGGGTGCCCATTTTGTGCTTTGTGGAGTTTTACAGCCAACCAGAATTACAATACACATATCGTTCTCAGAAAGTTAGAGCCAAAAAAATGCATCTGAAAGTATTTCCCTGGGACTACTCTGCATACCCAGCTTTACATCTTTTTTATTTTTTTCCCCCTTTTTTTACAGTCACAAATATTTGCTGGCCCATATCATGGAACTGTGGTACTGTATTTTTGCTGTGCTGTATTTCAGCTGCTGTTTCTATGCTGGATCTTCTGATAATGATTCCATGATTATTCTTAATTGGAAGCACTGCCAGTTTGAGTTTCCTGCTGGCTATGTTCGCCTACCAATCTACCCTCCTTCTTGCAGCTCCAGTGCTTATGGCTCTGTCCTCAACAGAATGTACAACAAACACAGCCGTAAAGGTTTTGAACTGATGGAGAAGCTTGCCTCTGCTCTGACATTACGAGCAGTAACAAGCTCCTGATTGAACTAGCACAGTGGTACCCACTGCATGACATGTGTGGCTGAGGTTGCTTGCTTGCTTCCATGTTCACCTCTTTGATCATGTTCACTTTACTCAGCATTTAAGGCAAATTAAGGAAAGCAGTAATAGCTTAGGTAGCCATGACCCCTTTTTGTAATCGTTGTGGTGATAAGAATTCAAGATATTGTCTGCTGGCTTGGACAAGCCATGCGTTGTGGCTGTCGCTGGGGCAAGCAGAGCCGGCTGTTTGGATGAGCAGGATGAGTCTGTCCACATCCTGCTGTTCATTCCCTTCCTGCTGTCCTGGAGTCAAGGTTTTTGGATTAGGGATTTCAAAGGAATGTTCCTGTCTGTTTCTCTTAGAATCATTTATGGACCAGTCGTCCACAAATATGTGCAGCTACTTTTTGAACCTATTGATACTCTCTGCTTCCACAAACTTCCATGGTGAGTCTAGAAGGAAAAAAAATGCCCCAGCCACACAAAGATAAGCAAGCTTTTAGAGTGTTTTATGAAAGGCAATTTCTACCATAAGTATCATCTGTCTGTATTTTGACTTTTTACTGTAGCAGATAGCTGCACAAACAGTAAAATCAGCAAAGCAGTGGTACTTTTATATATGTTGTAAAGACACTGAGTCACAAGAAAAGCAATGGTGGGTCAGGTAAAGGTACAGCCAGTCATGGGTTTCATCCAGTCTCCTCTTTCCAACACTGGCTTTGATGCTGATGGTAGATTATAAGCACAGGGGATACTGTAATATTACTTTCCCACTACTTTTCCCAATCTTCCAGTCAATTGAAACTGAAAGGCATCCTGATTCGAAAGTGGTGGTGTTTGGGTTTAATAGCAGCTTGCAGGGTTTTTCTTTCATAAAATTACTCAGTTGCTTTTTGAATCCCTACAGTCTGGATATCCAAAACACTTTGTAACAACCTGTTCCCTCCATAGGAGTTCTGAAACTTTAGTTTTTGCATTGAGTCATTGTGAGCACCTTGTGTGTGTGTGTGTAATTGTATAAATAAACCCATGATTATTTTGAATAGCAAGTTCAAAGTGTGTTTACAAGCTGTGAACAGAAAGAAGGAATGATTTGTTTTGATTTATTCATTTGAATTTTTTAGTAACGCTATTAACATCATGCATGGACCTACTGCCTGATTCCTGACTATAAAAATAAACACAAACAGAAGAAAGTACGGTATATGGTTCCAACCACATATGCAAGTTATATCAGTTGTACAGCTATAGGCATACATAGCTTTAAAAACATGTGAAATCAAAAGTCCTTTTTATAGGCATAGCACCTTGTTTGGGTAGATCCAAAGGTAGAGTAGTGGATTAAACTTCTGAAAACAACAGTCCCAATTCTGACAAACCCCTGAGAATAGGCTGTATTTTAAACGGGGGTTCCTTCCTGCTTTAGCCCATGGTAGTGCCTATCCAAGAAACCTGCACCCGAGCCTTCGGCCCCAGAGCTGGGCTGCGGCCTGTTGAAAAAGCTGGGATGGTGGACGAGAGAGGGGAAGGTTTGTAAACAGCTGAAGTGGAGGCTTCTGGGTTTAATGTTGTTCCAGAACCGGTTCAAATGGGGCACCGAATGAAAACCCCAGATGTCAGAGTTACACAACAGCTCCTTCAGAAAAGCAGCTTTAAGTTTTCAGTGGGCTTTATAATAAAGAGCATGCATGAAATGTTCACCCACAGATAGTGAAGTGTTCGCTTTGCTAGCAGTACTCACCCACCATCAGCTCTCAGCTCATCCTTTCATAGGGGGAGAGATGAATCTAATATTCTTCTTCATCCCTAATGCATGTTTTTACATTACCCTTATGTTATTGTGCGTGGGTTGTGTATAGCAGACTTAATGCAGCAATTTGTAGACCTGCATCAATTTAGTGCCTTTTTTTTTTTTTGTTCTTAAAGAAATGCTATATTGAGTAAAAGTTTGAGGCTTTTTCCACCTGGGTTAAGGTTAAGGACTTTGAATGAAAGCAGGGTTTATTTTGAAACTAGCAGAAGTTTGGTATTTTCTTTTCATGCCTGTAGCTTCGTAGCCCAGCAGTGTTAAATTGCATCTGATCTATTTTAACCACCCGCCATGGGATGTGATAAACTGCATCCTATAAACACCCATTTCTCCCCTCCTCTGAAGGGAGTCAAGACTCTGAGCTCTAACTTCAGCTCTTGTATTGAAGCTGTTTAAGGAATCTCACACCAGCCAAACTCATTTTCAGTTTTCTATATTTCTAAAATTTTCCTATGAAGTTCTGCAAATTTAGTGTTTCTAGTGGACTGTGAGGTCAGGATTCTTCCATATGGCACTTGTGTTTCTTTTCTGTCATGTTATGCAGATGTAACAGCACTGCTACTTGTTTTACTGTCTGGCAATGGCTGCATTTAACACCTCAAGTCTATCTAAATAGAAGGTTGTTTTGACCCCGAGGAACAGTTTAGAAGGACCAACAGTGATCTGTGTATTCTTATTCAGTTAAGACTAGGGCTTTGGTTTGATTAAGAATCTAAACTACAGTGAGCTGTAATTAACATGGACTCACATAGTCTTCTCTGTCATCAGTTTAGTTAACTAGCTTTACTTTAATGCAGCCTTTTCATACAAAGTAAAAAGAAGGCTGTAGCTCTGCCATCCCTTCAAATCCAAGCTTCCATCTCCTCAAATCTCACAGTGCTGGGCCTACTCAAATGTGGAGCACTTCTAGTTCTAAATGCTGTAGGACAAAGACCTTCACCTGATATTCATTGCAATGGTCTATGTGCCTCTGATGCATCATAAATTCTCTCATTATCATACAAAGGAACCTTCAGCTTTGATGCTTCCCATCTGCTTAGGCCATCTTCAGACTACCCGGAAGGTTTTGGCACAGTCAGGACTTAGCTGAACACTGTCTGACCCCTTGCTTTGTATTTCTCATGGACTTTTCCCTCCCCTTCTTTGTCTCTTATTATCATTTATCATCAGCACACTGTATTCATGTGTACTAATGACTTTACCTCAGTGTTTTCATGTGACTACAGTAAGAAGACAGAAGTTAGGGTGTCACATCTCTCCTCACTATTTTCTTTACCTTACCTCTGCCTCACTAGAATAAATAGTAATGCCTCTAAAAAAAACTCTAAAAAAATGCCTCTAAAAAAACTATCCACCAGTAAAAAACTTTTACTGAGAACAGTCTATGATTGCTGACTGGTCTCCACTGGAGCACTATAAGAGGATTTAAATAGGGTTTTTTTCCTATCAAGCCTTGGTCAATAAGGCTTGACACAATATTTTTATTAATGAGGTGTTTCATTGTTCCATGGACTGTTTGTTTTTCATATTGTACCCACTGAACAGTGTAATATTCTGAAAAATGAGAAGACACATCGGTTGCTGATTTAAATCAGCAATCAGTAGTCAAATGATCTTACCTTATTTTGCCATGAGAACATGAAAAATGGAACAGGAGTAAAAATTCTATTTCAGCAAGTGTGAGGAAACACTTCATTAAATGATAATTTCCTAGGTGGCTTTTTCACCTTCCCTATTTGATCAGTTCTGCAATGCACTGCTTTCTCTTAAATGCCCCCTATGCAGGGAGGTGAGAGCAGAAGAATCAAACAGCTATCCCTAGCTAGCAACATATCTTTATGTGGCAGAACATGAGAAGAACAGTTAGCTGGGGCCTGTTTCTGCAGTGTTCAAGCAGGTAAGGTGCTCACAGTAATTCCTTCATAAGCTTTCTGCACGCAGGATCTTGAACTGCTGTGTTAGTGTGAGGTTACTGCATGTGCTTCTTCACAGATTACTGGGTCCTACACCATGCCTGTACATCAGAAGAAACAAGGTGCCAGGGTGAAACCTACCCTGCAGACTTCATGGCACAAAGTCAGCATGAACCTAGGTTCAGCCCATTAAATCTTCACATTTTTACTATATGAAAGGGCTTCCATGTATTACAGGGTCAAAATCTTCTTCTACTGTGTCATCAGTACAGTCCTACATTGAACTGAATATGCCACTCATTTAGGGACTGAATTTGGGCTTGGATTGAATCTGTAAGTCATCTGGGGATGATGCAAAGATTGGAAACAGTTGCAGGGAGTGTAATGCATTTCCACATGTCTATTGTCTCAATATGTTGTGTGCTTAGAAAAAATCAATACTTTGCACTAGCTGAGATGAAAAGGTATAATCAGTATTTAGTACGTCCCAAAATTTGAGCCTGGGTGAGAGGTACCTAAGCTATCCTGGCTACTATTAGGCAAACCACTAACTCTACTTATTTTCAACAAACCTTTAGGTATTCCATTATCTGTTTTCTACTTCAAATTGGAGCTTACATACCATAGGTACTAATTTAAAAGCAAGCTCACTTTTCTTCATAAGACCAATCTTTGTTGTGTATAGAGGTCTCTTCAGTGTCCTTGATGCAGCAGCATGAATTGTTTTATTTTAAACAGATGGGTTTAGCTCAGTAATGTAGAATACTGGCAGCTGCTGCTTTAGCCAGGTGGCCAGGACCCTCTTCTCTGAAGGAGACTTAAGACAGCAGATGACAATGGCAAAAGCCTAAAAGGATAGAGAAATATGATATATTGCCCATTCTGTTCCCTCCCATGTTATGCCTTTTACCATGGACTCTTTTGGTGGGGGAAAGGCTGTAATGTAGGAAGGAATAGGTTAATTCATCACACTTTTTCCAGCAGCCTCTGTTGGCAAGGTCCAAAGGTTTCCTACTTGAAAACTAGCAAGATATTCTTGCTCTAACTGAACTGGCAGAATTTCAGCGCTGGAGTTAGAGATGCTTGTAGGGTCTAATTCACTTTCAGTTCTCTGCCTCTTCACGCTGGGGCAATGCAGATGTTCCCATCTGTTTTGAGCACATAGTCCTTACAGTGAGTGTATATGGACTCTGTCACCCTCTTCAATGGGAGGACCCTACGCCAGAGCAGATAAACTGAGTTTTATAATATTACTTAGCTTTCTAGTGACTATGGGATTTATGATGACCTTTCTCTCTTAGTTTTTCTCTATGGAGAAAGCAGCTTAATATAACTTCATGAAAGATGGCATTGTGGTAAGGACCATATATAGCTTGCACCGAAGGATATTTTGGAAGAGTTGACTTTTACAAGAGCTCTTAAAGGTAGCGAGGACCTACTTGACTTTGACTCCTAATAATGTAACTCTTGCCTTTAGTAATAATTTTGTAATAAGCTACAGTCCCATTCAGTCAGCATGGTAAGCAGTACTATGATGTGAACTGTGTTTTATTTTGAAGGTTCAGCTTCCATCTAAATTACGAGAAATACATGGAAATTGCATCCTCTGCTTATCAGCATGTAGATTTTTTAATCCATAATTCATGTGAAATAAAAACAAAAATCAGGTAAAAGATGTGACAGAATTAATGTAGTACATAACTCTGAAGGCATTGCTATCTGGCAAAACAAATCCTAATGAAATCATCATTCAAAGGAAACCTTGCTTCAAGTTATAGAATGAATATGAAAATCATAGATTAATGTGCTAAAAAGAAAAGTAGATAAGTAGAGAGAAAGCATGATTGAATAAAATTCAGCTAGCTTGGGTGGGTTACATTTCATTTTGTACTTATAAATCCAAGTTATAGGTGCCAAGCAGAGACTTGGTGTTTTCCCTTGGCTTTCCATCAGTAAGTCATCACTGTGGATTTCTTTGCTGTACCTCTGATTGATATCATCATATCATATTGCTGACTATCCTGTGGCAACTACTCCCCAGAAATTTGGCGTACCCATATTATTCACTTTTAATCAGATAAGGTACTTTCTTCAGCACCTGCTATCATCCTTGGTAGGCTTTCTTTAAACATACATGAATGTTACTAAGAACTGATTTAAGCTCAGTGTGGTAATAAAGTTATACCCATTAAAAAAAAAAAAAAAATTCATTTTATTGCAATGTAGAATAAAACTTGCAGTTTTGATACTTTAAGGAACTGTTTCATGACCACATTTGATGGGCTTTATCAGAAAGTTAAACTTATCTCACTTCAAAGTGGCTTTATCTATGTACATCCAAGCAGGTACATCCTCGTTCTCAAATTCTGTGTCCTCCTGCAATTCAGGCTATCCCATCAAGACTGAAATCAGACAATTTTAGGTTTCCTAGAGTTGTTCAGAGAGGAATCCTTTACTATCTTCCTTTTCTGTGATGCTTGTAGTTCCTGTGCTCCCAGAAAAATGCAGGTTTGACTTAGCAGACTGCTGGTGTGGTGCCTGAGGAGTTGGTATCAACTACTCCACACCTTACTGAAATCCATGGCTTAGGGTCACCATCATCTGAATTTCTTCTCCCATTATAAGCAACTTCCTCTCACCAAGCGTGGAAAGGCATTGTTCCATATGACTCGGGGCTACAATCAGGAGCAATATTTTTTTTCTTCCCTTGAGGAACAGTGGTCATATTATCCAGTTAACATAGTCCATGTTTTGATTTTTCATTTGAGAAACAAAATTATTCATGGCTAGCCTGAGTTATGAAAGATTTACTTTGAAAAACAATACCAAACTGCTGAAGCAATTAAAATGAAAATATTATTCAGAGGTAAGGCTATAGGAAGAGCAAGGATATATAAAAGCAATTTAATTTCACAGGTTTTGGAAGCATTGCCCTTCATCTATTTAAGATCTATTTTTATTAAAATTTTGCAGCCTGGAGGTTAATTCATTTTTTAATGTATGCTTTTCTTTCAGAAATTTACTGATTTAAGCAGCAGTTTGTATGGCAATGGTCTGAAATATTAATTTACATGCACTATAACTATATTTCCTCTGCAAGCAATGCAAATGTCATTTTATTAAAACTTCTTTAGCTCAGTCGCTTTTTTGGACAACTATGCTAAATGTGGATTGGTTCACTGATGAATTGTTCCATGATCCTTAGGATAATGAAGTTTGTTTATACAGGCCTGTGGGTGGTCTATGTCCTTTACCCTTCCCACTAGGCTCTTTCCCATTCGCTCCCACATAATACCATCAGATCACTTGCTCCATTGTGCTCTTTCTTCCCTCTCTTTTTCCTCAAAACCAACAGGTCTTGCTACAGGCCTTACCTTCCTTCTCTGGCTTGCTGGCTGAACCAGAGGCAGAAATACCTACAGGCTGACCAGCAAGGCTGTCTGTAGGCTGCCTTGCTAGAAACAGCAACTTCTTAAACAAGTAGTCCTCTGTAGTGTTAATTAACATGTTATTCATCTAATTAATGTATAGTGGCAGCTCATAACGGGACCCAAATCTTTGACAAAATCTTGTGCATTCTGACTAAACAAGCACTTTGCTGATTTAAACCAGAACCTAATCGTTAGAGTGGAAGTAGTAGTCATGTAAGAAACTGCTGGGTGATCTCATAAACTGAATTTATCATGTCTCTGATCTGGAAGTTTTCTGTAGCTTACTATACTAATTCATTCTTACTTTGAGCCTGCCCTGCATTTCCATGCTGTGGTTTCAAAATGCTTCTTTCAGAGTTTCAGTGTGTGCCAGAATTTCATGGAGAAATCCATTGATGAGTATAGTTCTGGTTTTGAAGCCAGGTGGCATTCAAATCCAGAAGCAGCTAGGCTTATTTTGCAGGTTATTCCAAAGAGGCTTTTGCAACCCAAGTCTTGGTTTAAAAATATGTATGTTTTCAAGGAAAGACATGTGTTTGTGTTTGCATGTGTTTACCAAAGTGCTTGAATGTATAATGCCAAGTATAAGCCTAAAACAGTGAGAAAAGGATATTTGTTTCATCCAGTTTTGCCAAAACTTGTTAGTCTTGTTGCAAACCGCAAAATATTTGCTGGGTTTACATATCTGTTCTTTGAGTCATATGATTATTATTTTTTACATTCCTTACCTTTCATTCAAAATTCAAACCAAATTTTGCTCTCATGATTATAGAGAAAACACGAGAATGGTGTTTTCCAAGCAATCCAAACCAAATAAATCCCAAGGCAGGGTAAAACCAGAATGAACCCAAAAGCTCTGAAGCCCAAAGCCTAACAAGAAATCAAGGTGGGCTCATTCTTAAAGTCAGTTGCTTAATGTTGATTCTAAGTCATTATTTCAGAGGCACACTGACTCATGAGTTTTGATTGCAATAGATTAAAAATAGTGCTTTATTATAATTGGGTTATTAAAAATGGCGAAAATAACCAACAGTTCCTACCTCATGGGCAACCTTCCAGAAACAGTCACAGTCAATGTTTGTGTTTGCTGAGGCAATGGCAATGTGGCAATAGACATATCAGTTCACCAGTGGAGATGATTATATCCAGCTATCGCTACTCAAGTCTCTGTTAAGTGTTAAACAGAAAAGAAAGTGCGCTGTATGGGGCCCTGGAGCCTGGCGGACACCCAAATATTCCAACTTCTTGAAAATGACGTCCATCTAGTGGACATAACTCGGTATTACAGCAGCAAAACCCAAGGGCTTCTGAAAAGGTATGTTAGCATTGCCTATATGTATAGTAGTGACATGTTTTTTAAAGGAGATTAGTTTATTAGCAAATTCTCGAAGCCTGCGAGAGAGTTTATTTGATGGAATGTTTTCCTTAATAAGCCTATCGTTCTTGATGGAGAGATATTCTCACTTTTGGGTTTGTTCTTTTGGTTTTTGGGGGTTTGGGTTTTTTTTTCAGATTCTTCCCTACATCCTGATGAGGCTCATGGCATTTTCTTCAGGTTCAAAATTCGGACTTTGTCTGGGTCCCTGCTGATAAATTTACCACTAGAGAACAAGCGGAGGTTTTGGAGAAGAATGATTGATCACTGTCTGAGAGATCTAAACCATATAAATGAAATAAAGGTTCAGTTCTGCAATCCCTCTCCATTTGCTTCAGCAGACATTATACCAGGAAGACTCCTGAGACACTCAAATGAATCCTCTTTTGTGCTTTAGATCTTGCTGCCTAGGATATGTGTAACTGTTATATGTAATATCACGGTGTACCTGAACTGTGTTGAAGAATAGGAACCCTGTGAAACAGAAAGGTAAAATCTTGAATTAACATGATTAAGAAACAGGTTTTCATACCGATTTCATTTCCAAAGAATAACTGAGAGTATCCCAAGTCCCTCATCATCTTGACTACCATAGCCCATTGAAGTAATCATAGGTCAGAGAATAAGAAACAAATCACAAAACCCTTTTGAAAATGTCTTGTGATTTTGAGACCATCTAAACAAATTTTTCAAAAGTAAAGTGTTTGGCAGCACGAAACCAAAGTGTTGGACTGCCAGAAATGGGAATCCTGCTGAGTTTCACATGCTTCCCCCTCACAACATGGAAAGGTAGCACTGTTGCTGCCTGTACGCTGCAGTCATCTACTTTCCCTGGAGCCTCTCTTTACTCATGCTGTCTGAGTGAAGCGAGAAACTGATAGAGATAGTCTCTGAATCCCAGCCAACACAGTGATCATTTACTTCAGTTGTTTAACAGAAGGGCTGTAACCACAGTGTAACTGGAAAGTGGTTGCAAGTTTTGCTTTGATGGGCTCTGAACACTGAGGGTCCTGCTATGCATGCTCCTTTCCTTCTTCAAGTACCTGTATCAGGCTAATTAATTACCCAGTGAGCTGTGTTGTGCCTAATGCTTTGCAGAATGAGTAGGGCAGCATTTCTGACTGTTAACTTCTCTTAAAAATTGATGTTTGCAGTTTGACAAGACTTTTTCTTCTTGTGATGTGCTTTGTACGCTTGTTACAGCAAAGAAGTTCCACTGAAACGGAATAGCTCTAGCAAGAAGCTTCAGGGTTACAGCTCAGCAATTCTGTATGAAAAACACTTGTGCATTCTCAACAAGTTTTAATTCTAACAGCCTTTTAAGGCTGCTTGAAGCAGAGAAAGTCAACAAAACCCTACCCAAGGTGTCATTTGGACAATTCAAAAGCATAACAAATAGTGAGGCAATTTGTAAGTGATGTGTTGGTGTGTGTTGGTGCTTACCTATGTGCAATGGCTTAACTTTCTGATTTGGCTAACTTAAAATTCACTATGTGCATTCAGCTTTTTTTGGGTTTTTGAGGGGAAACTGTGAATGAACGTAACAACTTTATTCTTTTTTGCATGTCAGTAGTGTTGGTTACTGCTGTTAATAATTCTGATAGAACACCAGTTCTGTTCCTTGCATATAGTAATAGCAAAAAGCTACTATAATATCTGAGCTCCTTCTAGCTGTGTGTGGTAATATTTACATTCTCTTCAAAGAGGTGCAGGTGTGAAGGGAAAGAGCTGGTTCAGTTACTAAAATAGCTGTACAGGTCACTGTGTATGCTTTAGAGAAAGCAATTCCTTATATCTGATGGAAGTAATATTGAAGTTTGCAAGGACTCTGGGGGAGGCTGTCTCCATTTTTTTTCTGCAGAAAAAAGTTCTATCTTCTGTAGAGGTTTGGGTCACCTTTGCTCTAGAGCTCTGGGAGCTCTACCCTCACTTTGGAGAGAGGCAGAAACCTCGTGCCAAGCAGGCTTTGTTTCCAAACTGTTTTCAGTGTGGAGCATTAGGCAGCTTTTCCAGAGAGCTGGAGTGATCTCCAGGCACTAACCATGACAGCAAGTTAGATCAAAACTACTCCTGGACCTTAAGACCTATTCTGATGCTCTCTTGCTATATAGATGCTATTCAGAACAAGGGCAATAGCTTTGCCAAGGTCAAATATTCTGAGAAAAGAGCAATTACTTTTACAAATATTGCAATATGCCTAAAGGACATTTTTTAATATTTTTTTTTTTTACACAGCATTAATTTGAAAAGTAATCAAAAAATCTCCCAGGAATCCAACGTCCCATGAAGTGGTTTAAAGTGTCAGAAGATAAACAGAAAAGCTAGCACTACCATTTCATCTTTGCCATTCTCTTTGTTATGCCCAAACTTTACAAAATGCAATAATGTCTGTAAGAGATCTGGCAGTCTGACGTCTGTCCATCCTGAGGCACAATGGAGGGAATGAAGAATAGAGCAGCTGCCTGGTTTCTGAACCGTCTTATTTTTATAGGCTCTTACATAAGCCTTTCTTCTTGTGAATCTGTATTTATCAAGTCAAGGGTCTATCTCATTGTTCCATTAGTGCACTACCTGAATCTACAGAGAACTAATGAAATATGGCAATAAATCTTATTAGATGTTGTATGTGGAACATAGTCCCAAACGCTCTCCTGAGAGCACCCTATCCCTCTCAAGCAGATATCAATGAGAGTAAGATCATATGCAGCAAATGGGAACAATAAACTCTTTTTCAAGATGGTGCTATCTAAATTGCATGGTGCAAATGCCATTCTTTTGGAAAGCAAGATTATGATCTATGTATAAAACCACTGATAGGATGTGTGAGTAGAGGAGACAAAACACTCCTGTCCTCATCCCTGTCTCTCCCTCTGTGTTCCTGGCACGAGTTAAAGTGGGGCAAGGCTACAGGTGCTGCCTCTCTGCTTTCAGACACTGCAGCTCATGAGTTTCAAATGTTGGTCTGACTTGGGTTAATTTTCATACTTTTGTCTGAAGGGAGAAGATACAGGGGTTTAAAAATCACTTTGCTTGTCTTGCTATGGGTGAAGTACCTGGCTCATTTGTCCTTCCTAATTTTCAGCTCTGAGTGTTTCTGAGGATGTTAGGACTGCCTCTCTGCTGTTATTGCTTCCCATCGTGTAACAGCTGGGTCTGTGACATGTCTTTAGAGTGGGTCTGTTTGCTTGCCACATTATAATTTATAATTAGACTGACTTTATTTATAACCCATTCAAGAGGTGCAGGTAGGGTTTAGATGCTTCTGTCCACCAGAAAAATGTTCTTCATGGCTGAAAATGCTCAAGTTTCTCCTGGTTCTCGAGAGACTCAGCACTGGGCTGCCATGAGCTTCCTTGGCACTGTCAGGAATGAAGTGTTTCTTGGCACGTGCAGAAGCCGAATACTGGGCACCTAGAGAACTTTAAAATTGAAATAGGTACCTACTTAGGTTTAAGAGCCTTCAGAGTTGAGCAGCAGCTGAGCAAAGGTTTTTAGTATCACTGTAATTGCAGCTAAATTCTGCCTAGATGCCTGCTTAGATACCAAAATACCTTTCTGGGATCTGGCCCTAAGGATTTTTTTTTTGCTTTCTTATGCATTAGATAATAAAGAGCACACAATTAAGAAGTCTTGTTTAACTGACTTAGGTTATTGAAGAGAGCTACAAATCAGCCTCGTTTCCTCCTCCTGAGAATCGTTAGATCATTTGTTACAAGGGCAAAGGGAGCCTCTACACTGTTTCATGGTAGAAGTGCGTAGGGCTGCTCTATGGAGTGCTCTGTTCAGTTGTTTACAAACCATGTGTGCTAGACTGAGCATCCCAGTTGGATGTTTAGTTTGAAAAGCGATATGTCAGTTGCTGTTTAATTAGGACTCTGCAGCACACCTTTCTCAGATGCTGCTGCTTATTCAAGTGTTCCCTGAGCGGGAATATGCAGATGCTGTTGGTGGAGGAAATAGTTGCCTTTAGTCAGAGTGAAAGGACTTCGCCACATCTAACTTGGAGTTATGGCAGCAGACTTGGACCCAGGGCTTAGGTGTAAGGACAGAGGAGACAAACAGGCTTCTATTCTCCTTCCAAGGGAAATGCTGTCAGCGAGGGGTGTTGCTGTGCTCCTTGGCCCAGGAGAGGAAACGTTTCTCCATCACTGCCTGTGTATCCTGCTCATGTTGCTTCTTGGGACTCTGCAAGAATTTCAAGAACAGGTGAGCAACTTCTTTTTGCTGCTTGCTTGTTTGGGCTGGGATGTGAGGGCAATAACAATCAACAATGTTGGTGTTTAATACCTCTGAGAGAGGCCTGCGAAGAATAAGCTGCTTACAGTAAAGGAGCATGGCTCATTCTCTGGTTTTGCTGCCTTCTCTTATTTGGAAGGCAACTGGTACTTCACAAAGTGAAAGGCTTTGAGACTGCATTTCTGCAAAGAAGTTTCCCAGTGTGCTCTGCTGAAATTGCAAATATACCTCTGAAATAAACTGTATTGTGCCATTCGAGTGCCCTGGTTTAGTCTTGGTGTTGTTAACTACTTCCTGTCTCACTAATGTATTGATGCAAGCTTAAAAAAACTCAAACAACCAAAGTCTCAAACCCTCACCAAAACTCATGGTGCTCATGGGAACTGTGGCACTGATGCGCTTGGAGAATTAAGGGGTTTATTCATTCTGAGCTATAGTAGTTATGCCAGTACTCTTAGCCTGTCTTATTTCTTTGCCTCAAATGTACCTTGCCACAGGTGACAATTCTCTGTCTCACTTTGAAATATGAAAGAATAGCTCAGAAGAAAGCATTTAAATTTCCATTTATTTAGAAAAGCTCACATTATTGGAATAAAACACCAAGTACTGTTGTGTTGGACCCACCTCCTCAAAAAAAAAATGAAATGCATTATATGTTGTATGTACTTTTAAGACAGAAGCACAGTATTTCTTCTAGATGCTAAGGATAGCGACCTTGTGCATATAGAGGTAAGGGCTGTTTAACAGGTGAGAAAATTCTATTACAGGAGAAAAAGATAGAGCTTAATCTTCAGCTCTCTTATCTCTGACTTCAGGAATATCATCTCTGTTTAGCAATTTAGTTTTGGTGCAAACAAAAGCCATTCTACTGTGTTTCCACCATCTTTTGGCTTTCAGGGAAGTGAATAATCATCACTAAGCAATACACTTCCTCTTTAAATTCTTTTTTCCAGACAGTTTCAGGATGCTGAGTTTGCTCATGTAACTCTCTTTGTTGTTGTTAAGGCAATCACACCCTAAGCACAGAGATGCCAATGGAGCAGGGAATAATCATGTCAATGACTCTTGCTCCCTACAGGAGACTAAAACAAGTTGCATGACTTAAGCCTGTACCTGAATGGCAAAAATTCTGGCTGTGATCTTGAGCTAATTAGGCCTACAGCCTTTGTATTTCCAACTGTAAAAGAAATAGTGGTGATAGCTCACATGGTCATTGTGGAAAATAGTGCATTTATATATAAATATTTTACACATTTTACTATGCAAAATATTAATTCACTAAGAATTAACTGCTTGCTTTTCCACTCACACAGAGTGTTCTGGATTTGTGATGGGAAAGGAAGGATGCCACAGACAACTGAGAAGAGCTGGCTAAGTGTTATTGATAGCTGCATTTTATTTATCAAGAGACTGGTAATTCTCTAGAAGTATTCTTCTAGCCATTTCCTTCACCACACACACACGTTCTTTTAATGAGCAAAGAAAAGATAATGAAAACCTATGGTAATGAGATCACAAGAGCAATATGAAAAGAAACTGGAAAATGCTGGCAGTCTTGATAATAATAATCTAGCATAGGAGAAAATTACATTGCTACTCTAATATACAGTCTTGGCAAAAGCAGTAAAAAATAACACAAAGCAAAACCCAAGCAATTGTTAAATTGTTAAAGGCATTTATGAACCTGTGTGTTGCAGCAGCAAAACAACTTTTCACTTCCATTTAACATATATATTTAGAATTGTGAAATGGTGTGTGGTGTTAAAAACACCCCAGTGTTTCTTGTAGTAAATGCTTTCTGTAATGTAAACCAAAGAAAGGATTTGCATTGCCCCATTCCTGAAAACAAGAGTGTTCATCAAATGCTCCTTTAGTCACTAATCACACCCCATAAAACATAAGGAGTGTTACTAGCCGAATTATTACAGAAACCACTTATGTCAAGTAGAGGGAAAAGAGAAGGAAGTAGAAGGAGTTCGGCTCAACTGGATGCAGTACTGCAACTACTTGTTTGTTGTGGGAAAGTTAGATTGTAGAATTGTTTGGTTATGGGGCTGGTTTGGGGTTTTTTTCATCCTAAGAATGAATCCAACATAAAACTGATCCTTATCTTACTGAGTTAGGCCTAGCTTGGACTGGTGTCTCTGTTCTGTTAACCTTATAGACTCACATGTCTGAGCTGACATAAGGGGAAGCAATGGTAAGCAAGGAGATGGGATGATTTTTTAGGGTTTTTTTAATAGCAGTTATGGTGTAAGCCCTACCTTAGGGCTTTGGGCTGGATCAAACCCCTTGCAGTCAGCTGACGCAAGCATGCTCTGCTACAAACTCACTTTGCTGGTTCAGATTTATTCTAAATCTGCTGCTGGGCTAATGTTTTGCTATGGCTTCGTGCCAGACCAGGCATTGTCAGCTTGCCCCCAGCTGCATAAAACTGGCAGACACTCTATATTGTATTCTGGCTAATTCATCAAAAACTGTTCATATGCATGCTATTCAGCAGTTACAGGTGGTGCATCAAAGACTGGAGAACCACTGTAATATTCTGTGAGCAGCTATATTGATGACAACAGGACTGATTTCAGAGCAAAGTGTCAGTCAGCGCTCAGGAAGCAGTTACTGGTCACCAGTCTGCAGAAAAACCAGACCACAATCTCCCAAGCTTTTCAGTTGCCAAAAGCTTTTGGGCTTTGTCCTCCATTGCTCCATATTCACCGCTTTTGCTACAGCCCTAGACTTTTTCAGGGGGAGCAGGGAGGTAGTCTGTGCTCAATCTGTGGCCAGTTTGGGACCAAAGAAACCTTCAGAGTAACTGGGAACAGCATTGAAGCTACCCTGCATTGGGCCAGCTGCTGCTAGTGTACCAGCTGGAAGTCTGGAGGAGCACCCCAGTGTGCTTTTTTCCTATGAGGAAGAGGATGGAAGAGAAAGGCACCATCCAGCATTTGAAGCTTTCAATCAGGTTTCTGTTTCTCCTTTACAGTTACTCCCCAGCTGCTTTGCACTTCCCTTTCAGATGCAACAGGGCCCCAAAATTCAACTGCTGAGATGGAAAAATGTTTAATAATATATTATGAAAAAGACATGGTGAAAAATTCCAATATAGATGGAGGATTTTAGTGTCAGATTGTGCACTGAGATTCCAATGCATATCTTCCGTTTAAGCCACTACAAATGTTTGCATTTCAAGGAAGAATTTGGATTTTTGACACAATTCCCTCTTTTTCTTTGGGAGCAAAACATTTTCTGTGGTAACAGAAAATACTATAACAAGAATAAATATAATGCATTTAGGCATTAAAATGAATAACAGTCTTTGATCTATTTGCTGAGGATTACAGGCATGAGATGTGAAATCTGTTAGTGGCTTGAAGAAAGGTATTTGCTGTCATCAGTACTGCAGCTTTGCTTATATTGTAAAATAAGAACGAGATGACTAGAGAGGTGTCCAGATCCTCAGACCGTATGGAGAGGTTCCTATGCATCTTATGATCATAACTTTGGCCAGTGGTTTGCTGTATTTCATTGCCTTCTGAATCAAGAGGTCCTAAATACTCAGGGCAATATCCTTGCCACACACGAGCTGATGCCTCCCATTCCAGAGGGGTCAAAACCTAGGTGATGAGTGTGTGCTGTGGTTTAAGCCCAGCCGGTAACTTGGAACCATGCAGCCGCTTGCTCACTCCCCCCCTTTCTTGCTTCCCCAGCTCGCGGAGGGATGGGGAGGAGAATGGAAAGAATGCAACTCCCACGGGCTGCGATAAGAACAGTCCAGTAACTAAATGTATAACACAAAACCACTACTGCTACCACCAATAATAATAATGATGAGGGAAATAACAAGGAGAGAGAATATAAAACTAAAAGGGGAAAGCAAAAGAAAACAACAAACACAAGTGATGCCCAATACAATTGCTCATCACCCACCAACCGACACCCAGCCCGACCCAAGCCGCGATCTGGGCCTTCCGGGTGACTCCCCCCAGTTTCTATACTGGGCATGACGTGCTGTGGTATGGAATACCCCTTCGGCTAGTTTGGGTCAGGTGTCCTGTCTCTGCTCCCTCCCAGCTTCTTGTGCCCCTCCTCACTGGCAGAGCATGAGACTGAAAAGTCCTTGCTCGGGGTAAATGCTACTGAGCAACAACTCAAAACATCGGTGTGTTATCAGCATTGTTCCCAGACTAAAGTCGAAAACAAAGCACTACACTGGCTGCTAAGGAGAAAAATGACTGCTACAGCTGAACCCAGGACAGTGTAATTGCTCTATGTATAAGGGAAATGGTAAGCATATTTCCTGTACTTCCAGGGTGCTGTTTGAATGAAAATGGCATAGTGTGAATGGAATGCTTCTTTTTTCCCCAAACACCCAATCCTTCAATTTTTGTATTGTTTCAAATTGCAGCAATAGAAGTATGTATAGAAAGAAATTTGTCCTCTGGAAATGAAAGAACTTACTTTCTTCTTCTCCTCAAATGTTTGGAGAAGTTCTATGTTTCCATTCCTTTTCTTCAGGAATGAAAGTGAGTGCCTGCCTCCATCTTATGCAATTTTCATGGGGAATGGGGAGAGCCTGAGCTCAGCCTGGGGAGGTTATGAGATCTCTGCTGCCTCCTGTACTTCTGGGACCTGCGCTGTATCAGCTGGAAGTGTAGATCGCAGTGGTGATGGTGTCACAGCTTTACAGGAGCGTGCCTAGAAGCCCTTGAGTCCCTAGGTCAAGCTACCCAGCATCATCTGTAGAAATTTGTGTGGCGAACTCCATCGGAAACCTAATTTGCTTCAGAGGGTGTTTGTCAAAACTGAGTCATCTCCATAAAAATGCAGTTTCATCAAAATTGAGTTTTAAATTCTATTTTTTTTTTTTTTTTGTCCATCTCATCAGACGATTCCCAGCCAGTCATGCACAAAGATTTTTTTTCCCTTCCTATTCCTTTATATATAAGGCAGAGGTCACGCCTGGTGTTTATTTCCTTGGGATGCCATGTGTGCCTGTAGATTTGGTCTCTTCATTTAGGAAAAACTAATGTGTTACATTTTTGGCTGAGTGGACTGTAACAGCAAAGCCAAGGGGCTTTGCCTGTAAATACTAGCCACAGCTAGCTAGGGTGTGGTTTTCAATGATTTAAATACTTATAGAATGCCAGCAGAGGGGGAAACAAGGGAGGGGGGTAAAGGAGAGGATTTGTTTGTTTTAATGAGTGGAACTGCATGGTGTTACACTCTTCCCTCCAGAACTACAGCATACCAGGCAAGTCACATTTCCCACACTGTTAGAACCCACACAGCTGCTATACCAAGTTGTGTTTGGCTGTGGTGCTTACCTTGTGCTCTGTGAGGATTTTCTGGTCTTTATTTCCTGTGGTCGACCTTAGCATTGCTGAAGTTCAGCTACTCCAAGAAACAGTGTAGCCTGATGGGTTTAAGAAGCTAGAATACACAGCAAAGATGAATGAACTTTAATATACAGCCAGTTGATTCTTTCTCTCATTAAAGAAACAGACTGTGGCAGAAAGCTGGGGTTTCTCTTCTGTAAAGAAGATCTCACACCAGTCATACCTTAGCCTGTTCCCCTCCTTTCCTTTTGTCAGTGTGATGTATCTGCATTAGCAAGCTGTGCTTTTCATTCCAGAGTGATGAAAGGGGAAAACAATAAATTACAATGTCTTTTAAGAAATCTCCAAATCTTATCAGATCTCACATTTCATCCTGGCTGCTCTTTCATGCCATTCTTTTACTGTTACTCTAATTGCCACTAAAAAATTACAGTTTGCTGCTGTTCTTGGGCACCTAGTGCTTGAAGCTACTGTTGTGAAATAGTACGGAGGCAGAAAGCGAAGACCCTCTCTCTTCTTTTTTTGTAAATTCCTATTCCTTGTGAAATCCCCAAATTCATAACTTCCCATGCTTCTGAAAACAGTGACCCTCCATGTATGCTGAAGAATCGTTATGCTGCTAAAAATGGAAATTTGATGTTGCTGCTTGGGGTAGAGGGAAAGACTTGAGAAAGGTGGTGGTTTTACCCCAATGTTTCATGATGCTTGAATGCTGGGAATAGAAAGTAGTACAACAAATATGAAATGCTGAAAATGCTGCCACTTACCACTCTTTTATATAAATTCCAGATTACAGGCCAAACTCACTGTTGACATAAGCAGATGCAAATCTAATGAAGTCACTGCAGTTACTTCTACTAATGCCAGAGGTGAATTTGTCCCTGTTTTTGGAACATGCTGGTTTTGTGCTACAGCATTGGCACACTGTATCGCATCAAAATCCTTTTGAGCAATGGCTCTGTGCCACTAGCTAACTGACATGATGCATCATGTCAAACATCTGCCTGATAATGGTCCCGTTCTGCTCTTTGACATGATGTATCATGCCACTGTATTATGCCCGAAGGCATCTGATAGGAATTGTGGCAAGATCTGATAATAAGGAATGTGTGCTGAGTGTCAGAGCACTTTGGCGTCCTGTGGAAAACAGTGGTATCTGTGTTTGTGCATCTATAAATCTCTTGCAAAAGTGTCTCATGTACTGCAGTGTACAATGATCATTAATGTACTCCCACCTCAATGTATTGCATTAGCATAGTAGATGATAAATCATTTTCTATTTTGGTTTTGTTCTGCCTTAAAGACTAATAGTGCATTTTCTCCTAAAAACGATTAGTTGGTATTGAAAGAACTTGTGTTCTTACAGGCTTGTTACTGTTGCTAAATGTAGGAGGGTGTTGGATTATTTATTTTTTATATATATATATATATATGTAAACTAACCTCATTGCCATTGCATCTGAAAGCGTTTCACCTCAGACAGAGTGGTGCTAAACAACATCTTCCCTAAAACAGGAAACATGTTTCACAATCCTCTGCGGCAAGCAGCACAGCTTCCCTGAGAGGATCTGCGAGGGTGGAGAGCAGCCAGTCGTCCAAACCCAGCAAGGAGGCCGGGTGCCAGAAGACAGGGCGGCCGGAGGAATGCTTGAACGCAGCCCGGCTGTACGCTCGTGGTAAAAACCTCCAGGTCAGGATCAGGCACACATCCAGGGACAGAGGACTTCAGAAGGTGGTACTTGTTATTGCCAGCCGATGGCCTCCAGCTCCTTGCTGTCTGGATAATGTTCTGCCTTGGGTTGTTGTTGCAGTAGCAAACAAGAGGAAAAAGATTTCGGAAATTAAAAGGGCCCGGATCGACCAGAGATGTGCAGATAGCAATCAGCACTTGGGTTTTCTGTTTCCCACTCAGAAGCCCATGCATTTAGTATAGCCAAGCATATGCTGCATGTGTATTGTACCCTTGTGGAAACTTCTGAGTGGCTGCAAAAGTTAACACTTAAGATAGAATTCATTTAGGTAGATATACAGAATGCAACAGGAAAAAAATGACCAGAGTGCTATTAAAAGAGTACATAGCTACCTTAAATCTCTATGCTCAAAACCTGAGAAAAGGGGAGGGGGAAAAGAAAAAAGCTAAACACGCCTGCAGGAAGTTGAATCTTGTTTCAAAGTACTGCAGTTGAATGTTTTGGAGAAATGCTTTCTATAAACAGGGAATCCTACCAGGGTCAGACTGAGCTATTTTAACCTTGTGTATTCATCTAACTGTTCTGGCCAAGGAGATGTGTGTATGTTTGTGTGTGTGTATATATACAGAGAGAGAGTATAAACTCAGAATTTTTGAATGAAGGCTTTCATTTCTGGCCACTATTCAGTGTAGGTAAACTTCAAAACAAATTTTGTGAAAAAGAAACTTGTGAATAATTCATTTTAGGCCAAATGAAAAGAAAACAAGAGCAAACAAGTGTAGTCATTCCCTAAGCTCATAAGCTTAGATAATGCTAACAAGCCGCACGCGTAGTCTCTTCCATGTGAGGAATGGTATCAAGAGCCTTCAAGTGGGGGGCTGCAGTAGGGCAGCTTGCTGGCAAAAGTGTGCCATGAATCTATTTGAGTAGGACTGGAGCCATTACCACCAGTTCCTGGTTTTACACGTATTTTTCAAGTAGAGCAATACACCTGATTTATTATTTATATTTTTTTAACATTGTGGACCAAACGGGAATTTGGGAGTGACTTCCTGGGCTAGTTGAAAATGCATCCAACCTGCCACCTCCTGCGGGACAAGTGGCTTCCTCTGTCCTCTCAGATGAGTTTCCAGGATGGACCCCTGGATAGAGGTGGAAGCGCGGCTGTTGCAGGTGGCACTTGACTGCGGAGAGTCCTCGCTGCTTAAGCCTGGCCGAGCCTCTCACGGCCCGAAACCCGGCTCCAGCCCAGAGGCGACGGGATGGGCAGGTGCTGCGCGCCCGTGGAGCCGCTGCTGGGGAAGGGGGCGGGCGGGGCGCGGTCGCGGCCCTGGTCCCCGCCCCTGCGGCCCCGCCGCCGCCGCTGCCGCCGCCGGGGCGCCCCGCGCTGCCTCCGCCACCGCCGCCGCGCTATAAGTGCGAGCGCGGGGCGCGGCGGCAGCCGAAGATGCGCTGGCAGCCGGGGCTGCGCGGCGCCCCGCCGCGGCCGCCCTGCGCGGAGGACAGGAGGAAGAAGAAGAAGGAGGAAGAAGAAGAAGAAGAAGGGGGAGGCGGCGGTGGCGGCGCGGGACGGCCGCGGCCATGAGCTGCTCGGACGTGGCCATGCAGCAGCCCGCCCCTGCTGCGTGCGGGGCCACCCGCTGTCTGGCCGCTCCCGCGGCTGGCTGCCCGCAGGTGAGCCGCGGGGAGAGACGGGGTGCGCAGGGCACCGCGCAAGTCGTGGCGGTGGGGCGGGCTGGGAGTGGGGCTTTTGGGGGAAGCCCCCGTCACCCCCCTTAGCGGGGTGCAAAGCGCATCGCTGGCTGGCCGGGGCGGAGATCTCCGGCCAGCCAGCGATGCGCTATGCAGCCCCCGGCCTGATTTGGAGATGCAGAGAGCTGGTGAGGGTGCCCCAGAGCAGCGGAGCCTGGTAAGACCTTGCTTTAAAAAGAAAACTAATTTTACCCCAAATTCTTATAGTTGGGCGGTGGGTGTTGGCTTGCGCGGCTGGAGGGGGAAAGGGGAGAAAGTTATTTCTAGTCTTCTCCCCCTCTCTTCCTCTCCGCCGTCCCGCCTTACTTGCTGAGCCTCCCCGCTCACCCGCTTTGCCGGCGCAGAGGCTGCGCCTTTACTGCCCGCCGGTGCGGTGCAGCCCGCGGACACGGGCGGAACGTCCGCCCGCCGGCGGGAGGGACCCGCGCTGCTCCCCACAGATGGGGCGCACCGCGCCGCTCATCCCGGCTCTCCTGGAAGATCGGCTCCGGCGGGTTTCCAGCTGAGTTTGGTGATCAGATGTATTTTTCAATTTTTTTTAAGTGAATCAGGAAATTCTTATCAGGCTGACAGCATTTTTAGACTATGCAGTGCGTGGGTGAAGTGGGACTAATATTGACTTGGCCCTAATGTAGTCATCTGAGAATACATTTTTTGGTTGTTGCTGCATTCCATAAGGTTTTATCATTATTATCCATGAAGATTGTTTTCTCCGTACATGGGAAGTGACCCCTAATATCAACTTGCCTGGGAGACACGAATATGGGCTAAAACATTAAAATTCCTACCTCGTGTTGTTGGATTTTCTCTTTATTGATGGGAGAGAGAGCCTATTTGCAGAAATGATACCCCAGGTTGCTCATGTTCTCTGTAAAGGAGAGCTCTGGAAACTTGTGAGTTGTGTCTGTTGCAGCGTGCCTTTGTTATTATTTCTTCTTCAATCTAGGTCACAGCTTACATCTATTCAGTAATTTTAGTTAGTAACTTTGTATTTGAGTATCTGGAGCTCCAGTTGTTAGACCGTGTGATAAACAAATCATCTCAAATAACTCTTTGACTAAGAGACCTAGAAGTAGAAAACAGCAATCGAAACCTTTTGGGCACTTAACTGTAGGCGATGGGCTGTATTTCTTTTCCAGATCTGGAGTGTCGAACACATAGTACAGGAAAATCTATTAAACGATCGTTAGCAGCTGTGTCATGCTCAAGTGCAATTGCTTTTTATTTTTAAACGGAATCATGAAGTTTCTCCACCAGCTGAAAGCAGCACCATACAACAAGTGTCCCAGAGGCACCTTAATGAACACAGAGTTTCTTGAAATTTCATTTTAAATAACCTGAGTTCTTGTGGATTATGCTGCTTAACAAAAGTGGAGGTAGATATGCAAAGAAAGAACCGTAAATAGCTCTGTTGAGCCCATGCAGCTCATGAATCACGGCCAGCACCGTATACCCCGTTTCCACCAAAACCCATTCTAAACCTTACCGTCTTACATGTTAATAAGAATTTGCTTTAGTGAATCCTGCTTGCACCAGTTTTTCTGAAGTATTTGGAGCTGGAGGGTCTTCACAAACTGGTTGAATGACAAACTGGAAAACTGAGCTGTCAATGCTGAACTAAGAATGTTGTACCCTCGAATTCTAACAGCTGCAAACTTTAGAGCAATTTATGTATTTTCTCTGCATCCAACATTTTTTAAATAATAAAGAAGTAACCATAGAATGAACTCCTTATGCATCTATAGCTGTAGTGGAAAGATTTATTGTTTGGGTAACATATGTCATTTTGCAAATGTCTGTTTCATCAGAATTGTCCTGTCAGGGACATTTAATCAACTGGTAAAGAGCATAAGAAAGAAGGATAAAGAATCTGTTGCCAGGTTTTTGTTTCTTCTTACACATGTGTTCAACATGTAAAACGCTCCTGCGCTCTTCATGAGGATGATGACCATTTGAAAGAATGTTCTTTGCTGCAATTAAAACTGTGGTTTAAAAATAACGGTGAGGAAAGATGAATTAGTGGGATATCTTAAAAATAAAGCTCTGCATTGGAGCTGAGAAGGTGGAGCTCACCCTTAAAATATCCGAGGACTCCATCGAAGCATTTTTCAGTGTTGTACTACGCTGATGTCTTTCGGTACCCAGTGAAATAGTTTGTTTTCTGAAAGGGGAAGCTCCTCCGTGTTGTAATCCTGTTGGCTTTCCTTTCCTTCTCAGTGTGAGGAGATGTAGGTGTGTTATTCTAACTAAGGCTTGTGCACCTTCATTGGTATTTGTAATAAATCCGTCACAAATGTCTAATTGGTTATGCCAGCTTTCGGTATCAGTTTTGTGTCCTTTAAAGAGCAATGCAAGTTCTTTAGCTGTGGAACTGATGTTGTGGATGTATAGGCTCAAGTTCTGGGCCACGGTGTCTCTCTGGAGAGCTAACCTCACCGTGTTTCTATAGATCGTGTGCTGCATACATAGGTCGGGAGAAGCATCTCCATCACTGTGTGGCTTGTGTCGCTGCTCTACAGTGAAGAGGGTTTGAATGGTCGTTTCTACTTTTCTTAATTAGTAGATCTTGGCTTGCTTTTAAATGATGCACCCAGATTGTGCAGAAGTGACATATTTTTATTTTTTTTAGGGGATGGTCCATCATGCCTTTTTAAAGTTACCCCACTCTGAAGTTATTCCCACATTTCCGCCTTTAGTTTTCACTCCCTTAAAACCAGCACAGAACTGATTTTCACCTTGCACAGAAATGCAGGGGTTTCTGGAAGCTTAGCTTTCACCACTCCTTAGCCAAGAAAGGACTTGCTGGCAAATTAATTTAGATGGGATTTTTTTTAAAAGCACTTAATGGACTGAAGCCTGAATTCCTATTGAATGTTAATAGGAGTAGAGGCTTAGCGCCTTAGATCTTTGAGATTGCTGAAGTCCAGGGTGCTTGCTGGAGGGAAGCAAGTGGAGTATGGCTATATACATGCTCACACGATGCCGGGAGGAACTGACTAGAATAGGAGCAGCCCTCACTCTACGGATAAATTGGGGTTCTGTATCCCTTTGCCAAAAGACAGAGAGAGTGTGCTGCCATTGTTACAATATGAATGTGTTCCTGTGCATGGTAAGGAGCCTGCGTGAGGGTAAAGCCCTACGGCATGGTGGATTTAAAATGCTCTTCATCATACTCTTTCCTGAGGAGCTGTGCAGCTATAGTAGTAGTAAGTTTTGGCTTTCGTATGGATTGGGTGAGGAATGGGTGTAACAGAGCTGCTCATTCAAAGAGACTCTGGAAACATGTAATCGATGAAGAATCCTGTTGTATTCTTGGCGCACACTAAATGCCGTGATGGCTTGCCATGCCCTGTCAATCTAGGTATAGCAAGCTGCAGAGCTGAGGCTAAGGTAAGATTCACCCTGGCTCACTAACAGCTGAGCTTAAGACCTTTGAAATGGGAAGTTACAGTAAATGGTAGTTTTGGAATTTCTCCATGGTATGTAGATGTAGAGAGTTAAGCCAACACCATCCTTGCTAAATCAAGTCTTGCATTAAAGAGTTGTGATATGGTCAAGTCAGACTTTCTGCTGGCAGTGCTGTAGACAAACTTCTTCCAGATAAGGGCTTGTCTACATTAGCAAATTAGGTCACTAACTCAACTCTTCCTTCCAAACTAACATTTCAGACAAAGACAAGTTGCATTTAACATGTCAGCTGCTATAGCTAAACACTGATTCATGTATTGCAATTTGGTTTTTCAGTAAAGTATCTTCGCATCACAGGCTCACAACTTTTGATAATGGGGTTATTATACTGCTTATACCGTTGGCAGTCCGCAGTACCTATCACGGCTTGTTTTACTTTGTCCGTCTGGTTGGGACCAAATTCTATTTGATCTTCCTCTATCTACATAAAAACAGAGCTTTAGACTTTAATGGTTATATCTCTGGTTAGATGTTCAGCAAAAGATGTATGAATTCATTATTTTCCCACCACTTCCCTCCATAGCAGGAGCTACGAACTCTACTGCTGCAAATCCAGTGGTTCACCCGAAAACAACCATGTGGCTTTGCTCTTGGCTTGCTTATCTGCGAGGGTCAAAGTAAGAATTTCATGTTTTCAGGGCATGCCATAAATACTGCTTTCAAGCACAGCATTCGGTACCCTGATTGCTTGAAATTGTCTTCTTCCTTGAATACTTTCTGTGTTATCAATAGGAGCTTGCTTGGCAGACAGCTCCACAGATGGAGGACTGTCCGTGATTTGCTTCGAGTTTGTTGCTGAAATTCCTTCTCAGAAGCTTATGTCAAATGACAGCCTTTTTCTCAGGATAGGGGGTCATATAGTGTTTCCTCAGTGTAGTTATTCTTTATTTTTGGTTCCTGTTCTTTCTCTCATAATGGAAAATCTGTAACAGGTGGCCACAGGCACACCAGACTTCCATGCTTGGGAGCGTGAAGGACCATATGCTGTATGATGGCATGTATGGAGATAATAAGTTGTAGGAATAGGCAACCAGCTCATATGAAAAATAAGAGCTGGCTTGAATTTTTTATGCAAACTTGGCTTAACTCAAACTTTCTCTGTGCTTGGCTGTTTTGCTGTTTTGCTGCCTACTAGCTGGTTTCAGCTGGAAGTGAGGCTTTTTTTCAGTTTGCAAAGAGGAATGTTCTGACATTTTTACCAGACACCCTGGGTGAGATCCGGGACCCTTGAAGTCAGTTGGACTTTTGCCATTGGCTTTAACGTGGCCAGAATTTCACTGCATGGGAACCATTTTGCTTGGTTCCTTGTAGGGTATATCAGAAAATAACAGGAACCTTCAAGACGGGGGTTTTGTGTGAGATTATGGATCACACGCTTTCTTGGTCAAAAAGTGGTCAGTTTTCCTTCAGAAAAGAGGATGGTACTTATCCAGCATAAACCTTCTCTTTAATATTCCCATATTACCAGTAATTTGCTGTTAACCTTTAGTCTCCTTTCGTTAGACAACTTGCAGTTAAGAGTTTAAACTCTCTTCAGTAAAGCCTGTTTGTGAATACATGAAATAACTAAAATAATGTTGATTTAAGCTAAATTCAGCCCATGCTGTACAGCACTGTTTACCCAAAGGTTATACCACTCATCCTTCAGCCATGAACTGGGGTCTATTATCTAAGATGGCATCAGGTGCTATAGACACTGAATTTCCCTATTTCCCACTATGCTAAGCTGACTTTTAATTCTGTGTTCTGGGTCTTGGCCAAGATGAGATCTTGTGTATTTGTTTTGATTTGTTCTTCAGAGGCTGCTTAATGTCAGTCTCTAGTTTGTAAGGAAGAGAGAGGTGGATTTCATGAATATATTAAAGCATTGGTGATCTGAACATAGGCAAGAAATAACATTGTGTTTGGACAGAAAACACTCTTTGTAAAGATCTTGCAGATACCGTTGGCTACTTAAACATATGCCAGAATTGTTTGTATGAGAAAAGTACAAGTGAAACTGGGCTAGTCCAGATTAGTTACCAGAAACCTAACCTGGTTTTTCGTGTTTGTTTTTGCCCACCCTACTTCCCTCTCTTCCCCCCGATGGTGGGACAAATTCATTTGGCAGTTCACGATTTTGCATACTTTTCCACTCACACATGTGCAGTCAGAAATGCTACCAGAAGATTACTGTTAAGGTCAGAATAAGCAATATGGAATTTGTGTGCAGACAGGGTATTTTAAAGGAGTTAGGGGGGAAAAAAGACATTATTAAAAGTCGTATACAAGGGAAAGGATGTATATGTATTGCATATAAAGAAAACTTGTTGAGTCACTTTATCTCACTGTAGTCTCTTATTTAAAGAGTTCTGTAATTACAGGCTGATAATTTCTTCCTGAAATACAAATTAATTGGATTTTGCCCATCAGTACTACCATCTTTTATTTACATTAAAAAAAATATAGGTCAGATTTGGTGTTTTCAAAAGCAGCAAGTGCTCAGAGTACCTTGTAATGACTTCCCATGGACTGGGGAGAAGAGAGTTGAAATGGAAAATGAATTAGATTCTTAGGCTGTGGAAGGGGGAACATTCCTGCACAGAGAAGCGACTCTGGAGATAAGTTTTAATTTCCTGAGCTCCAGTCTCTATATAGGAACATTGAAAGACTTCCTTCCTGATAACCAAGTCAAGCCAGGGGCTATATTAAATGATGTGTTTCTGTATATAATTGCGTGCTTGTATATGTATTTGCATACTTGCACTATAAATGCAAATAGTGTACCTGTAATGATAGAAGTCAACTTTTAACATGTGTTGCATGGATTTAAGGTGTGGCATATACAGTGCACCTAAGATGTAATGAATAGATCAATATCTGTTTAGAGACTTTTATAAAGGATCTCTTTCATACTTTGTCTCTACTTAAAAAACAAAACCCCACCAAAACTGAAAAACCCACCCTTCCTTACCACTTGTCCTGCATTTTTAGGAGGATCTGGGTTATGGTGCACCTTTAAGAATTATCGAGTCACTGAGGTAGATGTGTTACAGATTTCTAATTCATATGTCTCGTGTATATGCAGTATTGTTATCACCATTTCTGTCTTGCTAAGGTCTCATTGTTCTGCCACTACGTCGTGGCAAAGCCATGTGGCAGAACATACATACTTACTTATGAACTTACTAAGATACGAGTGATATCTTAGTAAGCACTTCAGGAACAAATATGAGGATGCTTTTTGTTTGTTTACAAAAAGCATGAAGCATTTACAAAAACAAGTATAGGTCACCCCAAAATCTGCATTTGCAAAAAATATGTTTCAGAGCCTCAGATTCTGTTTCATTTTTGCAATTTTAGTTTCTAGTAAAACTTTTAATTTGTGTTTTCCATCTTTGGTTTTGTTTGTTTGGGGTTTTTTTAAGTGACTCCTACAGTTTTTCTTTGTATATTATGGGATCTTGGGATAAAACTGTAAGTCTAAATAAGTAATAATGTACTAAGTAGAGCCATGGTATAACTTGCTTTGTGAAGCACAGATTTAATTAAATTCCAGACCATTGTCTGGATATCCCAAATGGTAAAATAAAATTACTTACATCCCCATTGCAGTTCATGCAGCAGCATCAAAATTAAAGGTATTCCTGAGTTGGTTTATGTTTATCAGTTAACCTACTGTAATGTCAGATAGATTGCTTAGTTACTATAAGCTTTTAGTATTACAGGTTTTAATTCCACTTGTCAACAGCTCTTTCTTGCAGGTTTTTTTTTTTAATAACCATTTATTTTGTATCACAGTGAAATAATTTATATCAGCTTATACAATTTTAGAAAGCACTGGCTGTAAATGTATTGGTGGTATACAATATTGGGAAAGGACTTTAAATTATTTCTAAATTGGACAAATGTATAAATGGAACTTTATAGACTGTTTAGTTATTTAATTTTTTCTATAGAACAACCTTGGAAAAAGGGGAAAAAGCCATAAACTTAAAGAGAATCTGATGGTGCTAAAGTGTTGCCAAGCAAACCATAAAAGATAAGTCAGACTGAAATTCTGTAGAAAAGCTATGAAATACTTCTACATATGTGCTGTAGTGGTTTTTGGGTTCCTGAAGCCGCTTGTGTGCAAAGTCAGCTGTGGAAATGGCTAGCTAGCTGAAAGCTATGATTCCTGCAGCTTGCCTGTTGTGGGGAGATTTTTTTCTGTGAAAACAGTTGTAAAGTGGAACATCTGAAAAACATGTTCCATGCAAAATGGATCTTCACACACATTTATTTTGACATTTAGGTTTGATTTGAGAGAGAGAGAGAGATTCTGAAATAGCCATTCACAGATGGCTTGTGCGGGTTTTATTTTTTATATGCTCCTCTGTGTTTTTGGTTTGGGGCAGATTTTTTTGCATGTGTTTGCAGACTTGTCAATCCCCTTCTTCCCCCACATCACATGCTTAATTTTTTATTACTTGAATTTTTGTCCTTTTTGTCCACAAGCTGGTGTTTAAAAAAGAAAAAGAAAAATGCAAAAGAGAAAAAACCCCCCTCACCCCAACCCGAAAACAAGAAAACGCCCCAAACCAACCAACCAAAAAAACCCCCAAAACTTTCCCCCACAACCTCAATCACCTCCCTGAGGTATAGATTCGTATAATAAAAAAATTCTTGGTAGTGAGTGAAAATTTTTGTATTTTGAGGACTTTGATAATACACTGGAAAATGTTTCAGGAAGCACCAAATTCTCCTGTCTTTACACCTTCAGCAGCGAGTAGATGTGTGGAGTCCAGAGGCTCATGTACTCTCAATGGGGGGAGTGCTGCTGGCAAAACCTGGTGCATGTTCAGCTGGACGGGTGAAATGCAGACCCTGTGTATCTGGCCATCCTTCCACAAGGCTGGACTTGACCTCTGTAGCCTTTACTGATGGGAATATCCTTTCCAGGTGTGAGTCGGGAATGAAATGTTAGAGCCTGTGTTTTCTTTTGAAGGTATTGAGTGAAAGTGGTTGCTGATAAATAGTGGTTGTGAAATGTGCCTGAGAAGCAGGTCCATTTGTGTGCGAGGAATAAAGACTCTAAGCGGCACTGGTTATCTCCTCTTTGTGAAATGTCAGTGTAAAGTATCCCTGTATTCCAACTGCAATTATGAAATGAATATTCAATGTATTCAGTTATTTTTCTTTAAGGAAACCAGATGTTGAGCTTGCACTCAATGCCATCACTAATACATGTCTTGTTTGTTTTGTTTTTAATCCCAGAAGAAGTTAGCTGTATACAACAAGATGCAGGAGTCTCTGGAAGTGACCCTTCCCAG